>NC_138245.1:5544543-6744543 GCF_964197995.2 Scardinius erythrophthalmus | reverse complement strand
AACGTAAACGAACGAAAACTTAAAAAACGTAGAAGAAGTGGTCTTGCGACATTCAGAAAGACCTCAAAGTATTGAGCAACCTGTAAACGAGTGGAAAACATGGAGGCTAAAAGGACTAGCGAGTATCAAAAGCTAACATCTAGCAAATGCATTTTCTCAGGAATGTCTATTCTCCTGCCAGTCCTTAACAGCAAACGCCCCTCAACACAAACACACACACACACACACACACACACACACACACACACACACACACACTCTTATCGGCTCCGTTGACTCACACTTCATCTCCCTCCTCGCTCCATCCACTTCTAAAGTAGCTTTGAAGTTATTTTGGAATCAATACTTCATGGAAGCCAGTGAACGACTATCAGGATACAGAAGGGAACAGTGAACTAGATTTAAGGAGCCGTTTAGCAAAGAGGGCCAGGCTGACCCTGTCAGAAAGCCAAAGTTACGCTCTCAGGCAGAGGCAGAGACCAACACAGAGCTGGAACAGATGAGATTCCACCAACATGCAGTTGCTAGTTTAAACCCAATGACAAACTGCCTTGATTCTGCTTATCAAGGTGTCATTTCTATTACCAACAAACCAGCTAAATTGCTCTAAATATCATATTAAGGACATTCAAAGAGAATTTTTTAAAAGAACTAATTTCTCTTGCCAAAGCCCTTTCATAGTATGTTGTTATTTGTGTCAAACTAACTATGCTAGCTATGCTAGCAAACTAACTATGCTAGCTATGCTAACAAACTAGCCATGCTATGCAATGCTAACCTTCATGAAATGTTCATTATAAATCCATGATGGCTTTTGTCAGCAATTTCTCTCAAAATATCAGAACTCTGCCATAAAAAACACCCATGGACCAGATTGGACCAGTTTCTATTCCAACATTTCCAAGATAGTCTTAACTGTCTTTAAATGTGCAACATGTAACATTGAATATGTAATGAAATACACACACATACACACCAGTCACTTTTATTAGGTACACCAGTTCAACTGCTTATTAACGAAAATATCTAATCAGCCAATCATATGGCAGCAATTCAATGAATTTAGGCATGTAGACATGGTCAAGATGATCTACTGAAGCTCAAACTGATCATCAGAATGAGGGAGAAAGGTGATTTAAGTGACTCTGAACGTGGCATGGTTGTTGGTGCCAGACGGGCTGAGTATTTCAGAAACTGTTGATCTGCTGGGATTTTCACACAACACCATCTCTAGGGTTAACAGAGAACGATCCATGTAACAAAGTTAGTAATTCAGAGTTAGTAATCCTCGCGCCATTCTCTCACGGCTCGCGGCCTTTCCTTGCTTGCTATATTGTTCTGTGGGCAAAAAAACCTTGTTGACGCCAGAGGTCAGAGGAGAATGGCCAGACTGGTTTGAACAGATTGAAAGGCAACATTAAGTTAAATAACCATTTGTTACAACCAAGGTCTGCAGAAGAGCATCTCTGATCACACAAACATCGAACCTTGAAGCAGACAGGCTACAGCAGCAGAAGAAGACCACACAGAGTGCCACTGCTGTCAGCTAAGAACTGAGCCTACAATTCACACAGGCTCACCAAAATCGGACAACAGAAGATTGGAAAAGCGTTGATTGGTCTGATGGGTCTCGATTTCTGCTGTGACATTCAGTTGGTAAAGTCAGAGTTTGGTGTAAACAGCATCCATCCTGCCTTGTATCAACGGGTCAGGCTTCTGCTGGTTGTGTAATGCTGTGGAGGATATTTTCTTGGCCCTTCAGTACCAATTGAGCATCGTTAAAACATCACAGCCTACCTGAGTATTGTTGCTGACCATGTCCATCCCTTTATGACCACATCATCTGATGGCTATTTCCAGCAGAATAACGCACCGTCACAAAGCTCAAATCATCTCAAACTGGTTTCTTGAACATGGAAACTAGTTTCCATTTTTTTCATTACAAAGACCATGTGCACCAATGAATTGACAGTGAATGTCCTTACACACAAAGTCTTACACCAACTATGCTTTATAAACCCACATCAGTCTTTATTTTATTTTATTTTTAGGTAAAGGTCACTAAGCAAAAACTAATCGTCACACATAGATTTTCGCTCTTTATGTTAAAGGGTTAGTTCACCCAAAAATGAAAATTATGTCATTAATGACTCACCCTCATGTCGTTCCAAGCCCATAAGACCTCAGTTCATCTTCGGAACAAAGTTTAAGATATTTTAGATTTTGTTCGAGAGCTTTCTGTTCCTCCATTGAAAGTCAATGGACATGTCACTGTTCACGTCCAGAAAGGCAATACAGACATCATCAAAGTAGTCCATGTGACATCAGTGGCTCAATCTTAAGTTTATCAAGCGACGAGAATACTTTTTGTGCGCAAAAAGTAAACAAAAATAACGACTTTATGCCACTATTCATTTCCTTCTCTCTGTGCCTCGAGTGAGTTCACGTAGTGTAATAGCGCAGCGCGTCTGTGTTGTACGTCACACCTAGGCTCACTATTGGCCGACGCTGATCATGTGTGATGCGTGTGACGTACAACACAGACGCGCTGCGCTATTACACTACGTGAACTCACTCGAGGCACAGAGAGAAGGAAATGAATAGTGGCATAAAGTCGTTATTTTTGTTTACTTTTTGCGCACAAAAAGTATTCTCGTCGCTTGATAAACGTAAGATTGAGCCACTGATGTCACATGGACTACTTTGATGATGTCTGTATTGCCTTTCTGGACGTGAACAGTGACATGTCCATTGACTTTCAATGGAGGAACAGAAAGCTCTCGAACAAAATCTAAAATATCTTAAACTGTGTTCCGAAAACGAACGGAGGTCTTATGGGCTTGGAACGACATGAGGGTGAGTCATTAATGACATAATTTTCATTTTTGGGTGAACTAACCCTTTAAATTCTGGCTGCTTATTCAACGTGCACATTTTATGTTCACGTTTTGAAGCTAAAACACAGAAAATTCCAACATATTGCATAAACTCAGTTTTCTGGTGTTGACCTTAATATGAGAGTCCCAGTAAAGTATCGATATGGCAACGATATGGGTTTAATTTAACAACAGGACACAAAGTCTTGCAGCTATTTCTCTGATCAGCTCATTTGCCATAGGAAATCTAAAGGCTTGTCAGTCATCATAGGAGCTGCTCTTGAGAAGATCACACGCTCTCACGGCACTCGTGGATTCACATGCATGAGTGTGCGTGTGTGAGCACGTGTCTGATGAATGCTAATTTAACAGATTACAACAGTGGTACGAGTGACTCGCGCGGTGATAAAGGAGGTGACCTACTATTAATGTTCTCCACCCATTCTATTTAATCCAATTGAATGTCTTTCTGCACGCTTCTTTGTTCGGGCTCAACCTGCCACTCAAATGATCATTGTATTCCCGTTCACTTTTTCACTCAACAGTGCCTTACGTAAATCTAGCATGGATGCAGCGGCTATTCAGCGTACCGACAAAGAGCTGTATTGTCTTATTGTGTGTCTCTCAAAGTTTAGCATTTAAAGGCAAATAAACAGATAAACCGATCTTGAAAGTGAGATAAACACCCAATTCCAACCAGCAAGACAGCACCTAAATGAACCTTCTTTTAGCTTCTCTTGGAAGGAAAACAACACACATTCTTTAAAGAGAGAGCCGTGTAATCAAAAATTAGGCCTAAAGGGGTTCATTACACAACCTGGTATGCATAAATACATGGGTTAGATGTCTGTGAAAGAACTTTTTTTGTGTGTATTATCGTTTTATATGTGTGTACTATGAAAGCCTGTTTGTGTCTCTGAAAAAGTCAAATAAATTGAAAATAAAAGTCACACTGCAAGATATAAAGCCATATAAAGCCTTCCTGCCAGAAATAGACACATTGTGAGGTTTAAGTCACAATTGCGAGGGGAAGAAAATTGGAAATTGTGAGATGTCAAGAAACAAAAAAATAAAAATAAAGTCTCAATGTAATTTTAAGTCAAATTGTAAAAAATAATGACTTTTTTGGGGGGAGGGGGTTGTGGGTTGTACATCTCTGAATGTAACATATGTTCCTTCTGATTCCTACTTTTAATATGTGTGATTCCATACTGCATATTTGAGCAATCTCATCCTTTCACTCAATCCCTCCCTTGCTCTTTACCCATCTCATCCATTAATTCAGAAAAAAACCTCATCGCATGGCGGTTCTTAAGCTCCACACCCGCACACAGGAAGTCCACTTCCCTTGCCAACGTACACAGTTGCAAAGCGCTTCTGCCTCTCTCCTCAGATCTAATGAGAGCTTTTTACAGCTGCCAATGGCCAAACATTTTTTATTTGTGCCAACAGGAAACACAAACTCAAGCAGACCAGATGATAAGGTAGCCCCATCCAAACTAAGCCAGTAAGCTGCATTTCATTTCAAATTGTGATCTATACCGTCTTATGCCCAACCTGAGGTAAATCCGCCCAGTGATACACCATTTAACTCCATCTCTCATTTCCTCCAGAGATCTATCTGAGATGAGCAGGCAATGTGGCTTAAGGACTCATATCTGCTCAACTTTCAGCGTCTTTCACTGGCCCCGCGAGCGCTTTGTGGTTGACCGTCCCGCTCGACGGCCGGCAGGAAGAGATAATGAAAATCAGAGATAAAGGCGATAAGACTGAAATGGCGGCAGTCGTTTTTGAACGGAGAGCTCAATCCAGCCCAAACAAGCAGATTAGGAATGACATTTGTCTGCTTGGATTGATAACTACATCTATGCCAGTGAGGCTTACAGAAAGGGGCCGGACAGATTATGTCAACATCCAAAGGCATATCATGTCGGTGGAGAAAAGGATCGACAGAGCATGTCTATCCAATAACCCATCCAAAACCAGAATAGAACGTGGAATTGAATTGAAGCGATAGCATTTCGAGAAATTCAGGTGAGTACCTGCATTTCACAGGTGTGTACAGGGGAGCGTGACTCATATCTCAGATTTGCTAAAAATAGACAGCCTATGCATTTACTCCGCGGGCACGCCAGCTCAGATGCTGTGACGGCGAATGGGATTTCATGTCACAACAACATATGTTGTACTGTAGCTAAAAGACACATGTAAATGTCCCTTTCATGCTGACCCCTAGTAGAAATACCGTAGCAGTACCAGTGATGCTCTCAGAGGATAATGCATTGGCTATAAATGATATTCATGTACAGTAGATTTTTTTTTTACAAATGCTATGGTACATGTCCAAAACACCAAGGTATCAGGATGAAATATGTCCAACACCGTTTCAGGGGAACTCGTGGTAATAATTTGTACGTGATTTGTACAATTGTAAGATACTAAGGTACAACAATTGAGTTGTAAGATATTGTACAAATTAGCTTGTATGAAAAGTTTTGACTATTTCCTAATTCCTTTTATCATGGTTTTGGGGTTTAAGCTCAGATTTAGGTTCTATTTTTTTTTCATATTTATGATTTTGACACTGCATACAAATTATTATGACTTCTTATGAGGTGATATGTCCAATAAATGTACTACTTCATAAAACTATTTGGCACCTTTTTGTAAATGAAAGATTTTTCAGTTTCAAAGTGGTCGTTGTGTAGCTGTCAATGGAGGGACAAAAATCTCAGATTTCATTAAAAATATCTTCATTTGTGTTCCGAAGATGAACGAAAGTCTTTGGAACGACATGAGGGTGAGTAAATGATGACAGAATTTTCCTTTAAGCACTTCTTTTTCACAAGGTATGTCAGAATATGTTGAAGCAAAGATAAAGTTTTCTCAGCTTTCACAAATCCATACGTTTTTCCTTTACATACTTGAAGCACTATTCCGATTAAAATCACCCCTGTTGGAAAATAGAAGCTGGTCCAAGTAGCATGTTCTGACTGGTGATGACCAACCAGTTATAAACCAGATAGCAACACAACAGTTCCACAACACAGATATCAGCTTAAGCTGGAAGTACCAGCAGGGAATGGATCCACAGCATTCTCAGACTCAGCGTAAACCATAGTCTTATGCTTTGCATCTATTGAAATATTTAAGGCTCCAAAAAAAACAAACGTATTGCTTGGAATTTTAAACTCAGAAAAAAAGGGTTGCTGATCTTGTGACAGCAGAACTGGGGTAAAAACGAAAGAAGTATGTAACATCAATACAAAATGACAACAAAAATAGTCCAAAAATGACAACACAACCCCTCTAGCACACTACAGGGGGAAACAACAACAACAACAACAGCAGCGGTACACTATTGAGCAACTCAACCTCTCCTTTAAAGCCCTACTGAGAGCTGCATGCAGTGATCGATGGAAAAACAACAAGAAGAAGAAATCTGGCAGGCCAATATAGCCAGATGATCCTGTATTTCTGATGACCTCAGGATGGACAGCGGCCAGCCCATGTGCCACTGCTAACACAGGCATGAACAGATGAGGTGACTTTTCCAACTCTTCATCCCGGTCACAGAAAACAATTCGATCCCAGGGGCCCAGCCTGAGTTTTCTCACTTTCATGAGAGCAGGGGTGAGAAATGAACAAAAGATTTATTTCAACACGTTAAGCTGACCCAAGCCTGTGAGTTCGGGATGAAATCACCGCATTTCCTTTTTATTCCTACTATAATCTACTTTTAGATGACACCACAACTTTTTGCCACATAGCGACAGCATTTTTTTTTTTTATATCAGTCATATTTTTTTATGTCCACTTCTAGTTAGTTCCAGGATGTGACGGCAATATGAGCGCAGAACACGATGATTGCATGCAATATTATTATAGTTATTATTAATCTATATTAATCTAAGATATACTAGGTCAACCGAAAAACTCAAGCAAAACAGAACATACATAGGACTATTATATTATACCAATTATAGCATAACAATTTGTAAAACATGGCCACGTGGTCAATGTAATTTTTTATTTGATTAGAGACCTACAATCAGTGCAGATTTTTTTTTTCAATTGTTTGCATTTTATTCGAAATCCAAAATTTTTGTTTAGTTACAGATTATGATTATATTCTGACTCCTCGATGTGTAGGAGTCCCATATGGATCTTATTACATTCTGTTCAGCAGGAAATAATAACAAGCAGCAGAATGTTAAAAACACGCTCACATGAAAAATAAATGTGCCGAGATGATTGGAGATGAAGGAAAAGTGCAAGCGCACACACTTGACAAAAATTCCCCCTCACCATATATAATTCCGTTCTCTGCACTCTGTATGTTTTCCCTGTTCCGTATTCCCAGGTAATAGGGTCAGAGAATCTCATTGCGGCTGGAGCTGCAGACTTCTATATTATCATTTGGCTGCCAGCACAGCCTCTGAGCACAAATGTAATGATATTTTGTAACCCACCATCTGCCACACGGGCCAAAACACTTCCTCTGCAATACAATACCCCTCTCGGAGCAAGGCCGCGAGAGCTACGCCACGCACCGTACACGGCCACGTATGACAGGCAATACTCCCACCACACGACACAGACAGCTGCCTTGATAAGGTCACATAATCTGACAAATAGCTAGCATAATGCTAGCTAAGCTAAACAAATATTCAATTAGTTTTGGTTTATGCTAACAATGTATCTGCACTTCCAGGCAAGAATTGTGAAATGTGCCCATGACTACACGAGAAGAGTGGAAGAGAAAGTGTGTAGACAGTGTGTGAAAGAATGCTTGAGGCAAGGACCAAGCCTGCATGACCACTAAATGCCCAAAATCGGGAGAACTGTCGCTATTGGTTTCCTTTAATTTCCGCTAATAGGCCCCGCAGTCATCCGCTAGCCGGAACTTTGGCCGCGTATAATGTTAATTAGATTTTCTTTTTGGACCGTTCGCAGAGCGCTTGTCAACATCCTGTCACATCCTCGAAAATTCTCATAGTGACACAGCCTAAAAGCCTTTTTTTTTTTTTTGGCTGGGCACCAAAGCACCGATAGGCACCAAGCATCTGGCAGATAAAATAATTTAATCTAAAACTAAAGAAGAAACAAAAGGGACGTTCAGTAAGAAATGTCCGACAGGAAAAAAACTCGTTATTCTGTTGGCCTGATCTAATCAGACAAATGTGAAAAATTCTCCTTGCTTTTTGCTAAAGGCTAGTTTTATTTAGCGATTAGTCATTCCCTGATCACATTCCAGAGCCTATCAATGATTAACAAAATGTTGACGCATAATGAGTGGATTTGCCTTGGGGTCAGAACTTTAAATAATTCAAACCATCAGGGTAAATACATAAACATTACTGATGCATTTATTCATAAAAAAATCCAGGAATAAATGTAAATCAAGTGGTCTCATCCTAAAAAGACAGCGGTGTTTTCTTTAAAAATTGATCTGCAGTCACTCACGAACATTCCTCAAGGAAATGAGAGCTGGTACATTGATTCTGCCCTAGACTCTGAATCAAACACGTTTTGGTGTCCAGAGGCGTTTGTTTTGAAAAAAACATATTTCAGCAACTTAAAATAATGTGCAGTCATAAATTCACGCCGTGAAGTATTCAGCCATTTAGATATGAAAAATCATTTTTTTAGTTAATATTTTGAGAATACATTTAATTTATGCATTTTTTTTATGGTAAATAAAAAAATGTATATTGGCATTATATTGGCTAGGGTTGTCAAAATAAGTTTAACAATTTCTGTAGCAAAGTTTTAACCATAGTCAAAACTTATATGCTGTTGAACACTGCTGTGTTTAAATAAAAAAAATTAAAAAAAAAAAAAAAGTTTATTTTAATATAAGTGTATACAAAACTATATACATTAGATTTACATTAATATCATTTCTTCCAATTAATTAGTCAATTTAAAAAACAAAAGTGTATTAATTCAGTGTAATATAAACACTATAAGCAACAATATAACTGTCATGGAACAGAAGATTGCAGACACAGGTAAGATCCAAACAGAGTTTACTGAGAGACACATGGGATGTGAACAGGTGAGTAACTGGAAAGCAGATCGATGTGGCGATACTGGCAGGGAAATGACTGTTCTTATCTGTTGCAGGTGGAGATGACAGGTGAGTGGAAGAGTCGACAGTTCGAGACAGGATTGCAAAGGCTAGTATCCACAGGTTAGGCATCAGGTAAGCATTCAGGGATGAACACCAAGACCAGACAACCCATGTGTGTTTGGCATTTATGGAGAAACTGATGAGGCTGATAGCAGACAGGTGTGGTGATTGTATAGCGTGCACAGTTTAGCCAGAGAGGATTATGGGAAATGTAGTGTGCTGAGGTGACTGGTCTAGTGCATGAGGATTGTGACAATAATAGAAATATTATCAAAATATGTTTTTATATAATAATATGTTTGCTGCTGCCAGATCTCGATCACGAAAGTCACATTGTATTTGATACAAAACTAAATACACTAAACCAAGTGGAAAAAAGTGATAACTGAAACCATTTTCATAGTAGTTCGTAAAGGAAATTTATTGTTAACGAAAACTTATAAATGTTAAAGATTGAAGATCTACTGTAAGTAAACCTATCTGAGGCTGTTAATCGAAGTCTATGCGTTTGTTAGTCATCAGTTTGCATTATTTCAACTTATTTTTCTTTATTATAGGCTACTTACATTGATTCTAATTATATTTTACTTATATTTTATTTTCTCATATTGATTATTTTATGCTTATTTTTAACTCAATAAAAAAACTCTTCTAGCATACATTTAAATTGACGCCTGCCGTAGTGTCTCTGATTTAGATGCGAGTCCTCAGCGGATGCCCCGTACCGTTTAAAGGTGAAGTCGTTTCTGTGACATTAGTATAACCCAGCGGAATTACAAAAATACCGTTTATTTTGGAACTTTCATGCCTCACTCAAATCAAAACTGCTTTTACAGGTGCTTGTTAAGGCATCAACAGGTAAATGTAGGCTACTTTTAATTAAACGTCAAATATATTAATTTATTATATATAAAACTTTAGCTGTGTTGCTATGTGTATCCCATGAGTAAGCAACTAAGCAGCTAACGCGAACACGAAACCCAACTAACGTATCTGCACCAGGTGCATTTTTGACATAAAGCGCACCCAGCATACCCGGTTAAAAAAGTCACTGCTCGCCACTGATAGATGATGCTTTCTAGATATTGCATCAGCCATTAAAAACACGGTCATTAAAAACCCAGTTGACTACCATAAAAAAGCCCATGCAAATGACAGTAATGATTGTTTAAGACCTCGATGGAACCTTGAGTCACTGATGGTGATTTAAGACGCTTGTTCCACGTGCCCTAAATGTTGGGGTGTGGGATATTTTAAAGCGAAATGTGTGTGTGTAGATGTGTGTTGAGGTGGTTATCATCTTCTTTATTCTCCTCTCCTATCCTGACTGTCTCCTCATCTTCTCTCTGTCACGCCTGGCCACTCTCCATTCCATTTCCGCAATGGCTCATCCATCGCCACCGCTGGTGAGTGGCGAGCGGAGCCCGGGGTGATTAACGCAAGAAAGATGGCAGGACTGGCAGCGTAAATCTAAAGAGGTTTCAGGAGGAACACCGCCGCTTGTCTCCACATGAGGAATGGAGAAGCGACTGGGCCAAAACCCTTCCTGGAAGTGTCCTATCCCGCCCTACTCGGGCGGAATACAGAGAAAGGAATTCGTGAAAAAGTACGGAAAATCCACAGCGCTCCCAGGGGCATGAGAGTAGAAGCCCATCTGTCGGACATCTGGTCGGAGGAGCTCTTGTGAAAAAGAAATGTGCTTCATTTTATTGAATGTGTACTTGAAGTGTACTTCAAATCTTAAAAGTATATATATTTTTTAAATTGTCCTTGCAGATATTATAATATTAATGAAATAGAAGGCCACTTAAGTGTACTTAAAGAAAGTCCACTAACATGAATACACTCTTAAAATGTGCACTTGCTTTTGTCAAAATGAAGGTACATTTTAAGTGCATTTTAAATCACAAAAGACTGAAGTACACAAAATTGAGTATTAAGTGTTGTCTGACATTCACATATAATTTTATCTGTAGTGTTAATATATTTTAAAGTACTAAATTGCACCATCATCATACAAATGTGCAATTTCAAATATATTTAAATACATTACATATTTATGACTACGTTTTAAAAGAATTAACATTAAAGTGTTAAAGTTTTAGTTTACCATAAGTGCTTCTCGGTACATTCAACAAACCATATTTTGAAAGACAACAGAAGTAATTATGAAATTACATACAGTATACTTAAGTCCTTCAAGTGGCAAAAAGTTCAGCTATGTAATTGCATTTAATACAAATTTAAACTATAATACATTTTCATTTAACATGCAATAAAATGTCCAAAAATATTACATATTACAAGTATATTCTTTTCAAGTATATATTATTTCTGTAATGAGTACTTAAAAAATCTGTTCAAACGTACTTTTCACAAGGGAGTGAAAGACCTTCAGTGTACCTGTCGGTACATTTTAGAACTGTAGTTACTGTATTGTTCAACCCCCAAACAATCACTTCATCTCCCACATATTGTTCCCATATGACTTTTTTCTTCTGTAGAACACAAAAGGAGAAATTCTAAAGACTGTTTTCCGTGGAATTACATTAAATTGAGGACTAAAGCGTTCATGCTTCAAAAAAAGAGGCAAAGCAATGCAGAGGCATCATAAAAGCAGTCCGTAAGTCTTGCACACTAAATTCCAAGTCTTCTGAAGTCACACAACAGCTTTGAGACAGACTGACACAAGTCAGAAGTCACATAGACTACTTTAATGATATTTTATGGTGCTTTTGTGTCCTTTGAAGCTTGAAAGCTTTGGTCCCTGTTCATTGTAACCACATGGAATAGAGCATGGAAAACAAAATGTCTCCTCTTGTGTTCCACTGAAGAAAAGTCTGGAAGGACACGAGAGAGTGTATGTGATGTGGAATATTCCCTAACATACAAACAACAATGTAGCTTCATTCGCTGAGACCCAGCACATGAGGTTACAAGAGGTCAAAGACAGCCAATCCAATCAGTAGTCACAGCGCTAACCCATCAGCACTAGTCAAGGTAGAGTGAACCATCAAAGACACAACCCAGCCAGAAAAGGCAATCACAGTTGTCAAGCGGCAAAGAAATGAAAAAGTAGCCTATTTCTACTTTTGGGTTTGATTTCATGCTTGTACGTTGCCACTCGGCTGCTGTTTGAGCTTAACGTCAGGCACATTTGCCGTTCTTTGCAATGCGGGTTGTTTTTAATATGGAAAGAAAGAAAAGTGGAAGACAGTCGCAACATTGCCTCTCAGTAGGACGTCAGATGATGACAATTCTCCTTTCTCATCTGAATTTGCATGTTCGTCAAAGCTTTCATTGTATGATCATGGTGATTACACTGCTAATTAGCATATTTAAAATAAAGCAGTAAGCCTTCAAAATCCTCTCCAAAGCCATAAACCATTTCCATTTCTTTATGTTTTCAGTTAGCAATTTATCAGATTAGCATAGTGCTAACTGAATACGAAAATACTTTTTGTTTTGTAGACTACATGCAACGTTTCTGACACTGGTGTTCATGGGAATGAATACTCAATGAATAAACTAACAAATATATTTCCATAAAATGTCTGATATTAAATTACCACTGATTTTACACAATGTTTACAATTTAAGAAGGTTAGTAGCCAAATCGATAATCTCACAATGGCGAAAAAACCTACTGGCCAATTAAATGGCTTGATACAGTATAATGTGTAGTCTAAAGCTAAACTGTAAACATATCAACTTTGAATGCTAGAATTTAACTGAAGAATTTTTAAATCAGCTGCTTTACAATGACTGCAAAAAAAAAAAAAAAAAAAAAAAATCCTATCCCTGTTCATTTCAGAGGTGTAACTTGTTTGCTTCATAAAAATAGAAAAAGGTTGTTAAAGGTGATTGCCATTTGTGCAATTTACATTTGCGACATTAGCACACCCACTAGTGTGAAGTTTGGGCGGGGCTATCTTCTAGGCTGTCCAATGACAGATGGGGGTCGTGTTCAGGACACTGGGAATTTAATGACACACTTCATAGATTTGTGATGCACAAAAAGCAACATTAGCATTATCATGCTAGCATCATAGCAAAGAAAATGCTCAGCAACTTCAGAGACCCATCGATTCGAAATCAGAGTAAGTACAGAAACCTAAAGGTCTGTGTGGCACACTAATGTCAGGATATTCCAAGAGAGTTACAGGAAGAGAAAGGTCATAAGGGAACATGCGTGTGTATAATGTACTCGTCTAATTCACTATATGCACACGGATTGACTGTTACGAGTCGAATAAATCAGAACGGACAGACACTAATCACAAGCCATTTTCCGAGCACACTCGATACAGGTCTGACTGATGAAAGCACAGATATCTGGAGTGGCAGAAAGACAGCGGGAGACTTGCAATTTGAAAAGAGAGGAGGGAGAGAGTAAAAAAAAAACCATTGTACTTTAAACAGCTTCCCTAGAAGTAAGACAAATTGGGCAGCGTGGTGCAGTCCGTAGGCTGCGTCTCGCCCGCTCTCTCTCTCTCTCTCTCTCTCTCGGTGGAAGAGGCTAGCGTCCTCCCAAGCATTAAAGTGGAAAAACCAACTACACTGCAAAAATTTAATGAGAAGACTCACAACTCCGGCCTAACACTGGCTCACTGACACAACGCTCCTTGGCATGTGGTTATTTTCCCCTTCTCGTCTTTTCTTTCCTCTTTTCACCACGGAGGCAGAGGAAATATCAAGGGGCTGTAACCGGCCTGGCCCTCTCAGTCGTGGTCTAATGCAACACTAATGCATTGTGTCTGTGAAAATGGCCATTGTGAATACGTGACCATGCTTCCCAGAAACGCCAGGGCATTACCTCATTTATATGTCCACTGAGAGGCCGCACGCGTCCACGCACAAACAAATTATTTGCTGCCGCAATTTCCGAGGCTCTTGTGATATATAGAGGGTGTCTAATAGTTTGCCTCACTCCTTTTCTGCTGTTTTTGTTCCTCTTTTTCAAAGGGGGAGAAATAGTGTGGGGAGAATTAGAAGTACCAAATGGAATGAACTGGCCTACAAAACCATTAGGCTACAATTCTCTGACTGACAAACACCCATAACATGGACAACATCACCCTAAAGGCTGTATCATTACACGCCAGGCCTGAACTGCAGCCCACAACCTCCATATTAAGGTTATTTCTCTATTGCGAGCAGGCCTGTCCATGACAGCCAGCCCATCAAGGGCTCTGGGCAGAGATTGGCCTTTTACACTGATCCACACCGGATTACGCAGCCTAAATCCCAGCCATTACCTTTCAAGAACGAACCAAAAAACTGATATCAGATTTCCAGGAGAGAGTTCTTCTTACGGGCCACTTGGGATAAGGTAAAGAATTGGATTTCACCAAAGTGAAGCTAAAGGGATAGTTCATCCAAAAAAATTAAATTTGGTCTTCATGTACTCCCCGTCCAAACATGGAAATTGTGAATAATGTCTATACAATGAAAGTAAATGACATCGACTGTCATTGTATAGAAAGAAGAAGAAAAAGTTTGTTATGTTCAACAGACAGTCATACAAATTTGGAACAACATGAGGATGGGTAATTGATGACAGCATTTTCATTTCGATGCTTGTGTCATTGGCGATCATTTTATTGGGCAACACATTTTGATGGTCCACTTTAGACATTCTACTAATTAAAAGTAACTTTGCAACTACATATCAACCAACTTTCATTAGAGTATTAGTAGAATGTCTGTAATGCTCACCAACAGACATTCTACTGACTGTAACCTTGCAAGAATGTCAACTTATTCTACTGACCCGAACCCTAACCTAACAGTCTACTAACACAGGCTACTAATACTCTAATGAGGGTAAGTTGACATGTAGTTGAAAAGTTATAGTTTTAAAGTGGACCATCAAAATAAAGTGTACCTTTTATTATCTTGACATATTTCATTTCAAGTTATATTGAAAAGAAAAAAAAAAAGGCTTCATAGCTTCCTTCAAGAACAGTTGAAAGGAAAAAAATAATTTAAGGAGTATTGTGTGGGCCGGTGATACAGTGATAAATTAAGTCTATCACTTAGCACTAGCGCTTAGCATGCCACGAAAGCCTTGATCAATCAGCTTGACAAACTGCAGAATTAATGCTGTGTATAATCAACAGTAAAAGGCTAAGTCCGCATTGCGTAAACTAGCATTTTAAACTAGAAACATAAATAACAGAACTCACGCAAAATACTCCCCCTAGTGGCCAATGCAGGAAAGTCTGAGTGAAAACGAATGTTAAGGTGTTGCATTTCGGTTGCACTATAAGATCTGTTTGGCTGTTCATATTGCAGCGCCCGCTGCGGCTCATCAAATTGTAATTAATTTCTCTCTCATTAATCCATCCATCACTTGGTCAATACAAAGAAACATAAACATGCCCCATTGTTTGGTTTCAGACAGATTCATTTAACATCATCTTTGACGACATCCTTGTTGGTCTTTACACATGATCACGTGTTTCAGCCTGGTTGAGAGGAAGAACTGGCATTTAAATTGGAGAGGGCCAGCAGCCGTTATACGTTATTAATGGATAGACTTTTACGTTTGTTGCTCCATACTCTGCTAATTATGACCTTAGAGAGGGGGACGGGGGGAAGCAGGAGAATAAGGCGCTGGAGGGGGCTGGGTTATGTGGAAGGAGAATTAGCGCTTAAGTCTCCCAGTGGCTCAAAGGTTTCTTTCGTCTCCTGGCAAACTCTTTCAACCCCTGTTACCGTGCCAAATGAAAATCTTTTTCAGAACCTCCAGTCTGGGAGAGAGTCAGAACTAGAGAAAGAGAGAGAAATAAAAGAGTGGCAAAAGCAAACATGAAGAAAATCTGAGAGAAAGTGAAGCCAAAGTACACGGATTTGGTCTCCTGCCTACAACTACTACAACTTTCAATGAGGCAAATCATGATTACTATACCAAATTTGTATCAGGCTAACGTTTCAAAAAATGGTGCACAACATGAGCAGAGAGTTGGTGCTGTGTATGGCGATGATGTCGCAAACAATCGGTGCTGCAGATTTCGGGCTTTCCAAAGACCATTGTAAAACCCAACAAGTTAACTCAACTCAAACCGATTGAGGAAACTGATTGCGGCTAACCATTTAAGTTTAAAATAAATACATATGAGTATTGTGAACTTATATATAGATGACTCAATATATATAAGTTCACAATACTCATATGTATTTATTTTTAAACTTAAATGGTTTGCCGCAATCAGTTTCCTCAATCGGTTTGAGTTGAGTTAACTTGTTGGGTTTTTCAGTGAAGAAGGCAAAACTTAAGTGCAGTTTGACATGGTGTAACCAGTCCTACTCAACCCACTCCGAACGTGATTCGAATGTGTGCGGCGGGCACGCTAACAAGAACGCTAAAGAACACAGTAAAGCAATAAACTAATAAAGTTTGTTTATTTCACTGTTAAAGTTGTCACTGACAGAGGTTCTGAAACGTATTTTAAACATAGGTAAAAATGTCTCGCAGAAAGATCAGAATGTTGAATGCACCGTGTATGTGCACAAGTATAACACTTTTTTTTTGTCTCCATAGCAATGACATTATCTGATAAAATAGCATTATATGACTTAAATTATTTTCATGCTGGGTTTGTTATCTGCAGTTTTCTGCCTGTAAGACAGGATCTACCAGCATGCTTCATGAATGTCCACTTCATTTAGTGGTTGGCACACACTGTGAGCTGTGGTTGCCAGTGGAGATGAGGAGAAAATGTACCAGCACGAGCAAGGACACACACACGCTCTCTCTCACACACACAAACACGTCTGCCTTCACCAAGACTATTGAGGAAAAATGGAGATGAGTCCTTCACTGAAGTGCACTATACTCCTTGAGAACCATTCATGACATCTAACACAACAAAAAGGAGGGAGAGAAAAAAACAGTGTGAGTTAATGTAAAAAAAAGCTTTTTAGAATAGCAGTGTCTGTTAAGCGCAAGTAGAAAGGAGAAGCAATTAAACTGGCTTAAACACTTAAACTAAACACTTTATAAGAGTAATACAAAAAAAAAAAAAAAACACACACACACATTAAATGCAAGAAGTCAGGAATAAACACTTACTGTACAAACCAAACCATCCACAACCAAAATGTCATTTAAATGTCAATAAATTCTAATGTATTGCCGTGATGCAAAGCTAAATTTTCAGCAGGCATTTCACCAGTCTTTAGCGTCACATGATCCTTCAGAAATCATTCAGATATGCTGATTTAAGACATTTCTTAATATTATCATCAATGTTGAAACCAGTTGTGCTGTTTAATATGTTTTTATACTTTTTTTTTCAGGATTCTGTGATACTAGAAATTTCAAAAGAATAGTATTTGTGTGAAAAAGAAATCTTTTGAAACATTATAAATGACTTCACTGTAACTTTTAATCTTTTTATAGCATCCTTGCTGAATAAAAGTGTTCATTTGAACATAAATAAAAAGATAAATAAACAAAGAGACTGTTTTTATGCAAAACAAATAATTGAATTAATTAAAAGAAAAACGATCAATTGAAATAAACATTACTATTAAAAGAATTTCCATGTTTTAAATTGGAAATATGTTTAGTGTGAGGCTTAGGTTTGAAAAAAAATTAAACACAGAGAAAGTTCAGGAAGCGTCCGAGTTAAGAGTTCTTATTCCCTTCCATGTTGCTGGTTCCAACCACAACCTGTGCCTTAGGTACAGATGCAGTGCACATTCAGCACACACGCTAACAAACGCTGGGACAACGACCCTACGGCAGCCTGACATCACCCCACACGTTAAACCGTCCGCACGGCCCTATCTTTTAATCAATCTATTAGGGGAGCCGGGCGACGATGACAGGCTCCGTGACTGATAAAGTGACCTGGAGAACATTACAGCAGCTTTGGTCACCCAGCCGGACAGATAACGGCCCGAGCGGAGAGAGATGATGATGATGATGATAATGTTGTTACAGGGGGCCGCTGGAGCATCCAGTCCGGCCCAGCCATCTCACTCCCGAGACTCTACCCCCATCTTAAGTGCCCGTCATTTCCAAACGGACATTTAGCAAATTATCTTTTTCTATTAGACAGAGAAATGGCTCCCCGCTCACATAAAAGGAAATCAGAAAGGCAGGAAGTCTGATACCTCTTAAGAGATTTGAATTATCATTGTGCTCTCCAGTGCGTGGCATGCTATTCGTCACGCGACAGAAATAACCGTCTAGAAATCCTCTCCTCACTTTCGCCGGCGGTTTCTACATCTTTTGGGTGAATCCTTTGAATCGTTCCCCGCTGTAGATAGGAGGTCGGAAAAGAATAGCCAAAAAACAAAACAAAGATCAATTCTATTGCTTCCCTTTGATTTATACGGCGCAGACTCAGGAATGACAAGTCAAACGATTTTTGCTTGCTAGTTTCCTAGTTGAGCTTTATAGCTTTAAATTATTCGGTGGAAACCGCGCTAGGGTTTTCTCTTCCGTGATAGTCATCCATCGGCTCCAACGGCTAGATCAACCGTCTGTAAAGAGATGAGCGTTGCCCGGGGCCAACAGACGCCCCGTTGAGAAATCCTCTCGCTTCCGCTCTGCTCCGTCAGCAAACTGGCCATTACTGGAGACTCAAGTGTGCAGACACTTGTTTCCCACTGGCATGACAGAAATAAATAAAGTTGCAGCGTTCCCCTTTTTCTAGCACGTCGCTGTATGTCACTGTGGCAGCGGCGGCAGATACAGAGCTCGCTTGTCTTTCCGCAGCACTGGTTCAGCTAAAAACAGGTCTATCAGACACAGACATGAACAAATGTCACTGAGGTTAAAAGACCCATGTCTAGAAAAAGCAGAGAGGGCAGGGAGGAATGACGGCAAACAAACGGAACGCATTAAAGTGGTCTTTTCTTCTACGGTAACTTCATTTCTACCCCCCTTCCGACTCGAGAATTGGAAGTGTGCACCTTTCTCTCGGGTGAAATCAACTCTGATAGACGGAGACAGTAAGATAGACAGAAACACATACTGCGACAGACACACGAGAGAGAGAGAGGCGCAAACAGAAAAACAGACGGAAAAGATTGCCAATAATGTCCACAACCTTGAGTCAGGCATTCGCCCTTTGGTGACAATGTGTTATTCATGGAGCGTTCATCACGGGCCTGATGAAATCTCTCGGCTCTTTGAGATGCAGAAACTTAGACAATTTATCTCACTGTCAGCGCTCAAGTGCTCACCCTTACGTCCACTGAGTCCCTGAGCGCCCGGCTCTTGTAGTTTTGGATCACACAGAATGTGCGATGAAAACTATAGCGAAAGAAAAGCCAAGAAAAACTGATACCGTATCTGAAGTGCAGTGTCCAGAGAAACCGTAAAAGCTTGCCGTTAATATTAGTTTATTCCTGCGACAGTGATTGACTACCAACAAAGTAACATTTGATTATGTATGTAAAGCGATGGCCATTTGATAACACAAAACCATCAAGCTCCCCAGAAGTAGGTCAGCTATTGTGGAAATTTACGTTTTGAGATGTATTAGCATTTTATGAACCAAAATATCAGATTAGATGGAAAGATGAGAGAGAAACACAATGCGTTCTGTCTTTTAATGAGATTTCTGAACACATGGTTTGCACGCAAGAATACACAAAAATGCAACACACAGCGCAGATGCAATCAGCAAACCACGTTATCTTTCATTCGTATGGAGCTGTAAAGCTCTAAAGATTTCGGCTTTCTCGTCACTTGTTTCACATGTGTTTGCCTGGGTAGAGTTAGGTAAAGGAGCACAGACAGTCCTTGCACTTGGTCTGCTTCCATAAGGTTTCATTCTAAGACCTGAGAATGTCTACTCTCTAGAATTATACATTAGACTTGACGCCTCCAGCGTTACATAAAAACTCATGCAAATATGCAGAGCTTATCAGTCTCCTCCTGGTTACAGATGACTGGTGAATGTCAGACTGGCTGCTGCCTATCATCACAGCAAACCTGAAGAGCCTGAGAGATCATCTTAAACAAGATGCCATCAAATATATATTTATATATGTATTTAAACCCGGACGAGCCCCCGGAAATCATATTCTCATGACGTTTTCCAAGACGCACTGTTAGTTACTGTGGGAATTCATATTGAATGCTTCATCCCTACTTGCCTGATGATTCAGATCATCACATTTGATGTATCAATAAATAGCAACAACAAATAAATAATAACCTTTTTTTTCTAAACTGATCCCAAAATTATGCTGCTTAGCATTATTGAGCGGCATCAGAACAACCAATAATGATACCTGTTTTTGACACAATAATAGTTTAAAAATCATCAAAGAAACAATGTACATTATGAAAATGAATAACAAAATATTACAATTTATCATTTTTTAGGCTATTTATTATATATTCATATATAATAATAAATAGTATGAAACCTGCTTCATGATCAGAAATGTGTTTGCATTTTTGTTTTGGACAATATTTAACTTAAGTTTAAAATGCTATGCGTTGCTAAATTGGAAAAGTTGGGATTAATTATGCAAACAATAAATTAAAAAGTAAGTATTTTGTCTGAAAACAATGTAGTTTTTTGCTGAACACTTTGTAGCTGGTTGTTATTCTTAAGAGACCCATTTAATTAGACCCGATTTAAAAAGAAAAAACAATAACTGATAAAGTAGAAAAGTGTGAATATCTATAAAACATATTGGTCAAACCAATAATCGGTCTATTTGTAATATAATATGCACATAAAAAATGCTCTTTTTTTCAAGAGAATGTGCGTAAATCACGTTAAAAGTCGTCAAGGAATGAAATGCTGCTAAGTATGCTTAAACTAAAGATGGCTCAAGTGTGCATTATAATTCAAACTGCTTAAATCAAGTATGTAATAATACCTGCTGAAAGACATCGGCTAATGTCTTTTCCTAGAACGGATTTGAGTGTAATGTTTAGAGATAACGGGTCCGCGCGCTTATAAATAACAGTAACGGATCATTTGTGGATATTGAAATATCAATAGACGTCATTATGTGCGTTACAATGCCGTGTTAGATCGTCCCAATTCCGTGACTTAGGCTACAGCAGACAAAAAAAAATCACAAATACTAAAGCCTCGCGTTCGTTTGGTTTTGTGCGTTTTTCTTTCTCCCTCAACCTTACGCAGCCAATGTATTGGTCTTACTCGTATAATAATAAATGGAGCGATTTGAAAACAATTCTCATCCACCTCGAATCCAACTTACCGGGATGAGAATGTGCCCACCGGAGCAGGAGCGAGGAGAAAAGCAGAGGCGGGATCCACCAGCAGCAGCAGCGCGGTCGCAGTAGCCTCCGCATGTCACACTGTATACATGGAGATCTGGAATAAGGCAACTGTTGACAGAGTTATCCTCCTGCTGAACGACAAAACTCCCACAAACAAGCGATGCGAACGCACTGGACACGGTTCAATGTATTTCGGCCGCCTCCTTTTAGTGAGTCCCTTTGGAGAGATTTTTCTTTTGAAGTTCGACCAAGCCAAAGGAAACAGTTTTTCTTTTCTTTTCTTTTCTCTTTCTCTCGTTCAGATGGCTGAGCTTGTAGTCCAGAAGAGAAACATGACAAGGGGACTGTGGATTAAGAGAGAGAGATGTTAGAGGAGCGGTAGTCCATGCATCACGCTGAAAACACAGAGAAAAGAGTTGGAGCGGCTCTGGAAGCTTTCCATTCCGCCATCCAGGAAGTAGCGCATGAGCTGAAGTCTGGCAGAGACTTTAAAACAGGCTTGGAAGAGAGAGAGAGAGAGAGAGAGAGAGAGAGAGAGAGAGAGAGAGAGAGAGAGAGAGAGAGAGAGAGAGAGAGAGATCCGCCGGATCCTAGCGCCGAGCCCGTAACGGACGCGCTGTCAGACTGTGTGTGATGGACGCACAAAGGCGCTCTCCTTCTCTCTCTCCTTTATCAGGGATAAAACCAAACACTCCAGATAACATCAGTAATAAAATGACTGCATGCAAGCTCTGCATCTGGAATTATCAGCAGAATCTTCTACATGGAGAAAGGTGGATGGTTGTATGATTCAAAATGCATGATATTTCACAACTATGAAGTAGTAATAGACGTGGGAACATATTTAAAAATTAGAATCACCATAGAAAAATTCCACGACTTTCATGCGCGCACACACACACACACACACACACACACACACACACACACACACACACACACACACACACACACACACACACACTCGGTTTCGCTATATTTGTGGGGACTCTGCATAATTATTTTATACTGTACAAACTTCTATCTCCCCACACTAACCCTAAACCTAGAAAACGTTCTGCATTTATACCTTTTCAAATAACCATCATTTATTATGTTTATTACATGATCCATTCCCCGCAATGTAGGCGATCTCAGGTTTTAATATCCTTGTGGGGACATTTGGTCCTCACATTGTAGGTTAAACAAAAGATAAATGAATCAGTAATACTGATAGAGGAGGACATGCCATTAAAAGGCTTCTTTTTAAACTGAAGTGTGCTGTCCGTGTAGAACAGAATAGATTTTTATTGGCAAGGAAAGATTGCTCCTCTGAAGAACTCGACTTGGCAGTTCTTGACATTGGACAGGCATTATATAAGAACAATAAGAAAGAAGCTCTCAGCAGCCCGCGACTCCTTAATTACAACTATATAGATGAGACATTCACTTTGATCATACTCTTTAGATATTCTGTATAAGCACATGGTAAAAATATTATTTTATTAAAAAAATATATATTACTGTCTAAACAAAGAGTGAAATAACATAACCAGAAGCAAGGTCTTGTACCACTCAGCTGAACAATCAATAAAATAATCAATAAATAATATAAAATAAAATAAAAATGACTGGAACAGAGGATTAATGTCCTATTGAAGTCCCTCTGCTATGCTATTTTATAAGTTCCTCTTTTGATTTTAGACATCTCCTACAACAGGTTTACATGCATCCGAGTTAAAAAATAAAAAAATAAATTAAAAAAAAACTCTTGAACTTTCTCATAATATACTGTACATTGCAGCATTTCTCAAAGAGTCTGAAAGCAGTTCATTCGAAGATTCAGTCACTCTCAACCCCCTGTGAGCCTACTCTGCTCTGATTGGTCAGATGGTTCAGTCTGTTGTGACTGGTCTACTCTGCTCTGATTGGTCAGATGGCTCAGTCTGTTGTGATTGGTCTACTCTGCTCTGATTGGTCAGATGGCTCTGTCTGTTGTGACTGGTCTACTCTGCTCTGATTGGTCAGATGGTTCAGTCTATTGTGACTGGTCTACTCTGCTCTGATTGGTCAGACGGCTCAGTCTGTTGTGACTGGTCTACTCTGCTCTGATTGGTCAGACTGCTCAGTCTGTTGTGACTGGTCTACTCTGCTCTGATTGGTCAGATGGCTCTGTCTATTGTGACTTGTCTACTCTGCTCTGATTGGTCAGATTATTCAGTCAATTGTGACTGGTCTACTCTGCTCTGATTGGTCAGACGGCTCAGTCTGTTGTGACTGGTCTACTCTGCTCTGTTTGGTCAGACGGCTCAGTCTGTTGTGATTGGTCTACTCTGCTCTGATTGGTCAGATGGCTCAGTCTGTTGTAACTGGTCTACTCTGCTCTGATTGGTCAGATGGCTCAGTCTGTTGTAACTGGTCTACTCTGCTCTGATTGGTCAGACGGCTCAGTCTGTTGTGATTGGTCTACTCTGCTCTGATTGGTCATACGGCTCAGTCTGTTATAACTGGTCTACTCTGCTCTGATTGGTCAGATGGCTCAGTCTGTTGTGATTGGTCTACTCTGCTCTGATTGGTCAGATGGCTCAGTCTGTTGTGACTGGTCTACTCTGCTCTGATTGGTCAGATGGCTCAGTCTGTTGTGACTGGTCTACTCTGCTCTGATTGGACAGATGGCTCAGTCTGTTGTGACTGGTCTACTCTGCTCTGATTGGTCAGATGGCTCAGTCTGTTGTGATTGGTCTACTCTGCTCTGATTGGTCAGATGGCTCAGTCTGTTGTGACTGGTCTACTCTGCTCTGATTGGTCAGATGGCTCAGTCTGTTGTGACTGGTCTACTCTGCTCTGATTGGTCAGATGGCTCTGTCTGTTGTGACTGGTCTACTCTGCTCTGATTGGTCAGATGGCTCAGTCTGTTGTGACTGGTCTACTCTGCTCTGCTTGGCCAGACGGTTCAGTCTGTTGTGACTGGTCTACTCTGATCTGATTGGTCAGATGGCTCTGTCTGTTGTGACTTGTCTAATCTGCTCTGATTGGTCAGATGGTTCAGTCTATTGTGACTGGTCTACTCTGCACTGATTGGTCAGACGGCTCTGTCTGTTGTGACTTAATTAATCGAAATTAAATCAGTAGTAAATGCTGCTCCATCTGAAAGTCAGAGGGCGCTCTCGAGCAGAAACTCCAAATATTCCCTGCAGAAGTATGATAACGCACGTAGTTCCAGGAAATCCCTATAGGCATCATACTATCGCTGTAGCTGAGTAAACAGAAGATTGAAAGGCTTTGATTGATTAAACATGACTAATAAACATATGACAATATATGTTTTATCTGAGTTCTTCAAGCCTCTTTGGGTATTTTCATGACAATAAAGTATATTTATACTTCAATGCTAATCTTCATAGCCTTTATCACTGTATAGGATACTATGAAATAATATGTTGTGTGCCTTATTCTGTGTAAGAAGCCACATCATCTCACAGAAAAATGTTTTTAAGCACTCAGCTGACGTTATGAAGTGAGTTTGGAGTAAAAACGTTATTAAATGTATCTTTTTGTAGTTTTTTGGACAAGAGGTTCATAAATGCTTCTCAAGTTTTGAAAGATGTTTGACACGTGTTACTTTTTCAAATGCACATTATAAGCGACTCAGACTGGCAGTGCTTTCAGATGGAGCAGCGTTTACTACTGATAACAGAGCCGTACATCACTGACAAGCTGCGCATATAAAATAATCGCAGCCTTTGTGATTTCATAAATTATGGCAAAATCACTAATATATCACATTATCATGTGAACAGAATGTTTGCATTGAGCATAATTTCCAGTCATGCTGTCAAAGTTCAACAAAGCTGTAATTTCGTCAAATTATATAAAAAGCGTGGAAATATTTCACAAAGCAAAGGACATAAATAAATTACTTTCGTCACCTTTACAAAATTGTACTGTAGCACTTCAAACATACTAGTTCGTAACTATTTTACATTTTTGCGCATCGGTGACAAATCATATAATATCGTACAATCTTATTTGTATGTTTATCTGATGACACCCCATGGTTAAGTTTAGGGGGTTGAGCTTCATGCTTATGGTTTTCTTTCTAAACATTGTATCAATTCATATGAAATTGGCACCTCTTAAAATAGTAACATTTTCTTGTGAGATTGGGTTGGCACTTCACATAGGCTACTGTAGGTATTTTGTTTCTTAACTGTTAAAAATGATTATTTACTATTAAATTAGGGATTTTCTTTGCCAAGTCAGAAAATCATTAGATGGATTTATTTCCATATTAAGAAAGAATGCCAGTTCAGCATCTGTTATTATTATCATTTTTATAGCTTGGCTTCCAGGAATCCACATAAACTCTGACATATAAGTTGCTCTCGGAGCCACTTGAATTAATATATTAACGTAAAGAATAAAGCTGCAAGTTAATGGCTGCCGGTGGGAGGGCAGTTTTATGATAAGTCATTCTGTCATATCCAGATGTTGCCCCATTTGTCCAACATCTGCATGACAGCAAATCAATATCCCCCTCGATACAAAGCGAGTAACAGATACACCCTAAATATGCCATTCATGTCATTTTTCACTGTAGTCTGGCTCTTAATGTCATATGCGGTATAACAATAACTCCTTCCTTTGCTTTACTGAAAATTTATTACAAATCTATAAAAGGCCTCATAAACTTTGCAGCTGCCAGCACACTATCTTTGACTCTTTGTAGATTAGTACAAAATGTCTTAGTGGCTAAGTTTAACTAAGTGTTTAATTAATGGTCATGTAATGTTCCTATAGGGAGCTGTCCATTCTAATTAAGTTAACTGATCAATTTCTGTACAATAATCAATCGGTTCACTGCAAATGGGACATCTAATGAATTCTAGGATACTAGAAGTAGCCTATAGCCTATAAGTCTAGCTTTATGCTCTTAGCATCAATACCTTAGACCTAAGTTGTAACACCATTGTTTTTTAACCGATCAGAAATGAGATACAGAGAGTGAATCACTATCATATGAGCACCTAAGGTGACATTAGATTTTTTTTCTTTATAGGTAGGCGAATATATATATATATATATATATATATATATATATATATATATATATATATATATATAGGATAAAATTGATGATTTGTAATAATGCTTAGGGATGTTAAATGACCTGTTACATAGCATTATATGAGTCCTATACCTGCTCATTATGTTTTGATGTGAGATATGGCCATGCATCTGATGATATTTTTATTGTTTCATTCCACTTTATTTTATTCTCAACCACAATAATTCGTGAAATATAACAGTTTGATATATATTATTTTTATATTACAGCAGGACTTAAATTATGTAAAAGAACGTAAAAATAGAACTATAATATGCCATTATGCTTTACATGGCACACCGTGAATGTGTATGACAGCAACTACAAATACTGGGAAATGTAGTTTTGTGGCGCTTTTGGACAGCACGGCCGCGGCTGCTTAAAAACTACGCTTCCCACAATCCCCCACACAGTCAGCGTCTGCATCATCGACACGGAAGGTGAGTACAAGTGTTCGGTGTGGACGCTGTAAGATGTCATTTTGGTGGTGTGATCACGGTCTCTTTAAATTCGTGCTTAATAACACGCATGTTGTGTTTATGTAAATGTATTGTGTTGATAGATGGTTTGTGTCACTCATTATGTCAGCACGTCGGGCGAATGTAAACATATTGCTCTTTATTTTGTGACAGCGTCATGCAAATCAGCCGCATGTGATGCTTGGAAAGTAGGCTATGTCCTGCTCAGCTCAATGCGAAGCAGCGACTTTAATGAAAATCATCACATACATTCAGACATGTTAAGGCAAGAGTGAAAACCTGGGTCAAATGCTGAAATGTCATAATAAATTATGGCCTTGCTTATGTACTGTAGAAAAGCATAATGGTAATAAAAACACCCCAGCAACTTATTTACTTTTTTCTTTTTTTGTGTGTGTGTTTCGTTGGTCCCGTTATTCAAGCAATACCACAACAGCCTATTATGTTAATAATACATATGCTAAATAATACAGTATGATCCGTATATTAATACAGTAACAAATAAATGACACTTTAGTTTATATGGATATATTTTAAATATATAGATTTAGCCTATGTAGTTACCTTGATTTTGCTAATTAGGACATGCTTTTTTCCATTCAACCAAACAGATTTCAAGGTGTTTAGTTTTTTCCCACACTTTTTAACCAGTGAATTTCCATGGTCCCCCTATAGCCTCCCATCCAGTAATGTGAATTGTGGATGATTAAAATCATTCAAATTCAAACTAATCCACTAATGAATCATTTAGGGGCCGTTTACACAGCACCGTTTTTAACTAAAAACTGAAAATATTTTATGCGTTTTGGTCGTTCATTTACACCACAACAGCGTTTTGGGGGCCTGAAAATGCAAACTTTTAAAAACGTGTTTCAAAGTGCAGGTTTTTGAAAACCATAAAGTTATAGGCCTATGTCACACTTCCTGCTTCCGGAACGCGGAGTAGGGATTCAGAACTTCCGGTCAACAGTATTTCTCCTTAGAGCTGGTAAGTCCCGCCCCTTCCGTAAAACCCCGCTGGACCTCTAGGTTGAAAAATCGTCAATGCAAGTAAATGGGAGAAAATAATTATTTTCTGGTCCCGTTTGAATTGCGCCATGAATGTTAACAAATGTTGTCTCTGAATTTTTTATATAATCTTTCATGTTACGAATTTGACAGTATATGGTAGGCCTATGATTCTTCGGCTAGCAGTTGTGGAAAAGACATAATGAGAAAGACTACATGTCGCCTATGTGACGTCACCCCATAAAGTTGACTTACCCGTGGTTTTCGCCAACGTCAACGATTTTGTCCTCTCCCTGAAAGACGGCGGTGAAGTGCACCAAAGACACAGCCATGTTTAGCGGGATCCGTGAGCTAGTGTCCGTGTGCGAATGATGGTGACGTTTCAAACGCGTCGAAAGCAGCGAAGAGTTGTAGTCCACAAAGTGCTCTCACACAAAGTCTAACCGTATCAAACTTCTACCCGCTAAATTGTAGCATTCTTCACACGAAAGATTATATAAAAAAAATCACAGACAACATATGTTCACATTCATGGCAAAATTCAAACGGGACCAGAAAATAATTATTTTCTCCCATTCACTTGCATTGACGATTTTTCAACCTAGAGGTCCAGGGGGGTTAGCGAAAGGGGCGGGACTTACCAGCTCTATAAGGATTTAGATTATCAGCCATAATGTCTAAACCATCCGAGGTAGACTGACCAGGAGCTATGAGGTTGTGAAACGGAGGTTTTTGCTCCTGTAGAAGCTATAAGTTCATATGAAATCAACCTTGTTTTAAGAAAAACGTGTTTTATCCGCAATCTTATGAAAAAAAAACTACACTACCCACAATCCTAAGCGTAGCAGCAACGTCTGCTGATTGGTCCAACTCGCTGTTACCATAGAAACGTTTACCTAACTGGCGAATGGCCCGCCGCTGTTGTTGTAGTGTACCGGGTTGCTCTGCGTCAGGACGTAGACAGCCATAACTCAGCTTTCACGCTTTTCCACTTGAGAGTTTTCATTTACCATCCAAACCACATCGTCATATGTGACTTCAGGCAGGTTGTGGAGAGATTTGGTCCAGCGGTATCTATCGGACTCCGCCATTGTAAAGAGCTAACCGGAAGAGCCGTATCCCTACTAAAAGACGTACTTCCGGTCTTCAATTTTTTCGTGATATAGGCCTATTGTCTCTGTGAAAGTACAAAAACGCAAATTTGTGAAAACGGTGACGTCATGCTCATCCGTATAATGTGTGAGTCTATAGGCTCGTAGTGTTTCTTTACAAAGTGACATCGCCAACTACTGGCCTGGCAGCAGAATACAGCTTTTTAGTTGTTTTCGTGGAACCGTGTGAACGGGATCGTTTTGACAATGTTGTCATCAGTAGCTGAAAAATGCAGAACGCTTCAGTTTATATTCATATTTTAAATATATAGGTTTATATATACTTGCCTTGATTTCCCCGATGAATCATTTAGCCTGATTTGTGAATAATTTTGACCAATTAATTTACAAGAATAAAAACGTCTCACTCGCCAATTAGAGACACTGTTGATTGTCAGCAAGTTTGACTCTGCATGAGGAATAATTAGATAAGATTCATGAGAAAACTGATTAATTGAGGACATTTCCATGAATTTTAAGATTTTATTAATCATTCTCATTCAAATTGCAGTAACTTTGCCAGGTTAAAAAAACATACAGTAATATTATCAGGTTTTAAATCAGGTGATGTAGCATTCATCTGCTAGTCGTTGAGTGTCGAACGCTTGGCAGATGTTTTGAATCATGATATATTGTGATGCGTGTTGTGTCATGAGGTAGTTAATGTTACCCAGTCCTACTTTATATGCAAAAAAAAATCACCTTATTTTGAGTGTAATTTTCTGGTAAATAGTGGCCAAAAGTTGAGTGTATAAAGGTGTGAGAGTGGGAGCAGAAGGTGGAACCGGGTGTCCAGCTGCATTTTTCATTAGAGTAACTTGATTAAATGTATTTTAATTACCTCTATCTCAGCGGTGCGGTTGAGAGACGTCACATGGCTCTTTCTTTTTAATGTCTGCCATCTGTCTAGATGCCCTGAGAATATAAAGAGAAAAATGAGAAATCTCCCCAAAATCTCTCCCTCTCACCTCATCTAACGCTCTCATGCCCATTCGAGTAGTTCCTCCAGAAACCGTTTTTCCAGTGTCAAGTTTTCTTGCCACAATATGAGCGGATCCAATTGATATCTTGACATCGATGGAAAAATCCAGCTATTTTCAATGCTGTGGTATCTGTGGCCCTCTTACTTAATGGCTAAACTGAAACCTTTAGAGATCCTTTTCAGATGAAGATCAGTCTCCAAGTCTAGCTCATGCCAATGCAAATGAATAGATTAAGTGAATAATGTGGTGAAATGCGGCCTCGGTGCTCTTTGACTCCCTCTCGGAAGCTGTACGTGGAGATTTGCAGACAGATATGTATAATGCAGGAGAGCTGGCATCAATTATGCACCTTTCATTCATGCCACAGCAATACCTAATTGATTTGATTCTGTTTGCTTCATGTATAATTGAATAGGCACAGATCCTGTGTGTGGCTTTCAGCCATTGGATGTTCGTGATGGCAAGGCCATGCGTTATGCAGCTTTGAGTTGGGACAGATCTCTTGTTCATCATGAATGTATTAGGTCTGTTTAACCCTGCTGTAAAGTGGTCAATACATTAATGAAGGAATACATTAGAATATACAATATTTCAATCATGACAACTCTCAGAATAGATTTAAACAGCATTTATTGATAGGAATGGAATGTACATAGGCTTAAGGCTGATTTATACTTCTGCGTCGGACCTACGCCGGAGCCTCTACACTGTAGGCAACGCGTTGGTTTTCATAAACTTCTGCGTCGTTGTCCACGTTGACGCGCGCAGAGGGAAGGGAGCATGTGAAACCCGAGGGAGCGGCCCTAGCAGACCAATCACAGCACTTGCGTCCGCGTAGAGTTGACGCGTTGTTACATTTTTGGAGAGGTGCACGTCAGGGTACGCCGAAGGGTACGCGCGCTACACACAGCCTATGACGTAGCTACGGCGTAAGTCCGACGCAGAAGTATAAATTGGGCTTTAGACCTACGCTGCTACTGCATGAGTGAAGGCTACTGTCGAGACATGCACATAAATACAGCGAATAGAATGCGAGCTGCTGCAAGGAAAGTACGGAGAAGCCCCTAGCAGATCTAGACAGGTTGTGCTGGGGTGGGTGGGGCTTGAATCAAGCTTAAAACAAAACAAAACAAAACAAACATTGCTTTCAGAATGTCTGCTGTATGTGTGCACACCAAAAGCAAAGCGAATATTCGCATCGCATTACTCGCGGGATTAGTTTTTTTTTTTTTTTTGCGTCACTTGCGTGAATAAAAACATTGTTAACGCACATCAACAACAACAACATTTCTTTCTGCCATTTTTTTCTGTGATCAACCATGTTGGAGAGAACTGCGGTTGCTGACCTCCGTGAAGTTGGCACCCCATAAAACGAAATCATTTCCAAAACTATGCCATTCGTTTGTGCTGCGTTTGTGCTGATTTGTGCCGCAAAAACCAACGTTTGTGCTGGTTTCGTGTTTGAGATATTGAACATTCTTTTTTCGGTTGCGTGACGTCACTCTCCACCCCATGTCCTTCAAATCGCTCCAAACCGGTGTCATTCGTTTGTGCTCGGTTTGTGCTGGTTTGTGCCGTTAAAACAAACACTGTATCTGTTTTCCTTTCGCAGATATAACACATTTAATTCGGGAGCTGTGACGTCACTCTCCACCCCACCTCATCTAAATCGCTCCAAACCGGTGTCGTTCGTTTGTGCTCGATTTGTGCTGGTTTGTGCCGTTAAAACAAACACTGTATCTGTTTTTCTTTCGCAGATATAACACATTTAATTCGGGAGCTGTGACGTCACTCTCCACCCCACCTCATCTAAATCGCTCCAAACCGGTGTCGTTCGTTTGTGCTCGATTTGTGCTGGTTTGTGCCGTTGAAAGAAACAGTGCAACTACGATCCCCTCTTAAACATAAAAAAAAATAAACTTTTTAAGTACAGTTACATAACTGTCCACCCCATATGGTCCAAATCGTTGCAAAACTGTGCCGCTCGTTTGTGCTCGATTTGTGCCGGTTTGTGCCGTTACGATGAACATTGTATCTCTTTCCCCTCCTTAGAAATAACACATTGGATTCGGGACAGTGACGTCACTCTCCACCCCATGCCGTCCAAATCGCCCCAAACCGGTGCTTTTTGTTTGTGCTCGATTTGTGCTGTTTTGTGCCGTAGAAATAACCATCATAAATGATTCCATTCTTTAGACATCACAAAATCTTTGGAGGAGTAGTAACGTCACGCAAGCAAGCCGCGCTCTCCATCCATCTCGTCTACAAACCTGTCCGGTTCGTTTGTGCTCGCACAGGGCCGCAGCTGTCAGTGTTCTTTTCTTTAGATATGGGAATGTTTTATTTTAGATTTGTGCTATTGACATTTGGTCTTTATATAATCACCAATGCACTACGATATGTAATGTATAGGCTACTGTCACTACTCTGGCTGTAAGCTACGTGTGACTGAGGCTTAATTTTGTATTAAAATAAATTAAAATAACCAATAAAAAAAATAAATGTATTAAAAAAAATTGTGTAGTGTCTTAAGTTTTCTGAATAGGCCTACTTTTAACAGCTTACAGTGCCTGTTTGTGCTGTAAAAAGTTTCGTTTGTGCTGCTTCGGTCTTTTAGATATTAAAATCTATGAATCTATTATAATCTATAAAATCTAAAATATTAAAAATTTGGTCATTCTGTTGGCACTCAAGGCACTCCAAATTCAACCCAAATAGGCTCGTTCGTTTGTGCTTCGTTTGTGTTGGTTTGTGCCAGTATAATTTTCGTTTGTGCTGCATCGGCCTTTAAAATATTAGGCATAGACAATAACGTCATGTGTGCTTTGTGCTGCAAAACGTGTCGTTTGTGTCATGTCATTATATATTTCTGAGATCACTCAGGTTTCACGGTTTCCACAAAAAAATATTAAACATAAATAAAAAAAAACAAGCAATGTGTAGGCCTAGGCCTATTAAAATATAAGAGCATTTCTTAACTGAGCAGTGAGCACCAATAATTGAGCACAAAATCAACATCTTACGATTTCTAAAGAATAATGTGACATTGAAAACTGGAGTAATGATACAGAAAATTCAGCTTTGACATTACAGGAATAAATTACATTTTAATTACATTAAAACTGAAAAAATATCACATTAAAATATCTAGGCTATTTATAGGCTAATCGTTTTTCACAATGCAGTGTTGTGCAAGTTACTTCCAAACTGTTATACATTATACTTTGTTACTTTTTACCAGCACAAACGAAGCACAAACGAACGAGCCTATTTGGGTTGAATTTGGAGTGCCTTGAGTGCCAACAGAATGACCAAATTTTTAATATTTTAGATTTTATAGATTATAATAGATTCATAGATTTTAATATCTAAAAGACCGAAGCAGCACAAACGAAACTTTTTACAGCACAAACAGGCACTGTAAGCTGTTAAAAGTAGGCCTATTCAGAAAACTTAAGACACTACACAATTTTTTTTAATACATTTATTTTTTTTATTGGTTATTTTAATTTATTTTAATACAAAATTAAGCCTCAGTCACACGTAGCTTACAGCCAGAGTAGTGACAGTAGCCTATACATTACATATCGTAGTGCATTGGTGATTATATAAAGACCAAATGTCAATAGCACAAATCTAAAATAAAACATTCCCATATCTAAAGAAAAGAACACTGACAGCTGCGGCCCTGTGCGAGCACAAACGAACCGGACAGGTTTGTAGACGAGATGGATGGAGAGCGCGGCTTGCTTGCGTGACGTTACTACTCCTCCAAAGATTTTGTGATGTCTAAAGAATGGAATCATTTATGATGGTTATTTCTACGGCACAAAACAGCACAAGTCGAGCACAAACAAAAAGCACCGGTTTGGGGCGATTTGGACGGCATGGGGTGGAGAGTGACGTCACTGTCCCGAATCCAATGTGTTATTTCTAAGGAGGGGAAAGAGATACAATGTTCATCGTAACGGCACAAACCGGCACAAATCGAGCACAAACGAGCGGCACAGTTTTGCAACGATTTGGACCATATGGGGTGGACAGTTATGTAACTGTACTTAAAAAGTTTATTTTTTTTATGTTTAAGAGGGGATCGTAGTTGCACTGTTTCTTTCAACGGCACAAACCAGCACAAATCGAGCACAAACGAACGACACCGGTTTGGAGCGATTTAGATGAGGTGGGGTGGAGAGTGACGTCACAGCTCCCGAATTAAATGTGTTATATCTGCGAAAGGAAAACAGATACAGTGTTTGTTTTAACGGCACAAACCAGCACAAATCGAGCACAAACGAACGACACCGGTTTGGAGCGATTTAGATGAGGTGGGGTGGAGAGTGACGTCACAGCTCCCGAATTAAATTTGTTATATCTGCGAAAGGAAAACAGATACAGTGTTTGTTTTAACAGCACAAACCGAGCACAAACGAATGACACCGGTTTGGAGCGATTTGAAGGACATGGGGTGGAGAGTGACGTCACGCAACCGAAAAAAGAATGTTCAATATCTCAAACACGAAACCAGCACAAACGTTGGTTTTTGCGGCACAAATCAGCACAAACGCAGCACAAACGAATGGCATAGTTTTGGAAATGATTTCGTTTTATGGGGTGCCAACTTCACGGAGGTCTATCGCCGTTGTGGTAAGGAACCAAATACAGCGTAAAGTCCAACTTCCTCACTTACTTTTCTCCAAGCTATCTCCTTTTTTGTCCAGTCTCTGTATGAATAAGAAGTTTCGGAGTGCTAAATTAATGCTCTCCTCCATTTTCTGATACAACCGGACTTGTCAATAAGCTCTTCACTGATTGGCTTGCGCGATAATGCGCCATGCAAATTTTAACTTGCGTGGAAGACGCGATTGAGGCGAATATTGTGTGTTCGCAGCAATCGCGCTGCCCAGTTCGCGTCATTTGCGTCGCCCCGCGCTATTGCGTGTCTGTTCGCGTCTTTGCATTGACTTTGTATATAATCTAGGCTACTCGCGCAAATAATTCAATTCGAGTTTGTCCGTAAAATTACAATATACTGCGTGAAAATGGTGTGATGAAGCCACATTTGAAAAATATATGAATTTCATTGCACTTGTATTGTATTTGCATTGCAGAAATGTAATGATATTTAAGAAGTAGGCTAATGACATTTGTAGTGAAAAAAAAAAATCAAACAAACAAAAAACTTAAATATGTAAATAAAATAACATATTTAAAAACTCTTGTATTCAAGGTAGGCTATAAGGAAATATCATTACTTTTAATTTGGTAACACCACATGATATTTTTTAGTCGCTTTATATATATATATATATATATATAACCTTTCTTTAAAATGTTTTTCAAAAACATTTGAAACCAACATGAATACAAATAATACATTTCCTAGGAACTTATGGATTTTTGTGGACTCTCTTATTTGCCATTGTTACTCCCCTAACTTGCTGTTTTTGACACTGACTGTTCACAGAAGTGCACCAAAACAGTTTCTTTCTTCTGTTTGCAGCATTCCCTAAAGTCGCTGTCTTTCAGCCGCGTGTGCCCTTGATTTCATCTGATAGGGGGTCTTCTATTCCATGACCTTTAAAGGTGAAAGGCCCTGCTCAGTCAGTCTTTCCCTCTTGGTGGGAGATGTGAGTGCTTTGAGGAAAGCAAAAAGAAGAGTGTTTATTATCCGATGACAGAACATACACACGCTTGAAGGTCTGATTCTGTCACCGTGTTCTCGTCAGGGTGGCTTGGGGGTCAAGAGCACTAGTCTGGATCAGAATGGCTAAGAGGTCAAAGGTCGGCCTTTCAGAGCAGCAGGGGGGCTGGGGGGTAGAGGAGGGAGGGGATGGGGGGGAGATGGTAGAAGGAAAGATGGTGAATGCAGAACTTCATATTACTAATGAGTTTAGCCTCTTCTCCATAAAGTATCCAGTCATCTGGAACTGTTTTTTTATTCATTAGTTGTGTTTAGTATGGCAAGAATCACTATTAATATTGCTCTTAATTAGGGTTTGGGATTTGGGTTAGACATTTGAAGTAGTAACATTATGCACACTATTCATGAAACCACATTTGGAGGTGGTCTGGGAGGGATTTTGACCACATTTAAAGAAAGAATGAATGCAAATGTGCTTTTGTTATCCACTTTCAACTATGTGTTTAATATTAAACAAGGTTCTGCTGCAAATAGTCATTTATGTCACTTTGACGGTCATTAAAACATTGTGCAGAGAGTTGCTGCTTTTTCTTTTTATTCTGCTCTCGCCATGTTAAAAAGACAATAGATGCCTGGCTCTTGTGATCCGTTGATGTGATTTAATCAGCGATATTTGATTATTTAACATTCCACATATTTATTCATTCCACTTTTTCTCTTTATTTGTCTTCCTGAAGAGTGCTTTAACTTTTTCTCCTCTTTTCTATTATCTATCTATTAACCCTGTTTGAGGGGTTTGTAACCAAATAAAACATGGTAACAATTTACAACAATGTTTTAGAACTAACAATATTTTTTTTTTATTAATCTTAGTTGATGTTTACCAACCTTTACTAATACATCATTAAAATCAAAAGTTGTATTTGTTAATGTTATTTAATGGACCTGAAACATAACTAAAAATGAACAGTTAAAAAAGATTAATAAATACTGAAACAAATGTGATGCTCGTTGTTAGTTCATGTTAGTCAATGCATTAACTAATGAGACTTGTTGTAAAGTGTAACCGCAAACAGTAGAAATGGAATAAAGCAATGTTGTAAAAAATGTGGTTAAATGTCAGAAATGTTTGAGCTTCCTCAACTTTTCGTTTATAGGGGTCATCAGATGCAAAATTCACTTTTATATGGTGTTTGCATATAAATGTGTCTTTGCAGTGTGTGGACACAACCACCATACAATGAAAAAAATCCATTCACTCCTTTTTTTTAATCTCTCTTTTCAGAGCAATATGATGTTGTATTGCTCATGCTCCGCCCACAACCCCTGGCGGACTGTCCCGTATTAGCATATTTCTGCCCTCAGCCATTTGTATACTGTCCACCAAGGCAGGTTGCCAAAGCAGGACTCTATGTCTTGTGTCGACACCCCCTATGGAAGAGAGGGGTGGGGTGAGCGGTTGCTCATTATCATTTAAAGAGACATGCTCCGAAATGGGTCGCTGTAAACAGAGCTGTTTTTGAGGAGGTAAAAAGGGAGTTGTTTTACACAACCATTGAGGAATTTTAACCGAAGTATGTTACAAACTTTACATGAAGACCCTAAAGAATCATACCAACTTGTGGAAAATGGGCATCCGATGACCCCTTTAATATGTAAATGGTAGAGTAACGGGAATTTGGGAAAAAAGAGAATCATGATTTTTTTTTGGTCTCCCACGATTTTGAACAGACAACGAAACAAAATAACATAATGTACTAGAGGTTCTGACAAAATGTTTATTGCTGCAGTCTCTTTAACATTTTTTATTAAAGCTACACTGTGTAATATTTTAAGTTGATTTTTAGCAAAAAATACTTTGTTCTTTCAAAATTATACATTCTCATTAATCTCATTCAACCAACTAATTAAGTATTCTCGTAAGTGTATAATCTGCAATTTAGAATACATACGAGCGAGTCGCTCGAATGGCGGAAGCCATGTTGCGCATCCATCTTGAAAATACATTAGACAAAGAGGGAGATACCTGGAAATTCAAGCTTCGCCTTTCGCGTTTTTACACTCAGTGGCGCTGTGACGAATGCGAGGGGGAGATTACTCACGACTGCCGGCAGATTTGAAATAATACGGTCACCGTAGGAGTTAAAACGCCCTCAGAATGCGAGGAGCTAGAAAGTAATATTCAGTTGGTAGTCGTATACAATTTCACCGCTAGATGGGAGAAAATCCTACACAGTGTAGCTTTAATTAGAATTATTTTGAAATAAAAATCAGTTTGAATGAATGATTCAATGACTCGCTCAAAGACGCTACTTTACTGGAAGAATCAGCATTTTTGAACGAATTTCTTGAATGAATGATTCATTCATTTTTTAGGAGTCACTTGTTGCCACCTACTGGTGTAACGATGTAATTGATAATTTTTTTATTTGACATGTCAAGTTTATTTCAATAGGTGACTTACTCTCTTACTCAATCTTCTAACAATTAATTGTGCAGCTCTAGTAAGTAGTGATTTGTAAATGTGACCAAAATGAGGACCTTTGCTTATATGGACAGAAATTATTCAGATGCTGTTGTCTCAGGACACACTTGGGTTAGGGGTCTCCCCAGTAACTGTATAGCAATGTTCTGGCAAGATGATGGCTAGTTGTACAGGGGCAAGCGCCACATTTTCCTTAGTAAAAAGCTTTTTATTTATTAGTGTTTCTTTTTCTTGAACTATTAACTACAAACTTACAGTGAATCACTCACACTTAACAAACCCTCATTTAATAACCCCTTACAATAATAAATGGTGGAATATTATTAATAATCAGAAATGAATTGATTTTTTTTTCCTACCTGACAAAGCATTTGTCTTGTGCTAATTAGTTTCCTGAAGCAAAGGCTGAAATGTCAATTATCAGAGTGATGCATTTTCGTTGCTTGAAATAAAATGAACTTTAACTGATTTTTTTTTCTTATTTTCATTTAGTTTAACTTGTACTAAAATAACTAAAACTGAACAAAAAATGAATAAACACTATATTGTAAGGGATCATCTAGATTTGTTTGATTAGGGTGGGTTTGTTACGTACGTATTTTAGTTCTGTGTCCTAGTTTTCAGTTCGTTTCTATGTTTTTCATTGTTTGATTAATTTGCACACCTGTTATTAGTTTCATTGATTGGTTTGTTCTATTTAAGCTACATGCTTCTTTCAGTTCATGGTCTGTTCTCATCATTATTGTGTTTGGTTGTTCTGTTCCTGTTTTACATGTGTTTTGGTATGACTTTTATGAATAAATCTACGGTGGCCGAGAGAGCTCAACGCGCTGCTGAAGGAAACACATGCAAATAGAAAAACACCCGCAAATTAAGAAAACACCTACATCAGTTTCACAACACGTGTGTGTTCCAAATACTCACAACACAACCAAATACAGAAACGCGCTGCAAATAAGACAGACCACAATGGAAATGTAACGGTATAAAAATGGATATTCATTTTGAGATTTACTAAAGATTAACGGTGTTATTAATGACAGCAAAATCAACCTAAATAAAAAAAATAGGCAGAAATAAACATGTACAATTAAATATATATACAATTTATTCAAACATTTATTTACAAGTAATCTTCAATGGTTGATATTGATTAACTTAGCCTATATGGTAGACATATTGTGCATTCCTATATTATTTTTTTTTTATTTATTAATAAATTGCACTGACGTGTGCGTAAATGCATCAGGAACATGTATGAAGTAAATAGGTCAGATCTGATTTCATGTTGTTTCCTTTAATGTACCATAGTGTGCTGATACTCACTATCTGTCAATAGCTCTTTGTGTTCATTGTTGTGATGCCAATCCCAGCATGAGGCTAAGTGGATGGCGGTGACAGTGGCAAAGCTACAAAGAACCAGCTCCATCTTTGTTGAAGTGTTCCTGTAGATCTCCTTTAATCCAGCTAAATACAAAGAGCTCCCTTTCCAAATCATGTCAACACATGGACAACTCCAGTTTCCTTAAGTCAACAGCAGATATATGTGTTCCTGGGTGTATGTTGAGAGAGAGAGAACAGCAGATGAATAGCATTGTCAATCTGATGGTCATGGTGAAAAGGATTACAGAGTCTTGAGGGACTAGTGGACTACTGGAAAATGATGGAAGTCCACAATCTTTGGTTGTCCTCCTGCCAGAGGACATGAAAGAATCAGCTAATCCTTTAAACCGGACACAACTCTAGTGTATTGTTATACAATGTCTGAAATATTGTTATCTCCAAATGTGAGACAACCGGGTTATATTTCTAGCGCTGTGACTTCCTGACCTCTTCCATTGTATCTCTTCATTGTATCATTTTTGTGTTGTCCCTTGAGTTGAGCCTGATCTTTGGGTTTCATCAGAATATTTCATTATTGTAGACATGTTATATGACTCTGGGGGCTGGGCAGTTTTGTGCCACATTTATTCATTGGTTGGTCGTCATCCTCGCATAACTATTTTATTCACTTGAAATGATTGCAGATATGACCTTGGTTAGGGAACATAGATGAGATTTAGATTCTTAATGTTGATGAGTTAAAGGAGCTATGTGGAGGTTTTTACTTAAAAAAATCTTTAAGATAGAGTTTTCATTTGTACATGTATGAGCCAACCATGATGTAATAAAAAGAATGACACCTTGACTGTCCACCACGGTTGCCTCTATCAGCCTGTAGGCTCAATTGTGTGTGGAGGAGTCAGGCCCGAATCAGCGCGAAAATTCACAAAATGTGATGTCATGCGCGTTCTCGTCTACTTGGGCTTACATCCATACGGCACGGCAGCCATTATTAGTAAGCAGCGGCAATCGGTAGTGTTTTCAAATGGTGTTTTCTTACCTCAAACATTATGCTGGTGAATCTCGATGAGCTGTCAGAGGTTGCTGCGGCAACCCTGGTTGATGTGGTCCTGCTCGTATGAGCGACGCGTGTGCGCACCGAGAACGAGCATGAGACTGACTGCAGTTCCTCTAAGGGCCACTGGTGTCAGTAACTGTTAGAAATTTCAGAACCTACGCAATGCTCCTTTAAGGGCTAATAGGAATCTTTACAAATAAAATTAAAAAGTTGCAGGGAAAGTATATAAACCCATGAATTTCTGCATGAACATCAATGTAAAAAAAAATAATAATAAAAAAAATAGGGCCCATGATTAAGGTAGAAATTAATAACACTTTACAACCAGGTTGTTAGCATTAGTTAACTAGTTAACTTGAACTAACAATTAAAAATTGTTTCTTATTTTCTGTTAATTTCATTATCCATCCATCTTCCTAGCATTATTCCTGCTAATTTTCAAGGTCCGCTTCACTCACACATTTGATTTGGCACAGGTTTAATGCCGGATGCCTTTCCTGAAAACAACCTAGCACTGAGAGTGCTGGGACACATTCACACTCCTACGACAATTTGGCATATCCAATCCACCTAACCTGGTCCCTGGTTCAAGCCCCGGTTCTGAGCCAGAAGTCTTTTCTGTGTGGAGTTTGCATGCCCTGTATATATATTGCATATGTTATGTTAGCAAAACTGCTCGTAAAAAAAAAAAAAAATAGCATGCAGTGAAAAACAAATAAGATCATAGAGTGTCTGTGTCAGTCAATAAATCTCCTAACATATCAGGTAATTTTTAGTTAACATATCAGTTAGTGATATATATATATATATATATATATATATATATATATATATATATATATATATATATATATATATATATATATATATATATATATATATATATATACACACACACACACACACACACACACATGTGTGTGTCATATATATATATATATATATATATATATATATATATATATATATATATATATATATATATATATATATATATATATTTCTTCATTATCGGTAATAAATTAGATTAAATTTATATATTTTAATAAATGTGTAAGTTGCAAGTTGCTGCAATTTGGGGAAGATGCTGTGCATTTTTTTCATACATCATAAATGTCTTGTGCCTCAAAGCATACAAAAAGCAATAAACGCTGTTACGTTATATTGGGTTCGGATGGCTGGTGTTTGTGAACGCAACCATGTGAGACAGACCTGAGAAGTAATAATACCAAATAATTCTGATGACTGACTTTGGCTCAGGGATTTCAGAATTACTAAACCAACATTTGAGATACAATGAAATTGGTCAATGGTTTGTCCATTTATTCAATCACATCCACTGCTGAGACAAATTATTATTATTAGTAGTATTATTTATTTATTTATTTATTTATTTTTTCTCATCAAGCGATTTATTCTGTAAATTGTAGTATCCGATAAAAATTTGTCCACCTCAATGCATTGGTCAAAGTTTGATCTGACCTTCAAACACAGTTTGCTTAAACAAATAACAAACAAACAACAATGCAGTAGCTGTTCTAGTTGAATACAATGTGTAAATCATTCATAGTGCAGGATGGAAAAAGTATGTGAAGTATTTCATTACTGGTTGACCCTCCTTTGGCAGCAATGACTTCCTCAAAGGTTTCCTGTAATAGAGGATCAGATCTGAACATCAGTCAGGAGGGGTTTTGCACCACAAGTTCAACAATATTTTAGGAATGTCTGGTGTGAACCACCGTTGTGAAATCATGCTAAAATATCTCATTTAGATTGAGGTCAGAACTGGTCACTTCCAGAAGGTGTATTTTCTTCTGGTAAAGCCATTCTGTATGATGTTCTCCTGTGCTTTGGGTCACTGTTCACCGAACTTCTGTTGAACTTCAGAGATAACATACTCGGTTACTTATGTAACCTCCGTTCCCTGAGATATGGGAACGAGTACTGCGACGCTAGCCGCTGTTGTGGGGAAAACTACCTTTTCTCCAAATTCTGAAGCCTTTTTAATCGCGCAGTGAAACTGCACATCCATTGGTTTGTGCAGAGTAATACAACCAATGGCGAGGCAGCGGAGCTGCACGAGCCTATGGCAGAGATGGGCATCTGGCTATAAAAGCAGGTGATCTTTTTTTTTTTTTAACCTTTATTTATCCAGGTAAACTGTTTGAGAACCACTTCTCATTTACAAACATGACCTGGCATAGGATACTCAGATTAAATTTGACTGAAGCCACGAAACTGAGAGTCGTGCAGCAATATAGCACGGCCTGAAACGCAGTACTCGTTCCCGTATCTCAGGGAACCGAGGTTACTTAAGTAACCAAGTGCGTTCCCTTTCGATACTTTACTCTTACTGGGTCGCTAGACGCTGTTATGGGGAACCAAAACAATCACGCCATGCTATGGCTGCAGAACAACTATAATGATATACTTGGCCTTAAGCCCTAGCAGAGCCTAGAGGAACCAAGACATAATAGGGAATACTCATTTCGTAAGGGGCTCAGACGTACGTAAACCAGGAAGAACTCATAGGGGTCGATTCTGCCTTAGACAATCGTTCCAGGAAATCTGTATGGCCTAGTTACTAGAAGGGCCGAGAGCTGGTTAGGTAAGAGAAGGCAATAGCCTGTTACCAGTGGCCCAGACCCTGATCGGCGCCATGAAGGTATAATAGCAATAGGCAATAGCCACAGAGTTACCCCGTATAGTAGGAGAGAAACTTCATAGTGGTTTGGGCTCGGCTGAGGCCAAATCCACTCGACAGAAAGGACTTGTGCCTGCAGAGCAGGGACTTCTAGATTGTAGAACCTGGTAAATGTGGACGGCAAGGACCAGCCTGCCGCTGCACAAATATCACCAATGGAGACACCACTGGACCAGGCCCAGGACGAGGCCATGCCTCTAGTGGAATGAGCTCTTACTCTGATGGGGCATTGTAGGCCCGTCGAGGAGTAGGCTAGTGTAATTGCGTCCACTATCCATCTGGATATCCTCTGCTTCGTGACCGGATGCCCTTTGATGCGGCCTCCGAAGCATACAAAAAGCTGTTCCGCGTGTCTAAAAGAGGCGGAACGCTCTATGTATATTCTCAAAGCCCTGACAGGGCAAAGTAAATGCAGCTCTTGTTCATCCGCAGAGGGAGGAAGTGCTGAGAGGGAAAGGACCTGTGCTCTGAATGGAGTAGAGAGCACCGTAGGTATATAACCATGCTTTGGTTTGAGGACGACTTTGCAGTTGTTTGGCTGAAATTCCAAGCATGAGGCACTCACAGAGAGTGCCTGTATGTCACCCACACGCTTGACCAATGCTAGTGCTAGCAGAAGTATGGTCTTTACCATCAGCAGTCGCAAGTCGACTTACTGGAGTGGCTCAAAGGGAGGGCTTCTGAGAGTCCTTAGCACTGTAGACAAGTCCCATGTAGGGACGGTGAGGGGGTGGGACGGGTTCAGCCTCCTGGACCCCTTCATGAAATGAACCACAAGGTTGTTTCTGCCCACAGTTTGGCCAGCCACAGGGGCATGGAACGCTGCTGTGGCTGCCATATAAACCTTGAGCGTGGAGGGAGGTTGAACCACAAGGTTGTTTCTGCCCACAGTTTGGCCAGCCACAGGGGCATGGAACGCTGCTGTGGCTGCCATATAAACCTTGAGCGTGGAGGGAGTGCGTCCCTTATCCAGCAGCTCCTGCAGGAAAGAGATAATCAGAGATATGTCGCAAGAGAGGGGGTCTGTGCTCCGGGCTGTGCACCAGGCGGAGAACACAGACCATTTAAAGTGTAAACTGCAGGTTACATTTTTCACAAATATAATGCAATGTGCTTATTAAACATAAAGATAAGAAACGCCCACCATTGTTCTGTATGTTTTTTTTATACCAAAATGCTGAATATAATATGAAAAGTTGGTACTTTTTACAGTGGTTTTAAGCACTCCCCCTGCCTTCCACTAGGCTGGGCATGACTCCAAGCCTAGAGTTACCGACCCGTTAGTCTAATGGCAAGTAGGCTAGCAGTTAAATTGGAGACCTAGCTAGCAAAAATGGTTAACTATTGTGTTTATGCGGGATGTACGAATACGGCACTCGGTGGTTTTTGTTCATCTTTCGCTAACTGGACCCCGCCGCAGAAACACACTTGCCCTCCCATGGGCTGCGCTCATCCGCCTTGAGCTCGGTCCGTCCAAAAAGAGGCGTTGTGTAGATGGGGCTCTAGCCTCAGAAATGTTTTTTAACACTAGAACTACCAAGGCAGTCATTTTTGTTTTAAAATTTTGCAATGTAATAAGTTTGTTGAAATAAAACCCATGTAACTATAGGACCCTGACTTTTCCTAAATGTGTCTATATTTTATTCTATCATTGTTATTTTATTCAAATTACAAGACACAAAAGAGTTTTGAGTATTTCTACCTTGAATTGCCATAACAGTCACACTGACCGTATGCATAAAATTTTTCATTTGCTCACTAAAACAAATATTGGTTTCTAAATCAGTTCGTTTTCTCGCAGTTTATTATATTTTCATATTCTTTTTCCCGTGACGGTCAGAATGACAGTTTTGCCAAGTTTGGGGCATATGCGTTTCATATATGCCCATAAAGGTTTTACCTATCCATTGAAATGCATATTGGCAATGTTTTTGTAAGTTATTGTATTCTAATATCCAAGGATGAATACATTTGTTTTCATTTTACAAATAAAATAATAGAAAATGTATCACTTTCGACTTTGTATCTGTACAATAGCTGTTCTGTGGTTGTTGATTAACTAATACATTTTCACATACATTAGAATTAAAATGTGGTGTTCTGATGTTTATTATTACCTATCCTAACATTACAGATCCATTTCTTCTTAGATTTGATATAGCTTATTGAAATTATATGCAAATGAGTATGAGCGGTCAGAATGACTGCTATGGCCTTTATAGTAGTTATAGAATTCCGGTAGTTAGGCTAAAAAAAAGGCTAATTCTAGTGTTAAGACTCTCTCGGGGAGGTCCATAGGCTCCCATCGAGAGGCCAAAGGTGCAGTGCCCACAACTTGGGTTGGGGGTGCCAAATCATCCTGTTCGCCTGAGAGAGGAGGTCCTGTCTCAGAGGGATGGGCCATGGGGATGCTGTGAGCAGTTGCGTCAGTTCTGAGAACCAAGGTTGGTTCCTCCAGAGGGGGGCCACAAAGAGGACTACATGTTTGTATTCCTTGATTCGTCTGATGACCTGAGGGGTCGAGATAGTTCAGAATGCGGATTCCAATCTGTCTCAGAGGGGAGAGGGCCGCATCCATGCACTTTGTGAAAGTGCGAGGAGCCAGGGACAGACCGAACGGGAGGACCGTATACTGATATGCCACTCCCTCGAAGGCGAATCTCAAGAATCGCCTGTGATGGGGGGGCTATCTGGATGTGAAAGTATGCGTCTTTCAGGTCCAGAGAGAAGAACCAGTCCCCTGGACATATTTGCGAGAGGATATGCTTCAAAGTAATCATCCTGGCCGTCCATTTCAGAAGGGCGCGATTCAGGCACCTGAGGTCTAAAATGGGTCTGAGACCACCATCTTTCTTGGGGACGTGGAAGTAACGTCTGTAAAAGCCTTACTTGCTCAGTGCTGGCGGGACCGTTTTTACGGCTCCTTTCGCCAGTAAATTCATCACCTCGTTGCGGAGGACAAGAGCTTCGTTGCTCCTTACTGAGGTGGGAACCTCGCCGATTATCCCCAAAAACCATTCTGACACTCCGGGGATGGTTCTATTAGTTCGAGTGACAGACTGCTGTCTAGAGGCCTGGGGCTCATGGTAAGTGAAAGAGGAAAAGAGCTCTCTTTTTGAGTATGTTTGTGTTTTATTTTGTTCGCTATAACAGCGTTTATTTGCATGGGAAAGCAGTCGAGGGCGCAGGCTTTACAGCATGCTGAGTCGGTGCAGTCCTGGGGTGACTCTGAGCATTATGGGAGCTTGAACGCTTGGGGAAGTGTCGCATAGCCTGGGACGACTTCTGTCTTCATCTACCGAGCCCGACCAATCCTCGGCATCAGAGGCCGCCAACATCATGCTGTCGTCATGAAGATCCTCGTCAGATCCTCCGAACGAGACCATACCACTCACGCTGGCAGAGGGGCGTTGGTCTGGGTGGGAAAACAGCACAGGTGAAACCTCTCTATGTGGAGAGAACGAGGCACGCGGTACGTGAGCAGAGCGGCTCGCGAGCAGTGGGCGGGATCGGCGAAGAGCTGATGCCGGCACGCTGATTCGGCTGGATCCGCTGCTTTGCTGGTCCTCGGAGGCTTGAAGGCTTGAATCCTCGGAGTATCAGCGAAGAGAAGTGTCGTCGCTGAAGGAGAATTGATCTGAGTATCCTATGCCAGATCACCTGCTTTTATAGCCAGATGCCATGCCCATATTAGCGCGCTCTGGCGGGCTTCTCTGCCATAGGCTCGTGCAGCTCCGCTGCCTCGCCATTGGTTCGTTTTATTACTCTGCACGAACCAATGGCCGTGCAGTTTCACTGCATGATTAAAAAGGCTTCAGAATTCTGATAAAAAGGAGTTTTCCCCACAACAGCGTCTAGGGACGCAGTATGAGTAAAGTATCGAAAGGGAACCTTACATTCTCCTTCAAAATGTCCCGATACACTTGGGAATTAATTTTTGTATCGATGATACCTAATTTTCCAGCCCTTAAACCAAACACTGGAAAATCCAGGTGCTGACATATGTAAGCATGTTCTAGAGTTTTTAGTTGAGACTCCAGGATTCTTCTATTCATTGAGCATTTCTGCTAAACTTTTGTAATTTGTCTTTTTGTCAATTAATGAAGACTTTGTCTTTGAGATACTTTCGTTACCATTCCAACATTATGAAAGTCATTAATTCTTAGATGTCTAGAGACTTTTTATCGCGGCGTTGTCATATTAGGCAATGCTTGTAGGCTATTGGAATTAAAATTGAAATGAATTATTATATTTTTTATTATAATTTTTTTACACACTGTATATTAAATAATGCTAGGTTAAAAATATCACATTTTAATTCAATGTTAAAATCTATATTTTCTAGATCAGTGCACGCGGTTTCTGAACTCACTGAAATGTCGGGGAACGAACAAGTCACAGTATTCCTCATTTCAATATTTCCTGCCCAAGGCATACGCAAAACAAAGGGCAAAGGCCTGGTTGAGTTGCGTTAGTACTGTGTAGAATATTGCGTTAATGGTAAGGGGTGTGACCTTTCTGAAACCTGCTCGAAGAGATTGACCAAACACAACACACTGGTCCAGCTGACCAATCAGAGCACATCATGCTTTATGGAGGGAGGGGCTTCATAGAGACAGGAACTAAACAGGGGTCTGTTTCTCGAACAATGATGTAACTCGCTGCTTAACTACCATAGTACGATGCATCATTGAAGAAATCAACTAGCTAGTCATGACTGTTTCCTGAAACTGTATTGTCGGAAATTTGTCGTTCAACCAAGTTGGTAATGATGTCACACAGGTGGTGGAGTAATAACTTATTTTAATGAATCTGTCTGAGATTGAATTAATGCTAGATGTTTTGCTATAAATTACAGACATTGCATCTGAGAACTATTTCTCATTTGCCTCAGTTATTTTGTTTTATTTCCAGATTCAATCATAGGCCCATTCTTACGTAATAGAGCTCGTACGCACATGCGCACTCTTCAAAAACAGTGCTTTAAATCTCTTGACAAACTAAAAGATATAAATTACATGTGTATAAATCATAAACAATAATAAATCCTTATCTTGAGCAAAATAAGCAAGCTGACATTTAGTACAATCTATATATTTTATTTCAAATATTTGAAATAAAATATATAGATAGTACTAAATGTCAGCTTGCTTATTTTGCTCAAGATAAGGATTTATTAAGCCCACATGTCATGTAAACCAGAAACTATGCTTATAACCACAGGTTGAGAGCTGTGGTTCCAACCACACAACTTTGTAATGCTGTTTGCGAATGTTCGTTGTAACGATGGTTTCGGGAAACACAGACTTGTTGAACTATGCTGATAACAACAAAACTTGCGACCATAGTTGGCTAACGATGCCTTCGGGTAACGCACCCCTGAGTGTTACTGGCAGACTGGGAAGAGAGGTGCTGCAACAAAAATAATGTTTTTTGAACATTCAAGCATGAAAACCTATTCTAGTAGACCCCAAAAATACAAAATCAAGACTTTGTATAAAGGCATAATATGGACTTTTAATCTGTTCTTTTAATATAGACTTTTACAGTTGTGTGTCTATTGACATTGAAATAAGAACTTGGAATGCTATTCCTCCAATCAGAATTTAGATTTGAAACTGCTATATAATTTTTTTGGAACACTTTAGTTTAGGGTCCGATTATCACTATTAACTAGTTGCTCATTAGCATGCATATTACTAGGATATTGGCTGTTTATTAGTACATATTAATGCCATATTAAACTACTAAATAATATTAATAAGCAGTGATTAGGAGTTTGAGGCAAGTCATAGTTATTAGTGAGAATTGGACCATAATTTAAAGTGTGACCAATATTTTTTTTTTGTACTTAAGCTTTCCATTTCTCTATACAGTTCGTCCATATACAGTACAGAATAGTAGCAGACTGCTGCATTGTCATATTTGTGCATTATTCCTTGCAGCTGGTTCCAGTTTCATGCCACACTGAGCAATGACAGGAAGTACTGTATCAGCCCCAGTAAATGCCACTTTACTTTATCACATCAAGACTGCGTAACCGCAGGCAATAAATTCATTGCCTCCGTAATTACATTTCCTTAACATGAATTCATCACTTAATAATGGAAAAACATACTAATTATATTGATGATATATTAATTGAAATGTAATGCAAATATGATCTGACCAAATTAGGACATACGGTTGAGTAAATACGGTTGCTCTTAGCTTTCTGCCTGAACGATTGAATAACTCTTTTGGAGGGAACGTGGGCAGGGATTATGTTGTGCTGAGTGTTGATGCTGATGGGACGGGACTGCTCTCTCCATTAGAAGACCAGTATTCCCCCCGCCCCCAGAGGTGGACAAAGTACACAACTTCCTTACTTGAGTGAAAGTACAGATACTGTTGGTCAAATATTACTCTGTTACAAGTAAAAGTTGTAAAGACCGATTTTTACTTAAGTAAAAGTACAGAAGTACTTATTTTTAAAAGTACTTGAGTATCAAAAGTAAAAAGTAAATGTCAATGCATTGTTTTATTATTGTTGCATTGTTGTATGTAATACTTACAGTACCTTATGCCTCTGAATCTATGCCTGCCTACCGACCCTCATATCAAATTTATTTCTAGAACACAGTTCCAGAAGTGGGATTGAATAAATGAACTCAATAACGTCCACAATGGTTTCGGACACCCAAATGGCTGTTTCCTCAAATAGTCCCCTATTTAAAGTTTTTTGGCTTTTAGTATGAATATGATAGCCTTACTGTTATCTATAAGCTAGTGTGTTCCAAAACAATGACAAAATTCGCATTAAGAAGACCAAACCTTTCTACTCAAGGACCTTGACAGAATTGTAGTGGAGTAAAAATTATGATATTTGTCTTTCAAATGTAGTGAAGTTCAAGTAAAAAGTTTCCAGAAAAAATTATATTCAAGTTAAGTACTGATACTCAAAAAGTGTACTTAAGTTTAGTACTCAAGTAAATGTACTTTGTTTCTGTCCACCTCTGCCCCCATGTACAGCTCCTGTCAGCTGCTAATATGTGTAGCTGTTTTGAAGTTTAGACAGTTAAGTTTGTGGTGCGTTTTTATTATTTGACCACACGGTAAAATATTTTTTATGAAGTTGTAAGTAAAATTTTTTTTAAGTTTAGAGTGTAATTTAGATATGCAGACCTAGGATCTGGAAACCAATGTAAAATCTCATGGTACGTAGTCTTTAGGTAGTAAAATTGGAAAAAATGAAGATGATGGATTTGGATAATTGGGATGGTTCAATAATACTTTATGTCCAATCCTGATGATACTGCAATCTTGAGTATCTGCCAATATCATTGTCAGTCCGATACAGTAGAGTTTTTTTCTTGATCATTTCAGAATATCTATACTTCACTAACTACACATTACCAAAGTCCCTTTAAGACAAGTCATTTTACTCGGCGGCCATCTTTGAAATGCCTCTCGGGCATGCAAGTGCAGTACCTATCTCTTTGAATGGGGAAACATCAAATTCTCCTCAACTGTTCGCCAAGCTTACAATTAAATTTCATATTTGAAATCACCAATGAAATCTGACAACTCAGATTTGTTGAGATCTTATCGTCTCATAAATTTTGTTTCTAAATGCTCGAATCGTGACAGAAAACAACATTTTTCAGGCTTATCTTATCCCACCATAGATAGCGCTGAACTTTTCCCAATTCAAAACAATACGAGTGACGCATCTTGTGTTATTCTATAGTCTTTGACATTACTTAATTTACTCAGAACACACACACACACACACACACACGTAGATCCGTGGCCAAAAGTATTGGCAGTGAGATAGCCTACATTTTGTTTGTGAGAGTTTTGCATCTGTCCAACAATTTACTGAGCTATTTACAGAGTTTTAAATTGTAGTTACTGTGTGAATGATTTAGTTCTCTACTCCAGTGATCTCATTCAATAGCGACAACAAAACCATTCAGAATCACCATTAAACTCCAGCAAAATACAGCCATTATAGACAAAACCCAGACCATTATGTTCAGACTATGCAGGGGTTAAATTGGGATTTATTATGTGGGGGGGCTCTCCCTAGGGGGGTCCGGGGGTATGCCCCCCCGGGATTTTTTTTGAAAAATAAACTATTAAATGGTATTTTCTGGAGAGTTTTGTGCAAAGAAATGAAGAAATTGAGTCTTACATGATATGTGAAAAACTGCAAGGTTAAGAGCATATTTGCATTGTTGTAGTATCAACAGGTATTAGGACATTTAGCATTTACATTACTGTTAATCAGCAGTGGTGGAATGTAACGAAGTACAAATACTTCGTTTCTGTAGGCTTTACTTAAGTAGAATCAATAGTGCATACGTTTGACTTTTACTTCGTTACATTTTGCAGCAATTATTATACTTTCTACTCCACTACATTTCTACAACGTTTCGTTACATTTTCTGATCAGTTTTCCCCCTGCCAAAACAGGGATTGAAAAAAATGTCCTGTTTTCGGTGCTGATGCGGTGGTGACGCGTTCATGTAAGGGTGGCGCTGCCAATAAAGCACCTAAAAGCTGTCACAAAGAACCATCAAAAGTAATGATTATGAATATGTAAAATATAGCAAGGAGACATTTTAATTGTTTATTAATAAACAAGTGTTTTCTGTGTCAGTGCCCTGCATAGATGAAGTTGACGATGCAATCTTCGCAGTAGTAAACTCGCCAGAGAGAAATGCACATTTCATACGGATTAGGCTACACAAGCAGCGGTCTGTTTACTTTCGTTTTGAAAAGAAGACCTTCCAAGCTTTCTATAGATATATTTATCAGGTCTGTCAGGCAAGTAGGCTCCCTTATACGCTGAGTTTCGGTTCATTTATGAGACGAGAGTCCAGTTCACTCGCCGGCGCGTCCGTGTCGTGATTAGGCTATTGTCTATATACTATATTTACTTCTTATTTTTGAAATGAAACATTGATTAAAATTAAGATACAATTAATACAAAACGAAATTAATTTTAAAGAAAGGCTTTGTGCTTTCTGTTTGAGGTCTCAGTGAAAGTTTCAAACAGTCTTTTAGTGCCACATTCAGAGCGGTCCCGTCCGTGACATGGTTTTTTCCTCATAAATGCGAACATGAAAAATAAAATAAAATGAATATGTTATGTTCTGTGGAGAGCCAACCCTTCTTCATCCGGTGGGTAGTACTTTGGTTTGCAGTGTAATTCACAGAATTACAAAAAAATATTTTGCCACCTAAAAGTTAAAGATTTTTTGTGTCACGTCCACGGCATGTGTAGCCTATTTCCCTCATATTAAATATAAAACGCTTGATTACACATTGTATTACCTTGTTATGATATAGTGACCCATACAATGTGCCAAACATTTTTTCCTTACCTTGTTATTCAAGGCCAGGGCACTTTTTGTACAACCAACGTTGTGCTGAACTTGACAAAACAGATCTGTTGCTGCAGCGGCGGTCAGTAGCTCGGGGTTTTTTTTTTTAAGGCAGTAGAAGGTTCTGGAACTTTTGCGCGCTTCCACATCCCGCGCAACTACGGATCTCCCAGGAACATTCATTATTGCTGCGTACATTTATCCATGTCGGAGTTCTGAGTAGTAGTTTATCTGTAGATGCGCATGGCATGCGCGAGCGGTGCGCGATCATGGTCGACTGACAACGAGATTAAGCAGCTGAACTAGAGTACGGCCGTGTTCCGATTGTTCTCATCTCAGCTCCGCCGAGACAAAATAGACATGCCATTTCAAAATCTTTCATTTATAATCAGAAATATGTTTTCAAAAGCATCACTTTTATCAAATTTTATGTGACATAATTTCCTATAGGCAACTGACTGCAAACGAGCAGGCTTATGTGCCGGGGCTGAGCCCCGGAGAGCCCCGGCCCAATTTAACCACTGAGACTATGCATAATAATAGGAACATTGGAACATCACGGTTTTACCGTGCTAACTGTCGTAACTGAATGCAACACGCTGTTTGAAAATGAAGAATGATATCTGACATTTTTAAATTTAACAACTTAATATACCGTCTGTTCCTCAAATAAGGCAATTTAATGGCTTCAGATTCCTTGAAATATAATGCACAAAACCTCCAGTTGTGCTTTTTTGTCCTTTTTTTGAGCTAACAACCATGGCCATGGGTAATGCACAGTATTCGGTTTAGACCGACTGATACCTGATCCGACAAAAAGGTTTGTATCAGACCAATACCGATACGGAGTATCGGATCAGCGCATCCCTATTGGATAATAGTGTAGAACCTATTATTTATTCAGTTTCAGTCTATATGGATATTGTCATCTGTTTGATATTTGAAACTGAATTGAGGCACAGTTGTTTTAATAATTGACTTTGCACACATTTTAAGACTCCCTTTAGAGTTGCCGTTTTATATCTAGATGGTATTTGGATATATTTTACTTGGATTGCATTTACGGTTCCACTTTATTTCGATAGTCCACTTTAGACATTCTACGAACTATAAGTAACTTTGCAAGTACATGTCAACTGAAGCCCTAACACTAACCCTTACAGTCTAATAGTCTAATGAGAGTTAGTTGACATGTAGCTGCAAAGTTGCTTATAGTTCGTAGAATGTCTAAAGTGGACAATCAAAATAAAATGTCACCACATTTACTCCTTTATTCCAGTGCTTCTCAGTCTATCAGATGAAGGTCTGATTTCTCTTAACTGTGCAAAATGTATATTTCCATTTATGTATTACATAAGAGGTTGCATAATTCATAATTACATAATTCAACATGCTTTCCAACATTTATTGTCTCCTTTCTTTATAAACCCCTCAATAAATGATGTTAATAAGGTTTAGAAATGAATAAAATTATTCTTTCAATTGTAATCCACTGGAAAAATAAATAAATAAATGGATAAATAATGGATTTTATTTGAATAAATTGGGCAAACAAATCACAAGAACACAGTGTCTGTTTCCTGTTCACGTTGTGAGATCAAGACTCCACAACACAATGAATGAAAGACTCAGTCCGTCAAAGCGGATTAAAGTATATAATTGTTAGTTGTTTGCGTAACCTCATTACGTTATGCAGATTATGTAAAACACGTTTACATCAGAATCTGTCTCAGATCACCAGAAAAATTCCAGGCTAATTGTGTCAATTACAAGTTCATTCTCATCTTTGAATGTAGCTATGGTCTTGAATTGGTATTTTGTGCTCTTCCTCTTAGTCTGTTTGTTACTTTGGGTATTAGGAAGATTCTAACCAGACTTCTCGTAAACAGAGTTTTAAAATGACATGAGAGCGATTTAATGACATCCTGGCATCATGGGAAACATTGTGGAGGAGTTTCCTCGATGTAATGTGATTAATGTTTATTAATTATTTGATATTAAATATTTATCTACACATGCCATTCTGAGGGTGCTGCAGTTTCCTCTTTATGGCAATCCATTCTTTGAGTTAAAAACTTTCATGTTTTGTTTGGCCATTTTTGGTTCTGTTTGTAGAATTTACTGTATAATACAGTACATTACTACCAGTCTGAAAAGTGTCATTGTGACATAATCGAGTGCAGAATCTTTGACCAGGAATCTAGCCCCAGGATATGGAAATAATTTGTAAAAAATCTGTTAATGTATTTTAATAGTAATAATAATAATAATAATAATTTTTAATAATAATAAAATATTTTAACAAAAGTGCTTCACTGCATATACACCGTGTTAATAAAAGCACAACAATAATATGGGCCCTTTCATCATTTATAATCTACCATGAGCCAAAAGCAATCTTATGAAAAATACAACAACCTTTTCATAACGTGTTGCATGGATGTAAGCCTTTTTCTTTTTTAAGTCTGACCAAGGTTTTATTGTCCGATGCTCGAAAGATGGCATGTAAAGAAACAAAATTGCAATGCTACCATTTGTTTAGCCGATTATAAAGATCAAACATATACATTTCATTTGTTTTGTAGCATGCCATGCACTTAGATCTCTGTTAAATCACATTAAAAGTCTTTTTCAAGGGGAATTCTGTTGTTCTAAACTGGGAATTTAGACTTTCTGATTTAAATGAAATGAAGACATTACGGAATAGTTCACTTTAGTGTCGTACCAAAGGGATTTCATTTAAATGCATTTCATTGTGCAGATTAGGTCTTAAGAATAGTTAAATACTTGACCCATAGTTTTACTAAGAATAATGTTCAAAATCCTTGAACTGAAAAATTCTTTATCTGTCAGATACTCTGTCGTCTTTAATAACCGTAGCGGAGGCAGACTGTGTGGTAGCCAAAATCTCCACACTTCTTTAAGCTCAGAGTTATTCATGAAACCTTTTCTGTCATCCACTAAGTCCTCTCAATAGAACACAACTCATCTTATTCTGGCTGAAGTCTGATCAAGGTCAGTCGTCATCTTGTTGGAATGTTTTTGTTCTAATCCTTTCTTTTTAAGTTAGCCTCAACTGCACTGCTTTTTCACAAGCTTCTGATATGTGTGGTTGTGCCATTTATGAGGTCATCACTTTCTCTGTTCAGTTTTATCTCAGTCTCTTATTCTCTGCTCAAATAAGCGACAGCTCTTAGTACATCCGGAAGCTTACGGTAGATAATGTATCTTGAAGCAGTGAAAGTATCAAATCTGAATTATGATTTAACCAACCAGTGGCCTGTGAGATTGCTGTCTTGAGTAAGCTCTTACTTTTTGTGGATATTACATTTTTTTTCTCATTTAAAGGGGACTAAGTTTTTATTTTATTTTTCCTTACCTTTCCTTAAGTGTGTATAGCTTATAGCTTTTCATGCATGCTGTAAACAATCTGCAAAGTTACAATGCACAAAGTCCATGTCAAAGGAATATGATCTCTCCAACATAAAACACCTGCCTTAAATGCCTCATTTGTAGTCCTGCCATTGTTTCCGTAACGTGGCTACATCACCATGTAACACATTTGCATAATGCTTCAAACAAAGGTAATTCTAAATCCTTTGTAGAGTTTATCACTGTCTAGAAAAAGCTGTTTTTGTTACTCTGAGGGCAAAGCATCATTACATGGTCTTCCAAAGGAAGATTGAAGAATCAATGGCTCAAATTTATATTTAACACTATTCCTCGGCAGGACACATTGTTGCGTTCTCACCTTTTTTTTTCTTTTTTTTTCTTTTTTTCTCAAATGACTTCTTTCTAAACTGTGGAGAACAGTACAGGTCAGTGTGCTAACTGAGAAACGACACAGTTGACATCACATCTGAAATGTTAGAGAGGTATAAATTATACATCTGTGAAACGCTGTGCTTGTGAAGGTGGTTCGGGTCGATCTGCTTGTTCTTATTGACTGTGTCTTGACTTGCCAGTTATGGTAAGGGGCATTACATTTCAGACACACGCTTTAAGCGGTTGACCGATCACAATAGACTGGGCCGGCTGACCAATAAGAGTTGACTGGGCTTTTTAGAAGGCTGTTTTTTTAAAACAAACAAATTTCTATTTGAACAGTTAGGGCCATATTTGCAAACAGCTTGCGCTGGGTGTTTGATAGGGCCTGTGGTGTTCCCAGGCAAAAATTTTTTAAAATATTAAAAATATTTTATCACTAAATATTGGATTCAATCTTTTTGTATACTTGTTTTCTTTCAGTTAAGACAGGTTTTGTATTTATTTTTGAAACTGATTGTTCGTAGGCCTTATTTATCTGAGCCTCACCGATTAAGAATAAAGTTAATTTCTGTGAAAAAGAAAGCCTGTAATACTCAAAATAGTTTGTTTGTGCACTTGAATGTGTGTGTGTGTGTGTGTGTGTGTGTGTGTGTGTGCATGTGCGCAGATGCACAAGTATGCATGTTTCCACACATGTGCAGGTCCAAGCCTTTATTTTTGCAAGCCCACATGTTCATACGTGAACATGAACATGATGAACACACTCCTGAACACTAATTGTTTCTCTGATTTTCGACTGCCCCTTTAATTTTCAATGGACAGTCATTTTTGACCAATATAAGCTCAGATCAATGAGGCCTATGATCAATCAGTTTAAAAAATAAATATAAAACCTGTCCTAATTTAAAGAAAACAAGTTGACAAAAAGATTGAATCCAATATTTGGTGATAAAATAGAATAACAGGACAATTATAAGCAATTTTTTTGTAGGCTGGTCATTTTTGACAGGGAACATCACAAATGTGACTGTGCCATTTTGTGCACAATAAAAGCATTTCAAAACAAATTTCCTGGTTAAACATTAAAGCACAATAGTGTGATGAAAAATGACCCCCCCCCCACACACACACACATATTTTTTGGAAAATGTACAAAATTATCCACAAATAATGCTTTTTTTTCACACACAAAAAAGAGGTATGTAAGCTCAGATAAATAAAACCTACGATCGATCAATTGACAAAAGAAATTTTAAACCTATCCTAATTGAAAGAAAACAAGTTGATTAAAAGATTGAATCCAATATCTGGTGATGATGTAGCATTATAATGATAGATTTCTAAGCAATTTTTTGTAGGCTGGCCATTTTTGACCAGGAACACCTCAAGTGTTACAATGTGGGGAATTAAAAAAGTATCAGCTTATTTGGGGAAGTTGTTAAACTCCGGGTGAGTGAAGTCAGTACATTTTAGTCCAATGCAATTATACCAAATATATGCAAAAATAACATTAACTACACTGAAAAAAATGATTCTGACCCCTTGTAAATGTTACATGTTTTTATCTGGTTAATTTCACTGAATATAATGTGTTATTTAATCCTACTTATTTTTTATTATTAATTTTCAAATTCACTGCTCTTGTTTAAAACAAGTTAATTTCATTCAATTAAAAGTAATTAGAAAAAAATAAGTTTAATTTAATTTCCATATTCACTGTAAAATGAATACGCTATATCTACTCAATAAAATTGTGCAGATTACAAGCAATATTATTAATTAAATTTAACACATTAGAATTGAGTAATAATTAATCAAATTAATTCCTTAAAAGTTAACCATTTTACAATTTTTAAACAAAAATATCTGTATAACAGACAGACGTCAAAGATGAATTAAGAACTCTTTATTTTTTATTGCCAACATTTGAGAAACCTGATGGTAACAAGCAGAATCACTGAAGGAGAAAACTGTAATGTTACAACCGTAATTTTAAAGCTGCCGTCGGCAACCCTGGAAGATTGAGTGGACTTAGCCAAATTTTGAATGTTTACAACTCTCATGCCCCTCCCCCACTATCAACTAATACCCTCCCATCGAGTTTGTGCTGGTCAGTGCGTGCACCAGATTTTCGGTGAACGCGCCCTTCTCATCAGCATCGATCAACACCATGGAGTACTTATAAAGTAAATGGTTGATTGCAAGCTCTGACCTCCTAGCTCTTGAGGTTAACCGAGGAATTGGAATCTTTTCCGCCATCACTCTTCCTTACTGCGCGAACTTCAGGCGTGTGCATGTGATTGTAACGTGCGCGAGGGGGTAACGGGATCTGTGGCGTGTGCACGACCTGTGATTGACAGTCAGATCTCACACCCCCCTGCGCTGATTGGACCTGATGAAGCGGGAGCGGTGGATTTTTGCAAAACAAATAACACGCTCCAGGTGGAGTTAGAAGCTCGGGTTTTTTTCTAAAACCACCTTATTAACGTTGTTCTGTCGGATTATAGTGTCGATTACACTGAATATGATAAAAAAAAATGTTGCCGACGGCAGCTTTAAGTTACAACCATAATTTTAAGTTACCATCATGGGGATCAGTGGGTGTTTAAGTTGGGCTCTTTACCCTGAAACCAATAACTTAACACTTTGTTTGGCGACTGCACTTGAATTGTAACAGTCAGTTGAACTAATGTGTAAGGAGATCTGATGGTATTGGTTGTGTTTAACATAATCATTATTTCACAATCATCTGACCTGAAACAGATCACCTTCGAACATAAGCTCATTATTTATTCATGCAGCAATGCATAGTGGGGGCCATGAATGAGTTTTGATTGGTGGCACCCAGAATTCTCTGCAACATGCTTTATAATTGTCACCATTGTTGAGATTCACAGGCTAGTTCTTGAAAAAATTGAGTAAATTCAACTTAAAATAGTTTAGCTAAAATTATGAATATTATTAATCTGAAATTACTTATAAAATATAAGTACAACCAATTTACAAAATATAAGTACACTCAACTTAAAAAATATATCTGGATTTAGATAAATTTATTTCGTGCAACCCCTTGACGTAATAAAATTAAGTAAATTCAACATAACATTTTTTTCAGTGTAGCATTTTCGGGTACAGGAAAATCCTCTCCGGGCCAAAATGACCCGAACACAACATAAGAGCTGTAACCGAATTATAAATTCAAGGATGTTTCAAAATTATTTTAAGTCAAAACTTACTTGAACTCAAGTTCTTAAAATCAAGGGAAGATGCTTTCCTCACTGTGTCACATCATATATTGATGATACTTGATGCCATTTTCTTTTTTACTTTGTGTTTAATGTATGTGCATTTTAAAGCTCTTGGTTTTGGGAACTTTTTGATGGTTGCAGTTCAGTGTCCTCAAGCTAAATCAGGGCTAAATTAAAACCTTGTCAGCAAAGGAAAGAAATCAGAGCTGGGTTGTTTTTAGTTTAGTTTCTCCGGCACTGGAGCGGAGGTTACATGCATTTATTTTTTGAAGTTTAATAGCCTGTAGGCTTGGACTCCAAGATTACAAATACTCACAGCAGAATCAATAGTCCTCTACTATAGGTTGTTCGAAATTCTTACACAATAACATGTGTTCTTTTTTAAGAAGTAACCTTCTAAGAGCTCTTCAGCTGTTAGTGAAATCTGAGCACCTTATATTTTTCAGGTTCTTTTAAAGTTCTTTGCTCTTAAAGGAATAGTTTACATAAATAGTTAATCTGATGATTTTTCTGTGGAACACATAAGACATTTGTTTGAAGAATTTCTAATCTGCTCTTTTCTTTTACAATGAAAGTGAATGGTCACCAGGGGCTGTCAAGCTTCAAAAAATGACAAATCATTATTAAAATGGATCAAATGACTTGTTTGTTACTTGTTTGTCTTCTGAAGTCATATAAGAACAATATACGCTAATCTGTCATTTTTGGATGACCATTCATTTCTGGTCACCATTCACTTGCGTTATACGGAAAGAGCAGAGTGAACATCATGCCTTCAGTGAAAGTTTTCTAGTCTATGACATTAGTTTTTTAGAAAGTGAAAACAGTCTCGTCATTTCCACTAATGTGACAGATTTTTTCCCCGCTTCTTCAGAGAGTGAGTTATATATTGAGATTTCCACCACTGCTGTCTCTCCTGAACCTTGTTTTCCTCTCTGCGTGTCCTCTTTCCGTCAGTTTAATCAACGCTTTTAATTACTGACACTTTCAGTCGCCTTGTTCGTTCGGTTGTCACCTTCGGGAGATCCTGCCATGGAGGGAAAAAAAGGAGACCAAAAAAAGGACCGTTTCTTCCCGCGGGTGTTGGAACAGGCTTGGTAATAACCAGCCACTGCCAGTCAGTCAGATCTGTTGCCAGCTTACGTCTCCGCATGGACCGCTGGGTTTTTCCAACATTGTCTTGATAAATGGATTTTTGCCTTGACTCGAATGTGTCCTCTTAAGATGGGTGGGACGAGGACGCTTGGGCTTACATTCCATCAAGCCTTAGTCACATCATCAGGGTCACACGAACATGTAGCCTAGTTTCTCTCAGGTTTTCTTGCATTGCTATTGTAAGAGGTCTTTATCTATAATTATTTTCAAAATAAGTAAACAAAAAAAAAATTTAATTTCAAGATATTTTTGGCCATTGTTGTTTATGTGAGTGGTCTGAGCTGAATTGATTTCTAAACAGCCTTATCTCTCCACCATCCATCCATCCACTCACTCACTCACTCACTCACTCACTCACTCACTCACTCACTCTTGAGCAGGGGTGTTGCTAGGGTTTCTAGGTCCCTGCACTTTACTATTATACTTATATTTTATTCTTTATACTTCACCTCCCTGTGCCAACAGAAAGCTTTTTAACACCTAAAGCAACTGGGAAATACATGTAGCATGATGTGCAAACAGAATTTTAGAGTAAGATGCAGGGTTTAAGACAAAAAGGTTGTACAGATCTTTTGGGTTATATACAACTACAGTCATATATTCTGCACTTTTTTCATTGCTTGATTGATTGATTTGGAATTTTCAGAAACTTCTAAAGATGCACTTGATGATGAATATTTAAATGATCAGGCTGACAAAGCACACAATGCCTGTTTAAAGTGTTCATTTTTAAATCATAATGAATATTACATCCAGAATTGCTAGATTTACAAACCTATTTGGGTCGGGATGTCAAAAAAATGTAAGAATTATTTTCAGGTAAATTACTTGCTGAATGGGACAAGGGCCTTTAAAAAAAACGCAGTAGATGGTAAATATCACTTGTACTCACTTTAACCTTCAGAAATGTATGCTGCTGAATGCTACAGCTGCCAATGTTTTGCTCCTCATTTGTTTCATAGTGTTCTCCGTTGCCTGTGTAATAATACAAGACTCATTATAAGGCACAAGACATGTTTTACTGCCGTCTCTCTATTTGGATTTTTTTTTTCTCTGCACAAGGTCGGCATTTCTCAGTCCTGTCATGTTGCATCTGGATGGCTCTCATGTTGCTTAGAGCGGAGAAAACATTAAGGTAGTCAACTCGTAAATATTTGATTTACCCAGCGCTGGAGATGGATTCAATTTTAATTGTTTAAGAAGCGGTGTTCTGCCCACATTCAAAAATTATAACGTTTAAAAATAACCAATGTTAATGGTCTGGGATGCGTAATTCATGATGATGCTTGAATGGACAATGGGTGTAATTATTGTGCATGGAAAACAAAACAGCTTTAATTTACCAGAATAATCAGACATGCAAAGCTATGAGAAAGTAGCTGCCAAGCATAAAAAGTAATGTGTGATGTTTTAGTATTTGTTAAAGACTGCAGGTTTACTTGAATCTCTTTTAGAGTTCTACAGTATAGAGGTCATAGCCTGTTTCATCTTAAACTGAATATTTTGGATCAGCCATGTACAGAATGACCGATTGGTTTCATTAATAAGCTGTCATGGAGAACTATCTTTAAAAATGAAGGTGGTGGAGGCTAGTGGTTGAAAAAAACTGAATTGGTAACTACAAGGTAGATTTGAGCCCTGCAAAGGATGATGGTGAACTATAAGGTGCAAGATACCAGAATGCTTTGGGGGGACTGTCCGAGTAATAAGTGTTCTTTAGATCCTATAAAAACACAAGTGGTGTCTTGTTTCTGAATGAATCAAAGTTGGGTGAATCTGTTGGGTCAATAATGCAATAACTCACTCAATCCCTTTTTGCCACCCATTGCCTTCACCATGTAACCTTGCAGAAAGAATTACTCCAGCACTAATGTACAGAGCCACACACATATCGTGGGGATTGATTGGTTCCCTCATTCTATTTTAGCTCAGTTGTTCCTACAACTGGGTAATATCTTCCCTTGTTTTAGGTAAATCGTGGACATGTTGTAGTAATTTGTTCCCTTATTTTAATTGAGAGAACAAAATAGTACAATGTGTCCATGATTTACCTAAAACGATACACAATAATAATAAATTCAATAACAAGAATAATTAATTCTTAATTCATGGCCAGAGTATTTTAAAATATTTATCTTTTTTTTTTTTTTTTTTTTTTTGTATGTGCATACTAATGGGTCATACTAATGCACAGAATAACAAAGCTTAAATCGTGTGAGCAAAACAGAGAAAAATTCCAGGCTTTTGGACTAATTATATGAACTCTATGTTGCTCAACCAATCAAATTTGAGGACTGGAACTAACAAATAAACAAATGCTGTTTGTCAACTACAATGCTGTCTAGAATGAGAATATCCTGCCGCCAACTAGCGATAACAAGTAGAATTTGTTTTCTGTTTCTTGGATGGAAGTCATGTGACAATAGCCTAACTAAAGGCTTTAAAAAAAAGGAAAAGTTAAACACTTCTATGTCAATAACGTCTTAACATAGCGTGTTTAAGCTAACTGACAAATTAGTAATTAGCAATTACTGGTAGTTAGCATTTTCTAGCTGGTTAACTAATTAATAGGCCTAACTCTCTTATTCCACGGCAAGACCCATTTGACTTTAGCTGTGCATAAAATATAGTTCAAACTCTCTTTTATCAAGACACATTTCAAGTAAAGCAACATAACCACCCGTCTGAATTTCCCTGTTGTCTCAATTAGCATCGGCTAACCTGAAGCACGCTAGGTTTTTTTTAGGTTTCTAATGATGCCTTAATAATAAACACAGTTGTCCAGGTTTACCAGTAATGACACAGTGTTGTTTCATGTCTCTGTGTGTGTGTGTGTGTGTGTGTGTGTTTTTCAGGCTCTCTTCTCTCATTAATTACATGAGCTGGGCGCTGAGGGAAAGTTCACACGCTGAAGGTAAGTGTATTTATTGCATCGCTTTGACAATGAAATCAGCCAGGTTCATTGATTTTTCGTCTCTCTCGCACCGTTTTTTTTATTTTATTTGGTGGACTTGTAAACAAGTTGATTACAGATAAAACAAGTAGGAGAACTGTTAGCGCACTTTAAATGAGCCCAGCAGATGTTTCTGGTTGTTGGCAGTGGTTGTAGCGCGCTCTGCTCATTGAGACTATGCTCATGCTATGCAGAAACGTATCAGCTCTTCAGAGAGCAGCACATGTGACACCAATCCCAGAAGAAGATGAGGAAAAATGATAATGTGCTGCTTCTTTCTGTTGTTCTTTTGTCCTGTCTTTTGGAGTATACAAACACTGGCTGCATTCCATTTCTCTGTCTTTTTTTCTGAGTATGGTGGGCTCCCTTAAATAAAAGTATGGTAAAATGGGGCTGCATGTAGGCCCCCTACAGTAAAAGGCCCATTTCCCCCAAATCTCTACATGCTTAGGTTTACTGCCAGTTCTAGCGTTCCTAAAACTCTCCACTACTATGCTAATATGTGGTTGCTAAAGTGGAGCTGAATTTTCAGCATCATTACTCCAGTGTTCAGTGTCACATGATCCTTCAGAAATCATCCTAATACACCAATTTGGTGTTTAGGAAACTTTTCTTATTATTAGATTTAGCGATGTTGGAAATTGGGCTGCTTAATATGTTTGTGGAAACTGTAAATAGATGCTGTGTCAACAAATTAAGAATTTGTTTTCCAAAACAAATTTTTGTCCATATTTTATTATGTTCCCATTTTCAATCCAATTTCCATAAAATTGTTCCCACAACTTATCAATTTGTTCCATTGTTTTAGGTAAATCATGGCCACATTGTACTAATTCTCTTGTTTTAATTGAGAAAACGAATTAGTACAACATGGCCACGTTTTACCTATTTTATTTGCTTTTGATCGAATTAATGCATCCTTACAGAATACGCACACCCATACATTTTCAGGACTCACAACTGCATTCTCAGAAAACTTGCGCTGTGTGAACGGAATCGGACTGGGGTGCGTTTTGCAAAATCATCATTAGGCTACCCAACTACTGTATGGTTGTATTGTGTTGGTAACAAATGAACTTGCGACCATAGGTGGCTTCGGGAAATGCTGCCCTGGATAGCTAATAAAAGTGTGTCATAAAGTGCAAGAGAGCCGGTATGCGCTGCACAAACGAGTGGCTACTTTAATGGACGTCACCATCTTTGATATTACTTTGGTCTCTGTTGCTACGATTACAGTGGTAAGAGAATAGTGTCTTGTGACTACTGTTACTTGACTCCCGTTGCATGTTCATATAGACATTTTTTGAGATGCTCCTGTAAGTTGCTGTTGGAACGGGACATTTTGAAACTCACATCTGTAAGTAAATGCGCTTGTCAAAACTGACAGAGTGAGCATAGCCTAAAAGTATACATTTCTTTCAAAAAAAGAAATAAAATAATGTTCTTACCCCAAACTTTTGAACAGTATATTTTTTCCGTTTTGTTGCCTGCTAAGCAAAAAGCAGAGGTGCGATCGCTTGGCACGCTACACAAATTTTTGCTCCGACTCTTGCCATGTTTTCCAGGCAAGGCAAATTGACACTAGTTGCTGCTAGTCAGAGCTAGTCCAGATTTTCTGCATTCAAAGCTGACATATATTTCATTGAAAATTGTGTAGTGTAGAATGTCAGCAGACCAGATTTTTAAATAAATTCTTAGATCTTAATTCTATCTAGCCGAAGGATATTAATAGTGCTGGGTGGATTACTGTGGCAAGCACTGCTGGGTCGAGAGCCGTACGTGGGAGCTGATAATGCTCATAGTTCAGGGAAGGAGGAGGCAGGGACCGGCAAACAATAAACATTTAATGACCAAATAAACAAACAACAAAACGAAAGTAAGGCGGCAGCCCCTCACGGATGACTGCCACATTTAACATAATAAAACACAACATAAATGTCCCATGCCTGTGTCCTTCACTGTCGTCACTCCTCCTTTTATCCTTCTGGAGCTCCTCCGTGGGACTTGAAGTTGATTTTGAGTATTTTACAATGTAATATAATCTAATTACAAGTATTTAATTATATATGATAATTATATGATTTATGTTTATTATTTTGAGCCTACTTTAGAAGAACTCTCATAGTGATGCTCCACTGCTGAGCGCCTTCGATTATTGCATTAGAAAGTGCCATTTTCTCAGCGTATTTTCTAAAACACGCTTAACGTGGCTTAATGTACTAAAACATTTGACCGGGGACAACCAAATTTCTCTCACATTTCTCTTGTCATAAACGCTATCTATCTACTTCCTGGCTCTGTGATCCAACTGGAAAGACAATTTTATGTTAGCTGACCTTTCCGTTTGTCTCTCTCGTTCTCTTACGCACCTTTAGTGAAACTACATATACACACGATATATACCGTATTGTAAATAGTTAACAGTACTTATGTAAAAAGTTAATAGTTATGATGCACAAACAGTGTGGAATGACTTAAATACTTGAAACCCTAAAATAGTCCCTAAAAATCCCAACCCCTTAAGTACGTACAGTACTAATAATAGTAATACTAATTAAACTCAGCATTCTCTTTCTATTCAACTTGTCTTTGTGACATTTGAAATGAGGTGTTAGAGCTGTAAACGCATGTCATAACAAATCCACAAATAAAAAACTCCCACTGCTAGTGCTTTACCAGTCTGACCACCCCACTGCTTATATTTTTCTTAGTTATGACAAGTTAATTTTCTCCCAGTGGGAATACGTGTCCCAGGCAACAAGAACCGCCCCTGTGCTTTTCAGCTTGTAAGAATTACTTTAATTTGATCCTTTTCACAGTGGCCTTGGTCTTGGTAACTACATTTAATTCTAGAGACTGCAGAATCAGGGTTAAATAGAAACACATTCACAGAAAGCGAGACTAGTGCATGAGATTGCAAAATACGCTGACTAATTCTGAATGACTGAAATGTGCAAACCTATGAAATTAATAACAAGTATATGGCATGTTAGGACAAGCAAACACTGTCAACTTTGTGATCTGATATCAAGTTTTGATGTTGTGTTGTACCATCTATTAATAGCCTGCTGACTCTGGAGGTTTAGATAAAAAAAATTCACTTGGAAGACAATAAAACTGGTGAAAAATATTATCTCTTAGACTTACAATGAAGGAGGGACCTGAGACATTTCTAGAGAGTTTGGGCGTAATATAAACTAATCACAATGCACTCACCTAAAGGATTATTAGGAACACCTGTTCAATTTCTCATTAATGCAATTATCTAATCAACCAATCACATGGCAGTTGCTTCAATGCATTTAGGGGTGTGGTCCTGGTCAAGACAATCTCCTGAACTCCAAACTGAATGTCAGAATGGGAAAGAAAGGTTATTTTAGCAATTTTGAGCGTGGCATGGTTGTTGGTGCCAGACGGGCCGGTCTGAGTATTTCACAATCTGCTCAGTTACTGGGATTTTCACACACAACCATTTCTAGGGTTTACAAAGAATGGTGTGAAAAGGAAAAAACATCCAGTATGCGGCAGTCCTGTGGGCGAAAATGCCTTGTTGATGCTAGAGGTCAGAGGAGAATGGGCCGACTGATTCAAACTGATAGAAGAGCAACTTTGACTGAAATAACCACTCGTTACAACCGAGGTATGCAGCAAAGCATTTGTGAAGCCACAACACGCACAACCTTGAGGCGGATGGGCTACAACAGCAGAAGACCCTACCAGGTACCACTCATCTCCACTACAAATAGGAAAAAGAGGCTACAATTTGCACGAGCTCACCAAAATTGCACAGTTGAAGACTGGAAAAATGTCGCCTGGTCTGACGAGTCTCGATTTCTGTTGAGACATTCAGATGGTAGAGTCAGAATTTGGCGTAAACAGAATGAGAACATGGATCCATCATGCCTTGTTAACACTGTGCAGGCTGGTGGTGGTGGTGTAATGGTGTAGGGGATGTTTTCTTGGCACACTTTAGGCCCCTTAGTGCCAATTGGGCATCGTTTAAATGCCACGGCCTACCTGAACATTGTTTCTGACCATGTCCATCCCTTTATGACCACCATGTACCCATCCTCTGATGGCTACTTCCAGCAGGATAATGCACCATGTCACTAAGCTCGAATCATTTCAAATTGGTTTCTTGAACATGACAATGAGTTCACTGTACTAAAATGGCCCCCACAGTCACCAGATCTCAACCCAATAGAGCATCTTTGGGATGTGGTGGAACGGGAGCTTCGTGCCCTGGATGTGCATCCCACAAATCTCCATCAACTGCAAGATGCTATCTTATCAATATGGGCCAACATTTCTAGAGAATGCTTTCAGCACCTTGTTGAATCAATGCCACGTAGAATTAAGGCAGTTCTGAAGGTGAAAGGGGGTCAAACACAGTATTAGTATGGTGTTCCAAATAATCCTTTAGGTGAGTGTATATATAAACAATTATTACAATATTTTAACGTGTATTTTTATGTTTAGTTTCATTGTGTTTTGGTTCTGTTTTCCCTGTTCTGGTTTGTCTGTGTTTCCCTACTTAGTTTCCTTACTTGTTAATTAGTTCTACATACCTGTTTCTGTTCAGTTCATCTCTCCTTGTATTTAAGCCCTCTGTTTCCTTTGTTTCGTGGTCCGGTATTGTTTATTTATAGCGTGGTTATTTCCTGCGATTCTCCTACGTGTTCCTAGTGTAATTTACTATTAAAGACTCCTTTAGTTATCCTTTGTGATCGTGTGCTTACTACAGCCTACATAGCACCTGACTATATATGAAGACTTCAGATGCAAAAGCCTCTAATGGTGTGTTCACACCAAACGCAAAGGTTATATTCGCATCGCGTTACTCGCTCTATTACTCGCGGGATGTTTCTTGTTTTTTGCATCACTCGCGCGTATAAAAACATTGCGTGAAATGGAGTGTCTTCACGCACATCATCAACAACAACAAATTTGCGGAAGGCGTGATTGAGGCGAATATCGAGCGTTCGCGGCAAACGTGTCGCCCAATTCTCGAATTCGCTGCTATTCGCATCTTTGCACTGACTTTGTATGTAATCTACTCATGAACTTACTAAGAATTTTTCCCCCAACAACAATGTGCAGGCCTGCGGAAGGTTTAGGGTTAGGTGTTAGGGTTGGTGTTAGAGTATTAAAGGGATAGTTCACCCAAAAGGGAACATTCTGTCATGAATTACTCACCCTTACGTCGTTGCAAACCCAAAAGACTTTCATTCATCTTCAAAACACAAATGAAGATTAAATCTGAGCGCTTTCTGTTCCTCCATTGACAGCATCTACCACTTTGATGCTTCAAAAAGTTCATACAAATATTGTTAAACTAATCCATATGAATTTGGTTTAGTCCAAATATTTTGAAGAGACTATCATTTTATATGATGAACAGATTTAATTTAGGCTTTTAATCACATAAACATTGATCAGCAAACATAAACAGAAGCTCAACCGCTTGACGTCCGAGAACAAACCTCTTGCTGAAGCTCAAATGTGCTGCATGACAAACGAGTGAACCTCATCGGTTCTCATGCTTGAGCTTCAGTTTACTACAACTGATGTGTGCGTTGATGAATGTTCATTATACGTGAATAAAAGTCTAAATTCAATCTGTTCATCTTATGAAGTGATCATCCCTCTTTAGAAAATTTTGGACTAAATTCTGGAATGTCTAAAGTGGACCATCGAAATAGTGTTACCAAACTGTCTTCAAAATTTCACATTTAATTCAATGTGTTATGTTTTTCTTTGCCATTTCTGCATGTATTAATTGGTCCATGCTGCAGTCAAATTCAGATATTCAACAGCCACTTTTCACAATCCAATCAGCAACTGATGCATAAAATCAAGTTTCACACTAAAATGCGTCTGAAAATGTCACAATATAGCAGCAAGTTTAGTTTCATGGCATCTTTAAGATTTTTGCTTTGTGACATGATGGTTTTGAAGTCATGAAAATATCCATGACATTCTTTCTTGAGACGCGAGATTCACCCAAATACCAAGTGTAAATGGTGATGTGTCTCAGTCGACCATGTGATTGTATCACTGAAGACAGAAGTTAATACTAGGTGTAAATAGGGCTTTAGATTGTCCGTCAACCTGCAATTCAAATGTGCAGCAGCCTCAATCAGGTCAATTCACAAATACAAGAAGACACCAGGAGTCCCTGCTAGAACACAACATCGACTCCATTTCAGCTCCATGAAGCGAAAAAGCTTCCTGCACAAAAAGGATTAAAACAGCCCTGGGCTATTTAGCAGACAATTTTACATAATGCCACATACTTTTCCTTTTATTGTTCTCTCTTTGTTGGCCGATTTCCTTCTTTAATTTCTCATCTAATGGGAAAGTTCTGGCTGATTTTAAAGGCGTTTTTCTCTTTTCATGGGCCAAGCATTACGTTTTAAAACCTTGACAGTTTTATGGAAAGTAATTTAACTCCCACTTGTGATTATTTAAGAAAGATCTAGACTTCTTTTATCTTTCATTATTCATCCCTGATTCTTAAAAAACGTAGGCCGTTTCGTAGAAAGAGGAGTCATTATGTCAAACTGGTGGATAGCGCTAGATAGGATATTAAAATTTCACTCTTTCGTGCAAGGAGATTATTTTCCATTTTCCTCTCTCGTTTTTAACAATAATGTTAAACTGTGGATTATGAATTTTACCTACAGTTGCGGATGTAGTCGCATGATAGCACACCTTAGGCGTTCTTCAGGCTTGGTAAAAGACTTTTTGCCCCTTGGAATAATTTAGCAGCTCAACTACAGGGTAAATGAGGTCAAATATAGACTTAAACCCATTTGGTATTTCTGACAGGAACGCATGCTTGGAATAAACATCGCTAATGGGCAAGAAGTAATTGCTCTCCGACCCATTCTGAAGATAACAGTGCGACTGTCAGTGAATAGTTCACACAATTATGAGCGAAGATGAACTGCGTGTCCCTAATTACTCTCAGGTAGATGGCCTTCTTGATCTATGAATTTTCTGTCAGCACGCACAGAGGCTTTAACTATGATAGTGATGTAACTGAAAGCATCACTGGCCATTGTTTGTCTGTTTTCGCTTTCTAAAAACTTTCGATCGAAGAAACATTTCTATGGTAAATAATTGTATTGAGAATGTGAGTATGTGGAGTCTTTTGGTTTTATCTCCTTCTTCTGTCCATACTCCAGGTGGAGACCGTGTGTATGTGTGTTTTGAAAGGAAAAACTTGAAGCAACGAGAGCACTGGGGGCCCATCAGATTAATATGTTATTGTTCCTGTAAGTACTCAGCTTGCACATATCAATACTCATAGGCAGGGATTGACATTCACTTTTTTGCTCGACATGGGCTTGACATTCACATGTTATAGCTACTCAGCATTTTTCACAGCATTTTTTGCATCGATACAATGGAGAAAAATGGCCATATAGATATTTTTTAATATGATCTCATAATTTGGCTGTAGGTTTATTAGGCTGCTGTCACTTTAAGACCTGACACACTGATCCATTATACTGTTACACATGCAACTGTTTACATTCACTTAAAACATAACTGACTGTGTTTACGTGAATACTCAAAACGGGCATTTTGACATTATTTTGTGTGTAGTTGAATGTTTAATCACTATGAGTAGCGAAAAAAAAATCAATTTAGAGAGGCGGCTTTATGTGCGTGCGCTTTGGGTGTGAACACAAAATCTGCGGGAATGTATCTGTTCTGTGGAAAATGAGCATTAGAAGCGTTTCAGATGTATGGAAGCTTGTTTCCACCACGGAATAAAACAACTTAAAAGATAATTGCGAGTTTATATCTCGCAATTCTTACTTTTTAAATCAGAATTGTGATATAAACTCACAATTGCAAGTTATAAAGTTCAATTGTGAGAAAAAAAAGACTTTTAATTCTGACTTTATAACTCACAATAAAAGATAAAAGTCAGAACTGACAACACTACATTGCTTTTAGTTTATTATTTCAGATGCCCTTTTAAAAGACTACAATTTAAAAATGCATATATTATATAAAATTCATCCCACTAAAGTGGGTAGTACTAGTGACTGCGTTCATGTCACTGCTGAAATCCACCCGTATTTGGCGGGTGTTAATGTGAAAGCCATGTTTTCAATTATCTCTTTAAAGCAAATTTGTTATTCAGGTAGCTAGTTATAAAATATGTAATTATTAATTTATATGATAATAATAATAATATTTTTTGGAAATGTGTTTTAGGAATGTCAGATCAGATTTAAAGTAGTTTCATCATTAATGCACAAACTGAATGTAATTTTAGTAATTTTGTTGTTTTTGTCACTTAAAAAAAGTCTATATATTTTTCATTTTTAGTTATTAAAGTGCATCAGGTTAAACTAAATTAAGCTCAAATTATAAATAATACATAAATATATATATATATACATTTCAGTTAATGTTTTTTTTTTTTTCAAGCAAGAAAAAAATGTTTTTTTTTTCACAAAATTGTTTGTCTAATTTTTAGGTTGTTAACTATAATAACTGTGGTTTACACTAATGTACACTGTATCGTGCCCCTAATAGCAGGTACTTGCACTGTGCACTGAATTACAAACACATTTCCAATGTAAAATCAAACAGCTGCATTCTTGTTTGTTTCGAAGCCTCCGGAGTGGTTAATTAGGGAGGGGCCAAAGACTGCTTATTATCATCTCATTTGCATACCACATATGTAAAATAATTCAGTACAGAAGCCATTAATGCTATTTGAAGCTTTCGTCTCGTAGTATTGGGAGAGAGTTGGGAATATGTGCCCACATTCTCATCAAAAGCTGCGCTGCTGTTATAAATAGTCAAGAACCTCTTGAGCTTCTTAATATATGTTGGGTAAATCACCCTGGAAGAAAGAAAAAATAATAAAATAATTGTTTCAACAGGACAAAAGCTGGGGAACAAAAAAGTCAAGGTGCCCCTGTGCTACGCCTAAACGCCTTCGTATGTTGACACACTTTCTACAGCTGTCCGATACTCCTATTCTTGGCGGTAAAAGGCTTCGCTTGTTCTCCAGGTTTGGAGATTGCTGCCATCAGTTAAGCAGTCCCTCCTGCCCTCTGCTCAGATCATTAACAGAGGCGCGGGCTGGCGAAACGCCTCTGTTACAGTGATCACGGAGGGTAATGGTCATGATCGTTGCGTTGAAGACACGGGCCTGTTCCGACATGGCTCAGTTTGAAGAAGTCCTCCTGAGTGCAATGCCTCGAAGAGGAAAAGACACTTAGACATCTCAAAGTGTCTTACATTAAGTACTTTTTCTTGTAGACACGTTCATCCTTCACAGAGAGGCAGAGAGCAAGGGAGCACATCACTGAAAACACACATGCTCAAAAAAACATTTGTATTTCGCTTCAAGGAAGAAGAAAAACACCATTCGTATTCCTTACATGCATGGTGCATGCATTTTTGATGCTCGCCGGTGTCACGTTAAAATCCTGCCTCGTTACTCATAATCCATAATTGAAGATTACCTGTATAATTCCCTGTGATCTCGGCTTTTGAACCCTTTAATGATGGTTTGAATTCTGCGTTTCGAAAGAAATGAAGGTGGAGGAAATTTTTCTGATGTTTTTTTCTAACAGTTTTGGACATTGAGCGGCGAAACCCCCGGCATTGGCGTTGTGGTAGCATGTCGGCTTGGAAATCTCAGTTGGTAAGGCAAAGATCGCAGCTTTGATCCCAAAACTGCCCAAAATAGGAAAGAGCCTATTTCCTATACTACAGGGCTATCACAACTGTGCCTTCAAGCATAACACTTAAAGGTGTTATAACGGTTGTGTAAAGCATTGCAAATGATGTATTGCCTACACTGAGGCTGTACCATATAGGTCTTAAAGTGACAGCAGCCTAATAAACCTGCTGCCATTTGTGTCAGTAATGTTAATCAAACAACATAAGACAAAGAGAAAATCACTTTTGTAACTTGAATAAATATGAATTATTTATACAGTGAAGACTATGCAGTGTTATTTTACATTTGGTTATTCAATTTTTGTATCTGAATATTGTTAGACTTACCTGAAAAACATATATATATATGAAAGTGTTCTAGGGTCCATCCACTCCTCATAATAAGGAGATATGATAAACAAAACATCCAAAATACATCTTAGGATTTGATGTTGTTTTGATATAATATTAAATGCTTATAACTACCCATTTAAACAGCACAAACCACAAATATGTTCTATTTTACATGTGTGTGTAACCTCTAGCTGGCCTTGATACTTCTATTAAATATTGGCTGGATTTGTGTTTATTAGTCCAGTCACTCTGAATGTTGACTGAATTGACTGAATATATTTTTGAAGACTTAATATAATATATATTTTTAACTAAGCCCAAGCAATGACATTAGTTCAACTTAGATATTTTTGCTTTTCCAACATTTCATTAATTGGAATTTTTACAGTGATATTTTCTGAAATACTACTAAAGCAATAAGGTCCAAGATGACTGTTTTTACTGTATTTTTGAAGAAATAATTGCAGCCTTGGTAAGCATAGAAACTTTTCAAAAACATAAAAATGTAGTGTTTCCAAACTTTTGACAGTTACTGCACTGATAAGTCATATACATCTATTTATAAAACATCTGCTTCTGTTATACAGACTTTTGAAATTTGCAATTTTGGAGTGTAAAATCTTAGTCTTAAAAGTGAAACCAGTTGAAAATTGATTTTAAAAAAAGGGTACATTTGTAGATCTTTTACTAATGTGATCATGCTTTCTGATGCTGATAAGAGTGTCATACCACATTATCACATTAAATATTGCCAATATTTACCATTTCCTTCAAGCATAACCCATAATCCCAGGTTGCTTAAATCAGACAGTCTCTGCAATTAGTGCGCTGCACTGAAAACGCATCTGCTAAACGACAGGTAACACATCCATGCATATTTGAATGCTTAGTTTTGACATCCTCCTCATCTGCCTGCAGTCTGTAAATCTCACATTATTGCTTATATTGTGACACGTCATTAATGCTACGTTAGAGAGATAATGTGAAGACTCATCACCCGTCTTTTGTGACATGATTTAAATTAGATTTTGGTCTCACTACATTTCCTCTCCAATTCTCAAACGGCCTGTAAAATTTGCCCCTCTATTATCTCTTCCCAACCTGGTTGATTGTGAATGTCATATTTCAGGTAGAAATACTGGATTTTAAAGGAGAAGTTGACCACAAACATAATTTACTCACCCTCATTTTTTCTATTATTACAAACACGTGTAACACAAAAGAAGATATTTGAAGAATGATCCAGCAGTTTTTTTTCCGATTAAAAAAGTCACCGGTGTTCAATGGGGGCATGAGAATGTGTACATAATAACCGAATTTTCATTTTTGTCTGAACTATCCCTTTAAGAGTGAAGGTAGAGTGGTGAATCATCTCATGCTGGGTTTATGCAATAGTTTTGTTCATGATAATCAAAAGTGCTTTGTTCCAGACATCAAACGGTGAAATATACTGTCATTTTCCTCCTCTCTTGTCCTTAAGTGTCTTCTAAGACCGAATACTCATCCTCGTGAGCGTATTGTTTCTACTTTCCTTTTTCCCTGATATATTTTCCAAGCTCATTTCCTCTCTTTTTTCATCCCTCGTGCCTCAGTTGCTTTTTGCAATAATTTTTCTCTTTCTCTTTGTCCTTTTTCCACTCTCTTTAATTCTCTCATCTCTGTACGACTGAAAACACTGATGCACAGCCGTCTTGGCTGAGAAACAGAAGCAAGTATCCCCTCTTGACTGTGGTTTAAGTTAAATCACTGCCCGCCTTTCATGAGCGGCCATATTGTTTCTTTCTTTGATGTGGCTCTGCTTTTGTGGCAGTGTTTTGCTCCCTACCTGGAAAGGCATCCAGATGGAGGGAAAGGAGAGAGGGGTAAGCTTGTGTCCGCTTGCCATCTGTCCTCTATTGGGCAAGATATTCTTCTCATGTAAGAACACACAAACACACACACACTCTCTATTGCACCGTTGAGCAGCTCAGGGGCAAAGCAATGTTTATTGCGTGGTGTTTTGAGGCCGTTTCATGAACTCTAGTATGGCTGGAGTTTGTCGCACTTGGTAAACGTATGGAGTTATTGGAATTTTTTGTTTGCTTAAATACTTGACGCCACAACTTCAGTGTCATCGATCACTCTGGATCTTCATACTGTAAAGAAAAAAACAAGTGTGACATTAACGGTAAATAAACCGTAGTGGTTGCCAGATTTAACTTAACCCTTTCATGCATAGAGGTCACGACAGTGGACAGCCATTCAAAACGCATTTTATTGAGTATGCATGTGTTTTTATGGCATAGTTGTACATCAACCTCTAGTGGACTCTAGTGCATAATCCTATACATTGCTACCAAGTGGCAAGCCGCTGTATGTGGATTATTTTTTTCTCCAAACCAAGATGCCCAACGGCAAGTCAGAAATGCCAAGTTGCTCTGGAATATCAATCCATTCATTGTATCCTATGAGACTCTTCCAGGTAAAAAAAAAACAAAAAAAACACTGGTAGGCAATTCTGTTTAATCATCTGTCCACTATTGGACATCATGCATCAGATATATTTCAGCCATACATACTATTACTGTGGGTGTTATTCTTGAAAATGCTTCATCTGCAGTAACTTTTTTGGCAGTAAATAAATGCATTTGTGTTATTAGAATGTAACATAATTGTACATAATGTAAAAAGGTTACATAATGTACATTACTTGTAATCAGGGCTTGACATTAACACACGCCAAATGTGTGTGTATTTCAGCACTGACGTGGAACGCAGTCACTCCAACTAGCCACTCTGACGGGTTGAATTTTATATATAATATACACAATTCTCAATTGTAGTCTTTTATAAAGGCATCTGAAATAATAAACTAAGTGCAATAGTGTTGTCAAAAATAATGATTTTCTTTATATCGATACTGAAATATCTGAAACGCTTCAAATACCCATTTTCCGCAGAGTAGACTGTAAAACCCAACAAGTTAACTCAACTCAAACCGATTGAGGAAACTGATTGCGGCAAACCATTTGAGTTTAAAAATTAATACATATGAGTATTGTGAACTTATATATATTGAGTCATATATATAATATCAATATATATAAGTTCACAATACTCATATGTATTTATTTTTAAACTTAAATGGTTTGCTGCAATCAGTTTCCTCAATCGGTTTGAGTTGAGTTAACTTTTGGGTTTTACAGTATACACGACACAAACCCGCCTCTCCTCACTCACTCATTTCATTTGCTCCGGATGAATATTGTTGCTGTTACAGGGCTTGAATTTCGGCATGGGATTGCATGTATTGCACATCATTTTACTTATTCCTGCAGATTTTGTGTTCACACCCAAAGTGCACGCACATAAAACTGCCTAAATCGAGTTCTTTTTCACTGCTTATTGAGCTTAAACAGTCAAATACACAATATAATGTCAAAATGCCGGACTTGGCGAGTATTCATGTAAACACAGTCAGTTACAGTATGTTTTAAGTGAATGTAAAAAGATGAGAAAGAAAACACATGTGTATACAACAGTAATGGATATGTGCGTCAGGTCTTAAAGTGACAGCAGCCTAATAAACCTGCTGCCAAATTATGAGATAATATAAAAAATGTCTAAATGGCAGTTTTCCCCATGATATCAAGGTCAAAATTGTGGCCAGTGAAAATGCTGAGTGGCTATAACTTTGGAAAACCATTAGCAACAGTGGCTGCTGAGCAAAAAAGTTCATGTCAAGCCCTGCTTGTAATGGACTTATCGTTACATCAGAGAAGTAATCTGATTACATAACGCTCAGTTTATTTGGCAAGATTTTGAAATGTTTTTGACAAAATCTCTAACCAAGGCTGCATTTATTTGATTAAAATATAGTAAAAACAATCAGCATTATTTAAAATAAAAAATCCTTTTTAGAACTTTTGATCAATTTAATGTATCCTTGCTGAATAAAAGTATTCACGTCTTAGAGAATATCATTTAGGAAACCTTATTATAAAAAAGCATTCAGCAGTTTTTCCCAAGATTTTATGCGAGTCCGCTTTGTCTGGGCTCTTTAAAACTATGAGATATCTGCTGACTAGCAGCATAACACATGCCTTCATCCTCTTCCCCCTCTCATATTTCCGACACTATTCTGCTAATCCCTACTTTTTCCTGTTCCGGCGCCAAATTGAGCTAAAACTTGTTTTAACCGCTCTAATATTGATTCTCTGCTTTGTTCGGCATATTTTCTATCTGTTGCCTCAATTAGAGAGAAAAGGTAATTATACAGAGCGTAAAGAGAGTGTCCTTCTATTTCGGATGACGAACGCCCGTCCGCTTTAATCAATAACCTTTGTCTGACGATAATGTGTGTATTTAGTAACTTGACTCAGGAAATGGATTAAAAGCTCAGAGGTAACAGGCCAATGAACCACAGTCAATATAATGGGGAGGAAGTCGTAGCTTGATATCTGTAATGGATGTACTTGGAGGGATTCATAACTATGAAATTGTGTTTTTTTTCACAGCCGTGAGTGTCTAAAGGCTTTAGAAGAACTGGGTGATAAAATACAGATTTGATTATACATGATCAAGTTATCTCAGAGTATATTCATTACAGTATCTGAGAATATAAAACACCTTGGATGAGAGAAAGAAAAGAAAAAAACACATTCCATTCCAATGCATTTTCTTAAAGAAAATTCTCTACAGAAAATGTGTTTCCACCATAATGAAAATGAATTGACTGGAATGAAGGGCAAATTCAGTTAAAACATTTAATTAGGACCTCTGAACACAGAAATATTCATTCCTGAATAAATCTGTGTTCAATGACACTCTGTCGTGCATTTCCAGTTACATTTCTGACTCGGCTAAGAAAAGCCCCTCCGTCCCCTACCTTTTATTTTTATTTTTTTTTTATCTACAGCTTCTAATGAGGAATTCAATACTAAGGCTTTTATTTATTTCCCGTAAGTGACACTGAATATACCCTCTTAGCACTTAATTAGTGAGCAGTCTTTCTTCAAGTAACTTATTAGACTTTGACAGGCTTAAAAAAGACAGCATTTTGTTTTGACCAACAATAGACATATGTGTCATATTTCTGATAGTTACGCACCGCTGTGTCACTTCCACCATTGATTCTTTGAACGTTTCTGGAATAAAATGCCTGCTTTTCTCTTAAGGTTAATTTCATAACTAACATTTCATGAATCCTAAATTCCCACAGTTAATTAATATGTAATAAAATATTTTTATTAATATAATACAAATATTCTGTTAAAAACTAGATTTCTCTTTACTTTTTGTCTATTTATTGTATATTAAGCTCTTCGCTGACACTGCAGTCTCATTGTGTAATGTTGGACAATTTGTATAAAAATAAATAGAAATAATTTTCACGTATATAGTATTGATATAGTTTATGATCATTTAGATCGTCATAGCTTTTAAAATGTATAATTATTGAGATAATGAATGGCTATGTCTGGGACATGGACCAACATAATCAATCAATCTATCTATCTATCTATCTATCTATCTATCTATCTATCTATCTATCTATCTATCTATCTATCTATCTATCTATCTATCTATCTATCTATCTATCTATCTATCTATCTATCTATCTATCTATCTATCTATCTATCTATCTATCTATCTATCTATCTATCTATCTATCTATCTATCTATCTATCTATCTATCTATCTATCTATCTATCTATCTATCTATCTATCTATCTATCTATCTATCTATCTATCTATCTATCTATCTATCTATCTATCTATCTATCTATCTATCTATCTATCTATCTATCTATCTATCTATCTATCTATCTATCTATCTATCTATCTATCTATCTATCTATCTATCTATCTATCTATCTATCTATCTATCTATCTATCTATCTATCTATCTATCTATCTATCTATCTATCTATCTATCTATCTATCTATCTATCTATCTATCTATCTATCTATCTATCTATCTATCTATCTATCTATCTATCTATCTATCTATCTATCTATCTATCTATCTATCTATCTATCTATCTATCTATCTATCTATCTATCTATCTATCTATCTATCTATCTATCTATCTATCTATCTATCTATCTATCTATCTATCTATCTATCTATCTATCTATCTATCTATCTATCTATCTATCTATCTATCTATCTATCTATCTATCTATCTATCTATCTATCTATCTATCTATCTATCTATCTATCTATCTATCTATCTATCTATCTATCTATCTATCTATCTATCTATCTATCTATCTATCTATCTATCTATCTATCTATCTATCTATCTATCTATCTATCTATCTATCTATCTATCTATCTATCTATCTATCTATCTATCTATCTATCTATCTATCTATCTATCTATCTATCTATCTATCTATCTATCTATCTATCTATCTATCTATCTATCTATCTATCTATCTATCTATCTATCTATCTATCTATCTATCTATCTATCTATCTATCTATCTATCTATCTATCTATCTATCTATCTATCTATCTATCTATCTATCTATCTATCTATCTATCTATCTATCTATCTATCTATCTATCTATCTATCTATCTATCTATCTATCTATCTATCTATCATCTTTCTTTCTTTCTTTCTTTCTTATGAAGAGTTCAGATGCAAAAGCCTCTAAGTGCCATCTGAAATTTTCTTCTAGAATGATAATTTTTATCAGGCTCGTATATTTAAGTTCAGTAATTTCACTTAAATGGCAATGAAAATGACCTATTAATTGCCATTTAAGTGAAATTACTGAACTTAAACAAGCTTGATAAAAATGATCATTCTAGAAGAAAATTTCAGATGGCACTTAGAGGCTTTTGCATCTGAACTCTTCATATATATATTGGACACGCGCAAATCGCAGACAGTAAACGAATGCTACGTTCTCTTTCTGACGCATTGGATCCGCGTGCTTGCTCTACTGACAACAAGACAAAAGCATTTGGAATGTTCGCTTCGTTGTATCGATGGATGCGCCGGTATAGACAGTGTTAGAATGTTGCTCACCATTTTTTTTTTTTTTTGCATGTGGTCATGAGTTTCAAGCAAATGCCCCTTAAGAACACGGAAAAAGAAGCCGTCGTGTTTACAACTGTGACTGTGCTTCTCAGAATCAACTTCACTCTGGATTTTCAAAAATATGTGAAGTTCGCCATTGTTGCAGAGCACTTGCACAATGCTCTTGAATGAATAATCTATGTTAGCCGGTCTGTTTTTGGACATCAACATATTCAAAAACGAAGTGTGATCGGCTGCTTTACATGTCGGTCAGACGACCTCCTGGACGGCCCTCGGCACAATGAAAGCCGCGCTGGAGTCCAGACATTCTTCCATCAGTTTAAAGGTCTGGCTACTCAAAATCCAATTGCATCATGGGATCAGAGATCCCTGTATCAATCAGTGAGCAACTCAAAAAGGGTCATTATTCTTCCAGCTTTAGCACCATACTTTGTGTTGTTGTTTTTTTTTTTTTTTGAAGATGAAGCACTTTACTTTAAGAGAAACACTGAAAGCGCTGAACCAGCTCCCAGGTTGAGCTCATTCATAAGTGCCTAATGACAGAGACTACAGGTGAAATTCTGGGCAAATGTGTGCAGATGCTATAAAACAGTGAGTGAAGCGGTTTCAAAGATTGCCCGACTTACGGAAGATGTCTTTCCTCCGGTTTGTGCGCTCATACTTTCCGACAGTAGATGCGGAGTGGATTATTTATGGCCTTTACTACCGTTGTGGTGAAAATAGTTTGGCTGCATTAAAGGGCCTAGTGTGTGTGTGTGTGTGTGGATGAAGGGTCTAATCAGCCCAGGCAGGTGTCATTTTGAGCTCTCACTCTCTCCCGGAAGGCATCCTGTATTATCACATAAATCACACTCTTAATGTGATGTGAGGAACCAGAATGTTCCAAAAGACACATCCACACATGTTTGAATTATTATTTTTTTTTACCTTCCCTTTGTCTCTCGGAGCATAAAATGTAATATCACACTTTGGAGATACTGTTAGGCTTGCGTTAACTTGAAAATGTACAATTAGCCTTGGCTGTATGAAATGATTCCACCTTTATAATCATTTGATTACTTGTGTAGTTTGCTGTGGTGTCGAACGTTCACAAATGAGCTGCAGCGATGCAGGAAGGATTTCATATTTTTGTCCTGATAGTTGCAGTGGCTTCTTTTAAATATTTTGAATATGTTTTACGTATAAGCTGTTATCTGCTACCCACGCTAATTGTTTTGTCGTTTGGTCCAGATAAGTTGTTTTCAAGCTCATTTGCTCTGCACATGAACACGGCTAATTGCGATGTTTTGGTTGCTGTGCACTTGACTTAATTATACAATTTAGCAAATGTCTATGCTTTGTTAGCTGTACTAAATAAAAAAAAATATGATTAGTGATTTTCTTTGTAATTTATGTGTATTTATTTATTTATTCTTTTTTTTTTTTTTGTAACAGCATTGTAACTTTTGAGACACTTAGGCATATGTGCTGGTGTCACGTAGTTCAGATGCGAGCCGGTTAATTGTCTCCACTTCATAAGCTCAGATCCGTTCTGTCTTTAAGCGTCAGCAGAACTCCAATATACCATATGTTTCACAGGACGTATTGATGCTTGCGATGTTATACTGTATTATCTATCCACTAAACGTTGTTTGATGTCAGCCCTAAAAGTTCCAGCACAACAAGGAAGAGAGCAAGAACAATGCTAGTTGGTGTTATTTATGGTAGTTTTCACTTTAGAGCTTTTGGCAGGGATTCTGGTTCGTTTAGTTGGCGTGAAAGCTGTTTCGTTAGAATGACGCATATGTATCTGTCTGAAACAGTGGTCTGTTGTATTAAGAAATTAGCTTTATTATTCACAGTATATTCACTATGATTTAATACAACATTCGTACAACTGGTCTGATTTTTTTTCCCTTTCTTTTCATTTAAAGAATGAAAACCATGAGTTTGGTATATTTTATTATTTCTTAGAGGAATTTTTTGACAAAATCCCTTATATATATATATATATATATATATATATATATATATATATATATATATATATATATATATATATATATATATATATATATATATATATATATATATATATAATGTATATTATCAAAAATCATGTGGTGCAACTAACCCATAAAACAGAACCTCAAGGCATAAGTCCCCAAGAATTATTGAATATATATATATATATATATATATATATATATATATATATATATATATATATATATATATATATATATATATATATATATATATATATATATATATATATATATATTTATATATAATTACAGTTTACATATGTGTGTGTAAGTATATGCATATATATATAAAATCTAAAAATATATGTATGTATGTGTATGTATTCTTTTGTTCATTCATTCATTCGACTGTTGTTTAAAAGTTTGGGGTCAGTAAGATCATTATTTTAATTTCTTTTTTTAAAGAAAGTAATATTTCTAATCAGCAAGGATATGTTAAATAAAAGTAGGGACATGTTTTAAAAAAAGTGAAGACTTTCAACAAATACTGTTGAAACTTTCTATTCATTAGAATCCTGAGAAAATTAATCATTTATTTTATTAAATTAAATGAAATGTTTTCCACAAATATTATTAAGCAACACAAATGTTTTCTTTCTTGATAATAATCATACATCTTTCTTGAGCAGAAAATCAGATTAGAATGATTTGTGAAGGATCGTGTGACACTGAAGACAGGAGTAACGATGCTGATAATTCGGCTTTGATCACAGGAATAAATTGCATTTTAAAATATATTAAAACAGTGATTTCAAATTCTAATAATTCTTATTTTTCTGTATTTTTATCAAATAAATGCAGCCTTGGTGAGCAGAGGAGACTTTTTACTGACCCCAAACTTTTTCAGTGGTGTAGATTTTTAATTTGTTGTGAACATTGTGATTGACCCCAAAATAATTTTTGTATTGTGTGTACATGCCACCAATTTAGATCTAAAAATATAAATGCTCTTTATCCACTGACTTTAGTGAAGAGCAATCCTCTTGTCAAATGCAGCGTTCTGCGGTGCAGTTGAGATTTATTTCTGTGCTCTCTTTTAGCCCAGCGACCTTAGTCGACTCCATCAGTGGCCCTGCTGAGGTTTGAAATAGACCCAGATCGGTGACAGCGGGAGAATGACATATTGTCTCTTTCCACCTCTATTTTTACGATCCTGTTACAGTTTGTTTGACTTTTTTTATCATGACTGTTGGCGAGGCGTCCCGCTGCGCCGTCCATTTAGAGGTTTTTACACATTTTTACACATTGTGCTTGTTTCAAAATGATGTCAGAACTGGTCACTTAGGTGTCAGGAGGACATGTTTGTCACTTTTATTCTTGTCTGTTAACCGCTTTGTGTTGTTTATGGTTTTAACGGAGGAGCAAAGTTGTTGTCGCTTTTGAATCGGCTCATCTTGATGGTGTGTTATTGCTTTGACTATCAACGAACTGCAGCAAGGTCACCGTCCCACATAAAGTAAGATTACAGCATGACTACAATCTGCGCGAATGTGGTGTGGAGCGAGTGGGTTAGCGACCTGTTTAACTACCCAATACTGAGATCCATAAAAACAGCACAGTCACCCCCCCATCCCATCCCATCCCAATGAAATTTACCTCTGATCTGAGGTGACTTTCCGTGTTGTCACTAAAAGAAGGGACATTCTGCTACAAGGTTTATGGTGCTTCTCTTCGCAAATCATTATTTCATTGAATCGGCACGAGAGAATGATTTAAAAATGGTGGAATGCAAAAATATGAACCTTATTTTTAAGTAGTTTTAATAAAATTACAAGCAAATTAAACGATATGGGTTCAAAGTTGTTTGTGTAGGGGATTGAGAAAATACAAATAAAATAGTGTTATTTTTTTTCATAATTTTCACAATAATGGTGCTATTTAAATCCTGTTTAGCTGCTTTTCCTTCTAGTGAAAAACAGTGTGGGTCGTCGTGTCTCTCGCAGCATCATATAGAAATGAAAGAGTCATTTTCCTGGTGAAACGGCACCCGTTATGAAAAATACTATATCAATAATCAAACCTGTTATGATTTTGTTGCTTGTATTTTTGTTTTGCTGGTATAATGTGAGAAATATCCCACATATGACGTTCTGAAAAAAATTAAAAATAAATAAAAAACAGATAAAGTTCTGAATATTTTCAACTGAAGTTGTTAGAACACATGACAGATACTTTTTTTTGTGTGGCAGTTTTCTTGTTTTTATTTTTATTTATTTATTTAAATATTTTTTTTTTTTGCTATCCTGAACTATAAAATTCTAAAACAATAATCTAAAGCAAGAGTGAAGTAAACAAACTTTCCACTTTCAAAACTTTTCAATATTTTTTGTTTGAAAATAATTGTTTATTTATTTACCCCCCTCCCCCTTTTTTCCCCATTTTGTTTTTTGTTTTGTTTTGTTTAGAAGTTATGACTGTTCCACAGTTTAATTTCTAAAAAAAAATATTATTTTTTTTAAATAAGTGAATTTCTATCTGGTTACAATAGTGTCAATGAAGAGCTTCATTGCTATGTGCTTCTTTATTTTTTTCATAATAGATTTTTTTATTTTATTTCAGCTTCATGTCAATTAACAAAAATTGTTGTCATAGTTTTTGTTTTAGTTAACAAAACCAAAACTGGTCACTTGTGAGAATATCTTGGCCAAATGTGCCCATGGTTGAAGAAACACTCTTATACAGTTTCTCATTTTAGGATGGAGTGATTTTAGAGCAGAGATGTGATTGTGAATGCCGTACCTTCAAGTTGTCGTACTGATGTTCTTGCTAATGTTTTAGCTGCTCTGCTTCATTTAATGTATTTGTTTTTCTTGTCGACTTAAATAAAACCTATCTGATGTAATCTAATGATTGTACAAACAACTTAATTGTCTTTCTGTCCATCTCACCTTTATCTCAGAGTATTAAAGAGGACAGCAATGTCTTTACGTTTCTCTCAGACGGGAATGAAGCAGTCGTCTGTTGTTTTGCTGGTTGACTCACTGCAGTGAATGACAAAATGAGTAAATGTATGGAGGAAACAGAGATGATGAAAAGCCAGAAACAAAGTGTGACAGTGAAGTGCATTGTGTGTGTAAAAGCTGTTTAGTGGATGGTGCTGTATAGCAGGCGTGGAAAATCTAGACATCACTAATGAGAGAGAGAGTTGGAAAGAGTCACCGTTCTTTTTTTTTTTTTTTCTGGTCTTGGCTTCTCATCCCTATTTTAAAAAATATATATTTGATTTATTTATTTATTTGTAGTATATACCTGTGCTTATATTCCGAGAGATTAAATGTGTCTCTGTTTGAGGCCTTCAATGTTTTGCTCTCTCAGAATACCTCAGAAAACAGTCAAAATACGTCCAGAAGTCCAGAACGTCCCAACATCCCCCGTTTCTGAAGGTCAGACATTCAACAGAAGCAGGCAGACGGGTTCTGAACGTGCCACACACACACACACACACACACACACACACACACACACACACACACACACACACACACACACACACACACACACACACACACACACACACACACACACACACACACACACACACACACACACACACACACACACACACACACACACACACACACACACTGCTCTCATACCATTCAGGTCCAGCAGAGGGGAGAAGCTGATCTGGGTCAGGATATATCGCCAGTCTCGCAGAGAGTTTGGGGTCTGAAACTCTTTGGGTTTTTCTAATGTAATACAACATTTTCTATTGTCTGTCTGTCTGTCTGTCTGTCTATCTATCTATCTATCTATCTATCTATCTATCTATCTATCTATCTATCTATCTATCTATCTATCTGTCTGTCTGTCTGTCTGTCTGTCTGTCTGTCTGTCTGTCTGTCTGTCTGTCTGTCTGTCTGTCTGTCTGTCTGTCTGTCTGTCTGTCTGTCTGTCTGTCTGTCTGTCTGTCTGTCTATCTATCTATCTATCTATCTATCTATCTATCTATCTATCTATCTATCTATCTGTCTATCTGTCTATCTGTCTATCTATCTTCTGCCTGTCTACATGTGTCAAAAATGTTTTATTTCCAGGTGTACATTTATTTCTAGGTTTAAAAATATCCATTTTTTTATGTGGTCTTTTTAGCCTCTACTGTACACTTGATATAATTTCAGTTCTCTTTAGTCTTCAGATAACATGTTTTCTCTCGCACAGTTTAATTGCAGTCTTTGCTATAATCCGCAGAATTAGAATCAAATGCTTCATCTGAATTAGTCCACCTGTATAATGATGCTTGGCAACCAAGTCATGTCTCACATTAAAATGTTTTGTCAAAACTTAATTGGATCTTGCAGTCATCAAAACACATTTAATATACAGAAAATATATGTAGTCAAATTAGAAAGCACATGCTGTCTATTTGTTCCATCCATCAAATACCATCTAGTTTCAGTTTGTTGTTTTTAAATATGTGAGTTACTTTAAAGGGTAAGTTCGGTATTTTACACTTAAAGCCCTGTTTACAGATCGTTTCTGATGAAATAGAACGGTTAAGATTAAAATTTGGACACATGCTGCTGTCCCGAGCATTTTAGGTTTCTTTCGCTTTCCCCAAAACCTCTAGAATGGGTGTATAGGTGCACTGGAACAATCCTTCCTAAAACGCATTAAACTTTCGTTTACAAAGACGTGAAACTCACCGAGTGGTCAGGGGTGTTTACTGATATGCTCACACAAAAATCGCTGCAAAAGATGCTTTCCAACAGGTGTTTTACCATTCGTTGTAAAACTGTGGACCTATTTTTCCAAACGTCTCACACCCGTAGATTCTTTTGTTGAGAGCTTGAATAATAGACACTCCAGCCCAGTTGGTGGCGATAATGCACCTTAGCCAATTGCAAGCAAACCACTGGCATTTCATTGAATACACAGAAGTAGAAGAAGAAGCGGCGGAGTAATACCATACCTCACACAGCTCACCCAATACAAGTCAATGGAGTTGGACAAAAACTACGATAAAACCTGTTGGAAAGCATCTTTTGCAGCGATTTTTGTGTGAGCATATCAGTGAACACCCCTGATCACTCTGTGAGTTTCACGTCTTTTTAAACGAAAGTTTAATGCGTTTTATGAAGGATTGTTCCAGTGCCCATAGGCTGCCATTCTGGAGGTGGGGGGAAAGCGTAATAAACCTAAAATTCTCGGGACAGCAGCATGTGTCCAAATTTTAATCTTAACCGTTCTATTTCATCAGAAACGATCTGTAAACAGGGATTTAAGTGTAAAATACCGAACTTGTCGTTTAAAGTAACTCACATAGGAAAAACCTAGTCTAAAGTCAGTGGTGCGTCATTCAGATGCTATTTTAAGGGCACATGCTTGACCATAATTTAGCGTATGCACAACACGCACACACTTTGCTTCTCTTTATCTACATAGACGCAGCAGTTGCCATTTTTGCAAACCATACATAATTACAAGGAAAAATATTACCACATGAGGGAAATCATTGTGGTGTCCATGAAGATGTGAAAAAATAGACATAAATCTAGCTTACACATTTACCCAAATGATTATACGCCTATTTAACCGAAGCTAATTTGGGTGGGTTTCTCCCATCGCCATACAGTGTCACTTCTCTGTCTTTTACGGACCTGAAGAGCAGGGCCGGCCCAAGGCATAAGCGAACTAAGCGGCTGCTTGGGGCCCCCTCACCACCAGGGGGCCCCCAAGCGATTTTTTTTTTTTTTAAATTTACATATTAATTAAATTAAACAAGTGACATAAATGAATGAATGGATTAATAATTCAAGACAAGAAAATTCTTATTTCATGATCAATATACCTGCCTCCAACTGCTGCGGTGTCTGCCAGTGTTTGAGTGATGCGCATAACCTCGCGTGCATGCACATAGACAATTCGTGCGCAAAGTCTCGGTAATGTTAAGCCATGTCACAAAAATTTGATTTGATCAATGATTTATCCTTTAAATTTAATGATATTCAGAACAGAACAAGAATTAAAAAATAACTAAAAACAAGCCAAATCGGAATAATTTAAAGCGAACGTGAAAGCGGCGTTGGGCTCACGTATCTCTCTCATTAGAATCAAAATGTTTTAACATTCGCGATGGATTTGGATGGTAAACTATTCTTTATTATAGGCTTCTTTGTACTTCACCCACGTTCCAATATCGAGGGGGAAAAAATCATTCTCTTCACATGCGCAAAAATGTGCTTGAAATCCAATATCGAGGGAAAAAAAATCATTCTCTTCACATGCGCAAAAATGTGCTTGGAAACATCACAGTGGAGCGGTGCTTAGGCTACGCAGCGCTGAATACGAATTGTAGGCTTATTTAAACAGAGCAGTGCAATTTTTATATGTTAGGTTGACTATTTTATTACTATATTTTATTACGGCTATAACGAACAGGCTGCGATGTCAAGATTGCAATGCTTGAATATGTTGTGTGTGTGTGTGTGTGTGTGTGTGTGTCTGTGAGGCGCGGGCACGATTGAACAGTGGAAACATAAAAACATACTCCGTCATGTTCATACAAGACATCATTCAAACTGCAAAGTGTTGCAAAACGTTGGAGGATATTTTTCAAATAAGTTTTTTTTAATATGTTTTGTGACAATTTGTTTTCAGAAGTTTCAAAGAGTTAGTAAAAGAGTAAAGAAAAAGTTAAAACATTTTTAAGTATCTATTTTTTATTAAGTATTTATTTTTGTATTAATACATAACCTCATTGTATTAATTTATAATGTAACATTATAGAGTGACATTGTGTCAATAATCGTAAAGCACAGGTGACTCCGCGTGGTGGGAGGGGGCCCCCAAACCAAATTCTGCTTAGGGCCCCCAAAAGGCTCGGGCCGGCACTGCTGAAGAGAACGTCGGTCTCCTCGGCTGTGAACCGCTCCTGGCGTGCGCCTGGCAAATCCGCCGTTATAATAGCAATCCGCCATTGAACAAGTGTGCCTGCTCTTAAACGGAATGTGAGATGACGCTCTGATTGGTTTATTTCATGTTACGCCCAAACCACACCTATGAGTAATGTAGCTACTTCAGACCAACCCATTTTAGATTTGCGTCGAGATCCGCCCACAAAGTTACTTGCGTTTCGCATTTGATACTTGCGTTTCAGATCGTTAAAATAGGGCCCATTAGGTGTGTCCCAACTGGCATTCTTAATCACTATTCTATGCCATTTTGTAGTGTAGTTTTATAGTGCACGTAGTGTGTTCACACTGAAAATTCTAAAAAGAAAAAGTGCACTTTAAATACCCAGATGATGCACTTAATTAACAGAAAAAACAAAGTGTGAAATGTTGGACACTTCATGCACTTAACTGTCACAGCTTTATTTACATAGCGGAGAAGGAGGAGCTATTAGACTCTGATGCTGAATGACAAAATAACCTTACACTACTGATCCATCTTTCATGAGCAAGTGTTTTGCGAATCCCACATTGAAGTCTGAGATTTGAGAAGCAGTCGTCAATAAAATGACGTTTGAGGGCTGGTCAAGTTGTTCGTGGGCAGACAACTTACAACAATGGAGGGAATTATGCAAATGTAAATGCAAATTTTACAAACGACTTGTTTAGGCAGCTTAGAGGCGATTATTTCTTTTGAGAGACAATAAATGTATTTATCGTGCACTTTCGACATTGCAACTTTGCAGAAATTTTACATTCACAAACAGTTGTATTACACACTGTATGAAAGGGAATATTCGAAAAACCATAATGGGGCACTTTAAATGTACAACTAAACAATGCTAAACAATGTACAGCTTAACAATGTTACCCATAAAATAGCACTGGTGTTTGTTTTTTAATGAAAAGATAATGATACCTAAGGCCCTGTTTACACCTGGAATTAAGATGCATTTTGGTTGATTGGATCACTAGTGGACCACACTAAATACACTAATAAACGGGGTCTAAAATGTTTTGAGCTTGTTCACTTTTGACCACTTCCAGAGGTAGTCGAAAATGCATTCGACCAGATTGCTTTCGTAGTGTAAACGCTCATGTGGTCGAATGTGTTCAAACAGCCACAAAAGACCGTCTACTCTACTGACCTAATGCCTAAACATTATGGGAAGCGCGCTAGCTATACGGGACTTAAACTTGCGGTTGTGAGAGCAGAAACGTGTTCATATGTAAATTGCGCAAGCTTAAATTTTCTATTTGATCGAAAGTACTAAAAAACACTTACCTGCCTATAGACCCTCCCCTCAGATCAGGACAGAAGTGTTTGAAAGTGGACAGAAGAGACGGATTAAACATGCGAACGGAAATGTGTCTCCCTCTTACTTGTGATCCGATCGACCAAACCACATCTAAATACCAGGTGTAAACAGGGCCTGAGTTGTTGTGATTTTTTTTTTTTTGTGGTTTCATTGTATCTGAGAGCTGTATGTGGTGTAGCGCCCCCTGCTGCCCTGGAGAACGTCCATTGGCAAAAGCACTATATTTCTTTTGTTATACTTAAAATTTTAATCCTGTTAGTAATCCTAATTTCTTCCAAATTCATCTGTAATCTGTTTCAGGTATTGTTGACATTAAACGCTATTGGGGAAATGTGTTTGAAATGGTAAAATCCATTCAAAACTATTTAAACACCATTTTCCACTTATGTATTCAGCTTTTATGACATCATATTATGTGAGAGACCACGTGGAATATTAGTACTTAATTTGTCCTACAGAGACAATAAAAATGAACTAGTGAAGTAAAAAAAAAGTGATTAAAAGTTTTAAAAAAGTAACTTTTTTTTACATTTAGTTAAAAATCTATGACCTGATACGTAATCCACTTTTTGTGTAATTTTGAGTAATTTGAACCCGAACTACGCCCCAAGCCGCTTGTCTTATATTGTTTTGTTTATTAGCTTAGAAAACAATGGAAGCCAGACTGACAGTGAAGCTGGTATGTCTGCAGCAGAAAGAAGTAGGCGTGCGGGCGAGGGTTTGAATATCAGCAGCTCTTTGTTTTACGAGCGTTTACGAGGCAGATACTGCGGCGACTTTAGCAGCCCTTGATGAGCCATTTAGCATGCTAATCATTTGACATCCTGCTCGTTAAAGAGGGAGAGAGAACGAGAAGAGGTAGAAAGAGTGGGTGAAAGCCAAGAAGAGTCTCTCTCGCTCCCTGTACGGCTGCTTTCCTTTGGGGAGGTTTGATAAAATGAATGCATTATTGCCTTTTCTCAGCCGCCCATAAATTAAAAGATAACAACAACATGTATACGGCATGAAGATTAGTTTTGTCGAAGTGTTTCTAATTATTTTCCACCCAGCAAGCTGCGCCAGGCGCTCCAGTGTTGATGAATAACTTTACGACGGCCTTCAACAAGCCGAGGTTGTTTTGGGAAAGGGGGGGTATGCGGTTTATGTGGAGACATGTTTTCTCTAGAGCGGTATTAGTTGCTTGGTTTGGGTGCGAAGCAGAAAAAAAAGTTTAATTAGCAAAGCAATAAAGTCAGAAAAAGACCAATGCACTGCCTCGTGAAGAAATTACATCTCCATTCCAATACATCACCCATAGCTGCACTGCTGCTGGTGTCATTGTCCTCCTCAAATTCAATCCGGACACATTTTTAATTGCTGTAAACTCATGTATATTTATATCAAGTTTTTTTTTTTTTACTTTTTTTTTGTTACGGAAGCCAGGTTGTAGCTCACTTCATTATCAGAACAGTGTGCGCGTGTCGAGCTCATTTCGGCAAACACACACACTTCATTCCCTCAAGAGAGTCAGCCTCATCTGTTCTAAATTCATATCAATAAATAATATCGCAACATGTGCCCTCTCAAAATCACCCCGCCAAGCTGATAACACAGATCCACGATCCTCGCAGGATTCCGCGAAATGTTCTGGAATCCTCTGTCACGTAGTGGCTCTCAGCTGTTTATCTTTTAAAATGTATTAAAATAGAAAAAGATTTGAAATTATAATAATATTTCAAAATATTACACTTTCTTACAGCTTTATATTATCAAACAAATGTAGCCTTGGTGAAAAGCATTGAGGAAAGTTTCTTTCAAAAGTAATGCATTTCAGTATTGCGTATTGTGTTATTTAGTTACTTTTTATGGAGAAAAGGGTTGGGCTTGCCTGTTTTTTAATGACAAAAAAATAAATAAAATAATAATAATAATAATAAAAAGAATATATATCTTTTTTTTTTTTCTTTTTTTTGGCAAATGTAAAGGTCCTTTCACACAAAGTGAAATTAATAAGCGTCTGGCCGAAGGAAATGCAAATTCACACCTGTACAGTAGAGGGTGCAGCTCAAACAAACCTTTTTGTGCAATTTAACATATTTAATTGTTGCAGGTTTGCATTTCACTGTTTTTATCCGTTTTGAGGAATACTGTTTTGTGCCAATGAGATGAGTAAATGCATTTCTAAAATGAAAATGACCATGTTTACACAGCGCACACAACACCTTTACACATTACTCTTAATTTCTGTCAACAGCCAATAAATGGGAAAACAAAGTAACTTGCGTTACTTATTTAAATAAGAAACTATCATATTTTTTGTTGTAAATTTAAAAGTAATGTACTACTTTACTAGTTACCTGAAAAAAGTAATCTGATTATGTATATTGCGTTACTTATAATCCGTTACCCCCACAATCTGACCAAACCCACAATTTTGAACAGTACACTCTTTGAAATAAAGGCTCTTTAATAGCATCTATGGTTCCACAAAGAACCTTTAACATCCATGGAACCTGTTTTTCACGAAAGTTTCTTTACAGTGAAAAAAAGGTTTTTAAAATGTTCTATATGCTAAGAAAAAAAGTTTTTTTTAAGTACTGTTCACTTTGAGGTCCTTTGGGGAAACAAATATGGTTCTTCTGTGCCATCGCTGAAAATACCCTTTTAAGAATGTAGTGTATATTAATTTTAAACGTACCAATAAACATGTTAAACATTTAACAACAAACCACATCTGTCCACATTTGCGTTCACTGTATTGAAAAGAGCAGAATGAACATTTGCTTAATTTCCATGAAGTTCCACGAAAGAACTTTACAATTACACAAGTTACACAAATTATACAATTGAACTTGTTCACAAAGATCTTTGCCTCGCTTTTTCTATCCGCTTTACTTATTCCGATCTATGATTTTCCTATTCTATATACAGTATGATTCCTCTTTTTGTATTGCATCTTGAATCCATGTAACAGAAACGCATAAGCTAGCATCCGTGCTAAATTCCTATCAATAAATAACATCGCAACATGTGCCTTCTCAAAGTCCTCCTACCAAGCTAATAACACAGATCCACGATCCTCTACAGTATTCCGCGGAATGTTCTGGAATCCTCCATCACGTGGCGGCTCTCAGCTGTTCATTTCGATGTAACCTTTAACGTGAGCCTTTCAAAATCCTTCCCAGATGGCCGACAGAATGGCTTCCGTTTCAAACGTGCTGACGGTGTTCATTTTTGCCCTTGCAGACGCCCTTCAGTCACGACGACCTGCGCTCTCGCGGCTCCATTTGGCTTATTTACCTTTTATTACTGCTCACCCTCGCCTTGACATTTCATCAAACGGGCCACCGTCACTGATCTCGGGGTTTGTGTCAGAACAGGCCGCGCACACACCCGTACACATGCTACCTGACAGGCAAACAATCACACGGCTTGTTTACACAGGCTCAGGCTTGAACCCTTTATATAAAGAAAGTCACACGTGCTTGTCTACACACATGGCTAGCCTGACCCCCTCTCCATTTCTACTGGTAATAAACTTAAAGGCTCATCTGTGTTTCTGGTGTTTGTATTGATGGAATGGGTTTAAGTGGCCCTCGAGATGGTATTAAAGGCTTAGTTTAATGCCTCACTCTCCCTCATTTTTACCTAATTTCTGTTGTGGAGTAGAAAATGGACTTTGCACTTTTGCATTCTCAGACTTGAACATTAAAACAGAGGGAAACCAATGATAAAATATCTTATATCGTATTCTGGCACACCATATTTAACAGTGTACATAACCATGAATTAAGTTTGAGCACCACAGCGGAGACAGTGTTAACAATGCAATATTTGTCTATTGTTTCATGTGATATTTATGTTTTTTAGACATTTTACTCTGACTGAGATTAAATTTTTTTTTTTTATTAATACTTAAATTCAGCAATGATGCATTTAACTGATCACTGATCACAAGATCTCAATGTTCTTTTGAAGTTTCCATTAATTAAAGGTGTTGTATGTAAGTTTTTGACTGTACTAAAGCATAATACCACTATATGTTTGCAGATATTTAGGAAACATGCTGAGTTCACATACTTGTTTCTCTGAAAAACAATGCTAGAGCCAGTTATTTTACTTTTGAAATGTGTGTTCCATGTTGGAATCTCTCTTTTTGTTTTGGTCTGTGTGATACCGCACGTTGCCAATTTACCCAATTATATTTCGCCACCACAGGTTGTTAGTTGGCGGAAAACCCAGCAAATTGCAGCCATGGAAGCCAACAAACAAACTGGGTCAGTTATCGCAGATTCTACCCATCCTAAAAAGCCTCCTCACCAATCTAATAATCTCTATGAACGGGAGCATATTAAAACGCGATATCAATTCATCATAAATCAACTCATCAACTAACAGTGTGTATTTCTCATCGCCTTCCATTGTCACTTGTGCTCGTTCCTGTCGCGTGTCCTCAATTTGGCAACTCGAGTGAGCTTCGAGACTGAGGAGGACGGGGCGGGGGAAACGACTCTCTCCAATATTTAGAATTTGGTCTGCAGTACCCATTACAACCACTAGCTGTCAATCTCACATACTGCACCTATAAAGAAAAAAAAAAAAATCACAAAGATATTAAGCAACACGAATACAAAGTTCTGTCATGAAACTCTAGATGACGCATGCTGATAGGTCCTTAAAGGGATACTTCACCGATTTTTCATATTAAACTATGACATTCCCTTAACTAAGACGAGTTGATACATACCTCTCTCGTCTCAGTGCGTGCACTCAATCGTTCTGGCGCGCGGCAACACTTTTATAGCACTTAGCCCAGTTCATTCATTAGGATCCAGACAGAGATGAAGCTAGAAGCGACCAAACACCTCCACGTTTTCACTATTTAAATACAGTTACACAAGTAGTTACACGACCAATTATGGTGACACAAAATAAAACGTGGCGCTTTTCTAAGCGGGTAAAACAACGCATTCTCATCCTTGGGCGTCATAATACTGACGCTTTTGACATTTCGTCGACATCGAACGCACATGGCACCCTTTAGCGTCAATATGAGAAGCACAGAGCTTTGTTCGGTTATGGGTAGGTTTAGGTCTAGTGTAGGGTTAGGGTTAGACCGCTAGGAGGCGCCTTCTGGCCCATATCTATCTGCGTCTCATATTGACGCTAAAGGGTGCCATGTGTGTTCGATGTAGACGAAATGTCAAGAGCGTCAATATATGATGCCCTAGGATGAGAACGGGCTGGGTAAATAGGATAACTATAATGTATGGCGGAATAGCACTTGGGACTCGGGAACACTTCGACTCGGCGCAGTAAAAAATCACGTTGGTTCTAATGACAGAAGTGAGAGGGAGAGGATTTTCCAGGCGTTACTTTTTACTGCGCCGAGTCGAACTTAACTCAACCTGCTTGCAATCACATCATTCTCTATAGGGCACAGCTGATTGGTTCCTGCTGTATCAGTAGCCAGTGAGAAAGTTTTCAACATTCAAAATAACAAGAAATGTTTTTTGAGCAGCAAAGCAGCATATTAGAATGATTTCTGAAAGAACATGTGACACTCATTTTTGAGTTTCAACAGCATCTGTCTTCATTTGCATTCACTGTATAGAAAAGATGTGAACATTTGCAAAATATCTCCTTACGAGTTCCACAGAAGAAAGAAAAGTTAATGATGAGAGTAGAGTATATAATTTTCCTTCAACTGTAATGTTTACGTGTACCATTACACAAGACACAACAGTATATGCTTTTCTTTTTGCCGTTCAATTCTTATTTTCATTGCATTTCGAGTCCAAGCAATAGAAACAGATAAGCTAGCATATTGTTTAGCAATTAAAAAAGGCATTTTCAACACCCAAGATGTATTCGTCTGTCGCACAATGCCATAAATGTGTTCATTTTTAATAGGTTGACTTATCGTATGCCGAGAAAATATTTCGGTTCATCAAGGTTGTGTTTGTCGTGATGGAAAAGGAGCTTCCTTTGTGTCCCTGAGATTAGCCGTGTGTTGGGCCGTATTGTGGAAATGTGGCCTGTGCCCGTTAATTGCCTAAGAGACGCCCAGTCACACACGCTTTGTGCATGAAAACACCTGTCACCGTCATTGTCTCCGATCCCTGAACCTGTTCCAGGCTGCTTGGGAGAGGGTGTGTGAGTGCGTGAGAGAGAGAGGTTCGAGCGCTGGAAGCATAGCAGGCTACGGAAACAGTGTTTGCCAACAGACAATTACAGAGGAAAGAGAGTGTGGTTGAGAGTTGTAACTACTCTCACACTGGGAAAATATGACGCTTAGCCAAACATCCAACCAGGCTTCCCAGCAGCCCCTTTCCCACTCACTCATCTTAATGCCCAATCAAACGCTGTGAAAATTTACAACAACACTTTAATTATTGATGCTTGTTCGCCTACATTAGATGCCTTGTGTTTACATGATTTGGATCCACAGTTGGCCACTCAATGTGTCCACAGTCAATAAACGAACATGAATATGAGGTTCGAACCTTTGAAATGGATACATTATCTTTGCAATTGTCCTGCAATGGGGGGGCAGGGTTTCATTAATATTGCGATGAAATCTGTGAAGTGTGATATATTTCAATTTAGATGCAGAATTAAAGAGATTGAACAATATTAAACTGCATTTTGCTGCCATGAAAATCATTTTATGGATATTTGCGATTTCTTTTTTTTCCTTCTCCCATGGTGTTTGATCTTTATTTGCCACTCTTTTTTTCGTCATCATCATATTGCTGTTTGTAATGAATCTAATTTGATTTAGTCAAGGTTGTTTGCTGTCTCAGTTTACAACAGTTTAATTAAACGGTAAAAGAAAGTCGGAATGCGTGTGTAATTGAAAGCTAAATTAAATTAATGTATTTGCTCAGTCGAGTTGCCTTGTGGGTATGTGGCAGTTTTCATTTTGCACAAGAGAAGGATGCTCCGCGTGATGACAACCTGCTGGTGCCCAACCTACAGACGCAAGCACATAAACAATATTGAAAACAATATTAATTTAATCAACTATAACGCAATATGAACATCCTCCAGGCGGAGCGCCGCAACATTTTAGTTATTAATTTGAGAGATTGTAATAACTCGACATGTTGTCTTCACCTGCAAATACATTATTCAAAATTAAATGATTAAAAATGGAACTCAATACTCCCTGTGATGCATTTAACGGCGTTGCTTTAAACTCTTGAGTCCCACTGCCTTTTTGCACCAGTTTTTACCCTGAAGAGAGAATTTTGATAAACTGAGGTAACAGGTGAAGACAGTAAGTGAACATGACCAAAGGAGTCTTCTATCTACACCAGCAACAGAAGCCCAATTTCATGTGTTGTTGTGTTCTGAAATGTGTAAAAATTCCATTCTCAATGCAGTGCAACACGTCGTCTTCCCGACTGAAACAATCTACCAGTGCTGGTCTGGTGGAAGCTGTTCGACCAGCATGGTCTTTATAGTTATGCAGGTTGACCAAGGAAGTCAATGACTAATATTTGATTCATATTTGAATAAAAGTTTTATTGTATTCATTACAACATACAATTACTTCATTTACAGTTCTTCTATGATTACATTTTAACATTTTTAATTAAAAAGGATTGATTTCTTTTGTGAGTGGGGGCGGGGCATATTTGCATATTCATACACCCTTGCCTCATTTAGTAGAGTTACATTCACACTATTTTAAGGCATGACAAAATTTTCAAGGACAAAACATTTAAATATGTCATTTTTGCTGATCAAAGGTGAGTTTTAAGGGATAAAATGATTGACTTCAGGGGGACTTTACATTTTTTGCAATGTTTTTTCATCATTTCTTATAAAGAGTTAAAAGAGTTTTACTTTTTTGTTATATATATATAAAAAAGATAGTTTAGGTTGTAAAATTTGTGGTGCGACTGTTCCAAATGCCAAATAATATTTAGGAATTAGTACTTTGTGATGAATGTAAATCTTGAAAATATGTATTTTAAAACTTCATTGGAAATAATGATTAAAATGTGTACATGCACATGCCTCTAAACCTGATCTGATGTTACGAGGTGGTGATTTCATATTAATTCATACAATGTGAATCGTAGGGGTGTGCAGTGGACCCAATATCTGTGTCTGTAAAAGTCCCTAAATTATTTGTACCCAGGCCATACAATTAACACTTGCCATGTGCCAAATATGAGTAAAATCTATGTAGAGTGAATATATGAAAGCAAGTCCATCTCCAGTTGGCTGCTAACATTTTTATGAATTGTAACAATACAATTGTGAGAACAAGAACATGAACAAACATGAACAACGCTCAGGTCAGTTGTCTCAGATTGAGCTCTCTTTCACGTCGTCTTGTGCTTGAAAATGACGATTTTGGCGAGTATCTTCATAAACATAGTCAGTTATGTTTTAAATGACCTTAAACAGTTAAAAAGAAAATGCACATGTACAGAATGTATCAGTATAATGGATCTGTGCATTCAGTCTTAAAGTAACAGCAGACTAATATACACGTGTTTTTAAAGGGGTGGTATAATGCCCTTTTCACAAGATGTAAAATAAGTCTCTGATGACCCCAGAGTGTGTATGTGAAGTTTTCAAAATACCCCACAGATATTTGTATATAGCATGTTAAAATTGTCACTTTTTGAGTGTGAGCAAAAACACACCGTTTTTGTGTCTGTTCCTTTAGATGCAAATGAGCTGCTGCTCCCTGCACAGGGGGCGGAGCTACAACAGCTTGTGTCCTTTTACCTCACACAGACATGCACTGAAAATTTCTAAAACTTTTAGCCTTTTATGTTCAAACCGGAGTCAGACAAAGAGTGACAACATGTAGAATGCAACAGGACGTTTCTGAATGGTTAGTTGATAAATGTATGTAGCTGATGTGTAGTTATCTTCTAGTCATTGATTAGCATATTCTGTCTTGATAATCTATAAACCGTATTCCCGGGGGCGGGGTTTATGCAGATTTTAGGGTTGGTGATGTCACTAACCCAGGAGGAATGTCGTTGCTGTAGTCCTTAAAAAGCAATTTCTTTAAAAGCAAATATCTCCCTTTGTTTTGAACTTTAAGCGTTGTAACTTTTCAGATGTTGTTTATGCTCAAACTGTGGGAGAAAGTTGGCTTTAGGCCCTGTTTGTATTCAGATAAATCCAGAAGTGGGCGGGGCTTTAACTGGAAGTTCGTGAAATGAGAAGCCTGTTCCCTTCAGTTTTCATTTAACAAGTATGCCTTGTAACGCAATAATTATTTTTTATTATAATTATAATATGTATTGAACTATCTTCTAATTAAAACAATAATAATGTTTTATTATTATTATTATTATTATTATTTTTATTTTATTTTTTCAATGGAACTATGTGTCCAGAGTTACAGTGTCAGGACAATTATCCACAACCTCAAAGAAATGGACTCTATATAAAATAGCTGATAAGAGAACATGAAAGTTGAAAGAAAATATTCAGTGGTTGAAAACTGCCAAAACAACGTTTATGCATAGTACAAATGCAATCTCAACAAATTATAAAGAAGACATAAATGCTTATTGCACAAGGTTTAAAACATTAAATAAACACATCAAGTAGGCCTAGTAGAAAATGTGTATTATGTTTTAGTTGATATCACTCTTGTCAAAGCTCTGATTTCTTTTGAGACTCACAACGACAACTAGGCAGTTTGATTTGTGATCGCGCTGTTCTCATTTCATTCATAAAGTTTACTTATCACTGGGGCGTAAGCAAATCATACGAAAATGTACAAATTCACACTAATTATCCACCATTTTGTCAAAACGTAAAGTAGTTACAAATTGTCATGAGATTGTGTTGGTGTATAAGGAAAATACCATTACTTTTTGCTTGATGGTTACACCACATGACATTTCTTTTTTTTTTTTTTTCTTGCATAGTGTTTCATAACTATTTTGCATTTTGGTGGATTGGTGGCTAATTCGAATGAATTCATACCATGTCATTTGTACATTTTGGTACGATCTGCTTCACCCTACTAATGGTTAGGTTTAGGGGTGAGCCTTCATGCTATTTTTTTTCTTTCTTTCTTTTTTTTTTTTTTTTTTTTTTAATAAGAGTACCATATTCATACAAAATCACCTCCTTGTAAAATAGTTATGTTTTCTCATAAAATCGGGTAGATTATTGTCATGGTGAAACAACAGATTTAGAAGTCTTGCTGTGTTAGTTCCGTACTCACCTTCACTTATTCATCTTCATGTCATTCCAAGCCTGTATGATTTTTTTCTTCTGTTGAACACAAAAGAATATATTTTGAAAAAAAGTTCCCTTAAAATGAAAGGCTTGTTTCCCCCTGCTTTCCCTGACCTCTTCACCTGGTGTTCTAGCCTCATGGAATCTTTCATTTTAGCCACTCCACGAATTCCCTCAGCACTCCTCCTGTGGCTGTAGTCATTATTGTGTTCACCATTTAAGACCCCTCAAATCCCCTTACACTCTGAAGATAGATTCCTCTTCCTTTCCTTCTTTACAATGACAGGGTTTCTGAAACGGGTGGAAAAGTAATCTCAAGAATCTCTGTGGCCCCTGGGGGCCCTCACCTGAAAGCACCGAAAGTACGTTTTGTCCCTAGGTCTTAAAACATACAATTAGCAAAGCTCGCTCTGCAGTGAATTACAAGTTTAAAACACCTGAGAAGTCCCTGAACCATGGAGCCATTTCCACTGTGTTTGGATTGTATTTAAGCGTCCTGAATCAGGCTGTGGTTTTCTGGACTGAATCTTTGAGTTCGCTTTAGGGTTATTGGATAATTGGCACCACTGAAAGACTGCAGCAAGAGCTGGAGCACAATTCGTTTCTCAAAATCAAGTGATGTGGTGTTTGCGCAGAGTAAGGCAACGTTCTCAAGCACCAAGGTCACACAGCTCACTTAGTTTCCAGCCTAAATTACTACTTCAGTGTTTTAGTGGAGTGTGTTTTCCTCATAATAGCGTTGCTGAGGCTGTTGTGAATTTATGTTTTCCTAGACCTCATTTTCATTGCGTTTTCCCATAACCCTTACACATTCTGTTGATTAAGGCAATTGCTGCTGAAAAATCGGACCCAAAACAAGTTGTGCTGGTGAAGTTCCTCAAGGGCAACATTGATCCCAACACAAGTTGCGTAACAAAAGGTCTGCTGTGTCTGCAGATACACGGATCATCAGCTTCTGGAAGGTCGAGGAAAGGTCGGCTTTACGTTTAAGCAGTTTGCTTGCTTTGAGGTTGCCTTTTCGTCCACATGCCCATCGAACATCACCTACGCAGGTCACGATACAATAGAGAATATTAAAAGTGGAAAAAGAGAAAGAACAATTCAAGATGAACATCGTTTCTCAACACTTACCCACTCTTATTTAAACCTACTAACACTTACTGTAGATACAAATTGGCATAGTCACACAGTAGTATAGATTTCCTGCACGTTCATCTGTCCACTTCACATACTGTACATTTCAGTGTAATCTATTAATTAAAATTACATTTAAAAGGCAGTTCATAAAGTGTTTATTTCTGTATTAAAATGAATATTTAGTGTAATATATATACATGCATATATATAATTTTCATTATTTATAATAAAGAAACATGCTTCATTAAAACAATGGCATTCTTAAAAAGCGAGCTTTTTATGTTAATTTCCAACCTGCTTTAGCTCACCTTCATGTGATTTTCAAATGATCCTAAGAGCTTAACCCTCTGGGGTCTAAGGTGTTTTTGGGGTCCTTGAGATGTTCTGACATGCCCTGACATTTTTGCTTTTTTCAGTTGCTTATAAACATAATAATGGCAAAAAAAAATTACACACTATTTAGCACAAACAGGGCTACCATGAAATGTGAGCAACAAGAATGTACATGTCTGCATTTTTGAGAGAATAATGTTTATGCGTGGTTATTGAAAAAACTAAAAACTAAAGTTTCTGAAATAAGGCCATAAAACACATTCTAAATATGTGCCAATAAGACTTTTGTCTAAAAGATGTCATCGCCTAGTGTTTTTTCTTCAAAATGAAGTGAAAATCACCCTGCCTTATCATTCACATAACACAATACATTGATTTGAATTTTGCAAAGCACTTTCTGTTTGGAAAGGCCATATGCGGAGTGGGCGTCAACGGTCATGTATATGTAGTGGTTCACACCTGAGGAGACAATGGGGCCCGCATACTTAATTAGCCATTCATTCAGGTGAGTCACTGAGCCACAAGAATGCAAGAGCAACAGTTGGAAGCATCTCAATTCTTTTTTTATTTTTCCTCATATTGTGCTTGCAATTTGGCCTATAATATCCAAGGAAAACATGTCTAGTAATTGTGCAGTTAATTCTCATACTGTATTTTCAGTTTTGGAATATTTATGTGCTCCCCAAATTTGTCAATAATAAAACACAATAAAAGTTATTTAAAGAAAAGGCTTATATTTACCTTTTAATAGTTTGTTTACATCTACCTTGTAAATATATTTTTTTATTAAAAAGGTTACAATTACAACAACAATTCAAGTGTAATCTTTCTTTGTAAAAACTAAAGTATACATTTTATCATACATATTTCAAAGTTAAGGATTTGATTGATTATTTGATAACTTTATTTTTGACAAAACATATTATATTTAACATAAGCAAATATTGGCAAACAAAAGCTTATTTGAGGTGGCAGATATTTTACATTAAAAATGTATAATCTATCCAAAACTAATCAACGAAATGTTGTCTTTCATATGTCTGTAACATAGGTCTTTCATTTTTATTATAAGAAATATAAATGTTAATTTGCAGTTTAAATCCAGGAAATTTGTTAATGAAAAAATTATTAAAAGTAAGATACAATTGATACAAAACGAAATTCGTTTTAAAGAAAGGATTTGTACTTTCTGTTTTGAGGTCTCTGTGAAAGTTTGAAAGTCTTTTAGTGATTTTTTTAGAGCGCTCGCGTCCATAATGGAGAACTGTCACGTAATATTGTTTTTTCCTCATAAATGCGAACACGAAAAATAAAAGACAAAAGACTTTGATATGCTGCCGTTCGTCGTCTGAGTTACAATCTTCCTCTGAGGAAAAGGTGCATTCTTCCTCGCCGTCCAGAATCATCTGAAGGGCTCTTTATTACCGGAGAAGCGTGTCATACTCAAAACGCGATGAACTATCAGTAAGTCTGATGAAGAAACTTTTTATGGCATTGATCAGGGGGCGGGTGCGCTGCATACTAGATCATCTAACGATTTACATGTGAATCGCGCCGGGGGCGGGGCGGCCGCAGCTGATTATAGAGATAATGAGGCAGAAGGAAAAACGGTACCTCTCCTTGCTTTCAAACGGATTACATGAGTTGAAAACATTTGTTTTTTATATAAATTACTTTATTTAAAAGAGGAGATTTCAAGCTTCATAAAGACATATCTCACGTGCCTGTGTGAGAAGTATTCGCTGAGTTATGATTCATTTTCGGACGCGTTTCAGAATGGACTACACGGAGAGAGAGAAGGCAGAACTCGCTTCGTGTTTATTTTTCTTTATTTGGCGAAAAGCACAACACTTTGTTTTTATTGTGAGTATACACAAAAATAATACACACTTAACAGGATAGATTGATGTATAACACAAGCATATAAGATAAAAATTAATATTTTTATTTTATTATTTTTTTGCACTCATACGGAAAAAAACGAGCCTATCGCGCCGGCGCGATAGCCGACCTCAGGGGGTTAATTAGCTGGTTCAGGTGTGTTTGATTGGGGTTGGAGCTGAATGCTTTAGAACAGTGGCTGCTTCCGAAAGCTTAAAAAGGCTGAAGTCTGTCCAAAATGTTTTTTTTTTTTGCGAGGTACCTTTGTGCACAAACGCTGCCAGCGAAGTCGTTGACTGATAGGGAAGCGAAGCAACAAGTCAGCTGCCTAAATGGAGAGTTCATTCACAAATGAAAATGCTGTCACCATCATTAACAGAATATATTTTAAAGAATGTTGGTGATCAAACAATAGATGAATCCCATTACTTCCATAGTAGTTTTTTTTCCTCTCCATACTATGGAAGTCAATGGGGCCCATCAACTATTTGGTTACCCATATTCTTCTAAATATGTTTTATTGTGTTTAGCAGAACAAAGTAATTCATACAGGTTTGGAACAACTTGAGGGTGAATAAATGATGACAAAATTTTCATTTTTGGGTGAACTATCCCTTAAGCTTTCAGGCACAGCCAGTGTGCCCCCAGGAGCAGGGCTGAAGACCTCTGATGTAGAGGGACCAACAAAGTCATGTGGCCAATCAGCATTCAGAAACATGCAGAAAACATTCTGAGTTCACACCATGTTGTAATTACGTGAATAAAGCTCTGAATGCTTTCGAATCCCTATCACGCTACTTTGATGTCGTACACCGATCGGTCTGCACAGCTTCAAGTCAAACACACCTTAAATCTACAGTGGTTAGGTGGCACAGCGTCCATGTGATACAAGTCAAGTTCTACAAGCACGTGAAGGCTTTTTAAAGTTCAGAATTGTTACGGCAATTGACCGTTCGCAAAGCGTTCACCCCGCCCCCCTTAGTTACTGTCGCTATGTCCGACAAGCTACGCCGTTCTCACGTCACACCATGTTCTCACGCAGTGAAAAATACATCGCGGAGCAGAGAGGAGACTGACAACACGCTGACAGACAGGACAGACCAGGTTACTTTTCGGTTACGTTTGATATTAAACATATTAAACAAAGTCTCACCTTTCAAATTTGGCCATTTTTTAAAAGAAATTTAAACAATAAATACCGTTTTGTGGCTCTTTAATGTGTCGTGACAGATCGCTGTAGAGCCTCAGTTAAAGCTGCTCGTGAACCGATCATCTCTTCCTTCTAGTTAATTTATAGCCTCAAATAAACATGAACAAACATAAGAAGGAATGTTGTTTTAACTACGGAAAGACATCAGTACACTCCGTTTTTCAAGTTCAAATCCTCCCATGTTAATCTACTAACTCTCCTGACTGCTTTGTCAGACAAAATGGCGGATGGCGAAGTATGATTGGTCCGATCACCTGTCAATCAAGCTCCCTGCGAAGGGTCAATTACAACATGGCGTGAATGCACCTATAAAACACAGAACAGTAGCCAGTTGCTTAAACTGCTTTGATTAATCATACAAGTTAGTTGTATAAAAAAAAGGTAGATTGGAGTAATTTGAATCCGAAAAGTAAGTACCCTTTGGTTAACTACTATTTGATCAGACTAGTTCAAAGTCTTATCTCTTTCCCCGACATTTGCGAAAATTTCCGGCTTTCTGTGTTTTCACTGTTATACGGTAGGGGGCGCTATGACACATCTTCTGAAAGAGAATCTCCTGATCAAAACACAGGGGAAGAAGCAGAAACAAGCGATAGCATATGTAAGCAGATGCATATGTAAAATAACACGATCATCAACATTAAACAGCATATAAATAAAAACTGCCTAATGTTACCGAATGAAACGTCGACCCAGGACGAGCCACTGGCCCGTGAAGCTTTGGGGGTGTTGATGGACTCGATCTAGAATCCGATCCAGATGTAGTCTTTGACAAAAACATGATTTCCTCAGCTTTTTGCTCAAAATTGAGCTTTTTTTAAATGAAACTTAGCCACATTAAAGTGTTAATAATAAAATAATGCATTAAGCTAGAATAAAACTAGAACTAAAAAACTCTGTTCTTTCTTTTAACATATTGCATATTCAGATATTCATAAAAAAATGCTGGCGGGGAAAGAGTTAACATAGTGGCTTTGTTTGCTACTGGCCCCAGAATATCAAAGAGAAGACCCCTTCAAGCCTTCATAACTGTGTCGAGGTCATGGTTTTGAGAGTAAGACAATAAGTAACCATCTGAATGACAAACACTCTGGCATCGTGTCAGTGACTTTTGCACTGTTAAGTCTCTTGCATGAGCTTTATTGTATAGACTATTGTTTTGTTTGATTAATTCCAGTGTTACTTTGTTGTTTTGCTCATTTTCTGCACCCTTTTCTATATTCTCAAAGCCAGACTGAAAAAAAGGGATCATCTACAAGGACACAGTGTACGGTTAAAACAGCCTTTTGGCCTTGATCTTTATCAGTGTCACAGACATCATGGGAAAGAGCTCTAATGATGATAGAACTGCTAATTTGAAGGCAGTTATTGCTGACACAAACAGTGCTTATACTGATTAGAGATGCAATTTAGAAAGTTCCACCTTCAAGGCAGGATCACGAAAATCATTAATTACTCTCCGAGGAGTTTTCTCTTCCTTCCGAACCAATTTTCGCATTTTCTGCGAGTTGCAATCATCCTTGTAGAACAAGAAAGGTTGGTTTGACCTCACATCGGATGGTTAATTAGTAGAAAACCTCACTTTTTCATCTTTGTGCTTTTTGTGTTTAAATCGTTTTTATTAATTTTTATTTTATTTTTTTCATCATTTGCAAAGCACGTTCCTTTTTCCACTTTGAAATTAATTTAGCTAAATTGTTTGATAGGAATTAATTGCACACAGCTAATCTCAATTAAATCAGAATGTGTGTGGTATGAGAATCCTTTTCTGTCAAATATGATTCTCCATCTGCTAAGACAGCACTGAAGTTCACTTCATTCTCTATTAGTTGCTCACTTGCTCTCATTTAAGTATGGAAATTAACATTCAGGGTCTGAACAGCATTAATCCAGATGTGGGTCTCCTCAGAGCGGAGAGGATTGAGAACGTTGGGTCAGGCGTTCGGCCCGTGTGAACATCGGCTTGATGGGAAAGTGAGGACTCGCGTGTTCTCATTCTTCACATGCCTTGATGTGAGATGATGAGACAAAGACCTGCATGTTGATGAAGTGGTGGGCTGTGTTTGGTGTAGGAAGGATGAACATGTGCGAACCAGTCTCCAGCACATTATTTCTTCTGTCCTTTGAGAGATTCAAACACTGTAAGCTACACGACACCAATGTGGAGGAGGATACACCACTCCAATTAGACATGGAACGCTGTTCTGTTCTTTTTTTATTTCTTTGCAAACTTTTACACTTACAATTGTATTATATAATTCTATTTCTGTCATGAGAAGGGCTGGGAGAAAAAATGGCTTCACCTAACTATCGTGATTTATTTGTTTATGATTTTAAAATATTTTTTTTTTTATTCCTGAATCTTTATTAATACAAATTAAATTGCTTTCTTTTTTTGTCCTTGCTTATAGACGAGGTTGACAGAAGTTAGCCACTTTTGTTCCAAGAGGGGATTAAATGTGGTTATCTATGAGTGTTTATTGACGTAATATCCCAAGTGGACGGGTGGAAGCGACCTGAGACTGTATGCACTGAAAGGCCCTCGCACTACTCATATGCTGAGAGAGAGATAAGACAATAAAGCTGCACGATTCATCTTTAAAAGACTGTGATCTCGAGTCAAACACCCACGCAACCTTTTTCCAATTTGTCTATCTATTAAACCTTTGACAAAATCATATTGCGACATTCAAATCTGTATTGCCGTTGCCACTGATCCAGAGAATAGTTGTCATGAAACGGCTTCACAAACAGTCTTTTCAAACAGTATCATTATTTCTGTGACATTCTGTGATGTAACTATTGTTAAAATTATCATAGAAGTACTGGGATGAAAGTATAAAGTTCAAATATACTCACTGATGTCTACAGTAACGATCAAAATAGAGTAAATCAGCTTTTTATAGAAACTTGGCGCTTAAAATAACGCATTTATTGATTACATTGTTTTGCCACTAGGTGGCTACAAATGACTGTTAAAGGGATAGTTCACTTTGAAATGAAATGTTGGTATGTTTTAGCTTACCTCAAGGGCATCCAAGATGTAGGTGTCTTTTTTTCCGCAGTAGTTTCAATTTTGATATTTTTAGGTCAAACCGTTCTTGTCTCTCAGTCATTTAATGCAGGTCTATGGTCACGGTCTCAAAGAGCATGCACAGAGTCCAAATTAAAACAATTCCCCATCGTCCAAATTAAACAATTCCCCATCGTAAGTACACATTGATGGCCTAAGACACGAAACGAGCGGTTTGTGTGAGAAAACGAACAGTATTTATATCGTTTTTACCTCTTATACACAGCCACGTCCAAGTGATCTGAGGGCACGCGCGCATCCTGGTGTATGACGTGTGTGCAGACTGGTGCATAGATATATTCATTAGATGTCCCATTAAAGACATTCGTTCCAATGAACTGCCGTAGCCAAGGCGACATCTAGTGTATATATCTATGCACCAGTCTGCGCACACGTCACACAGCAGGATGCGCGCGCGCCCTCAGATCACTTGGATGTGGCTGTGTTACAAGAGGTATAAATGATATAAATACTGTTCGTTTTCTCACACAAACCGCTCGTTTCGTGTCTTAGGCCATCAATGTGTACTTACGATGGGGAATTGCTTAATTTGGACGATGGGGAAATGTTTTAATTTGGACTGTGCATGCTCTTTGAGACAGTGACCATAGACCTGCATTATATGACTGACAAGAACGGTTTGACCTAAAAATATCAAAATTGAAACTACTGCGGAAAAAAGACACCTACATCTTGGATGCCCTTGAGGTAAGCTAAAACATACCAAAATTTAATTTCAAAGTGAACTATCCCTTTAAAAAATGTAGTTGTTATTGAATCATTTATTCAGGAGAATGTAGAACTGTAATATGATGCTTCTAAAATAAAACTGCACAAATATATCAATTATACATAGCAGATCTATACAGGTGGAGCTGGGGAAGGTGGAGGGTTTTAGAGGAACTCTGAAAGTGCGGTGCAAACTGCTATAGTGAATGGTAACCAGCCATTTAAATGTTGAGCAGCAAGCTCATTGGCTGCAGATGTGACATTAACTTTTGCCAAGTAGTTAACACTGTAAATATCATCAGTTTGCATTAAGGACCCATTTAGAGTTTCATGACAGAACTTGACATTTTAATTTTTTTTTACAATTATATTTTATTGTTGTAAACAACTAAATTTTAAGTTTTAGCAAAGTGTGTCCAAAATTGTGTCCAAACAAACAATATGAAATAATGACAGGGCATTTTGTTGATTAACTTTCTCTTTCTTTGTTTGCAGCTGAGATATTTTATTATATAAAATCTCTCTCTCTCTCTCTCTCTCTCTCTCTCTCTCTCTCTCTCTCTCTCTCTCTCTCTCTCTCTCTCTCTCTCTCTCTCTCTCTCTCTCTCTCTCTATTTGTATTACTAGTTTAAAATAGCTTTTATTTTTATATTTTCAGGTTTATTTGAATTTGTTTAATTGTATGTGCTTTTGTAATTTTCATTTTTGTAAAATGAAATTCAAAATTTGTCATTTAAATATTACTATGTAATAGTTATGTACTATGTTAGTTATTTATTTCAAGTTAGTCATTTAAGTGCTTCAAAATTTCATAGTTCATTTAGTTCATATAATCATTTAGTTTGTTTAAGCTTTTTCAATTATCAAAAGTATTTTTTTGTAATTTTAGTTATTAATAATAACCCTTTTTTAGCATATACATATGGTAATGGATATATGAATGTATATGCATGCATACATATATACATATATATATATACCAGTGAACCAGGAACACACACACACACACACACACACACACACGTTACACTGTACCTAAATATATATAAAAAAAAGCTTTTATGACAAAACTAACCAAATACAGTATACAAAACAATGCTGTGCACTTGGCTAACTGTGCTCGTTGTGTGTGTGTACGTATGAAGGTATTTTTACCAGCTGAGAACATGAAGAGCTCATAAAATGTGTAAAGGAGTCAAAACAGTTCCTCCGTCACCCTGAATGACATTTTAATACTAACACGATAAGTAACAACATGCCAGTCTATTTGTGCCGTTGTGTGCAAATGGTGAGTTTATTTTAAGTCATTTTATATGTGTGAATAAAGCTCTCCCATCAAAAGTCATTGAATTAAGCTCAGAGGACATGATGACATGAAAATGGCCTCTATTCTTATGCATTCCTGCAGCTGCAATCATTGTTTCTCAGATCATCAATAAATATTCCGTTTACACATGTCATCAGAAAGAGCTTATGGGCGATCTCCTGCGGGCTCTCGCTTGTTTACTTCACTTCATATAAAAGCCATCATGGCAGTCTGCTGTATTTGTCAGATGACGGTCTGCTGCTGTGGATGAACAGCTTCCCTGCGGTCCAGAATGTTCTCCTATCACGCGAGGAGATTATGTGTCCTGCATCGGATGCGTGGTGGCATCTATCCAACGCGCGGCTGCGAGGCGATTGTTTAGAGGCCTCTGGGGGAAAATGCACTGAAATATAGTCGTTTTTTATAAGAAACATCAGAAGAAGAGGACGGGAAAAAAGGAACATTCAAATTGGATGCAGAAAGCCTGGAGAATTTAATCTTTTTATGCCGCGTTACGTTTAGCGTCCTACATTGATTAGACGTGTGTTATCCATTTGTTTGTGCGCGGATTGGAACAGGGCTAATTCTATGTAGAGCAGCGTGTTGCTCGGGCGTCGGGTGTGGAAGGGCAGTATAATGTTAGGCCGTGGAGCGTTCGTTCACCCTCTGGGCGGACTGCGCTTCAGTTTTAATCACATGCCATCAAATAAACATCTCCTCATGGACCCAAACCTGCTTGGTTTATTCTCACGCAGATTAGACAATCTAGGCAGGGGGTCTGAACCTTTTTTGGTCCATGACCCAATTTTTAGGTTCCAGAATTCTGACCCCCGACCAAATCAAACCACTGTGCCAACACTTTTAGCATGTTTAGTGACACTTCCATTTTTGTGTCCAGGTACATTTCACATAATAAAACAGCTGTACTGTTTAATATTTTTGTTTAAACTGTGATCTTTTTTTTTTTTTTTTCAGTGTGCTTTGATATATAGGTATGACTGTGTTGTACGTCAGCACGTAGGCTCACTATTGGCTGACGCTGGTCATGTGTGTGATGCGTGTCACGTACAACCCAGAAGCGCTCCGCTGTTATACCATATGAACTCACTCAGAGGCTCACACAGAAGAAAATGAATAGCTGAATAAAGTCGGGGGTTTTTTTGCACACAAAAAGTATTCTCGTCGCTTGATAAACTTAAGGTTGAGCCACTGTAGTCACTTGGACTATTTTAAACATTGTCTTTACTAACTAATCTGGGCCGGCAAGTTTCAATTACAGAGAAGCCTATGGAGGAGTGAGTCAGCTCTCAGATTTAATCAAAAATATCTTAATTTGAGTTCCGAAGATGAACAAAAGTCTTACGGGGTTGGAACAACATGAGGGTGAGTAATTACTGACAGAATTTTCATTTTTGGGTGAACTAACCCTTTAATAGCAGATCTATGCATTTATTCACGACACGTGAAGAATCTTGGGACTAACAATAAGTTGTATTATAGTAGATAAAACTATCACATTAAACATGATGTTTATGACACCCCCCCCCCCCCCCCCCGCACACCTGTCCCACACACAGAGCAGATTGTATTCACAAACACATTATCACTTGTATTTTGTTTACTCTTTGTGTGTGTGTGTGTGTGTGTGTGTGTTTAGCTTTGCTACAGTATCTACAGACTGCTCATAAAAAGAAGAGCTGCACATAAATAAGTACAATATATAGTGATAAATAAAGAAGACAAGGTCAAATTAAATATCAGCATTTACTCCCCTAAGATGCTGTTTATTTTGAACGTTTTGCATGACAGTTACGTTTTGCTGATAAGTGCGTGGACAGGATAGTGTATCTCCACTGAAGCACAGATAACACTGCTCACCTCGTGACCCGTCATACATTGTAAAAAGACAACTGGTCATATCCGGTGTCAACTGTCCATTATTCAAAAGGCGAACATGCGTTGCTTCAAATGCACATCTGTTGTTAGTATATCACCCTTGTCTGCATAATCCGAGGCCAGAGGTCATTGGAGATAGTATTTGTGTAGGATGCCCTTGAGGATTGGCCCCGATGTTTACACCAACAAGGTGAATCAGGGCACGCCTGAGGTGTACGCTGAATATTTACGACGAAAAACCTTGTCTGCTCTTGTCTAAAATAATTTAGGCTTTTTAATTCAACCATAAATCTAACATCAAAGTTTGCAGGGGTTTTAAAAGGCCCCATAATTCACATCTAAAAGCTGAGCTGGCGAATATTACCTCCAAAGAATCGTGCGCGGTAATAACAAGGGTAATTTGCTGCAATGTTGTGCTGTAAATGTTTACCGAGGCTGCAAGCAACAACTGGCATTATGTTGACATCCAAGAGGCAGTAAACAATTTACAAACAGTTAAGGTTAACGTAGAGAAAAGACGACGGGACACGGACAGCAGGTCACTGGAGTTTTTATGAAACCCTTTTTGACTGGCGTTCTCAGAATTCAAATGCATCCCATTCCGAAAGAAAGACCTTGACAAAGGAGAGTTGTAGGCGCTCTCAAGTCTCTACGGTTTATGGCCTTATGATTAACCTGCATGAAACTTGCTTTTCATTGTCCCATTTTCTTCTACTTTCCACTTGAAAATAGTTTCATTTGTCTGAAAATTGGACAAAACTGTACAAACAAACACATAAACAGACACATCCATGCGTCCTTGACATGACTGATAATCAGAACTCTTTACTTGAAGACGGATTGATTTGCAGCCTAATTCCTGTACTTCCAAAGAAAGACAGGTGGGAATATGTGGACAAATGGGAACTGCCTTTGAAGTGAGTTTTAACTGACACGGTACACCGGATCTATAGTCATCCCACGTGTCCGAGCAGCACCTCTTCCCCTCTTGCCATCAACTCTCTCATTAGGGACGGCAGAACTTTCGGAGGATAAACCGTTGAATGCACACAACAGCTTGACATATTCCTTCCACTTTTTTTCTCAGACAAAGGGTGATGCTTCCATAGTCTTCCTCACTGTGAGTTTGTTCTGAAACTTGCACTGAAACGTACCATCTGTTCATCATAGCGTGACGCTCTGACAACCTCTCGCCCATCACTCAAAATAACCTGCCATGCTTGAAGATTCGGAACAGTGTTTTGTTACCTTTACCGGTTTGAAGTCGACTGTTATGGAAATGCGAGCATCTGTGTTTGAGAACACAGCTATCATTTCCTTTTGATTCGATAAACTCCCACGGTTTGCATTTACATGAGTGATTGCTTGACTTCTTGTTGCCTTCTACTTCACATATTGGCACATTTGCATACTATTGTTATTTTTGTATGGTACACCGGTCTTGCCTTATCTTTGAGTTCCCTTGTGGAGACATTGTTTAAATCCAAAGGATTCGTAAGATCCATTCTTAAAGGATTAGTTCACCCAAAAATGACAATTCTGTCATAATTTACTCACCCTCATTTTGTCCTTTCTTTCTTCCATGGAGAAAATTCACTGGAAGACTTTGCAGGTTCCTCATTTCAATGTAATTACAATGGGGACTGGAGCTTTAAAGCTTCAGAAAGGATGCAAAAGCTCTTTAAAAGTGTTCTAAAAGGACTCATGGGCTGTATTCCAAGCCTTCTGAAGTCTTATTATAGTTTTATGTGACTTCCCAGCTCACTATTTTAGATTCTTACTGTTATACTTAACTTGGTCCTATCATCATGCATAGTTGTCATATGACTATGGCTCCAGTCTCCATTCTTTGTAAGAACATGTAAAATAGCGATAGACAAAGTTTTGTACTGACACAAGATTAAAAGTGAATAAATGTGTACATTTATATGAATAAATGATTACGGAATTGAAGTCTTACAGCTCATACAGTATTTATATCCAGGTATAATGACACAATTGAATACTTGTTTCTTGTGATGTATTTGCTGACGGGAGATGGCTGCAATAGTCTTTCAAGTGTTTTTTTCTTTATATTTCCTTATATATATATATATATATATATATATATATATATATATATATATATATAATTTATATATGTCAATATTACCTGTATTCTGTCCATTACAAGTATTTAAAAAGACCGCAAGGTTATTCCGTTTTTATTCGCAAGGCTGTAGTCATTAAACTAATGCTTGCTGCTATTCCCCCAGAGATGGCCAATCTCTGTTTAAAGTATGTTTGTGTTTTCTCATCATAAAATGTTTTGTTTGTATTGAATATAAATGCAAATTAATCATATCTCTACAGGTCATGTTTAAGTTATTGCGCAAAATTAGAACAATGCAGTTTAATTTCCGTATATAATGTCGGCAACAGCAATATGTGCACAGTTTAGGATTAAAAACTCCCGAAAGTTGTTTTGATGTAATTGAGCTTATATTTGCATTTCAAAAGAGCTATATGGTGTAGTGAATATTTCTGAGACCTATTAATGAAAACAAAGATGCTCTTCAGATGCTTGTTATGACCCCTATTTCTTTTAGCTCTCTACGCAGAAGCAATCAAAACTCAGATTGTAGTCTAGAGGCAAGACCTCTGTATGGAAATGTACATTGTCCTTGAATTATTGTAATTATTTAGAGGACTCCTTACTGAATATGCTTTTGGTTACATAGGGCACACACACACACACACACACGCACACACACACACACACACACACACACACACACACACACACACACACACACAATAGCCTTCCGATCTTTTGACTTCATATTTTTAAAATCTAAATTGACAGGAGTTGAATGCGCATTCAGAAATCTAGCCTTCTAGCTTTAGTGAAACAGGCATGTGGCCTGTTGGGATGAATATGAAAAGATAAATCCCCAGAGTCTTCTGCCTTTGTGTAGTATTTCTCTACTCTCAGGACGTACTATAAAGTCCCCTCTCATCTTTTTACCATGGTAACTGCTGTTTTCTCGTTGTGATTTATGCACCAACGTATTCAGGGGTCGGAATAACTACATATCACCATGAGGCTGTTGATTAAATGGACAGTTGCTCTCTACACTTCCAGCTCGCTAATGTATCATTCTAAAAAAAAAATAAAAAATCCTCCACATCCTTGTCCACAATTAAATGCCATTATATAGATAATTCCGTGCAGCTGTGCCATTTTTATACGGCTTTTACAGATCAATCAGTGTGCCTTAGGGACTAAATTACGCTTCTATAATTTTTCCAGACGCGGCTTTGGAATCTGACTGTATGTATGTTATATTTATGTGTTTTTACCTTGTGGGAGATGGATTTGAAGTGTTGGAGTTGTTGTTAATGGTGGCCTTGTGTTAGTGGTTTGTATCATTTGTGTAAGTATGTGTCGAGATTTTCACCAGTTTGAGAATTATGTGTCATTTGACAGACAGAGATGTTGAGATCAAGAGGGATCAAGACTTGTACTAAATGATTAGCACTTCTCTGAGGAAAATTCTTGATTACCCTCCCAACCTATTGAAGAATGACTAAACCCTTGTAATTTGTTGATGCAATTATCTAAACCACTCAAATGTTAACATTTATGACATGATGGTACTTGGTACTGTGGCTTGCTGAATGTTTGTTGTTGGGGATCGGTTCATATAGTTAAACAATTAAAGGTTCATTGAATAGTTTATACTCAAGGACTGTTATGCCACAGGATTTTATGTATTTTTTTTATAGGATCATTTTACAAACTGAAAACTTGGTATCTTTTTTCCATACCTTCAACATTATTTATTTATTTATTTGATCACCATTGCTATTCTACTTCTTTTTCTATGGTTAAATGTGTAGGCCTAGGTTGTGGCTCCAGTTTGGGGGTCAGGAAGTCAACCCTGTGACCTTTTAAACCCAGACACCTTTGAGCAGAGTTTGTATCTATTTCTAGGAGTTGGAGGAAGAACTGCTTAACAGCGAATTGTTTCTCATCTCTTCCCATCTCAGTAACCAGACTCATTACTGGACACATTTCCACCCCAGACACCATCTACCCCCCAACCCCCAATCCAAGTGATTCCTGTTTCCATCATAATTACTTACTTGGTTGCACCTTGAGTTCACAGCGTGTGCACCACTTTTTTTTTTCATTCTTTATTTATCCCCTGGTCATTCTTATTCCAGACTCCTAATTATCTGCAGCGGCGGTCCTGTCTGTCACCTCAGGGTCTCACCCCTGCTGTCACACAGACCTTTGGTGAGAATAAACTCCTTAAAATCATAATATGCACTTTCTATGTAACCTTTTAAAGGAAAACTCAGCTTGACCTTTTTGTGCAGGGGTTAAGTATGCCTCCCCAGATTAGTAGTTTCCTAATTATTCATGTGGAGCTATAGTGAGTAAACACAGGAAACAAAGTAGAAAATGTTCTGGTCTCAGGGAGAAATAGTCATTTTGAGCTATGGTGATGTTCCTATTATACTTTTAAAATGGTCCATATTTATGTGGTGCATTTACATTTACATGTATACAACACCTTTACATAATATATGTATACATTTTCATAATACAATTTATTATGGTGCATACCAACATATATTTTTTGGAATGTCTTGGTTATGAATTCAATTCACATTTATTTGTATAGCGCTTTTCACAATACACATCGTTTCAAAGCAGTTTTGCGGAAAATACTTGAGTCCACATTACAATTTAGAGTGATCTGTTATTAGAGGTAACTGTCTAAGTTATGCATTTCAGAAATGTACATATACAAAATCACAGTTAGCTAAAAATGTATTAATTTAAACAAATAGTAATAATTTAAGGCGTCAACAATGAGCTCATTGAAGTAATGAATACTTGTTTGTAAACAAATAATGACATTTAGAAAAATTAAGCATTGGTGCATGTTGATTCAGAGTTTGCGTCATCTGAAGTCTTCGCAAGAGTTGGCACCGTTTCTTCATAGGTGTTGGGGAATCTGAAGTCTTCATTAGAGGCTGGATCCAAACTGGAGATGACGTACCAGTTACCTCAGGATGGGCATCCAGAGATAAAACAGAGAAGCAAATAGAAAATAATTAGCATAGCTGCTGTTCCTAACATTAAGCAAAGATAATCATGTGCATTTTATCTGATATTGTATAAATGTATAATGTTAGGAGATGCATTATGTGAATACTTTGCTAAAGAGATGCATCTTTAATCTGGATTTAAACTGGGAGAGTGAGTCTGAGCCCCAAACTTTATCAGGAAGGCTATTCCAGACATTAGGAGCCAGATGTGAAAACGCCCTCCCTCCTTTAGTGGACTTAGGCTACGTTCACACTGCAGGCTGAAACGACCCAATTCCGATTTTTTTGCCCCTATGCGACCTGTATCTGATCTTTTCATGACAGTCTGAACGACACAGATCCGATCTTTTCAAATGCGACCCAGGCCACTTGGGTATGTGGTCCCAAATCCGATACATATCCGATCTTTTCAAATGCGACTTCAGTCTGAACGGCCAGGTCGCATGTATCCGACCCGCACGTCATTGATACGCGAAAAACGTCATAATTCTGCATTGAAGTAGTCGTCGGTTTGAAAACGGACTGCATATTCGTCGAGCTGAGGTAAATCTGCCGAACGGGTCGACCTCGACAAGCCCGTTAATTAAAAAAAAAAAGTAAAAAAACCCACGGCCATTATATATACATTATGTTAACTTATTTGTGCTGAATCTGATATTAGATAGGTCAGCGGCTGCTGTCTGGCTCTTGTGTAATGGTCGCTGCGTGCGCTCGTGTGTGTGTGTGTGAGTGAGAGAATCACAGTTAGTTAAAGCAGAGACGGGCTCTGGTTAAAGTTTAGCTACTTCCGCAAACAACAAGTGACGTCGTTGACCGTTGAGTACTCTTCTGCGCATGCGGGTCACTTCTGGGTCATTTCACGTTCACACAGGAGATCACAAAAGGTCGCATTTAATTGGAAATGTGAACGGCCTTGCAAAAAAATCAAATTTTTTCAAAAAATCGGAATTGAGCATTAAGCCCTGCAGTGTGAACGTAGCCTTAGATATCCTAGGTACTACCAGAAGCCCAGAGATTTGTGATCTTAAAGAGCGTGATGGATTGTAAGACGATAGAGGATCAGTTAAGTACACAGGAGCTATACTGTTTAGGGCCTTATGTCAGTAGCAATACTTAATGGTCCAGTTTTTCGTGTGTTTTTTAAGCTTTGATTGTGTTTACAGTGTGCAATAACATGTGTTCATGTTTCGCGTGTAAAAAAACACAGTATTTTTCACACAATTTACTTATCTGTTTACCGCTGTTTTCACTGTCCTAAGAACGGGCTGATAACTTCCTTGTTCTATGAAGTCCCTCCTTCAGAAATACGTAACGAGTTCTGATTGTGCCAGCGGTTCCTGTGTTGTGATTCGACAGCAGCTTAGCGCACGTTGCCCGGAAAGGTCACGCCTCTTACCATATGGTGGAGATGCATGCGCTCAGGGAAGGCCAAACAAAGGTGATTTGACTCCGGGATGAAAATAAAAGCGTCTCGACGACATGACGACAAACACACTCTACAAACGCAAATCTTCCTCTTCTCCGTGGGAGCGCAACAAGACCACGGCCCCTTTTTTTGTGTATTCCTGTGGGCGGAGGTTAGTCAAAAAACTGTTCTAGTGACGTCATTAAAGAAGGAAGTAGAGGGATATAGTCCAAACCGGCCGTTCGATGTAGGCGACTTCTGTTAAATAAAATATATCGCTTGGCATTGAACTTTGAGCTTTATAATTTTACAGATATTATTTATACTCTAACAACAACATTACACACTAACTAAAGTTTAAAACATGGGATCACGAAGAACGGGACCTTTAACATATCAATACTGGTATGGAACTGGGTAACCAGTGTAGAGATGATCAAATTGGTTTTATATGATCATATTTTCTTGATCTAGTAAGAACTCTAGCAGCTGCATTTTGGACTAATTGTAGTTTGTTTATTTAGGATGCAGGGCAACCAGATAGTAATGCATTACAGTAGTCTTGTCTAGAAGTCATGAATGCATAAATCAATATTTATGGACAGAATAGTCTAAAAACATGGCAAGTGAAATACAGTATGTAGTTGTTAATGATTCTAATAATGTTAAAGGCTCAGGGAAGAAGGAAGTGGAAACATTCGAACGTTCAAAGTAACTTTAATCACAAAATAAACAGAACAAAATGAAAGTAAAGCGGCAGTGCCTCACGGATGACTGCCGCATATAAACATAGTTAAACATAACATAAAGTCCAGGCCTGGTCCTTTCTCATCCTTCACTGTCATCACTCCTCTTTTTATTCTTCTGGAGCTCCTCCGTGGGACTCGAGACTGTTCATTAGCACTCGCGCCACCGGCCTCGTTCCAATCCCACGGCTCTCGGCCCTGTCCTGCTTGCCACAATGATCTTATAGTTTTTGTTTATAAAACTTTTCGTTTTTTTAAGTAAAGAAAATATAAAATTTCATCTTGCCATTTTTTGTGGATGGCATTTGCAGCGTAAATTTATTCAAGAGTTATTCAAGAGCTCTTTTTTGTGTTTACTTGTCTTTTTTGTTTCTTGGAAGGCATCAAATGTATGGGAAATGCACATACGCAATAATTCAATAATTAAACAAATATTTTATATTTAGTATTACATGTGCAAAGATATTGTCCTTCACTGGTATAAATATTTAAATTTATATGAATTATGGTGTTGTACTCATTGGTGATATTTACTTGGTTGGAATTTTAATAATAGTTGAATCTTACTGTACAAAACGTGTTCAGGTTTAACTGTACTTTACACTGTTAGGGGCAAGTGTATGAGCACATTCTTACAAATATGTTTTGCTTTACATGTAATAATGTCAAGAGATTTGTGGGTTAGGTCTGGACTTTCCATGAGTTTTTAGAAGAAATATACTGTAGAACAGAAAAATTATAATTATTATCAGTGTCAAATTGAATGAATGGATTAAGGGTGTAAATAATATTTTAAAATAGCATTAAATATGTACAGTGCTGGTTTGAAGTATTTGCCCCCTTGGTAAATATCATCAAAGATGGCTGTAAAAAATAAATCTGCATTGTTTATCCTTTTGATATTTTATTTTTAAAAAATGCAAAAAAATCGAACCTTTTATTGTAGTAAAATAATTGAAAGTGGGGGGAAAATCACATTATTAAAGGAGACATATCATGCTTTTAAATCGTTCCTTTTTACATATAAATCATACATTTGTGGTCTATATAAAGCGGAACTGCAATGCTTTGGTCTGAATTCCTCATTATTATAGCTCCACAGGCCTCTTTTCTACCCCTTTTCTAATGTGCGTCTGAGAGCAACTCGTTTTGGTGCGGTCTTTTTAAATGCAAATGAGACATTTCATACCCCGCCCCCTCTCCAGGTTGCAGAGGTGACACTCGGTTCAACTCCACCCCGTTCGACCATTTTTGTAGTTTGATAGCAGAGATACGATTTTCCTGCATTGAACTTGTTTATCGCCTGCCAAAGCGATTTTTTTGTCCCGCCAAAGTCTTATTTGATCGGTGAGTAATGTAGATGAACTGCTGCGCTTGTGACAGGGCGCATGTTTAACTGAAAGAACGAGCAGAACCCGGTCGCACGCGCGCTCTCTCTCTCTCTTCCGAGCCAGGCGAAAGTGTAAACAAGACTTCACCGTCTCCAAACTAAACGCTGTCTTTCTCCCTCTCCCTCGCACATATTAATCAAAATAAATCGACACGGTGGTAAAAGGTCGGAAGACCAAACTTTCTTGTGGAGCATTCGGAGATATTTTTTTCCTGAATTACCTTGTGAATTGTGCTAAATAAGTTGCCTTATCTTTTCTGAAAAGCGTTCCGGGCATTAAGCTGACATAAAACAACACTTTAATAAAACGAAAAAACTATCCAATGATGAAATGTTTTCTGTGTTGACACAAATCTTGGATGTCTAAAAGTTTCTGTGCCGGTAGATAAACCCTGTTGTTGCTGAAGTAGTTATCCTTGAAGTGCTTCGCGTTCGCACACACAAAAATGACTTTATGGGTACATTTCCGTGAAAAATAAAACTCAACCAGGCACTTCGAAGAGGTTCTGATGCTGGGAGACGGTGTAATGAAGCGTGTGGGTTACTACATCCAACAACCGAACATTTTTGACTTACCCTCTCGTAACTTCTGCATCCTTGAGCTTAGACTACAAAATCACAGCGAGAAATAAAAATGTCGGATTGCTCGAAGTGTTGGGCTGGGAGTCGATGTCCTTATTTGGCAGTTCCGCTGCAAATACTGTGACGTAATTGTTCAAAAATCGGAACAGGTTGCAAAATATGACCAAAACAGAATATAAAGATATCAACGAAGCACCTGAAGAGACTAATTGCAACTTTTCTGTACTTCTAAACAATCCAAATATTCAACAAAATGCATTTAAGGGGTAAAAAAAGTGGATTTAGCATGATATGTCCCCTTTAAATAAATGTTTTTCTCCAAAACACATTGGGAACAGTTATTTGCCCCCTTTTATTAAATACTTTTTGCAATCTCCTTTTTGCCAAGATAACAGCTCTGAGTCTTTTCCTATAATGCCTGATGAGTTTGGAGAACACCTGACAAGTGTAGATCCGGATCTGGGAATCTGAAGCATCTGGAGAGATTCTGTATGGATGAATGGTCTCTGATCTCTTGTCAGTTGTTCTCCAAACTCATCAGGCATTAAAGGAGAAAACTCAGAGCTGTTATCTTGGAAAAAGGAGGTTGCAAAAAATATTTAATATTGTTTTAATTTATCAAAAGGCTTAACAATGCAGATTTTTTTTTTTTTTTTTACAGCCATCTCTGATCATATTTACCAAGTGGACAAATAATTCTGACCAGCACTGTAATTAATCGTAAACTTTGTAACTTTGGCACACAGTTTTCTGAAATTGCGTTTAGAAAACACTCTTTATTCTGTATAAAGCTCAATTATAGTTGTGATTTCTTGGGCAGCAGTAATGATATATTTTGGCTTTACATCTTTAAAAAAACATCTAATTATTTGGAACAGTGCCTAACTGCATTATCTCTTAGTCAAGTATCATTATTCTCATAAAAATCAATGCTTCATATTCAGCAAACATATACTGCATGATAAATGCGCTTACTACAGTTGTCTTTTTCTCGTAGCCATTGATGCTCTTTTCACGTCTTGTTCATTTCCATCAGCTTCCCAAAAGAATAAGCTTTTCTCTAATGTATTTTTTTATAAGTGGTCTAATTTTTTTAATAGTCTTAATTTATCCTTCCCCTGTTGTGCTCTGGGTAAAACTGTTAGAGGTTTGATACAAGCTTATTATCTGGTATTTTAAGACATTGAATACGCTTGTTTTCCCCAACTCCACTCACAAGGATCTTAAGGCACAATGTGGTTTTATTCAGTCTTCGGTTGTCATTTGGCTTAAGGGACGCTCCAGACTGACAGTTTAGACAGATAGCTTTCTACATGTACCTCTCGAAGAGCTCATGGGTTGAATTATGTGGCTCAGTGCTCCACAGACGGGCAGCACTGGATGCTTGCGGACTGACAGACCGGTCTATCCAGTGCCCCCGTGGACTAGTTGAGTCTACTGCTGTAAAACCAACTCTGGGATAAACAGCTCCATTTACAAAGATACTCTTTGACAGCATTGCAGATCCGCTTGGTTAAAATGACCTGGCAACATTCCCAAAAGTTTGTATGTTGGTGTTTCTTCAGCTGTGAGAACTTTTGTGTACTTTAAAGAAAATTAAATGGCGTAACACAGTTTTCACACATTGACTAGTTTGTCTAAAAGTAGATATCAAAGGGATTTTGTAAAAATAGGATTTAAAAAATGAATGCACTTTGTTTAGATGATCATAGTTTAATAATTTTAGGATCTACAGTATAGAGTGCTGCCAGGGATGACACATTTTTGTTGGCCAAAACCCGGAAACAAGTTTGCATTTTAGCACTTCCGGTTCTATCATGCCAAATTCAATGTGTGTGTTTTTTAATGGAAGTTTGGTTAAAAGCCTGATATAAGGTCTGTGGTGAACACAAGCTCAAGATATTTTCAAGTTTTATTCCATGACATAAAACACACCGATAAAACCCCACTTGTAACTTTTTTTTTAAAAGCTTTTACGTGTCTTGAAAAGAGGTTGTCGGGGATATTAAATGTCGTCACTGCAAACAGGTCAACTCATTTACTCACTAGTCCGCTTTCACAGCCTCATTGTGTTTATAATCATGCTCTTGCAAACTGTTCGAATTCACACTTTCAGGGAAAATGTTTTTTAATAAAGACTTAATGAGTTGTCGAAAGATTAGTGATGGGGACGTTCAAGTCGAGCGACCATGGTCTAGTTCGTTTATAGCCTAAGGTTATAGCTATATTTCTAATGATTGTATTTAGACTTCAAAATTCATAAAAGTTGTATTTGTGGAAATTATCATGATGGACAAAAAGTATCATAAACTTATGTTGATCACAGAGCTTATCTTTAGCGATAATTGAAAAAACTGTGGAAAAATCCTCTTGGGTTTTTTCTGGCCTACAAAAATACATAATCTCTGCACCACTCTATTTTCAATATTCACAGTGTATAGCAAATAAATATATAGATACAACAATTGTAAATACAAAACCGTGTTAATGAATCTTCATATAACAAAGAGAAAACCGTTGAAATCTGTTTGTTTTAATCAAAAATCAACCACGGGGTCATAAAAGTGCCTGTAGCTACAGTAGCACCAAAACATGAGTTTATATGTCCATAACTTAGCATAGCCTTCGTGCCCTCTATTAGGCATTTGTAGAATTTATTAAATCTGCAAGAGTGTTAAGATACATTGGTGTTAATGGTACATTGATGGGTTGACAGACATACTTTATTCATTCCCAAGGGGAGATTCAGACCAAAAATTTCAAAGCAATAGACCACATTATTCATAAGACCAAGACTCTTAAGAATAAAGATAATTCATCAAAAAAATGTCTGTCCATGTTCTGTCAGAAATAAAAATATTATCTTTAATAACCCTCATTATGATTTTAATCTTATTGCAAATGACTTGTTCTGTTCTAGTCCTTCGCTGTGCCACAGTTTCCACAGTTATAGCTTTCTCCTATAAGCTCTTTCCTTTTTTTTTTTTTTTCTGGCCTGACAATTCAAAGCTTGGATGTAGACACCGTGGAACACTTTTCATTTACTGACTCGACGTCTCTCAATAGTAAAAAAAAAAAAAAAAAAAACACTTGTTACAAATGTTATTCACTTAAATTCTTCACATTTGCAAGGATGTGGTGGATTAGCCAAATGGATTTTGTCCACTAATGAAAAGCACACATTTCACACATTCCTTGTGAATCTTAACATTTACACTTCTTTATGTTGTCGGTGTAGGTCACTCTCGTCAGCTTGTTCTCATTTCACAGGCGTTCTTGTGTGTATGAAAGATTAGCGCAAATTAAATTGAAGATGTTAGATTGTGGAGTGTGATCAAGACTATTTCAGAAATGTATGTAATATAATTATGCAATTTAGTCACTGTTTTTCTTCCACCTTTTTCGACAAAATTAATTGATAAAAAATATATATATGTGCGCGGGTGTGTGCGTGTATTTTTAAAATAAACTTAATAAAATGTAATAAACGCAATGAATACATTATAATACATTTTGGAATAATTAAGAATTTAATGATTTATTTGCTGCTTAATATTTTTTAAATAAAATTCATGATATTACTGTAGTTCAAATATGAATAATATATAATTTTTTTGAGCTAATAGTTTGTAGTCACTATTGTTAATAAACAGGCACATGTATTGGTTTATTTATTTATAATATGGGCATATGGGTTACCTACTACCTATTTTAACTGTCATATGACACAAATGTTTATACATATCAATTAGCCAATCATATACATCTGATTTATTGGGTGGTCATTTTTTTTTTTTTTTTTTCAATGCATTTTGAGACAACTAGGAATCGGTAATTAATAGCCTTTTTGTCCCCCCACAAACAGGACACAACATCTTCTCACGGTGTGACATGTTGGATCCCTTAAGTATAGCAGTTATTCTACACCTCACAAACCTTTATGTTCAGTTTTAATGTAACCTCAAATTGTGCCATTTAGTTTGTATAATTTAAGGTCTTAGGGATGGGTGTTGGCCTTGTAGGCTTTGCTTTATGAATGCAATGCTAATCGTGCAATTCAAATCCATAGACGCTGGGAAAATCCAGTGAGAAACGATTAATTTCTCCTGTACACATTTCTCAAAGGGCTGTAATATATAATGGTCCAACTTTGAATGTGTTAGTGGATTTATGATCGGAGGCTTAAGCACTCAATACACCAAATCTTTCCAGTGTGCAGATTCTCATAAATTTTTATAATTCATGTATATTGGAATGATAATATTTACTTAAAAGTGTACAGTGTCTCCCTCTCTGTGTTTGTTTTATGAAGGACAGTCACGGAGACAGGCCACGGGTTCATAAAACATGTCTGATTAAAAGGATTTTTTGTCCTCAGGCTCATTTTTCAATTTGGTTTTTCTAAACTAGAGCAAAAACTAGGATGGAAGGAGGCAGCGTTGCATGGCACAGGTGTTTTGCGCTAGTTTTTACATGAGGGTGGCTTTTCCAGGGAACTTTTTTTTTTTGTTTTTTCTATGATATGTTGGCTCTTTGAAAATTTTAATGCATACAATATTTTGCTGACCGCTAAAGCAGTTTAAGGTATTTGAGATGTATGAGGAGGATGGGCCGATGTGGTTTTGGGTAGAAGATGATGAATTTGTCTTTGAGAGCTCTCTGACATTAAGCGAATGCAGAGATGGTCAGGTAAATTCAGTAGATATGATGATTTTTGAAGTGTTGGAATAAGCTGCAAAAATGATGTTGGTAACTTTCTTTGTGAAAATCTGCTCTTTTCAGTGAATTTGATTCAAAATCTCTAATTCAACAATTTGTTTGCAGTAGATTTTAATATATGTATGTCACTGTGTGTATATATATATGTATGTATGTATATATATATATATATATATATATACACATACTGTATATATTTGTATATTGATAGATATAGATTTTGTTAAAGCTAAATATTAAAAGTGAAAATGTTGCCAAAAATATGAGATGGTAATAAAAATAATATTTCAATACTTTTATGTTCGCAAAACTGGTAACGTAAAGCTTCTTGGGGGAGCTCAAAACTGTTGTGAGAATTTTGTGAATGTAAAGTATCTCAGGAAACACAAACATATTGAGAGAACATCATTTCCCATTATGGATGTACACAACTTGGGAAATTGATATAGAAGATAATGTTTTCTAGTAATGCTCAGCTCTTCCATATTTCCTTATTGCTTGATATTACTGTTTGTGAGTGTAATGCTCTTACTGATTGTCTCTCTCTCTGTCTTCGTCCAGTGATCATAGTGCAGAAAATGTTATATAAAGTCATGAGAATACATTGTTCAAAAGTTGTTGGAGGGTAGACTTTTGCAGCCACAATCAATTATCAAATGAGGTTACAGTGCAGAAGCGCCTTGAATCTTAGAGGCTGTAGGATTTGATTTGGTTTATTGCGGTGAACTGAAAACCGAGACCATTCAGCTATGAATCGGATCCTCATTCGATATTTGCCGAAGTTCAATGATTATGACCTATGAGATTGCAGCGCACTGGTGGGGAAATCATAATCAATTCCCACGTCCCTGATGAAGAATCGCATTCCCCTTAAATCAATTATCCCATGTGTCTGGGACATATGCTACATCTCAAGTGTCGCCTTCCAAACACACACACAGGAGTCTGAAGTCTGCTGTTAATTCATTTGTTTGATGAAGGACTCTGTATCCCTGTTGTCATGGATCTGTTGGCTTTGAATTATGGTCTTCGGGTCACATGTAAGCACTGGATTTTTCACAGTCTTCTGGCTGGGTGTTAGTGCTGCCATTGAAATGTGTGTAGGATCCTACAAACTCTCCATCATATGAAAGGTCAAAGTGACAAAGTCATCAATAGGCCGTTGGGGGCTCCTCTGGGAGCCTTGTAGGCTTGAAAACAGCCGCCCTGCCATTGGTTTAATCCTTTCTGTGCATCTCCTTTAGATGGCCTTTATCCATCTCTGCTTGTTCACCTAATCTCATTTTGGCAACTAATGCCCTGCCCCTGAAAAGTTTGCTGACAGATCACTTGGAGATAATGACTTACATGCACCAACAAATTGGATCTCTTGAGTTCTTTAACCTCGAGGGAAAGACTCGTACTGTTATTTACTAGTCTGCACTTAGAATATAGTAACAATTATATTTTGAGTCTGAGTAAGATGTATTAGGCCTGGTGTTTTGGATTCATGAGCTGGCTGGCCTTTTGTTACATGTGCATCTGAGTACTTCCACGTTTCGCTTTTTGAAATGGCGTTTGTAACCCAATCTACATTTTTATATGACATTTCAAAGTGTACTTTATTCAACGTGAAAAAAAGTATGGCAGAGAGGATCTTTAGCTATCGGAAATTGAACATTCTGCTTAAAATATGTTAGAAAATGTATGTATTTATAAATAATAGTGCTGTTAAATCGATTCATTGCATCTAGTATAAAAGTTTTCATGTAAAAAATGTGTGTGTGCATATTATACACACACACACACACACACACACACACACACACACACACACACACACACACACACACATATACACACACACACACACACACACACACACACACACACACACATATACATATATACATATATATATATATATATATATGTATAAATGTGTGTGTGTGTGTGTATATATAATAATTAAAGATAATTGCACACCAAACGATCATATTATAATGATTTCCAAAGGATCGTGTGACACTGAAGGTGGCTGCTGAAAATTTAGCAAAATATATTACATTTAAAATATATTAAAATTAACATCAACATTAACATCAATTGTAATTATATTTCACATTATTACTGTTTTTACTGTATTTTGAACTTTGACTTTTATTTTGACTTTGACTTTGAAATGCAGCTTTGATAAGCATATGAGACTTCTTTCAAAAACTTTAAATATTCTTAATAATTCCAAGCCATTGAATGCGAGAGTTCAGAGTTTTTTTCAGGAGTTCAGGTGAGGTCATTTGAAATATCTTCCTCATGGTCAGTGGTTTCATGGTTTTCTCATCCGTACTAATTGCTGCCTGACATTGAGGGCAGTTAAACATAAATCCACTGCCTTAATTTTTTGAAGTTGAAGTTGAAGCAATTTCCCATGTTTGTTCATGGGTTTTGCTTTCATTTATTAATGGTGAGGTGCATTTTGACATTTTGCCGGGTACAATATCCTGCTTACGCTTACAGATGTGTCTACATTTCCAAAATGGATCCTTTGATAATGTGTGTGATTGACAGGTCTACATGTCTTGAATAGAAATATCTAGACCTTAAAGGTGCCATATGTCATGTCTGGCAAAAAAAAATCAAGTCATACTCCACATTCCATACCAGATGGGGGCAGTATACCTCCAGAAAGTGAATTGGTCTATGCTCCGCCCCTACCTTCTTAGCTGCACATATACAAGTTAAAATAGGGACAACATCTATTTAGAGTGTTACGCTGCCCGCCTGAAGCTAATTTAGCAGCTGCACATATACAAGTTAAAATAGGGACAACATCTATTTAGAGTGTTACGCTGCCCGCCTGAAGCTAATTTAGCAGCATATATCAAGTTTGATTTTCATTAGCAATACCACTTCTAGCTAAGTTATCATTAGTCACCAAAAAACATTCGGTCTCATTACACCTTGCAATGTTTTCCGTTACGTTTCGTGCGTCCAGGGTGTGTAAAGCAGAAGCAGCCTGGCCAGCGGCGGAGTATGCGCGATCCGTGAGTGCTGAAGACGTTCTACACGGCTTTGATGGGTGCGCAGGAGGACACAAATGGGCGGCGACAGCTTCTTCCAGTGGCGGGAGCTTTTTCCTCAGCGCCGTCAACAGATAGAGCGTTACTAAAACTGTATACACCGCCGCCGACTTGAGCTGCAAAGAAGCTCTGGCCGCCCTGTCAAGGACGCTTGTCAAAAAGTACGGGGAAACTTGACCGCTCTGAATATAGTGAGTGAGTGCGCGCGCGCGCGGCCGGGGCTCGCTCTCTCTCTCTGCTAGTTCTTAGAGGCAGAAGAGCGCGTGCGCGCTTAAAATGTCATATTTTGGTATGATCGTTCACCCGCCAGTGTGGCGGATAGCTTTTTGAGATTTTATTTGTGCTTCAGAGCGCGTTTTTTTCCCTGCAGCGGGTGGTGGTAGGGGTCTCTTGCCAAGGGCTTCAGCCATCCTTTCCGCTCTCTTCCCTGAACTGAAATGTAGTAGTGGGCTGTACTTTCCACATCAGGTTCAAGTACGCCCACAAGCCGTGCGAGTTATTCGTGTATTGCATGTTTGGCTGGTGGTTATGTTGCCCGTATACCGCCTCCCATGGCCGAAACTGGTATTACGACACCTGTCGGGCCGTGGCTAGTAATGCTAATGCTAATTAAGGTTGATATCTCTGCAGCACTATAACTTGACATTTTTTAATGACATCATCGCCCTTATTTCTTCTCATTCTTTTGATGTGTGTAGCTCATTTTTGGGATATTTTTACCTCAATTGTTACATATGGCACCTTTAAAGGGTAACTCAACCCCTGGTCAGAGCCTGACTCCACCCACTGGCAATATTTGAAAAATGCTGGCAAAGTGGGCCGAGCCCAGCGGAGATAGAGGGGACGTTCGTGCACCTGAGACCCGTGTTTCAATAGCGCGCGCGCTCTGTAGGCATGTTCAACTTAGCAGATGAGTTGCCATGAGAACGACTGACATCTCTATCTTTTCATACAGATTACATAAACAGAGAATATTTGTTTTCATTTTGAATTAGCTAATTTAATAGCCGAGACTTAAATGTTTATAAAGATATGTTGCCTATGCCTGTGTGACTAGTTTTCGCTGAGTTTTGTTTAAGTTTAGAGACGTGCTCCAGAAAAAAAGTTCACGGAGACAGAGAGGCAGAAAGCACACCCTGTTTATTTTTATTTTATTTTACAAAAGCACAATGCTTTGTTTCGATTGTAAGTGGACACATAAAAAAGTAGACATTTTACAGTTTATTTTTTCATATTTCTTAAGTCTGTATGACCATAAATGACTATGTATTTTAAGTCTATTTTACTGCTATGTGAAAAAATCCAGCAAAATGCGCCGGCGCGTTTGTCGAACCCAGAGGGTTAACTTTAGCCAAATAGGAAGGAACATAAATTGTGATTAAAAATATATGCTCACTCACATCAAGACGCCACTGCAGTGGTGGAGTCCATGCAGGAGGAGCAGCGTTTGGCACTGCGAGCTGTTTGGAGAAGCCCATTTCCACCTCATTGCGTTGGAGAAGCAATCCCTCGTAAATTGCAGGTTGCACACTCCAGCTCTAGGTGGGAACTCCAGGCCAAGTGTATGCAACCACTGGCGCCTAATTTCCAAGTCTGCTGGAAAGCTATGAAGTCCAGCTGTGCTGTTGTAACCAGCAACACTACACCTACGTCCCATCCTAACCACTGTACTAAATACAGAAAAAGCTAATGCTAAAAATCTACGCTAACTTGAAGCTATCCTAACTGATGCAATACTATGCTACTATCTAACTATGCTTCTAACAATACTACACTAAAAACTATGCTAATTAACTACCTAGGCTACACAAAATAATCTAAATAACTATATAAATGCTATGCTAACTAGATGCTAATATACACTATCCTTTCAATACTCGCAATTCTAACACCTGACTCGCTATAGGGGTTTTGACGGAACAAGATGTTTTTATACCAGGGGCTAAGCCTATGTCAAGGGTGTGGTGAGCTGGAACCTGCTTACGTCACGCAGGGAAACAACTTCCAATAGGAAAATTCAACTGCAGTAGCCACCATTCAACCTGAAGAGGGCAGCACTCATTTTTACACCATATATTGTAGAATTAAAACACTTATTTACTTGAATCAATGAACAACACTAATAAAGCCCCAGTCTTACAGATCATTAACTAAAAAAAAAGTTGTTTAAGGAGATGGACAGTAGGACATGATTACACAAAGTGTCCCTCTAGATTTGTGTGAAGTGCTTTTGCTTTTAAGTTATTTTCAGCAAAAAAAAAATTCACTATTCCTTGGGTGAATCTCAAACAAAAAAGAAAAAAGAAAAAAAAAAAAAAGAAAAAACTGTCAAGAAAATGCCTGGGTAATTTTTCACCCCAAAATCAAAAGACCAAAATGGGAAAATGTATTCAGTTTATTTTAGTACCTTTGTTGCATTGTATCCATTGAGACAGTCTTTTTTTGACCATATTTAACATTAGAGTAAATAAATACAGTTGTGGTTATAAATTTACATAGAGTACACCTTGCAGAATCTGCAAAATGTTAGTATTTTTTTTTTTGTATGTAGGGATTCTATTTCTTTCATTTAGTTCTGTCCTGAATAAGATATTTCACATGTCTACATATAGTCCACAAGACAAAATGTATGAAAAATTACCCTGTTTAAAAGTTTACATACCCTTGATTCTCAATCTGCGTCGTTTCCCAGTTGTTGAGTCCCTTGTTTGTCCTGAGTAGTTAAACTGCCCAATGTTCTTCAGAAAAAAATCCTCCAGGTCCTGCACATTCATTGGTTTTCCAGCATTTTCTGCATATTTAAAACCCTTTCCAGCATTGATTGTATGATTTCGTGATCCACCATTTCACACCGAGTACAATTGAGGGACTCAAAATCGAAAATCGAACATTGTTACAAATAAGTCACTTTTTACATTTCTTCCATTGCTTAGTTTTTTCTGCAAGCTGCATCATTTTTTCTCCTCAGATTGATATAGCATGTATGAAAAGACATGGCCATCATCACTCGCCTTTATAAGGTTAAAATGTCTTATTTGTTTGCACATAAGCTAGTAGCTAGTGTTAAAGATGCAATACATTATGACACTGGTGTCATGGGTTAACCTTTAGTACTGGCTAGAGGTCAAAGGTCAGCCCCATGTGCAGCCATTCCATATACAGCTGTGACTGATTCATGATGTGTTACCTCTTTCTAGTTCGTGAACATTAATGCTTTTGGCCTTTAAGTCAGCAGCCTGGCACTCCTTCATAGAATCCAAGATCAAAATCACCACATGCCACAGATCAGCTGTAAGCGTTATCTTTCAACATGCTACAGGCAAAAAATGTCAAATTCAAATGTGCCGTGTTGAACACTACAGACACGCAGACCAAGTCATCTCAGTGCCGCATTGATTTTGTCGTAAATGCTCCACGGATTTCCACAAAGGCAACACAATTGTTCATTATCTGCCTAGTTACTCACCAGGAGAAGCTTCTGGAAATAAGAATAACAAATAAGATGAGCTTGTGAGGGCGTTCAGAGGCCACAAGACCCACGGCTGTTGATGCCCTGCGCACAAATCCAAGTACATTTCAATCAAAACCATTATGTTCCATTGCTCTTATTAAAGTCAGTGATGTAGACTTAAACCGCATCCTCCACTGTAGGCGTGCACTTTTTAAAAGACGACTATATCTACGTTCCGTCCTTTGATATTTTTCCACGTGATGATTCTTAAGACTGCGGATGAGATGATGGTGTGATAACTTTAGAGCATCCTGACAGTTTTACTGGTAAGCCACTGCTGATCAGAAAATTGGATCTAAATAAGATTTCTATACAGACACTCAGTGCGGTGGTGTTCAAACACAGGTGACATTGTAAGAGTTTTTCAATTAAAACAGCTTAAATGCGATGTCTGCTTCGTCCAGCAGCGTCTGTTAATCAGACGTTTCCTTTTGTTGAGGCAGATTGGATGAGCCGCATCTTAATAACAGAGGCGGATCTGCCGAGGGAATATGGGAACCAAATTGAAAATGTTTGTTTAGAATATTAGAAAAATTTTCCCTGCACATCTGGGACTTACCTATATTGCAACATAGATGGTAGTGTTTTGGTTATAATAAAAGAAGAGCATAAGTCAAAAAATTTAATTTTGTAGTATATATATATTGTTTATTTAAAGGTGCAGAAAGCATCCACTTCAAAATACATCTGAAGAAATTAATAGCATTTTTTTGATAGATATGTTAAAGAAGTGTCATTTCAGGGCCAATAGTGGCATCAAAAAGTGGTCTGTTTTATGTGAGTTAAAAATAGCATTGGCTAAGACAAAGGTTAGTTAATACCCGTCATGCACTGTCAGGCTCACACATCTCGCTAGAAGATGCCGTCCAAAACAGAATCTTAAAGCATTGTCATATTGACCATTGTTCTGTACATTTTTGAGGGTGAAATCCAGTGATTTCAATATGAATCCATGCAATCAGGGATTTCACAAAAGCTTGAAAGATTTTGCCATGTCTAATTGGGTTTATTTGGTCATGTGAATTTGACTATGCGACAATATCAGATATAGAGCAAGAAACTTTGTTTTGAATCTTTATTATTATTATTATTATTGTTATTTTTTGTTGTTGTAATTAAGTAAGTTTGACATAATTCTGGTGGTCCTTTGTCACGGTGGCCGTCATGTTGAGATCACACGACCAGCTAAATTATTGCACTTTTAGTTGGGGAATAAGTTAATCATGGTTATTAAACAGCTCCGAGATATTGCTATAATTTCCACAGTCTATGCCTTTACATAATCAAAATGTGTAGGCCTACTTGTAGAACTGTAAAGGGTTTAGGGTGGCGTTTTGGACAGGACCTCAGTGCACCTTTGTCTAAAAATAACCCATATGGCTTTTCAAATTTAGCAGAGGCTCAAGGAATGCGTGGATTTCTTGCTTGTATTTAAAATGGTAAAAATCTTTTGGCAAAGCCTCCGAAAGACCTTACCATGAAACTCTACACGGAGATATGCTGCCAAACCACCTGTAAGCGTGGAGCTTTATTCAACCATCTGTGCAAGAGCATTCAGCTGATTTTGAGAAAGGTTGTAAGGTCATTTGCTCATTTTTAAAAAGCACATTCAAGCATTCATTTGTTTTTTATGTAAGTATAAATAATTACCAATACTATAATTAACAAAGCAGCATGTTAAATCCAGATGCCTTTCCTTTTCCTTTGTGTATCTCACAGGTTATTGGTGTGAACACATTTAATTAGTCATTATTATAATAACACATAACGCAAACGTGCCCACATGCGCACGCACGCACGCACGCACGCCTGTCTGACTCCATTGCTGTCAGTGCACCCGGGAGAGATCGGCAGTCAGCATTAAACCGGTGATGAAATCTTTCATTACTGCCTTACTGATGTAGCTGTACTTGTGGGATCTTATTTGCTACCAAACCTCTCCTGCAAACAAACTTAATGAGACGACGTTTCAACACTTGCTTTTCTTCTGATAGCATTTCAAAACACGAGAACTCCCTCTAGCCCTCTGTCTGGATGCATCTGCTACCTGAATAAACTCTAGTTATCGGCAAGCTAAATTGACAGCTGAAGCCCACTGCTTGCTGTGTATGTTTGGGAGCTGTTTTTCCTCTCGTTCCAGGTAGATGAAACGCAGTGTGCCAAAGGCCATGTCTGGATGGAAAATGGAATCAAACGTGTATGTTTTTCACCTTGAGGTGCTTTCTGTGTGGCAAATCATTGGTTATTCATCATGATTAATTTTATACTGTGCCACACTCCATCAGCAGTCTGCTAGAAGTTCATTCATCACTGTCATAGTCTTGGAACGCAACCAGCCTTGTTATTACAATGCTATTACATTGTAATAAGACGTTAATAAGCTTTGTTTCATTGCGAATGCTCTTGTCCTTAACAGAGAGAGTTATAAACAAGCTAAATGTGAAAGAGAAGCTGTGATTATGTCTCAAAAAGTGATGTCTTGATGTAAAAGGTATACTGTATATGGGCAGTTGTCTCGGCAATGTTACAGACTTAAAACAAATCTTAAAACAAATTATTTAAAGCACTATTTCATCCAAATAAGGTGTAGCTGTGATACTGGCACAGAAGTCACTTTCAAACCAAGCTGTTGGTAAATGCGACACATCTTTTGAACCCATTGTGAAATCTGCGTGAGGAAATATTTCGCTCTCACGCAACAAATGTTGAATGTGACCACACTTTTGTAATGGACTACAAAAAATGCCACAGATAAGCACTGCACACTAGAATTTGAGACCCAGCCAGAGAGTTAGCGAACATACTAGCTGAGCTACTACACTATGTGCTCGATACACTTACTGATAAAGGAGAGAGATTGTTCTGTTTGTACACTGAGCCATACACGATTAATCTTTTGTATCACTAACATCACCCAAGGATATGAATGCAAAGTGCCAAAAGAAATCTCAGAAAGCCTTTGATTGTTCGGCCTCGATGAGACATTCTTTTCATCTCCAATGAGAAGTATTCAACAGAGTTGATTCAATTTAGGGCTCAATGCTTGGTGGACTGAATCCGATAGTTGTTTATAGTCTGGTAAAAAGAGGGGACAGCTAAGCCTTGGGCGGCATATCGTTGTGTTTGTGTTCAAAATGGAGATGGGTCTCGCATAGATATAGCCTAAGGTCTGCTTTTGATATATGCTTGATGTCATCACACTAAACTCATCTCCTTGAGCTCTGGAAAGATGGGAACATGCTCTTTTGAATTTTATGTATCATACTGTACATATTAGGGCTGTTTTCGACTAAGGATTTTCATAGTCGAATCTGATTCGTTAGATTTTGCCGTAGTCGACTCGAACCTTTTTTTTTTTTCTTTTTTTTTTTAGATAGCAGCTAGATTTTTTCCATTTCAAACAAAAGAGCTAAAAAAACACATATATATCACACATATATCATAACATTTCATAAACATGAGGAGCAATATGAGAGAGAAATTTGGTGATGGTTGTTTAGGTACATTAAACCACGTAAAGCTTTTTCACGCCCATGAGAACCGCGTGGAGTCAACTCACAGCCGCTCCGCTGCCCTGCTGAAAATGTGAAGCAGAAACGCTTAATATCAGATAACGTCCATAATAATTGGACTCTGGGTTCGATTTTTTGACCATTTTCAGTGGTTATGAGGAGCAATATGAGAGGGAAATTTGGTAATCGTTGTTTAGGTACATTAAACAACGTAAAGCTTTTTAACGCACATGAGAACCGTGTGGAGTCAGCTTTTTAACGCACATGAGAACCGTGTGGAGTCAGCTTTTTAACGCACATGAGAACCGTGTGGAGTCAGCTTTTTAACGCACATGAGAACCGTGTGGAGTCAACTCACAGCCGCTCCGCAGCCCTGCTGAAAATGTGAAGCAGAAACGCTTAATATCAGATAACGTCCATAATAATTGGACTCTGGGTTCGATTTTTTTTATCATTTTAAGTGGTTATGTGGAGCAACATGAGAGGGGAATTTGGTTATCATTGTTTAGGTACATTAAACCATGTAAAGCTTTTTAACGCACATGAGAACCGTGTGGAGTCAACTCACAGCTGCTCCGCAGCCCTGCTGAAAATGTGAAGCAGATTTTTGAATACATTTTTATTTATTTACATTAGTAAGCTACAGGACATCGTCTTTCAAAACATGACCTGAAAAAATAAAATAAAAATGGTACCCAGCCCTTGCGAATGCATCTCTGTCCCCAGCACATTTCAAACCAAACTGACGCCCATGTATTCGACTATGAGGTTCATAGTCGAATCAGACCTCTCCGAATCGAATCGTCGAATCCTCGACTATTAGAAGTCAGCCCTAGTACATATGTCACTTTTTTTTTTCATTATTGTTATCAACTGTATAATTAAGTTTGTAATTGAAGTCCTGTACATTTCAATACAAATAAATGGTTGCTGTAGAGAAAACACCCAGTGCTTGAACAGCATTCACATTCGTTTTGTGCTTATCAGGCCATAGTGGATTGAAACATCTGCATTAAAGACATTGACTCTGTGTTTTGTATTCCGATGGAGGATATAATGTTTCCTGTATGTATTTCATACTGTCACAGGGATTTCAGTGGCTTTGCAGTTATGAACACCTGAGCTCAATTCCACAGGGGGGAAGTGGTCGATATGTCTTTACAGGCCACTGTGTAAAACAAGGAGGTGTTGAGATGCAGTCAACCTTTTGTTTTAAGGGGTCATGACATGTTGGGGCTGCAAGCAGTGCTCTGACATATAAAAAGCTTTAGGATATTTACAGACAGAAGAAAGGCCGAATTTGTAAGTGATATGTGTACCTACAGTATATATTTTGATTAAAACAAAAACAATCGAGATTTGAAATAATGAATGCGATATGATTGTGATGTGATTTAAGACAACACAGGAGCACTTTATTTAATGGAGAATAATGAAAAATTCAGTGGAGAAAACAAAATTACATTAAATAACCTATTGCCATTTGTTCTCAAAAGTGCTCATCATACCTACACTGTAAAAAATTCTGCTGTGATTTTACAGTAAATTACTGGCTACTAATTGCATTACTTTTACAGTAATTTACAGTAAGAAATTTAATGTAAATTATAGTAAAATTACACTTATGTACAGTGATTTCACAGTTAATTATATCACATTATTACTGTAATTTCACAGTGATTTATTGTGTTTCGGCTGTAAAAGTAATGCAATTAGTAGCCAGTAATTAACTGTAAAGTTACAATTAAATACAGCAATGCAATGTGATCACAGAAAAGTAGTAATAAAAAAAAACAAGATTAAACAATGCTTTCCTCAATTGTTTTATTTTTTACAATTGATACAATAATATCACAACAAACATGTTGCATTAAGCTGTTAGGACTACATCCCAAACTCTAACTTGACTGACACTATTCTCAGAACACAGATTCTAATTCTAATTCTTCCAAATGCAATGACACAAGAACTGGTAAAGGTGAATGTGTATGTATGTTGAATGCATGTTGGCTTGTGAATGTGTGTTTTACCTTATGAATGTGCACAGGTCAGGTAATGGGTAAGGAGTAAGGACCCAAAAAACAAAACTGTTTATTCATTTATACTGGCAGCGACCCCAGAAGGATGAGGCAGATTAAGTGTGAGAGCAGGCAGGAGTAGGCAACGAGATTATCAGTCCAATAAACACAGGGAAAATCCAAAACAATAGCCAGGTAGAAGGTCTCAACCATAAGGGCAGTCCAAAATATTCAGTGGCAATATGGCAGGTGAAAATGAAGAGAGGCAACAATGACTGGAGCAAATGGAAAAAAAGCACAAAATCTGCTTTGCCATCCATTCAAAATCCACAAGTTTTCGCAATAGAGAACAAACTTGCTGATCGATGCCACCCTGCTTCTTTTTGGATTTAGATCCTGTATCAAGGTTGATGCCCAGGAAGCACCTAAGACGACAAGTAAAAAAGTTACATTTCAGAGTCTGATAGATTCCCTATTTATTTTTATAAATTTGAAAAAGCAGTCTAACTTCACAATATATTTTACAGTGATTATTTTTCAATAATCCATTAAGTTTTTCCACATTTGCTGATCACAACAGCACATGCAAAATACCTTAGGTAAGAGGTGCTGGTCCTGTTGCTGGGACAGATATCCAGGAACAGGAATGAGCACCCTTTAACATAAGGCGTTTTAAAAATAGTCTTAATGTTATGGACAGAAAAACAAGAGTCATGATATAGAGTGAAATAGGATTATTAAACTTAAAAAAGTGATAGTTTAATTAAAGAAATGCAATGCACGCTTGCAAAAGCGTAACGTAATGCGATTACAAGACACGTGACCAAGTGCACATCACAGAGCGATGGAAAAGGTGAGCGTTTGCAGTTAAAAACTACATAATTATCGTTTTGTTTATAAAAATGATCAATCGTTTCAGATCAGAAGACTTTTATTTGTCGACTGGAATCGTGTGGATTATTTTGATGCAGCCTAAATATGCATTTTGGACCAGCTGAATTTTAAGCTGCAGATAAATAGTCACAAATGTTAAAATGTCATTCACAGAAATAAAATGACAGACACAAACTTGTACTCTTTCATTCACATTCCCAGTATACACTCAATTAGGCACTTCCAGCTTCTCAAATCTGCCATTTCAAATTGCCGCGCCTATCTCTCTTACCGCCACTGAGTTTGAAAATGCAAAAGTTAGTTACGCATCTAATATATCGCAAAAAAAGTTGCAAAAGTCAATGTGTGAAGATTTGATATTGCAATGGCAGATTTGAGAAGTGCTTAATTGAGGTTGTGCTGCGAATGTGAATGAAAGAATACAAGTTTGTGTCTGTCATTGTATTTCTGTGAATGACTTTTACATTTGTAACTATCTGCAGCTTAAAATTCAGAATGCATGTTTGTGACTATTTTCTGCAAGTGCTGATCTCAACATTCAACAAGTTTTCACATTGGAGATGTGAGTGTAAATTTTAGTGTACAAGTACAAATATTAATTGTACAAGTTCTCAAATTCACATCTAATCTCGAGTTTTGCTACTCTTTTACCTTCATAAGATCACGCTGGCAATTGGTGGGAGAGGAGTTGAAGCTGGCCGTTGGGTCTGTGTGGAGGACTGGTCTGGTTCTCGTGGATCTGATCCGATGACTGTGCCGATGACTGTTGTGTCAACAAGGTCTTGACAGGCGTTTGTTTCTAGGTCTCGTCTAGTTGTCATGGTCTCTTCTGACATTCAGGGCTCACTGTGTTCATCTTAGGGTGCAGGTCCAGCATCTGATCTGGATACGGACTAGATCCGGCTGACAACAGTAACCTCGGGATAAGAATGAGACAGAGAGACTAACATTAGCAAAGATGCCATTGTTCATTGTTATGAGAAGTGTTTCCGGTTCTGGTTGAGCTAATTTATGCGGCCTAACAATCCTTTTTGAATTATATAGGATTATAGGGATTTTAATGATATAAATGTATTATGTTTATGCTAGGTTAGAGAGGTGTGTTTTTAATATAGCTTTAAACTGCCAGAGTGTGCTGCCTCCTGATCAACACTAGGAAGACTTACCTTGTGTCTGCTCCTCGATCTACTGCCAGTTAGACGGCTGGATCCACCAGTCCATGATCCCTCGACCTCCATTTCAGCAGCATTAGCTGTCAGGGTTTCTTTGAACTGCATCTTTTAAATAAAGGAATACATATTGTGAAGTCATTATTAAATCTTAAGCATTTGTTTTTTATGTGCATAGGTTTGATAAATGTTGTTGTCAGAGTTCACGCAGCAGTATATGCAAAATATCGGTAACAGTTTACAATAAGGTCTCATTTGTTAACATTAATGTGTTAACTAATATTACCAATAAATTTGTTACAGTATTTGTTAACATTAGTTAATACAAATACAACTGTTCAATGTTTGTTCTTGTAGTTCACAGTGCTAATGTTAACAAATACTGTTTTATTTTAAATGTCAAAATGAAAATGAACTAAGATTAATACATTTTGAAGTATTACGCATGGTTACTCTGTTAACTAATGTTGAAAACTAATATTAACAAATAAAACTTATTATAAAGTGTAACCAAGACTGCAAAAACTGTTGTCTCCGCGGGTGTTATGCAGCAGCGTGGTGGTCAGTGTAGTAACGTTAGTTCGATTCACAAGTAAATGACTCTTTTGAAATGTTAGTGAATCAAATCTATGCACCGAAAGCATAGTCCGACTCCTATGATTCGATAATCACTCGTTGAAAAAGACGAAATAACTGACTAAATTTTAGCAAACAAAATGGAATATAACTACTAAATATAATTTCATTAGCCAACATTACAGTGCACTGGATCCAGCTCAGCAGTTTTTCTAATAAAACAAATACACAATCATCCTAAAATGAAACCGTAACGTTAGGCCTTTTCATCAACACTCCGTATCTCCGCGACCGAATGGGTATTCTGATGTTACGAAGGCCTAATTACCATCGCAAACCATCTCAATTAAAACATCAAACAATAGAACAATAAATTAATTAAATTACTTACCCGTTTTTTTCAGCTGAATGATTCCTCTCGGAAACGAAATGGTCTGCGACGCGTCTGTTGGATCATCCTCAGGATTTAACCGCCAAAATCTTTTTTTTTTTTTTTTCAGTTTTTTCGTGGCCCGCTTGTGACAAAACGAACTCGGGTCGAAGGTACACACAGCTTCACCGAGTATGGACCTGACACCATTACAACTGATTTCAGCCGAGGCTCAGGCTGGCCCATACAGAAAAAGCCGTTGGCCCAAAGTTCTGTGCTTGCTATCTGGGTGCGGTCTTCGTTCTCAGCTGAACAGCCTATTTTTTTTTTTTTTTACAGTAATTTGCTGTCATATCACAGCAGATAGTAAAAAGTCAGTGAGCGAATCCACATTACTGTGAAATTACAATTGTTTACAGTAAATCAATTAAAACAGTATTTTACTGTAAAAAAACACAGTTAAATATTGTGAAAGTCTGGAAATATTTTACAGTGTACATATATCAAAAAATAACTGTTTGAGCTGAATTTCATTGGGTGAACCTTACATTGTTGGCTGTGTGTGTGTGTGTGTTTGAATTAGTTTAGGGATTATTGTGTCTGATGTATCAGTAGCGGCGAGCAGGCTTCTGGATTTCACCGATTACACGCTGGAGCAGCAATCTGTGCAGTCAAGGTTACAGATAAGGATTAAACACGTAACCGGCGCAATAACGCTGCGTGGAATGCAGGCCGAGCGCACGCCCAGCGAATCATGCGTGACCGCCACTGCTGCGAGCAGAGTCACAAGCACGTTTGACGGAAATGTTGATATCAGATCACAGCGGAAGAGCCGCTTCTTGCACACTTCAATCCACGCACATGTGCTTTGCCATACCTGACGTGGAACAAAATGCCAAATGCGTGTTGTTAAGCACACGGGAGATGCACATTAATTAGGTCATAGCAAACTGCGACACGCTAATTGCAGCATTGTGATTCTTAATTGCGGAATTGTTGGAATCTGTTTAGGAGGCTAATGCCCGAGACAGCTGGTATGCACACATTTTCCATTTTCCTGTTTTTTTCTTCTTCATTTTCATCCTTTTTTTGGATTCCATCCTCTGGGATAGTATCCAAACGCACAGTATGAGTCCTTTTCTCCATGTTTTCCTTAATTATATGTGTTATGTGAGTGTGTGTGTGTGTTTAGAGAGAAAGAATATTCGATTTTCTGTGTACGCCTGTGAATAATTCTGCACGCATGCATGTGTGTGTATGTGTGTGGGGTCATTTTGAGTGCACCTATGCGTGTGTGTATCTGTGAGGTTATTTTAACCCCATTTTAATAATTCATGCACACACAAAAACCCAACTCCCTGTGGTTATTACATATAATTACATTTATAAGGAAAATCATGGCAATGAATTATTTTGTGCCATTTTTTTCTCCTTATGTTACAGTAAATGCAGAACTGATTTGACATTTGTTTCACTTGGTAAAAAAAGGAGACAAACTAGGTGTTCACAAGCAGTTAAAAGCAATAGTTCACCTAAAAATGACAATTCTGTCATCATTCATGGAAGAAAGAAAATCGAATGTGTTTCGAGTGACGTGAGGGTGAGTAAATGATTACAGAATTGTCTCTTTTTTTCAGTTGAACTGTTCTTTTATTTCTACCTGGGATGGTTAATGCGACTGCACTAATATATTTTTAGCTGATCAATGCGAACTGAAATTCCCTGGAGAAGTTGCCTAAATTTAGCAAGAGGCCGCCGATCTTGGTCGATACTTGTTTGTAATTGTGGGCGTTAAAAAGCCCTCCCAGTGCGACAAGATGCATCTTTTTTTTGCTTTATAGATTGTTCTTTGTTTGAACTCTCGCTGTTTCAGATATTCGTTTTATCATTGACATCTCCCATTGAGACTGTTTTAGAATAGCTCGCCATCAATTTGTTTACTTCAAGTCTTGCTATATGAGATGCCTTTCATCTAGACCGAAATGAGCGAAGAAACTCATAGAATTTCTAATTAATGCAGAATGTTGTCTCAAACAATTAAAAGAGTAGACAATAGAGTAGACAAGAGTAACATGTTGTAGGATTATCATATCAGTTTTCCTAGGGTAACCTTAACTATTGGGCTAATGACATTGTTTGAACCTATTAATTCATTAAAAATAATAAAAATAAATGCAATTTATACAATGACTTGAGATGTTAGGGTGCACTGTAAAATGTACCTTAACATTGTTTCACAAAGTAAAAAACAACAAAAAAACAACAACAACAACAACAAATATTTTTAGAGTATGTTTAGAGTACGAAATTTACTAGCAAACTGTTTCAAAGTAAATCCCACATCAGATTGTTTTTCAGTGTGATACAAAAATAACTATATATTTATATATTTTATATATATATAATAAAATATATTTTGTATTATTTTAATGAATGTATATTTATCTGTTATTATATATTACTGTAATTTTATCTAAACTGCTTCACTACTTATTTGGACAAACTTTTAACGCCAAATCAAAGTCATGTGGTGCGACCAACACACAGAAACATTCAGAAACAACAACAACAACATACAACAGGAAATGGTATCATAGTGAGGATCCCTGCAGACCCTCATGACTATGTCAAGGTCTTCAATACAATATCTGATCATTTGACGTTTTTATGACATTTTCAGGTTGTAAAATGGGATTTGGTGCAACCCAAAAACTTAATGATTACCTTGGAAAATATATAATTTGTGTTCAAAGTGTAAGTGAAATATTACCATATAGGCCTACTTGACATTTAACTGTAACTTTTCTTGAAAATGATGTAAAGTTTTTCAAAATCTTATGAAATCAACAGAGGACATTTAAAGAGCCTGCCAAATGTGTTTTAAAATAAATGTTTAAAAATGTTTTTCCTTTTCTTCAATGTGGACACTTTTGTTTGTCATTGACTGTGTGAATCTCTGTCTTACAGAAATCGCTGATCCGCTATGGCTACGTTACGCTTTGGGCAGCACATCATAAAGTCCTCTGCTGTGTTTTTGAAGACGGAGTTGTCCTTCGCACTTGTCAACCGAAAGCCGGTCGTGCCTGGCCGTATCCTTTTCGGGTTTACCATAGTGACTGGGGTATTACACTGAGGTGAAGCAAGGTAGGATTTTCTGTCTGTCTTTCCCCTGTCATCTCTGTTTACTGTGGTATATAGTGTACTCAGAAGAGCAGTTCTGTTTGGTCTGACCTTCGCATTAGGCCATATCAGCAGATGTTTGTGATACAACCTTTCAGAACAGGTCATCTTTGGGAAGAAAGCTTTTGGATTGGCTAAAAGTTTTTCAATTTACTGGTATATTTTGAACTGTAATGAACTTAGGGTCTTTCGCAGTGGGTAGTTCTAAGAACTTAGTTCTAGTGGTTCCCCGAGAACTAATTGTTCCCTTAGGAACATTTTCCTGGTTGCATTCGCACCGCTAGTTGGAGCTCTGAAGTGACGTAAGTCGCGCTTGTTGTTGTGACTTTTATTTTGACAGTGCTGAGAACGGCAGAGCCTGAGCATACAGCGCTCGCATTCTCCATGTTCATTAGTTTACGATGTGTCGAACAGTCCTGTCTAATACGTTATTAGATAGAACTGTTATACATAGAAAGTAGACAGTAATGAAACGTTATTTGTATTTGGCGTGTGGTTGATGTCCAGTGTTGCTGAGCAGAAATATATAGGCTATAATCTGTGTGTTTACACAGCGTTTTTAAAAATGGCGGGTGCTTGTGTTTCGCGTGAGTTCGGTCAATCAGCGTACACTAACGTCACTGGTAGTTCCTATAGTGCTGGTTTAGGCCCTATTCTGAAGTAGGAGCTAAATTAGTTCCTCCAAAAGGAGTAACCTAGAACTAAAATCATTCCTAGTTCCTGCGGTGCGAACACGCTAAAATCCAGGTACTTCCGCCAATAGTTCTAAGAACTATGAAAAGGTTCCTCTGGTGCGAAAGCCCCTTAAGATGAAGCTAAATGCCTGCAGTTTCCAGCACAGGCTCATTGGAAAAACAACGGCAAACGCAAAATACGCACCAATACTTACATATCACTGCAGTTTCTAACAGAAATGAACTCTAGAGGCAGCAAAATAGCAAGCACTTTTAATTGTTTTCACACACAATTACAAACAGCTCCATATGTTCGGCTTTTCTAGCTCAGCTGGTACAGAATTGTACTTGTGATGCGGAGAGCTCGGGTACGAATCCCGTGAAAGACGGGTCACGATAAAAGAGCTCTAAGACCAGAGTTCAAAAACAAGATAAAATGGCGTGGTTACGATTGCGTTTTTATGTCACATTTGCTTTTGTTAACACTATCGGGTAGGTTTAGGGTATAGTGTAGGTGTACATTATTTTAAAATCGTATTAATATTTTATTCATTAATCTTTTAGCGGCACATCGGACATTTAAATTCAGAACTGCGGTGATGCGTACAAACTCCAAGATAATAAAAAATGCCATATTCACGTTCATCTGTACCGTAATATATATTTGCATGTATTTGCTTACTTTTGCTTACAGAGAAACTGCCAGCCCCGAAAAAAAACGTATGAGGCAACATTTCTGCAAAACGCAAAATACGTTGCGTTGTGCACTTTTCGCGACAGTTTCAAAGTTAAATGTCCAGTGAATGGCGCTAAAATATTTTTACGGAAGCAAACTCAGGAGAGAACTATATATATAGTTATGAAATATAATAAAATAAACACATTACATATACAAAAACTTTTGTTAGATGCGATTAATCGTGATTAATTGATTTGACAGCTCAAATATATTTTTACACACACACACACACACACGCACGCACACACACACACAAACACACACAGTTATGTAACATAAAAAATCCAATTAATCATGCCCCCGATAATGTATTTGTATATACTTTCATGTATTTGCATAAAACAAAATGAAGAATATATTGACTTCTAAAGCCACTTTTTGCAATATCCATATAATGATTTACTTTGCAGCAATAATGTAAAGTCTTTGAATTACTACATTTGGCAGATATTTCTATATGGAACTATAATTGCAGTAAATTAATTGCCATATTATGGAATACATTTGATGATTTTTTTTTTTATTTAGTTGGAAGCCTAAATTTATCATTCTGATATTCTTGTTTTGTGCGCCTCTTTAAATCTTGCGGACACAAGTTGTACTCTTTTCAGAAGCTGACTCTGATGCACGCAACATGAAAAGCAAAATGCCTTGAATCATCATCAAATGCTCCTTAATACATTCTCCTCTTTTTTGCTTTGCTTAAAAAAAAAAAAAGGCGGATACTTTTTTTGTCTATTAATCTTAGTGCTCAACGTGCAAATGCAAACCTTGCATATATTTGCATGATTTCCATTGCTGATTTGTTTGAATAATGTCCTTATTCTCTTTTCGAATAGCAATAAGTCCTTGGCTTTGCGGAAAAAGATCTTCAAGTGCTGCTCTGTCTTACATAAGCCACTATGTTTAGATTAACTTTTGATGGAAAGCAATTTTTCACAGCATTATAGGCCACTGCAGCACAAACCTAAAACCCAACAAGAAGCAGCAGTGTTTGGAGGGCATAAGCAATGCATTAGCATTATTTAATTGTTACTCTCGCAGTCCAAGAGGCGTGAAACATTATGGCACAGGAAGTAACATTCACATGAGAGCTAAAGGGAAAAGCTGCTGTTGTGTAGAAAAGAGGCATATAGAGTGAAGTTCCCCTAATGTTTACTCAGAATTGCAACAATGGTATGTTTATCAATGGAATTTGTAATGTAGTGCTTCATTATTAATATTCCTGTGTACCCAAATTTAGTGCTACTCTTAATATTTTGTATGTAATGAAGTGACAAGTGTGTTCCAGGTTAAATACAAGTTCAGCTCAATCAACAGCATTTGTGGCATAATGATGATTACCACAAAAATTACGTAAATGTTAATGCATGAATTTCCGGCTTACCCTTCATTAATATAAAATGAATGAATGAATGAATGAATAAATAAACACAAATGGTAAGGCGGTTGCAGTGGAAGTAAATGGGGACATTTTTAAGTTAAATCAGATAACAAATATTTATTTCCAAAGCTACTTTTTTGTAATAGGCTATCTTCATTTAACACAATAATTACTTTTAATGATCTTGTGGGGGTAATTTTTCTCAGCCAAAATTGATGTGTGATTAATCTGCACATCATGTAATTAATTAGATTAAAAAAGGTTAATCGCTCGACAGCCCTGTATATTATTTTATAATTTTGAGCAAGAATCGAGGGTTCATTGATCTTTTTATGTGTTTTGGACAGTTGTTCTGAAATACAGTGGTGGCCAAAGTTATTAGAACACTTGGCATATTAAAGAGGTTTCAGTTGCTATTTTCCAAGAGGACAATGACCCTAAAACATTCTTCTAACTATTGGCGGAACTACCTGCGACAAAAGGAATCTGCTGGAACATTGAAAATGATGGACTGGCCCTGTCAAAGCCCAGACTTCAACCCCATCGAGAAGATTTGGGGCGAGAAAATAAACTGGACAGATCTATTGTACATTCAAAGGAAAGCCTTTGGCTTCAGCTGCAGAAAGCATGGGATAACATTAGTGTTCTCAGAAGAAATACAGAGAGATGTGCTGCTGTAATGCTGCAAAAGGTGGACATTCCAAATATTAAAGTTAAAAGTGAATAAAAACAGTAAGACTCACTTCATCTGATATCTGTTGTGCTCAGAGCAACCATCTGCATGTTTCATGAACATTATATCATGTATTGGAGGCTCAGGTATGTTCATCCGACCAAATTTCAAACAGGCATTTCACTTCGTCTTTGCTCCAGGTTAATCCTTGATTGATTTTGAGAGGCATTAGCAGAACAAACACTGCTGCTTTTCATGCAACACACGTAATTAGTCATCATAGATTGTGATACAGCCTGCTTTCCAACCACAAGCCATCCGCTCCAGAGTTCGTTTTCAAGCGGGCTGAGACCAGCGTTGTTGGTCAAACTTATCTTTTGGGTGTGGATCCGAGTGCAATCACCATGTTCATAGACCTTATGCACAAGAGAAGCAAGCGCGCAGTCATCTTTAGAATTTTCTCTTTGAACTTCTGTTTTTGCGTTAGCTCTGTTCATTTCTATGGCATCACTGCCAAAGAATAATTATTTGGTGAGGTGGATTTACTTATTGTAGAGTTATCATGATCTTTGTTATGTTTAAAGCGGATTTCATAACAAATGTCAGTTGCCCGGGAAGATTTTTAAAATGAGTGTGTAGCAAGGTATGATGTTATGGGAAGAAGGATGCGGGAACCGGCGAACAATCAATAAACATTTAATAAAAAATACACAAATAAAAAAATGAAAGTAAAAGCCAGCAGCCCCTCACGGACGACTGCTGGCAACACAAACAAAAACATGAACTAAAAATCAGGCCTGTCCTCTCTCGCTCTTCACTGTCGTCGCTCCTCCTTTATGCCTCCGCTCCTCCGTGAGAGATGCGAGACCGGTGAGTCTCGCAGGTGTGGCTCATCACTAATCACGCCACCGGCCTCGCGCCGTCCTCCCACGGCCCTCGACCTCGTCCTGCTCGCCACATACCCCCATCGCCCCTCGCAGGCCGGGGGGCGATCACGGCGGCTGCGGTACCTGGGGGTACGGACAGACGAGGCGAGAGAAAAGGAGACGGAAGCATGAGGAGCGACAGAGACGAGAGAGGGGAGAGAGAAAAAAAAAAAATTAAATAAAAAATCTTGGTCCGGTTCCCACAACGCGCTGCCATCTGGCCCGCCACCAGCTGGGCGATCTTCTCCGCGGTGCCTGGCGGTGACGCTGGGTAGACTTCGGTGGACGGCACGACACTCCTCCGCCGCCTGGTGGACGGCGACGGCTCCTCCGGGTTCGGGCAGTCGGCAGGAGTCCCCCGTTCCCTGCTCCTCCCCGTCATGGCGGATGGCAGCAGGCTCCGGCCCACGGCGAACAGCAGCGACTCCTCCGCTCCCTAACGGACGGCAGCCGCCCCTCCAGCACCTAGGCGGCCAGCAGCGAGCTCGACCGTCCCCCCGGCAACTCACTCCAGCGCACCGCCTCGAGCGTCCATGGCGACGGAAACTGCCCGCCATGCTCGAATGGCACCGCGGATTCCCAACAGCGGCAAGGGCTCTTTGACAGCGCGTTCCTCCTCCTTCCCGGGTTTCGGCACCAATGTAGCAAGGTATGATGTTATGGGAAGAAGGAGGCGGGAACCGGCGAACATTCAACAATATTTAATAAATAAAATACACAAATACAATAATAAAAGTAAAAGCCAGCAGCCCCTCACGGACGACTGCTGGCGACACAAACAGAAACAAAACATGAACTAAAAATCAGGCCTGTCCTCTCTCGCTCTTCACTGTCGTCGCTCCTCCTTTATGCCTCCGCTCCTCCGTGAGAGATGCGAGACCGGTGAGTCTCGCAGGTGTGGCTCATCACTAATCACGCCACCGGCCTCGCGCCGTCCTCCCACGGCCCTCGACCTCGTCCTGCTCGCCACAGAGTGGTGCATTCGTAAATCCGTAAGATCTTACCTTCATGCTGTGGGAATACAAACCGGAAGACAGATGTTTCATCACAACACTATGAGGCTACATAAAGTCAATATGCCTAAACAAATCAAACTAAGGGAGAAAACACTGCAGGTTCCAGAACAAACGCTCCAAACGAGCCTATGTGTCCGTTTGAGTGTCATATCATTGTTTGCTGGTTTTACTCATAGACTGTAAAAAATATGGACAAAGCGTCTGTGACGTCACCCATAGACTTTCTGAAGAACGGTTTTGAAGCCGTTTATGGGGGGTATGCGTGGCGCCATCTTGGAAAATCTTGGGAAATCCTAACCCCGCCCACCTTCTGGCCAATCCATATATGGGTAAAGGACGCGAGTCCGGTTATATCAAGTACAGAACAGCGCGCGTCACTCAGCTCGCTCTGCTACTCCGGTTATCTCTGTATGTATATTTTAGGCAACGAAATATGTTATAAAACACCATACTAACTCTTTTTGTTTTCATTTAAAGAAATCTTAAACATTGTAGCCACACAAATGTGGTTCAGGCAACGCGTATTGATTATATTCACTGCATATAACGTTTGCCTATTTATAACAAAACAAAATATAAAACACAAACCTGCCTCTTTTCGTTTTAAATATAATATAAAAATACTAAACATTTTAATATGGTCCAGGCAATATGTGCATTTGTACTAAACAACAGATGTTGCAGTAAACAACATTACAGATCATCTTCGTTGTATTAAAATTTAAAATGACAAAACTCAACCCAGTCTCTTTTTGTTAAATTTCTGTTTTATCAATATTAGCTATTATAAAAGTATAAGTAAAAGGTACAAGAAGCTATACAAATAAAGCAAACAATTCAGTCAAACATACAAAGTCAGCGCCCTAGTCTAACCATACAACGGTAAAGTTAAATAGCTTATAAAGTTATGAAACTTCCCCTCAGCCAAAACAATTGGCCAGGGAACAAATTATAGATTCACGAGACCAAAAATCGCCCGTTAGATATAGACAAGACGAATTATATCTCATGTTTAACCACTACAGAGACGCCAGAGTCAGCGGCAAACGTCAGAACAACTAGCCGAGGAAAGGCTGTTCCAGGCGGGGTACATGAGCGTTGAGCATCCGCTGATCGTCTGGATCTCACAACTGGATAAAATTTTCATAAATCTTTATAAATAAACCACAGATTTGAGCTTTAAACAACTACATTCTCACCTGAAAAACTCTTAAAACTACATTTCATGATACAGAAACAGTAGTATTATATTTCATCTGTGTTAAAAAATGGCGCTTCTTATGTTGTCATTCTCCTTGGCGCAGCCTATGCCTGTTATCAGCTGTCAATCAAGCTGTCAATCAAAGTTAACCACGCCCCTATTTGTCATACATTTTATATCTAAATACGATCTAAACTAACGAGTTAGAAAAAAATTCACCCCCCTCACAGTTGTCAGGCACTCGGAACCTATCGAAAAATACAATAAAAGTCCATGGGACCAACCTGTAAAAACATGAATTTATGCTGTGAAAACGGACATTTTAACATGGTGGTCTATAGACATTTGCTCCCTTTTGGGACCTCCCTCTAGTGGATTTTCGATGTATTGCAGTTTTTCGCACTTGCGGGTAGGCTTCATTTTTCAGATTAGAATGTTGCCGCTTGGTTTTACTCTTAAAAACTGACATCTGTGCTTCCCCATTCTGAAACATCAGCAGCTGACAGTGATGTTATCTGTAAAAAGCACTCTATAAATAAACTTGACTTACTTACTTACTTACTTACTGATGCTGATATGATAATTTGCTACACTGTACCATAGGCATATGTTGACCAGTTCTAACTTTGAGCCCTTGCTAAGATATTATTATCAATATATATTAATATTATTATAATATATTTGATGTATTTATTGATTTGTTTGTTTTATTTATTGTCAAACCCTTTGGTTCTCTGTTCATTTGTAGATTGATATGATCATTCTTGAGTTATGGTGAATGTGTTGCAGAAGAGAGTCTGTGCTGTTTTCTTGGCTCTGGGCTCTCTACACCTTTTGGTGGGCTTAGCAGGTTTTGTCTCGTATCAAAGCTGTTCACTTTGTACATGTATCAGTTCAGAAGAGCTTGGAGAGGTAGACAGCGCTTGGCAAAGATCTTAAAGCTCCCCGGCAGCTCTTGAACATCAGTATGACACCTGAAACACAGAGTTGTGTGTGTGGAGCGGGTGCCTGGGGCTACGCTGGAAAATCCCGGAGGCTTTAGCTGGTGTGATTTAAGTTAGTCCACATCCCAACACATAACCACATGAAAGGTATAAGCTAGTCTGTCTGGCTCTCCTCCTCCACACACACTTATCTTCTGTTTCAAAACTTTTTTCAACAATATTTCTGTCTTGTTTTACCACAAGTAGTGTTTGATATGGCGGCGGGGGCATATGATGTTCTTTCTGTAGTCCATTGACAATTTCCACATAGCATATCATTGACCAAACACAGAAAAATCTTTATTGCTCTCAGACGTATATATCTGCTCGTGAAGTCGGCTACAGCAAACAGAACCGTGATTAAACTACTGGACGCTTTACATGTCAATCAGAATTCTAGGCCAGAATATGTCTGGTTGTGCGAGACCACAGCAATGGTTCAGCCAGGGGTTGAAGTCTGACATTTAAAAAAATATTATTAATTCATTTTTTTTCTTTTTTTATGTCAGACTTCAACACCTGGCTCAACCAATCTTCCATTAGCTTTGTAATAGTGTTTATTTAAGCTGTTGGCAGATGCTGGAACCTCTGGGTACATTAACATGATAAATAGACACTTATTGTCAATGGAATCAAACTTGACTACAATTTAGAAGCTCCGTTCACGAGCACCAGCATGAATTATGTGTGGAAGGAGGGGTTTAGGGAGACTGAAATTGTTTTCAGACTGTTTGAGAAATGAGGTGATGTGCAATGTATATTATGAAATAATTTTGACCTTGGATGCATGCAAATCTATTGTAGGAGACTCCAATACAAAATGAGGAACCTTTAAAATAGCACAATAGAGTCACTTTAAGACTTTGACATCTACTGGCATTATGGGCTATCCTGTTTGTCGTGGATTTTACTGATTTGTTTGTTGTGAAGATCTCACATTGAGTTCTTACAGTACACATAGACAAATCTAGCACTGCACTGATTGAGGCTGGGTGGTAAATCGAATACTAACAATGATAATGCTTTAACATTGCAAGTATTGAAATTCTTCTAATGTGAGATTTATGACTGTTTAAGTTTCCAACAAAACACGTTATTAGACAAACGTCCATTTCACACATGGGGCCCTATCTTGCACCCAGCGCAATTGACTTTGAACACGGACGCATGTATCATTCCTATTTTGCACCCGCGCAACGCGCGTTTTTCCCTCCACAGAAGCACGTCGCTAAACTAGGGAATGAACTTGCGCTCCCTGGGCGGTTCAGCGCAAAAAAGGAGGCGTGTTCCGGCGCAAACGTTCCTTCATGCTATTTTACAGGATTTAGAAAACAGTTGCGCCACTAACCAGGAAAAAATAGTTTAAAGTCAGTGGCGCGTTGCGCATGTTATTCATATGCTAATTTAAGGGCGCATGCTTGGCCATAATCAATGTAGCGTGTGCACAACGCGCATACACTTTGATTCTCTCATCTACACAGAAGCAGCAGTTTTCATTTTTGCAAATCATACATTATTACGATAGATAGATAGATAGATAGATAGATAGATAGATAGATAGATAGATAGATAGATAGATAGATAGATAGATAGATAGATAGATAGATAGACAATGTATTATAAAAGCATACATCTAGCTTACACATTTATCCAAATTATCATACGCCTTTTTAACCGAAGTTAATTTGGGTGGGTTTCTCCATCCCCAACGTCCCTGACGAGAGCGTTGCCTGGCAAATCCGCCGTTACAATAGGAATCCGCTTTAGAAAAAGCGCGCCTGCTCTTAAAGGGAATGTGAGATGACGCTCTGATTGGTTTATTTCACGTTACGCCCAAACCACACCTATGAATAATGAAGCTACTTCAGACCAACCCATTTTAGATTTGCGCCAGGCGCAAGAGTCATTTATCCCACCGGGAAAATAGCAACAGCGCCAAGACCCGCCCACAAAGTTACTTGCGCTTTGCCACTTGTGTTTCAGATCGTTAAAATAGGGCCCATGATCTGTTTGCAGTATTGTGCAGTTCGTTTTTTTCCCGTTTTTTTTTTTGTTTTAAGTGCGTTCACACTGCACACGTATGCATGGAAATGCATTGCAGAAAGCGGTGCAAATGCAGCAGTTCCGCAATCCTTTCTGCACACAGTCTATTTTTCTGTGCTGCACACACTGAACTAAAGTGAAAGCGCATTGTTCGTGATCAAAATAAACATGGTTTGACATGAAAATGTATTACTGCAAACGGATCATGTGTGAAACTGGCGTAATTTTTCAATCCTTCATTGTTATGTGACTCACAACTTTTTTTTTAAATATCACAACTGATTTAAATTCACCAGATGTGAATCAGATCAATGAATTATATTTTTGTGGATATAAATATTTTCAAAAATATATATTTAGACAAATATTAAATTTTTTTTTTTGAAAACACAGGAAATCTTACTCACCAAACCTGCATTTATTTGATCTAAAAACAGTAAAAAAAACTGTAATATTTTGAAATATTATTGCAATTTAAAGGTACCATCATGTTTTAATACTGTCTTTTTAAAATTGTATTTTATTTCTGCAATGGCAAAGTAGAATTTTTCAGCATTCAATTTTCTAATCTAACCCCAGACTTTTGAGTGGCAGTGTACAGTATGAATACTGATTTTGATGCCTATCATTGTTTGATAGTGAGCGATGATTCCAACAAAAGCAATTAGCTTCATAATTTCATTTCAAACTTAAAAGGATTGCGAAAGCGATTCTAAAACGAATAAACCACTAACAGTCATCAAATCAATTGCTTAATGAACTATAAGCCAGGCAAGTTGGACTTAATGGGCTTGCTGACACACTGGTGTATTTCACTTTTAATCAAAGGTAAAGATCACTCTCTTGGTAATTCGCTGATTGCAGTTTTGTTGATCTTATAAAGCATTTATTTATTTATTTATTTTGACTCATTCCCTGTATTGTCACTCATTATGTTTATATTATGCTAATATTGCCTTGTCCCAGTTGATGTCTCACTGGAAAAGCAGTGCTCTATCCCTCATTATTCAACACACTCAATCTCGTCACCTGCCAGATAATGCTGCTTTATGTAAATATTTGCTGAACATGTGAACATAAACACCAACGCAAATTGGATTAGTATGATAATGACAATTTTGCCACCTCAGCTAAAATCCGTTGTCAGCTCAAAGCTGCATGACTGTGTGGGTTTATGGGGGTGATGATATAGTGTAGGTGAGAATGGGGTAAGCTGTGTCACTCCCTTGATCTAGGCTTCTGTACATAATATTTGTCATGTGACACTATACAGTATTTAGAAAGGACACCTCATATATACAGCACCTATGATTGTAGAAGGCATTTGTTTTACACACTTTTTTTTTCATATTGCAGGCAAATTGAATTTTAAATGTAAAAGCAGGTTGTTAATTATCTATGTTGTCGTTGTTGTTGTTATTATTATTATTATGTTGTAAATATTTATTTTTATACAAATATAAGAAGCATTTTTACAAAAGAAGCAGTTTAGCAAGAGTTTATTTATTTATTTTGTATTTTAAAAAAAGCATTTAAATGCAAGTTAACTGCAAAAATATATTTTTCAAGAGTTGTTTTTGATGTCACTTTTTTCATAAAATTTCGTAAACGCAGATTTACCTACAGTAGGATTATTGTTGTTGCTACAAAACTTTTTTTTAACTGCAAAATAAAGCCTTTTTACAAGGGTTGCTGTGATACCCTAGCATGTATTTCCAGAGATTAGCATTGTTCTGCTGAGAAGTTAGAAGTGATATCTGTTTCAGTACATCTTACCTGTGCCTTTGTAGACCTTCTTGCCTATATCTATTTCATTTTCCTGGAACACATACCGGTCCATTAGACAAATAGCAGCATCTCTTACAAAGAGCGCCTGTACATTGAAAGATGCTATCAGCGCTGATAAAGCGGCCCATCTTCTCAGAGCTGCTGTAAAATATTAATTATTCCAAACAAGAGTTTGCTCACTGGCAGATGTGAAGGTCGAACTCGCATCTAATGGCGTTTCATATCATACATTTCACCGCAGGTTCGCAAACGACATTATTGGAATAAAATGAGCCGGGCTATGAATTCTGAGAAACTTTATGAAGCAGAACACTCACAAGTCACATCAGTTGATTCATCGTCTCTCTACTGAATGAATTAGGCTGCACAATACTCTCAAGATGATGAGATGATGCCAACAGATCCGCTAATCCTATTAAAATTCATAATTAGCAATATTCTTGCTAGTTTCCCAAGGTAGTAAATGAATGAGATAATGAATAAAATAAATAGAAGATTTGAAAGTGATGCTAGAACAATACATGGCATTATCATCAAATCTGCAGTCCCAGCTTCAGACTCCTGCTGAGGGATTACGGCTTCATTGAAATGCTCCTTGGTCTACAGCTGTAGCCTGTAGGGGTCTGGGGACCGTTCGAGTCAATCATGTGCTTTTGTTTCCTTTGTGTTTATGAGAGATCAACCCCAAACGTGCACGCAGGGCATCAGAGACGAGCAGTAACGTCGTCTTTCTCCCCTCTCGACGACAATGTGCCGTTGACATGCGGTTAAGATCCTCGCATAAGATTTGATTTCTTTTCTCACCTTCTTGTTCTATTGATGAATATTCCATCTGTTACTCTTCCTGCCTGGCAGGACGCTTTCTTTCAGCTCGGTTAGAAATGCACGCTTCTATCGTGGCTTGTGTTATTTTGCATGTTTTCAACAGCCTTGAGTATTCAGGCGTGTTGTTTTGACCATCTTTTTTATGAGAACTTTTGTTTTTTTTGAGAAAAAAAAATGTAAATGTAATATTACATACAATGTAATATTTAGGTGACTATATTTAAGTTTTAAAATGGCAAATGTAGTTGAATTATTATTAATATATATATATATATATATATATATATATATACATATACTTATTTGGTACTTTAAAATGGTATGATTGAATTTCAAAATCCATGAACCATAATTAATACACAGTACATGCACATACATAGAGATTTATACAATTTACTGCTGAAAACACACACACACACACACACACATATATATATATATATATATATATATATATATATATATATATATATATATATATTTATATATATATTTATTTATTTTCTTAAAAAAATGTTATTTGTTATTTTTATGTATTATTTAATTATAATTTAGTAAATTTATTATTATTATTATTTACTTTTAATTTAAATTTCATTTAAAGTTATGGTAGCACTTTTACAATAAGGTTTACAATCTGTTAACATTACTGAATTTATTAAATAAATATTGAATTATTAATCATGAACTAATAAAAGTCATGAAAGTTAATCATTAACTAACATTGAGCAACATTTATTTTATTTTATTTAAGCTTATGTTAATTTATAAATATGTTATTTTTTCATGGTCATCATCATGTATTAACTAATTTTATTATAGTTTACTGCCATTCAAAACCTTGGGGTCGATAAACTTTCGGTGTTGTTAGGATTTCGTCTGTAATGCTTTTTGAAAGAAGTCTAATATTAACACGGGTCCTAAAGCTCTTGCCCAGACATAACCCTTTATTTTTCCAGGGATGTCTTCTGAGCTTTTCTCTTTGTATTGTGTCTCGTCTCTATTTCTACAGTATTTCTTCAGTCCAAATCTCCCTCTTGATCAGGTTCTCTCTCCTCCACCGTCATCTGCCCCCTAATGCTGATTGGCTGACCCGTTTGTTATTGTGTCAGACCGACTAACTTCCAAACAGAAATTTTCAAAAACTACTGATCCCACCTTTAAAGTTACACTGTGTAGTTTTTTAAGTATTTTATTACACTGTAAAAAGTGAACAGTTGGATCAACTTAAAAAAATTACTTCAATTGGTAACACCTAAAGAAATTACGTTTTCTCAACTTAAATTATCACATTTTTCACGATAAAACGTGATAATTTAAGTTGAGAAAACTTAATTACCAATTGAAGTAATTTTTTTAAGTTGATCCAACTGTTCACTTTTTACAGTGTAGCTAAAATCAATGTCTTTCATAAATATGTCCTAATTGGTGTAAAATTACCTCTGCCAATGATCTGACTTATCCTCGTAAGCGAAGAATTTCTTATCTTAAGTCCAAGGAGGCTTCCATGTCGTTCCGCCATTTTGAAATAATATAATAGCAGAGAGGGACAAAAAGCACTCGCCTACCTCAACGCGTTTTCGTTCAGAGCCAGCGTCATGTGACTGAAACCAGCTGAAACGGACCAGGAGATCAGCGAGAGACGCTTGTCATTGCCCTGACAAATTTGGAATGCTGCACTGCACGGCACTTCATAATGCAGGATCATACTTATGCCGACTTTTCGCCCAAAAAATTAATTTAAAAGGAAACGTTACCGGTGAATTAAAAAAACGAGGGTAAATGTCAGAATAGCTTTTCCCAGGTGGAAAGAGCTAATGAAGGAGGAAGACTTTGAAAGGGACGCTGAAGTTGCCTGCTTTCTTCTCGACAGGTAAGTGAATGTTACGGTCTAAATTACAAGCTTTTTTTTATTGCTTGGTTGTGTAATTCATCATATAGGCAGCATAACAGTAGAACATGTATAGTTAAACTCGCTGAAGTGCTATTGGAAGACATGTTGTCATAGCTTCTTGGTATATAACGGTTACCGTAGTTGCAACACGCATTTGAAAAAGCGAGGCGCTAGAGAGCACTATTCGTTTGAATGCAAAATACAATTTCACTGCTAAATGGCGGAGCCAGGATTTTTTCAAAGGGGTGGCCAGGCAAGGGCCAGCAACCAGTCTGGGGTGGCACAGAAATCTTAATTATTGTATCATAAAAAATTATTTGACTATAATGTATTGGATTGTTTTAGTACCTACACAACTGAATAAAGTTAATTTGTACTTAATTGTAATTGAGATAGTAGTGAATTAGGAATCATGGAATACTGAGTGAATTTTATATATTTTTTTATTATTACCCACCACCTCATATTAAAATTAATTAAATAGTAATAAAAGGGCACACACTATAGCTAAAGTTCAACTTGCTGGGTTAGCTTGGTTCTGGTTCTCAAAATCTCCAATAGCTTGTTCTACATTGTTGCATCTTCATGGATGAGATAACATGCAGATAAATACTGTAGTCCAAAGATTATTCAACCTTCAATGCGTTTTATATAATCTATGAACTCTTCAACCAATTCTGAGTTTGTCAAAAAAATTTTTTAACTTTCTATATTAGTTGTCAAAATAAATAATTGCAACAGTTCTATCATACCGAAATTAAAAAGGAAAACAAAAGTTCTCTTTTGAATCCCCATGTGCAAGAATGTGAACAAGGCGGAAGTCAACAGCACATAATGTAGTAAAATTTCATAATGTAATGTTGCCAGAATGTAAAATTAATTTTTTTATGGATTTAAAAATTATCCATTTTTGTTTGTCCTTTACAAATTAACGCAAAATGAATGCCTATCTTCTAGTACAAATGCACAGTGCTCACATTTATTTGGACATTAAAACATTACATATCAGTTTGTGCCTTAATTGTGATCTCACATAGCAGAATATTTTAATCCAGACACATGTGACGCGTATATAACAAATACATGTATGCAGTTTTGACAGCTTTAATCGCCTTTTTGATTCTTACATGAGTTAATTGACGACAGAACTACGGCTACAGCACGCCGCATTTGCGCTTGATGTGCGTACCGCAAGCACAGTACTAAGGCTGTCAGCCGTATTGCAGGAAAATTAGTTAGTTTTACTGACATTTGGCCTGACAACATCTCATCTTACCGAAGATAGCCAACTGAATAAGGAAAACGCGTTTTTCTCAGCATCTGACAGAAGTGTCACAAGTTTTCACACACATTTTCTAAAATAAAAGTAGCATCAGAAAAAACGTTTGTTGTTGACTGCACACTATTCGACTTACTCAAAACGGTCTTGCAACCCACCAGTTGAGAAAGATTGACTAGTTTGACTTGCGTCTGGCGCTGAGGTGAAGTTAGAGTGTGCGTCTGAAAAGTCTCACGTTTTTTTGTGGTCTTAAAGAGACGGTTCAGTGTTTTAAAAAACGCAATTTTTGTCAATAAAAAAAGAGACAGAAACAGCAGTTGTGACCAAAGGGGTGGCCAAGCTTACACCAAGGGTGGTCACGGCCACCCCTGGCCACACCCTAGCTCCGCCAGTGTAAATGGGAGAAATTCCTACACAGTGTACCTTTAACCAAGAAAAATAATATATATATATATATATATATATATCAGTGATGCGCGGGTTGATCCAAAACGGTTACCCGCGGTTACGAGTCATCCAAAAATATTTGTAATGATATTCGGGTCGCGGTCGGTCGGGTCGGTTCACACCGCCGCCGACTTGAGCTGCAAAGAAGCTCTGGCCGCTTGTCAAAAAGTACTGGAAAGCTTGTTGACGCTTTGGCCGCTCTGACGTAGCAGCATTCTATGTTCGATCATGCACTGTAAAAATAAAAGGTGCCTGGAGGAACCTTTTGGGGTTCTTCACTTCGCCACACCGGCGGAACCGTCTGTAGATCCTCTAGGCACCCTTTAAAAAGGGCCGGTTCTCTGAGGAACCACACAGGTTTCCTGAGGAACTCTTATATTAGGCTCTGTGTGGAACCACTTTGGGTGCCTCCAGGAACCAAATTTAATTTTTTTTAAATATTTAATTTCATGTTGTTACTACAGTATGGTTACCTTTGACATCTATTATAATAAACAAATTGAACCAAATACAAAATTAGAATTGTTTATTACATATTTGATATTCATTTTTATACATACACTTCCATGCACATGGGGAAAAAAGCTAACTACAGATTAATATCAATGAATACACAAAAAATAGTATAATACATAAGCAACATGAATAATCAACCATGTATATACAATAGATAAACAAGAAAAGACATCTCAACAAAATGCATGGAAACACATATGTTCCACGAAATAAATCAATGTAAAAAAATTACATTTGAACTAATTAAAAATGTCCATCATACTTAACTTTAAAACATTTGTGTTTCAGTCCGATGGTTAGTCTGACATCACTGTTTCCAAGTCCAAAAGCTCTATCAGATGCCAAAAACAAACAACAGTGCTAATATACACTCATTGTGCTGTAACCTTTATCTCTATACTGAAATCTCTGATGGTTAGTTATTCAGCTATTTTGAATCATAAAATGTTGAAGTCCGGGATGCCGTTAGACTGGAGACTGTAATGTACACTATGGCTTTTGAAAAGCTTAAATGTGTGACTTGAATCAACAGTGTTCATAAATGGTTGTTGAGTATTCTCACAAAACAAGATAGAGGAAGTAGAGGCTTCGACCCGGAAACAGAGTTAAGGTGCAGTAAAATGATCTGTTGTTCTGTGAATGTTCACTGGTGAATTCAGTCATTTCAATAAGAATCCACACGATCAGCAATTTCGTTTGTGGTCAAAAATGTCACTATGGGACCAAGCTGGTGTGAGGTACTTAACGAGTTAGAAAAGTGAAAAGGTACAGCATCGTTTTCCGTTTGTTTTTCGTCTTTTCTGGTGGATGGTCCAGGCACTTCAGTGATTTTCAGGTCTACAGGAGGATTTTTATTCTTGATCAAACTTGTATTTCAGCTTACCGAGATCCCTGCAAAGTACAAAATTTGCTGTTAGTAATGTTATTAAAGTGATAGTTGTGAAATTTAAATAATTTCCTCAGCCTTGTGACGTTCCAAACCTGTTTGACTTTCTGTCTGTGGAACCCAAAAGCAGATCTCAGGCATAATGCAACCCCAGTCACCGATCGCTGACACTGCATGAAACACAAGCAGAAAACAAATGTGTAAATCATTCATGAAACCATTCTCATGTACTCTTGTCTAGTTCAATTCAATGCAACAATTTATGTAAAAATGGTTAAGCTCCAAAAATGTCCCAGAAAAGATCCTAAAAATAATCAATGAGTTCACAACTCATGTGTTATGGGTTGTGTTGCAAGTCTTCTGAAGCCTAATTGCTTTTTCCTATTTTTTTTTTTTTTTTGTCGAAAAAGACTAAACTTGAAGTTATAATTCAGAGTTAAAATGTCTATAGCATTTTGTGTTAATCAAACCTGTGATATTATTTTTCTGAGTAACATGAATGAGATTTGAGATCATGAGAATAGATTTTCAGAGAGTAACTGATTAAAAAACACAAGTACACAGTCAAACAATACAATTTCACACAGAGAAAGTTCATAGTAATAAAGTACTTGCATGTGGTGCAGGTAACTTACTGTAATTCAATGTTGCCACTGAAATGTTCAGATTATTTTAGAAATGTAATGGTTGTTCTGGGGAAACAAAAGAACAAAGCTGATTATTCACAACATAATATTTATTGACCAGTAAATGGAGAGAGAATGAGGGCACCTGTAGTAAGTAAAGTTAACGTTAGGCTAAACAAAAACAGAGCAAACTATAACCTGTTTTTGTTATTCATAACAAACGCCAAGAATCAGAGAATTTTCTAAAGTAGTTAGGCTATATCAGCAATTTGAAGACACAGTTGTACAAAATGTTGAATTGAATGACTAAATCAATCTAAGACAATAAGTCAATCATTTCCATTTGTTCATTAGATCAACGTAACGTTAGTTAGCATCGCGGCTAAAACCTTCATACCAGATACTGTGCAATAAACGAGTGGTAAACACTGTAAAAACGTAGTAATGTAGGCCTATAATAAATTTAGTTTATATATATGTGTGTTTAAATATATAGTGAGAAGACTCTGTATTTATATTTATTTGGCGAGTTTACAAACCTTGTAATGGAGAGCCGAATAAACGGCGGAAGCTTTGATGAGAGGAGCCGTTACTTAGTTTCCTGATGACGATCAGCTGAGCTTTGTTGCGCGCGAGCAGCGCGAGGATCACTGAAGCGACGACAGCAGAGGAATAGCAGCAGTTTCGTGACAGAATAATACTTTTCTCCTCCTGCTTCTTCTTCTTCATATAATATTATTATTATTTAGTGTTGTTGTTTAAGGTTTAAATGACTTAATAAAATAGGCCTATACTAAATATATGTAAGCTACCCACGTGAAAAAGACTAGGTTACTGTTAAATGTATTAAAAATGCATTAAAGTATATTTGTATTGTAGGTCTACTAAAAACACACTCAAGTACATTTTTAATACATTTAATAGTACATCTTTTTCACCTGGGTATGTATACTGAATCAAACTTGCCTATAATAATAATAATAAAAATGCATTAAAGTATATTTGTATTGTAGGTCTACTAAAAACACATGTACATTTTTAATACATTTAATAGTACGTCTTTTTCACCTGGGTATGTATACTGAATCAAACTTAAGTAGCCTATAATAATAATAATAATAATAATAGGATAATAATAATAATAATAGAATAATAATCTAATTCGGGCCTCACTGAACCATTGGGTTCCTCCAGATGCTGGCTTTAACATAAGAGATCTTCCAGGAACCACTTAAATGTTAAAAGATCTTCCAATAACCCTTTTATCGCATTTAAGTTCCTCTATTTTCCCCCAAAGCACTTCGAGGTCTCATGGTAATGAAAAGGTGACTCCAGAACCTCTGAAGTAAATACAAAGTGCTTAAAGGATCCCATAAGTTCCAGCAAGAACCTCAAAGATTGTCAATGCTCCTCCAGTAACCCTTCTATAGGAAAAAGAGCTTTGAGGCACCAAAATTACATTTTGAAGTTCCTTGAGTATCCAACAGGATACTTCAGGCTCCTTTAGTTTTTACAGTGTGGGAGAAGAGAAGTGTCACCATGAAATGTAAACAGAAAAAACAAGCAATACATTGACATTAGAAACCTTTTATAATGACAGCATTTTTATTACCGTTTTGGTCACATTTGGTCGGGAAAAAAATAATACTTAGCTATTATTATTATCAATCGTGAGTGCGCGCGCGGCCGGGGCTCGCTCTCTCTCTCTCTCTACTTGTTCTTATATATGCCCTGTTAAGCGCGCCCTGTTAAACTGACAGGACTTAAAAACACATGCAAATGATAAACGTCCACTCTATGATGGTTAAACTGTGCAGTTAATCCGATAATGATAGGAAACCCAGCAGCGGCCACATCCTCCCCGCACCCTAGTTCCTACGTCTATGGCCCAATGACGCTACGATGAGCATTTACTACTTTTAAAAAATGCGGGTCAGGAAGCGGGTCGGGTACAATATTTTCTTCTTTTTTTTTGAGGTCCGAGTTGCGGGCGGGTTAGTTGAAAACGTCGGTCGGGTGCGGGTTGCTTATACATTGACCCGCGTATCACTGATATATTCCATTTCTTTTCCCCTTTAATAGTTATTGCATTAATGTTATTGTATAGGTTTCAAAAATGTATTTTTTTTTTATTTTCTCTGTATGTGGTAAGGTAACATACATTCAGAAAATCTAAATCAAAAAGTAAAACTACTAGTATTTCTTACACTGCTTCAGTGCTGTTGATCAAGTTCTCCTTTTTAAAGTAAGATTTGCTAGAGCATGGTGTGTGTGTGTGTGTGTGTGTACGTATGTTAAACTAACTCCTATGTGTATGTGCACCACCTACATGTACCCCTCCTCCAATCACCTCTGATGGATCGCTGGACTTCTGCTCTGAATAACTCTCCTTCTCACCCTCTTAAGCATCTGTGTGTTGGTGTTGTAGCTTTGCATGCCATACGGGCCCGTGATCAAACTCTCCAGCCGTCCGCTCTGATGATGGGCCGGTATAAGACAGACCCTCGGGCTTGATCCGCTCCACTCGTTTTGCTTCAACCAGATGCTTGTCTGCTGCATGGATCGCTGTGTTTCTGCTCCGGCAACCAGGGAGGGAAACCAGGTCATTGCGTATTCAGAGCCGAGGAATCGACCTTTTCATCTTTTAGTGTTTATGTCCAAGGAAGACTCCACAGCAAGTGGGAGGCCAGTGCTGGTATGAAACCCCGCCGGACCTCGGCACGACCCACTCACAGGATCCCGTCGGGGGGGAAGGGCAGTCCTGGTGTTGGAGATGTAGAAAGCAAAGTGAAATGGAGATATTCCAAGCAGATCAGTCCCACAGTGTCAAGGTTGCTTGTCCTTGCGTTTGATTTCATTCCATGTGTGTTATGTTAACCGTCTTTTTCTAACACAGTTATCAGTGGTGTTCACTAAGGCAAGTATTGCTCACACTTACTGCATGCTTGGTTTCCACACTTGTCCAACGTTTGTTCTACAAACACAAATGGATCCTCAAACCATGCGGTTCTTTGAAGACAGGTGTGCTACTACATTTCTAAGTGGTCAAACTTGTAATTTTTGGACAATAAAAGTGGACCAGAAAGACTAAATATAGAGAATAAAGGATGGACTCAAGGCGTATGGGAACAGAATATATAGAAACAAATTACAGAAAGCTACCACTTAGGTCAGACTGCAGGCAAATGTGGCCCAAATCTGTAGCCTGGATGCCAGCTGAACTTAGCCCTGCCCACAACATTTGAGGTCGTGAAGTTCGGCCTGGACTTGATCCGTTGTAGAGCAACTATGCTCGAACCAGAGCTGTTTGGACCAATTAAATTGTCAGGGCGGGCTTTATACTATGATGGACAGATGATCAACAGTAACATAATCATCCACGTCACCAAAGAGTGCTTGTGTTGAATTTGTTTACAACAAAGATGCTGCCGCTGGAGAATTGAGATGTGTAGATTCCACCATCGCGTCTGTTTTAGAAGATATCGACAGCACATTAATTTTAAAAGAGGAACAGAGAACCGTGATCAAGGCATTTGTCGATCGGAAAGATGAATGAAGAACATACGTCACTTACTCCGTTGCTCTGATTGGCTGTAGGTCTATCCAATTGAGTGCAGAGTCATTTTCTTTCCTGGTTCGGTTGAAACACGCCCCTTAATCACAGCCAATGGAGCAGTATCAGACTCACATTCTGACTAGAATCTGAGTATGACGACGTCAGGCTACCAAATCTGATTGATTTGCTCACATACTGTATGACTAAGATCTGTTTTTCTCATGACAGTGTGCACAGCACAAACCATATGGAATCTGATCTTTTTGATTCTGATTTGGGCCACTTCCATATGTGGTACTAAATCAGATGCGGGTCTAATGTTTTCCAATGCGACCTCGGTCTGAACAGTCACATCGGAATTCATGTGACTTTTACGCCACTCTAGATCGACATTCGTCACAATTCTGTGCTCATGGGAGTCACTTATTTATCAAGACAGTTGCGAAAGGTAGTCCGTAAAGGATAGTGATGTGTTAGAACTCATAAGTATTACTGTGACAGCTCTATATACAAGCAAAACATGAGGGCTCTTACAAATGTTCAAAAAGACCACCATAGCAACGCCCTAGTAACCACCTAGAACACCTTAGCACCCTCATAGCAAAGCCCTGGAAACCACCCAAAATACCACTAACACTTTCTTCCGAAAAAAATATATTATTATACTGTATGATATAATATACACTATCAATCAGATGTTTGTGGTCATTTTTTAAAAGTAATTAATACTTTTATTCAGCAAGGATGCAGTAAATGCTGTTTATTTAAACATTCTATTCATCAAAGAATCCTTAAAAAATGTATCTACAAAAATACTAAGCAGCACACCTGTTTTCAACATTGATAATAAGAACATAGACAATACAAAATACAAAAATATTTATTTCTTCTTATTATATAGAATTTTATTTTTTCCTCACTAAAATATATATATATATATATATATATATATATATATATATATATATATATATATATATATATATATATATATATATTGCCTTTATGGCTTTTGCCAATAGATCATGAAACATATATATATTTTATTATTTCTTATTTTCACTTTAATTAATGGATCACACCGTTTCAAAAGGACCTCAAAGCTTCAATAATGTCTAAAATAGTGCCTGTGAAAACAAAGGCATTCTCAGCACTTAGAAATCCGTCTCTTTGAATCTAAGTGTGAGCACAAAAGCAGAAAAAGCAGAATAATTTCTCTGATTTATATTCTTTTACTCAGTCTGATTTTTTAAGAAGCAGCACCACGTATCCAATTAAAAGTTTGTATTCATAGTGGTTTTCTTTGTGAGCTTCTTTGAAGATTTATATATATAAAGTTTCCTCACTAAATAATTCTTTTTGCTGTATTTCCTTATCTTTCATGTATTCTCTATCAGTAAATGTTTTTGGTGTGTTTTCTTATCTCCTGTTAGGGCCAGAAACTATAGACACTAGGTAGCATCTTCCAGTCAATAACCGTCTTTCATCAAGTAAAACATACAATTTTATTCAATTTTTGATAATAATGGGGAGGGGTGCAGTTTTCTGTGCCATTTAAAGTACAGTAATATTCCAGGTTCAGTACAGCAATGTATACATATATTGCTATTAAACTCACATTTCTCCCTTTATACATTAAATTATTTACATTAAAAAAGGGAATATTTGTTAATTTATATATATTATTGTTTTCTGTTTTTATTTAGTCATTTATGCATAAGTCTAAATTAGATTCCGTGAGCAATCTTAACTCGGTTTGAACCTGAAACAATCTCTATAATTCTCTATTTTCTAGCTTAAAGTATTGGTTCTTGAATAATATCAAAGAAAGTAACATTTCTCCAAGCCTGAGCTAAGATGGAGGGTTTTGTTTCACAGGATTCTGACCTTGAACGTCTGCTTCAGTGAAGATAGCCACCCAATTTCCCTCTTTTAAGAAAACACCATTAATTGGTTTATTTATTTTTTCATATCTTGCAATCGGATGCCTTTTTATGTTTTTTTTTTTTTTTTTTTTTTTTTTAGGTCTAATATATTTGGGTAGAACTTACTCTGGATTTTAGTTTGCATTTTCAGATCAAATATCACTTTTCTTAATTGCCATTGAGTTGAACTGAAGGATATTTGAAAGACAAGTGAAGCTTTTATAGAGGAGAAATAAAGGAGATCAGAACAACATTGTGTTTTTTTCCCCTCCCTGCCTGTTTAGATTTTTCCAAAGGACAGTGTGTCTGGGAGGCAGCCAGCAGTCTACACTGACTATAAAATATATGTGTGTGTGCGTTGTTATTGTGTTTGCTTGCCCGCCTTTCTCTCTGGCCATGTTTGTCTTTGTTTACTGCTCTGTTGGACCTTGGAGAGAACAGAAAAACTACAATTCTCTTGTGATTCTAGTGCTGGCCTGGTTTTCTGAGTCAAGCCACTGTTTCATAATTGAAAGTTCTCCACTGTCTGTTCTGTCCAGATGTCCAGCGTGTCTGAGAACTTACCCACAATGCAACTGTAAGAAACCACACAACCTTTACACCTTAATTAGATCACACTTTTCTGACATTCAGAACCCAAGTGTTACAAATAATTACAATGCTAAACTCATCCAGTATACCTTCTGTTGTTTTTGTAGTTGTGACACACACTTGCGGTTTTTTGCAAGATTGCTCCCTCTAGTAAACCTTTTGATCGCATTGATTGTAGATGTCATGTAGTTCTGCGGATACATTTTTGACTATTGTTGACACTTCACTGTTTTTTCTGGATGAGATCCCCCCACTTCAGGAAGAGGCTGTGCTTTTTTTTTTTTTTTAGGAGTGTGTAAATTGAATGGTACTATAAAATAGACTGGACTTGGGGAAAAATAAAAAAATAAATAAAACAGTTTTCACAAATATTTGAGCAGAAAATATTGGCAAATGTGTGATAGATGTTGTGAATGGATTTTATGTCAAAAGTAATGGGTGTTTTGGCCACTTTGATGCCCCAGGTTTTTTTTCTTTTTCGTCCTAGCGTGTGTCCCGTGTTCACACGCCTTTCGCCACTTGGCTCGGTCCAGGGCATCATCAGGGGCGATATTAACTGCGCGCATGTCCTCCGCCAGGACCACCGCTTCTTCGGCCGGTCGTGCGGTCATTTTCCAGGTGGTGATAGATCACTAGGGTTAGGTATTGTGTGAAATTTAACGATTCCAATTTCGATTCTGCTTATCGATTCCGATTCTTATCGATTCCTAATTTCGATTCCAATAAGGTAAAATAAATAAATAAAAACGTAGGTATCATTCACATTTAATCTTTTTGCAAAACATTTAATAGTAGCTGAATATCAGCAGGCTAGAACACTTACGCAAGGCCTGTGGTTTAAAAATAGGCTTCCATAGAAAACCAACTAGCCTAACTAATATAAGTTGCAAGCGATTGAAATTAACAGTGTTTTAAGATTTTCAGCTTTTCATATACAGAAACTGTAATCAGGGAGTCGCCGTCGGTGCAGATGAGAGAACCAGTCCAAGATATTTGAATTTGGTGACTTTGTTCAGTGGCTGCCCACTAACTCTAATCGTCCCGTCTGTCTTTTTGATGTTGAGGCGCAATCCGTGCACGTCCAGCTACTCGTTCCAGTCTTGCACTTGACGCTCGAGCCCACGACGGGCTTCGGCAGCTTGGAAAATATCGCCCGTGAATAGAAGTGATGCCCCAGGGTTTGATTTTATTAAAATGAGATTTCAGCTTCTATCTACTTATAATTCATTTTAGGGAAACATAAAGCTGTCTCCTAAGAAATGTTCACACAGAACACCATTTTCCGATTTTCCATTCCACTATGTGCTATTGGAGTGTCTCGTGCGTAACACAGCATTCTAAAAACACTGCGCTCAAGTTAAAAGAAGTTCAACTTTCAAAAACTAGCTCTCTAGACCATGGGTGTCCAAACCTACTCCTGGAGGGCCACTGTCCTGCAGAGCTTTTCTCCAACTTGCATTAAACCCCCTGCCTGGAAGTCTATTTTATGTCTAATAAGACCTTGATTAGCTTGTTCGGGTGTGTTTAATTGGGGTTGGAACTAAACTCTGCAGGATAGTGCAGACGCTTTAAGGACAAAACCTTGACAGAAGACTTGAAATAAAAGTGAAAAATGACTTGGGGTGTGGGAACCATAGTATAAGAAGAAGAATTGTTGAAGAATGTCTGTTGAATCTTTAGAAAAATAATGCTATGAAATTAGCCTTAGCAAGACAAAGAAGTTTACCATTTTATAAAAAAAAAGCCATAATGCTATTACACACAATCATTCTAGATCTAGTGGAGATTATGCTGTGGTGGGGATTGGCAAAATTTGAAGATAGACTTAAATACTGATTATTTTACTTTTTTGGCTTTAAAAAAATACTGTCAGGATTTAAGACACGCAGTGAGAAATTAGCAATGAAAAGGCGTGGACACAGTTATTTTTGTGCAAAATGTATGTGAGGACAGTAGTTGAATGAATCATGCAACCTGATTTACTAAGGTTTGCACTAGTCAATTTACTGGTATTTGCACCCTTATTTAACAGCCCCCCAAAAAAAAAAAAAAAAAACAAGTCTCCAACCATTTTTTCACTTGACTGGCACCGAACATATTGTTTGCGAATTTTAATTTGCTGCTGTAAATTGGTACATCACCGCAGAACTTTCCACTCCCGTCAATGGTTTTATGGGATTGCGGTCTCACGTTAATTTGCCCTGGTTAGTAAATATGGCTCTAAGTGCCCTAAACAAATGAATTATCTTTCAAAGATTTGTTGCCCAAACCTTTCAATCCAGTGATAACTGTCGTTCGTACTCAGAAGCGCTCACTGCAGCAGGCCAGTATCCCTGTAAACACAAGTTTATGATACAACCATTTGCACCATCACTCCCGGAACCAGCCAGTCATTATGAAATGGACAATTTCATTTTTGTGTACAATAGCTCTGGCCATGCCATCTGAGACTAGATGTCATTGACATTAAGAAGCCAACATTTCATAAGTCTGAAAGATGGCTGATGAAATTATAGACCTCTGAGCCTGTCAACATACAGTTGCACATTAAACGGACACTGTAACCGCAAACACCTTATTACAGGTCTCTCTAACGCCTTTTTTTTTCTTCTTCAGTTTGAGCTGAGAAATTAACTTAGGTGCCTTTAAGCTGCTTACTTGCAAATATTTGACCTCCGCTGACAGTGAGTGATTACTGATAGCACAGGCATCGGCGGTGTACCAGCACACCATTAGCATGTCATTACGCATAATTACTCCGCGTGGCAGAGGGGAAGTGAACTGAGCTGTGCATTTAAGCAGAAATGAGCTTGTGTAATGACACACAGTCCTGTCAGTTAGGAGAGCTGGTGGTGCCCGTGTGTGGTTGTGTACTGTAGGTTGCCTGTTGACTGTGGTCATGGTATTAGTTTGGTTAGTCGTAGGAGTTGTCGTCTCTGTTTGTGTACATCTTTGTGAGGACCGGTTTGAGTTTTAGACCAGAGTAATGAGGACAAAGAGAGTAAAATGAGGACATTTAGGCCAGCCCTTTAAAGGCCTGTTTGAGGGTCAGAACTTAGTTTTAGGAATAAGGTTATAATTATGTTTAGGGTAAGGGTTCGTGTTTGGCAATTAGTTGTTATGGGTAGGGTTAGGGTGAAGTGCTAGAGATTGCATTTTGTCAGTGAATGTCCTCACAAAGATGGATGTACAAGTGTGTGTGTGTGTTTGTTTTATCTGTAAATGGCTCCATGGAGGAGTGTCTGTGGTTGAAAGTGGGTGTGTATTTTGCATATTCATATTCACTCATATTCACATATTCACTCACTTTTTGTATTGGATTTCAGAGACGGATTAATTAGACGGCTAAAACTCCAACGATATCTGCCTACTGAGTAACAGAAAATAATAGGATTTTTGTACACAGTGTATTTATGAGTAAAGCCTATTCATGTTGCTTACTGTATGTTGCCATGGTGTCGATGAAAGATCGAGCTCAAATCACACAATGCGCTTCATGTCAATGTGTGCACAGCCTGTTGTGCCCGAAGACTGCTGTCACTGTAGTTTCCATATGTGTTGGTCAATGCCTATAGATAGCTAGTTGTATTTTTTGGTCAGTGTGACTAATACAGTTGTTTTCCATTATAATTGTTCAGCTTTTTCTTGGTTGCATGACAGCTTGTAGCAGTGAGAGCTGTGTCAAAGCAAAGGGCTGTTTGATCCTGATCTGACAGCCACGTTTGTGTCGCTCAGTTTCAAGGATTTTGTACCATCTGTTTTGGAAAGTCTTTGTTTTTTCATTGTTATTATTGTTGTTACTATGACCTATTATTATTATTTTTGGGTGATAAGGTAATCATATGTTTACCATATACTGCAGGATAACTGGCAATTCCAACCTCCAGTGTTGGAAAGTATAAGCTTTGTAGCAATCCAATGGCAAATTATTGACAAATTTGGCTTTTTTTCACATTTCAGTCTATTTACTTGCAGTCATACAAAAACTACAAATATCTGTTTGTGTCATTGAGCAGGTGTAACTTGTGTTGATTAATGCATAAGTTGCCAGCATGCTTTGTTTGCACAGAGAGTTGAATAATGAGCCCTGTTTTGAAAATTATTACATTTTGGAGTGAAAGGACGACTTCACATAACAGAGAGACTATAATCTGCTGATGCCCTTCTCCCATTTCATGGATCATGTCATATTTTAGAATTTATTTAACTCCTCCAACAATATCCATTGTTAATTGGATATGCAAAGACAGTTCTGGTAATGTGCTCTGCCGTTAACTTGGAAACAATGTTAGAAAGCACATATGTGATTAGATTAGTTGGCACATCTAGAACTGCAGCATAATGACTGCTCGTCTGAAATTCCTTGCCGCATACTGAGAGACCCAGTGTGCTTCGAATTATTACCCAATTTATCATCAAAATGCACTCTTCATATATTCAAATGTTTTAGTGTGTATGCACAGTATATACCATGTACTATGTGTTAGGCATAGCTTCAATTGAACACATTTGCAGTCAGTGAGTGTGTGTGTGTGTGTGTGTATATATGTATATATATGTATGTATGTGTATATATACAGTATATATACATACACACATTAGATGTCATACTGTATGTTTCCAGAAAGGCTGTTCATGTGAGGGTTTCATGACATATGGAAGTATGAGCAAATCTGTATTTCTATGGAAGACAGGAGGGTGGAAAGAACATCTTGCTATCTCTCATCGCCTCTCCTTCTCATGTTGAACATCTGGACTCGTCTGTCTTCATTTGAAGTTCTGTCGAAACGTGCCTTTCCATGCACACTGAGTGCTCCATATGTCAGATTTTTTGGGACTAATGTAAATATCAAGGTTGCTTTTATTTATTATTTAGTTTAGAATCAGCCTTATGCTGTTTACAAATGATGGAATTCTTTACATATTATTCATTTAAAGTATGCATGAGGACAAAAAATAGAGAAAATATTGAGCAAATTCAATTAAATGCTACAAGTATGCTATATTCTGTATGTTTTTTTTTTTTATATACATTTCAGCACAAACATGCCTCCTTTCTATTTAAATTTTGCCTATCCCTTTTCACAAAATCAGCGCTAATTACATACCACAATTAACTCTGCATAGCCAACTGATTGATTCATCATTATCATCAAATGATGAATCAATGCTGTGTGGGATAGACTTACCGTCTTTACCATGGCATGTGCTATATACAGGTTGTGATGTTTTCAAAATTCAATAATTTGGCCCAATCAGGAGCGAGGCCCACCCTGACCTTACGCCAAATAACGATCGATTGCAAAGTTGATGCGATGTTCAATTCTGCTCCAGATTAGAACAAACAATTTTAAAAAAGTGCAAGAAAGAAGCTCAATTCGGTACCCGCATGCTGTTTTGTTCGTGCACATACACGCAAAGCACATACACACATAGCTGCGTCTCAGAACCGAAAACTGAACTAAATTCTCTTTTGCGTCTTATTGCGCTTAAATGGGCGAATACACGCAAAATTACGTCAAAATGCCTATTTTGGCGAGTATCCTCATCTTAACTGTGTTAAAATAAAAAGTGCAAATGAATGTAAACAGTTGGGAGAAAATCTGATGTGTGTCATTTGGTCTTAAAGTGACAGTGGCTTAACTCTTTCCTCACCATTGATGCACATTTCCGTCATTTATGAGACAATGCTTCTGACGACTGATGGTCATTTCAATGAAGCTTTCTGTGTTTCCACTGTTATACAGTAGGGGGTGCTATTACGCATATTCTGAAAGAGTAAAATAATGTGATCATCAACATTAAACTGCATATAAATCAAAACTGCCTAACACAGAGGTGCCAACTCTCACGCATTCACCGTGAGACTCACGCAATTAACACTTTTCACATGCTCTCACGCCACATATCTATTTTCTCACGCACAGAAAAATCGCGAAGCAAAGAGGACACGGAGACCGACAGACTAGACAGAGCAGGTTAGTTATGATCTAAAAAAAATCTCAGATTCTGTTAATTTTATTACGAAATTCAAACAATAAATACCGTTTTGGCGTTTGTAAATGTGACTTGACAGATCCCTAGCGGCACGTGAACCGATCATCTCTACTTGCTAATAGTAAATAAACACGAATGAACAATGTTAAAAGAAACAGTACAACTTACCGAAATGTATATTCATCATACATAATATCGATCAATCAGTGTTTTTCAAAACAGTTGGAGAACAATTAAGTCACATTACATTTACCTCAGGAAAGCCATCTGATGACCATAATATAGGCTATAGCACGTTAGTTGGCTAGAAAAAAAAGAGCTATAGAGAGTATTTAGCTAAATATGTGTACTATATTACATATTTATTATATTTTTACTTATATCATTAAATAAAGTTGTTATTATAATAAAAACGCATTATATTTAATTTGAGTTATTTTTAATAATACTACCAGCTGATAAGGCTCTCTGTATGTTTACAGCATTAAGTAAGAAAAATTAACGCCTATCGTGTGTACCTAATATTTATCCAAATTAGTCTATATTAAATCAAATCACAAGAATTCAACTGAATTGAAGTCCTGAAATTTGTTTCAAGCAATAATAAAAAAACGTAGCTTACCAGAAATTGTACCATACTGTATAAACATTAACATGTTGTCACTAAACCTAATAAAATTCAGTTTAGTTACTAAAATGTTTTGACAATCACAATACACTTATTGTGATGCAAGATAATTTTTTTACATCCCAAATATAACATTTATTTGATCATTTACTCACCCTCATATAATTCCAAACCTTTATGATTTCTCTTTTCACAAAAGTTGACAAATGGATATGATTGGATTAATAGATCTATGGGAATTGAATAATGGAACATGTGAAACCAATCAAAGCTATCATTAGAAACGTTTACACACAAGCCTTCACATCAGATTAATTTTAAGATCATGAGAAAGATTAATTCTGTCAAGTGTGTTCAAGCTTTTAACTGGTGGTGTAGATAAACATACACAGACTGAGTAATTAGTTTTTATGTGACAAATAAACAGAGAACTAATCAAGAATTATAAAGGGATGTTAATTAACATGTTATGCAAATGAGTTAACCACACAACCAAACTGAAGTTCTTTCAGTTGGACCATGTGTACCTTGAGAAGTTTGGTTGTGTTTTGGCGAGTTTGTGTTTGGCACTGGGCTGATCTCACCACTCCTACACACCACATGCTAGCGCTTCCGTCAGAAACTCACACACAGCCCAATGCAGCCCACTCTGAGCGGCCAAAAACGGGCAACTCCTCGCTAGTTGGGTGGAGGGATGGATAGTTAGCTTAGCAGTGTTAGGAAAGATACTTTCAAACAGTGTCTCATAATTTCAAGTGACTCTTTCATAATGTAATTAGCTACACTAAACTTTACCAAGTAGCTAACTACACTGTGTTTCAAATATTTTGAGGTTTTTCCAAAAGCTTTTATTCAACAGGGATGCAGTAAACTGATCAAAAGTGCCAGTAGTGACGTTACAAAAGATCCAAATAAATGCCTTTTCTTTTGATTTTTCAACATTGATAATATACAGTGTATATATATATAATAAGACATGTTTCTGGAGCAGAAAATCAGCATATTAGAATGATCATGTGACACTGAAGATTGGAGTAATGATGCTGAAAGTTTGAAAATTCAGCTTTGCTAACACAGGAAAAGTAGATTAATAGAAGTTTAAAATATATTAAAATAGAAAAAATATATATACTGTATTTTAAATTGTAATATATCACAATATTGCTTGTTTTTACTGTATTTTTAATGAAAGAAATAGTCTTGGTGACCATAAGATACATTATTATTATTTATTTTTAAGATGCTATGTGATTTAAATAGGTTCAGTTTTTCATTATTTAATTGATGTTTTTGACCAACAAAGTTTGACCAAAACTGTCAGAGTGCATAACCAGCAAGTCATTCTGGACTTTTTTCCTTCAGTCTAAGTCAAATTGTATTAACTTTTATTTTTAGTTGAATTAGTTGTATTTTTTTCCTTTATGCAGCAGGTTAGTTGTATCAAACCAAACAACTACTTTCACGGATTTTTGAGGCATTCAGTATTCATTACTTCAATGAGCTCATTGTTTCTGCATTCAATTATTACATTGTTTAAATTAGTACATTTTTAGCTAACTGTGATTTTGTATATGTACTCTACTGAAATACATAACCTAGACAGTTACCGCTGATAACAGATCACTCTAAATTATAATGTGGACTCGTGCATTTTCTGTAAAGCTAGCTTGAAACGATGTGTATTGTGAAAAGCGCTATACAAATAATTGTGAATTTAATTGAATTTTCTTTTATTGAAGGCATGCATTGCTTTCATAGACTGCTTTTTATCAGATTTTACAAATCAGGAAAAAAAAATCTTATTGCAATCCTAAAAACTGGCATTGTTCATGAGTCTCTAATTTTTAAAGTCTCAAGTCACGAGTCAAGTATTAAGTTTTGGCTTTTGACTTAAGTGTATGGCATACTGAAAATGAATCTTAAAATTTGTTTTAGCAGAATGTCTAAAAAAGGACAATGTCTGACTGCATCAGAAGTGTAAATGAGTGTGGATGCTGTGCCAGGGAGAAAGACACAAAGCAAGAGACCGACAGTGATGGGGCGAGGTGTTGTGGTCCCGTGGCCTGTCTTTTAAAGAGGTTATGTCTGGGGTTAATCAGGAGAAGCTGGTGTAATGTGTGCCCGCTGTGCTGGCCGTCTGTGGGGGGTGAACTCCTCTGATTGCTCCTCTTTCATTAGCCTGTCAGAAAACACACCAGAGGATCACAAACACACGGCTCCACCTCTACCACAGAGGTCAAACGCTCTCACACACTCCCGTATCCACACATCCATTCATCTTAACGCACACGCGGGGTCCGACAGCTCCTCTCTCGGGCCGTCAATAGCTGTCCTCAGCTCAAGTTTATTTTGTGTTGAAACTCCCCAACCTGTTTCGAGTCCGTTTGTCCTTCTCAGTTGTTCTCGCAGTATCTGTTGAGACAAATTGATCACTCTCCTACCTCACGGTTGTCACTCAAACGGGCCTTGAGTGACTGTTTTCTAATGCAAGACACTTCTGAACTTCCTCCCTCACTGAGTGAGGAAAAAAAAACTCCATTAGGTGAAGACTAAAGACGTCAGTCCTCAGAAACTCAATGTCCTTTCATCAATAGTGTCAGGCTCGGAAAGAAGTATTATCTTTATTTAACCTACATGTTATCTGTTGTTCTTATTTTTTGTAGCAAACCAAATATCAGAGTTTGGATGTCAACTCAAAGCCAATGTGGATTAGCTTTGTTTGAACCCACGTAGGCAGAAATGTTGCCGTTGTCATGAAAATTGCATATATTAAAGCAGTTATTGTCAACAAATTTACATTTTTGTGCAATGCACAGTTTCCTGGTTTCCTGTAGCTTTGCATACCATTCAAGCCTCTTATGCTCACCAAGTCTGTAATTTTTTTTAAAATCAAAAAGTTTTACAAAAAAATATTGTAAAAAATGATGATGATATTGTGAAATAGAATTAAAATTCAAAATGACTTTGTCTATTTGAAGATATTTTAAGATGTAATTTGGCAAAGCTGAATTTTCAGCATCATTACTCCAGCCTTCAGTGTCACATGATCCTTCAGAAATCATTCTAATATTTGCTGCTCCAGTAGAAAATATATTTATCACCAGTGTGTTGAAAACATTTTTTTTTGTAAACAAACTTTTTCAGGATTATTTGATGAATAGGAAGTTCAAAAGGACAGAACATTTGCATAAAATAAAACCTGTAGATGTAGTTTGCCTTTTCTTGTCAAATAATTAAGCATAAATACCTTAACCAGGCTCAGTGTTTTGTTCTTCCATAATATTTTAAATATTAAAACAAATATATAAAATTCTTTCCTGGTTTAATCAAACTTGAATTAGAAACAAATATCCTTGTCCTTGCTGAATACATTTTTTTTTCTTTAAAAAACAATACCCATCTGTACCTGAAAATGCTATTCTTTTGTTTCCTTGCAAGCACTTGAATTTCTTTCAGTTTCTGTCAGTCCATGAGTATTAAGTACTGGTTAGTTGGCAGATTTAAATTAGTTTGGTTTACTACTAAATGCCTCAAACAAAACGTTCTATGTATGTAAAATCTAGACAAATCTAGTGTAGAGTTCTTTCTCAAAAGTTCCGGTACCTAAACCAGTACCTAAACAGAACTTTGTTTCCAAAAACCTGGCTTTTGGGAATCAGAACAGTTTCTTGCCAGTTTTGTGTGCAATATGCTTGGGAGTTCTGATTAATGAACTCCGTTATCATCAGTAAATTAGCAATTTGTCATGGTGAGTTGAATATCCTGTTAAGTTTTTTTTACCAGAACGATGGTCATGTCTGTATTTTACCCAAGGACACAGGGACAACTTAAAGGCACTATGAAAATTCATGGCGTAGTCATTTAAATGGCATTTTTAATGAGGCATAACTAACTCCCTAGTGTGATTGGCCCACCCAAATATATGCAGATAGCTTCTTGTTTGGTTTGGTTGTTTATTCTAGATTTCACTAATTGACCCAATGCACCATTTATCATGCAAGGATAATCAACAGGAAATTAAATCCGCAACAGGGAGGGGGTGAAACTGATAACTTTGCATAAACAACACAATGCATCGCTTCTGTTTACTGGATTTGAAGGTCTGAGGAAGAAATGTTGCAAATTTCCACCCAAAACAACAGTGTGTGCCGCTTTTTTATACACAGGTCTCACCCTGGCCAGTAGGATCATAAAGCGATCCATGGAAAGTCAGGTGGCATTATGATTAGTTGCTATAATCAGTAAACTGGCACAGTGTTGGTTGTTTGAATCGGTGTTTGCTGGCAGGCTGGCTCAGCCGGTGTGTCTCCGACGGCCTTCCAGAAACAGCTTGCTCAATAATTACTGGGTCATTATTGTTCACTTCATGGCTTTGTCTACTGTGCGCTTGATTGCAAACTCTGCTACGCCTGTCCACACTGATCTTCCCTGCAGTCCAGCTGACCTGGTGTTTAGTGCATAACTGGCCCTGACACTATAACTGATTTTTAATTGTGTTGTTCTGGGAAGCATTTCACAATTCCTGTACTTGGTCCTGACCTCACACCTCGCTATATCTGTGGCCGTAAGCCCACAACTGAAAAATAACTAAATGTAAGTGCACAGTTTGGTTGAAATAAATGAGGAGTGAAGGATCTAAATCCAGCGGTTGGAAGTTTATTTAACTCTTTCCCCACCATTGACTGAATTTTCTCTCTTTTACTGTATGAGACAACGCTTCCCCGCCATTGACCAAAATCTTATTTGAATTTTATTTCTATGACACATCTTCTGAAAGAGTACTGAGTCTCCTGATCAAAAGACATTTAAAGAAGAAGCAGAAACTAGCGATAGCATATGTAAGCAGATGCATAAGTAAAATAATGCGATCATCAACATTAAAGTGCATATAAATCAAAACTGCCTAATGTTACTGAATGAAATGTCGACTTAGGACTGTGAAGCGTTGGGAGTGTTGATGGACTCGATCTACTCCATCTGTGTTTTGATCATCATTCTCAATCCGATCCAGACGTAATCTTTAACAAAAATGCGATATTGCCCCTATTTTTATGAAACTTACCCACATTCAAATGTTGATTAAAAAAAGAATTCATGAAGTTAGATTTGATTTCAGAGGGTCTGATCTTTTTTTTTTTTTTTTTTTTTTGATATTTATGTATTTTGATATATTGCATGTTTGGATTAAATACACTGAACAAACCAATTAACAAAATGAATAACAGGTAGGGATGCACCGATACCACTTTTTCCAGAACGAGCCCAATACCTTTTATTTTTAGTAGGCTACTTTAGTGCCGATACCTGCATTTTCATTGAATTTTTTTAATTATTTTTTATATTGGGCAGAAAAACCAAAAGAATATGAATCAAATTAGTTGGCTTAGCAAATAGACATTTCCTTCAGTTATTTGCATACCTACAGTAACTATGCCTGTTAAAATGTATGTTAGGAACTACTGTTACTTTCACTTTATCATATTCTATCTTTAATTTAATAGCACAGTGAATATTTAGAGCTGCTCCAGTGAGTGCTCCAGAGTGATTTTTCGTCTTTTTGAGTCTTTCGTTGTTAGATTAACATTGAGGACAAAGACAGCAGCAGGTTTATTAGGCTGCTGTCACTTTAAGAGCTGCACGTATCCAACATACTGTTACACACACGTTTTTTTTTTCAACTGTTAAGTTCACTTAAGGCATAACCGACTACGTTTCACAAGTAACTTGCCTACACAGGCATTTTGACATATTTTTGTGTGAATTTGTCCATTCAAGCGCAAGAAGACATAAAAGAGAACTCTATTTAATAGGCTTTTCACGCTCTGTCTGAGAGGCAGCTTTCTGTGAGCGCTCTTCAGATGTTTACGCATAGAACATTTCTTGAAAACATCATGTGATTACTGTACCACCTTCCTGTAATAATGTAGGGAACCTCTTGTTATACATAAATCATGTAACAGTTCATGTGTTAACTTGCACATGCGATTTGGTGCTCTCTCTCTCTCTCTCTCTCTTTACTGTCAGTTAACGTTAGTAATGTCCTCCTCATTGTACTTTATTTGCCATATCCGACTGAACTACAAACTTTCCAGCAATGTCTGTGAAAAGGGATGTGCACTCAACAAGCTCGCTCATCTGTGCCACTGCGTGCTCAATCCACTGTGTGTATCGCTTATCAGCTCACGCACACCAGCTATATAGGCATAAATATTTAATCTGTTTAACATTCAATTTACTCGATACATTTACTTCATAGACATCCTTCTCTGATATATCCATTCTGCTCTCTGTTTGCTTTGTTGTCAGTGTTCCTTTGTTACATGCACTGCACTCTACACGCTGTGTGGTATCGGAGTACAAGTACACGAGTACAAGAGCGCAGTATCGGGCCAATACTGATATTGGGTATTGGTGTATCTCTAATAACAGGTGTAAACGATAATCAAACAACCAAGGAAATGAACTCAAACGCATGAAACTGAACTAAACTAGTAGAAAACCCAACCAAATCACCAAAGAATCTGAAAAAAATTATTTCCGCCAAAATATTTAGTACAAGCGTTTTAAACGTTGATATTAATAATAAATGTTTCTTGTATTACAAATCAGGGTATTAGAATGTTTTCAGAAGGATCATGTGACACTGAAGACTGGAGTAATGATGCTGAAAATTCTGAAATAAAATATATTTTAAAATGTATCAAAATGGTGGTCAGAAAATTGTCTCAAACCGATCAATTGATATTATAACTTAAAATGTTTTAGTGATAAAAACAATATGCTTTTAATCAAGATGTGCTGTGGGTTAATTTTGCTTGGAACACAAAAGACCTGTATCACTGCATTCACCTGACGGGGGGGGGGGGGGTTGGAAAGTCAGTTTGTAGAGATCTGAAGAGAAAAGATGAATATATCTCCCATCTACCATTCCCGCTTTCTTTGGTTCAACAGATGAGGACGAGATGCATTAGATGTGCCATTGAATCATGCACAATATTTGATCAGAAATTGCAGGCATTGGATTTTACTTCTTGCCAGCAGTCTTTATGAGCCTGAATGATCCCTGAAGTAGCATGTGATCAAAGCTAGCGTAGCACGGGCTGAATGGCAGGCTTTTGTGTGGCAGAAGGACGTCGGTGGCGTCCGATAGAGACCGCGCTGAATAACACTGAATCCCTTGATCAGGCTTCATTTCAGCCTCATCACCACGAGTGCTCCGCAATTCTCCGCTCTGAAACTCGTCTTAGTAATGACACCAAATCCACTGCATTTCTATTCAGGACTACACGTGCAGTTGGGTGTCTTTCCGCAGTTGTACCTAGCGCTACACCTGAATTTAGATGATTCATCCGGCCACAGTGGAGAAGGGCTGTTTTTTTTATTGATGACTGTAATTGATGTCAAAGTGTTGCTCTGGGTTCACAATGAACTTCCATTTGTAGATGTTTGTCCTTGAGAGAAATGGATTGTTGACAAATCAAACCCTAGTGCAAATAAAAGTAAGAAATGAACAAAGCATGTATCTGAATTGGAATTAGGCTGAGAATTTATCAAAGCCTAAGTTACAAAGCCATGGCGGCTAGCGGTTAGCACATACTGTATGCTGCAGAAACATCGCACCTCTGTTCTCATGTAGGACACGTTTCAAAATCTATTATGCTTCTGTTTCCCTAGTTACTTCCTATGCCTCCTCTACTGTCAATAAAAAAGGAAATCACATGCTAGCTGTTAGCCAATTAGCTCATCCCAAAACTGCATTCAGGACTATATGTATGCAGGGATGCAAACTTCAGGTGAAAATTGCTGGTTTTAATCCAAAAAGGTCATTTGTGAGGACATAAGTTTTTTTTTTTTTTTTTTTTTTTAAGATCAATGTTGACGCTATTTTCAGTAATAATAATAATAAAAAAAGAAACCCTGAGAAACAACAACAACAAAAAAATGCAATTTTACAACAGAAAACAAATTGTAGGGAATTTATATAAAAAATGTAGGAGAAAATCAGGTTTTTGAATAACATTACAAAATACCAAAAAAAAAAAAAAAAAAAAATCCCACATCTGTTTCATTATTTATACATATATACTATTAATGGCCATACAGATTATCTCTATGGCATTCACTTTATGCCACATTAGAGGGCAACAAGTCCCATCTCTCATTAAGAGCTCATCTTAGAGTCATCAAGTCATGTAATGTCATGGATTTTATTGCATGTTCGAGTTCTCAGTTGGCTTTCATGGCCTCTAGCTCTGTTCTCACTTTATCGCACACATCAATGTAGCCATTGCCTTCCGTAATATGCTTTATGGTATTCCAGAGCGAGAATATGATCCATTTATGATACCTCAGGACACTGAGGAAAAGCTGTTGGAAGAAGTGCAGTGTTTTTGGTTGTAAAGCAATGTGAGTGACAGAAATGCAGACAAAACCAGAGCTTGACACAGATAGAGGAGTTAGTCAAGCAAATGATTGGGGCTCATGTCACAGTTCCCTTGGATGATAACGGCCATCTCCTTCAGACGCCTTTCTCATGCTAAAGTCTCACTCTCCTATCTGCTCTTACCTGTCACATGTACGCCGCTAATTAATATGACCACTGCAGCGTGTAATTGGTTGCTTTCTTGTGAAACCTTGCACTTAGTAATGTTGCTCTGGCTCACCTTGACGTGAAAGGTAAAGCTTTTGTTTATAAAATGCTATTGCCACCTGTACTTCCACTTCCAATGGTTGAACATGTTACTCTGGACAGGAGTGCCTGATTCAATTGACTGTAACTCAACAATCCAAGTGATTCATGACCGCTTTACCAGTGATATTTACATCATTCTAAGTGCTTATTAAGAGAGCATGTCAATATTTGAGACATATCAGGCTTTATCTGGTTATCTTGAGAAGTTAGTTCCTGCTAGTAGATGCCATAACTACAAAACTATAGTGGGGAAAAAAGCACCAAATCCCCCCAAAACAGAATATATTTGTGTGAGAAACAGAGAAGCAAACCGAAATTTAAGGTTCAGCTCAATTAAAATGAATTCTGGTGCTATTGCTCCAAACCCTGGTGTGAACGACTGAAATATGAACCCAAAACGGACCAAACACATCTAAATAAACCAAAAACAGGATGTGATGTCATGCGACCCTAAAAGGACAAAAAGCTCAAGCATAACTGGTTCTTCTTGTCGCAGCAGCGATGTTGCCCATTACAGTTCGGTACAGAGGTTGGAACTGCGTCTCCTCGCAGCAGATATTCATTTGTGTGTACGAATTATTAGTGCCGTTTTGACTCCTTTACACATTTTCTAAGCTCTTCGTTAGTTCTCAGCTCGTAAAAATACCACCATGTACGCGCATACAAAAAGCGCTTTTAGTCCAGCACACAGAATTGGTTTGGATGTTCCATGAGTTCCGTTGCAAATTTATTTATATATATATATATATATATATATATATATATATATATTTTTTTTTTTTTATCTATAGGTTTGGTCTCAAAAATGACAGTGTGAATGCCAAGCGAACCAGGACTATAGTAAATGTATAATTTTCTTTTTTGGTCCAGACCAAAGGAACCAAGAGAAGAGATCCACATCCTAATAAGCCTTATTCACTTTTAGCTGTTGACACAAGAACCATTGCAACTGGATCATTGATTGAGTTAGTTGAACTCAAGAACCAAATTAGTGATCAAGCAATTCTTTTCATCCAGTTATTTTACAGTTGATGTGGTTCACAAATTATTCCTTAATCATAGATTTATTGAAGGACTGAATGATATGGAAGCTTGTTTCCACCACAGAATAAAAAATAAAAAAGGTAATTTCGACTTTTTTTCTTCTTCAGAATTGCTTGATATAAACTCAGAATTGCGTGAAAAACAGAGAATTGCGAGTTTATATATCACAATTCTGACTTTATTTCTCACAATTGCGAGTGTATATCTCGCACTTCTGATTATAACTCGTAAATTGTATGTCAGGATTGCGAGATAAAAAGTTGCATTTATCTTTTAAATAGTTTTCTATGGCAGAAACAAGCTTGAAGAGTTAAGTTCACTAAATCAATGATCTATAGCAGGTTGCATAAACTGTAACTGTAATAAAATAGTCAAAAACTTAAGCAACGTTCGAACGGCAAAAATAGTGTCATTGAGGTGTAGACTTGTGTGTATTGTGTGCGCAAGACACAATTTTGCATGGCGGTGAGCACGGCATTTTTGTGACTCTGCTTCTGAAGATGCACGACTTCGATGCGATTCTGGCAAAGCCGGCATCCTACCGGCACCCAGTTTGCACTTGTCTAAATTAATTGCTTACATTTACGAAATGAGCCTACAGTACAACAGCCAAGTTAAGTCACCTTTATTTATATATAATTAATAAATAATTGATTTTATGCCGGCAACTATCACCCTGTAGCCCAAGACTAGTTGCCCACTGAAGCTAAGCAGGGTTGTTGCTGCTCAGTACCTGGATGGGAGTCCTGGGAAAACCAGGTCGCTGCTGGAGGAGGTGTTATTGAGGCCAGTAGGGGGCGCTGCTCACCCTGTGGTCTGTGTGGGTCCTAACGCCCCAGTATGATGGGGACACTATACTGTCAAAGAGCACCGTCCTTCGAATGAGACGTTAAACCAAGGTCCTGACTTTCTGTGGTCATGACAAATCCCATGATGTCCTTCGAAAAAGAGTATGGGTCTAACCCTGGCATCCTGGCTAAATTTGCCCATTGCCCTCTCTCCGTCACCATGGCCTCCTAATCATCCCCATATAGTGATAGGCTTCATCACTCAGTCTCCTCTCCACCAATAAGCTGGTGTGTGTTGGGCGTTCTAAGGAACATTTATAAAAGCTACTTAAATGCTCTAATTGAACTAAGGCCTAATCCTGATTTTATCTATGCCCTGAATGTGAAATCTAACCTTCTATATTTCTATCTCTTGTGTTATGTATGCAGAGCTCCTGGAAACCATAACATTTTGTGTTTTTGTGCTCACTTTTAAGCGAGTACATAAAAAAAGAAGAAGTGTTTTGGACAATACAAGCCCCGAAAATGATCGCAGATGCACAATTCGAGTGTCATCTAGGCATTTTCATAAACTACTGGACTCACTAATCTTACATACCATGTCGGACAGAAACTGGGATTCGGGGTCTGAATTTGACTTTGTGCCGACAGAGCAGTAACTTTAATGGCTATTAGGATTTGGGAATAGATGAGCAAAAAGACGAGGCACTTGTCCGGACATGGTGCGACCGTCGGAACTGCACACATGCTCAGAGTGAGAGAGAGCCAAATAAATCAAAATCAATCTGTGCATCTTTTTCGGATCCAGAAGGCCTGGCCTTTCCTTCCCTCTCCCGAGAGACATTGCCAATTCACTTTTGAGATACTTTACTTTCTCTTGCTGCTTTAATTTAATCTATTGCAAATGTATTCACCTTTCCTTCATGAAAGTGATGCAGGACGTTTTAGATGGATTACAGTTATTTGGCTCATTCCTGCACTTTTGTCAAAAATATTTTTTATGATAATACTTCTGCCATTTTCAAATGTTATGTCAGTAATACACTACTTAATTCTGCACTGTTGTATACTGGATGCTACTAACAAAGCAATCTATATGAATTATATTCTTCAGGAAGAAAGGCTTTTTGGCTCAATGTACTTTACACTTGGCCTAAATCGAGTAATTGGATATAAAGGCACATTAGTCTCTTTTTATGGAGAATGGATGATGTTTTTCAGTAATAATTCATTCAGATCTTCATTTAGTTGATTTTAAAACATCTTGAAAGTCCTTAATAAAGTATTGTGGGTTTTCAAATTGCTTTTCTTGTTGTTGTTTTTTTTCCTGAAAGCCCCATGTTGGACATTCACCCATGTAGATCAGGGTTTTCCAAATTGGGGTTTGCGAGTTGGTGAAAGCTAATAATTAATTTAAAGAGATTTTTTAAAAATGTTTTTATTGTATTATTATTTCGTTTTTCATCAACTCACAAACACCCAGGGGTTTGGAGATTGGAAAACCCTGGCCTGGGTGAATATTAAAGATGCATTGAATAATGCAGTGCAACATAAAAAGAGAAAGAATTTTGAAAAATACTGTATTAAAGGGCTAGTTCACATAAAAATGAAAATTCTATCAACTACTCATGCCTATGTCAATCCAAACCCATAAGACTTTTGTTCATCTTCAAAACACAAATGAAGATACAATGATAAAAATGATTCTGTGGTGAAGAATAACTACAGAAAAAAACAACTAAAACAAATGTAATTTCTACCTTAATAAGTTAGTTCAGGACTTCATGCAAGAATTTAAGCAACAAAGTAATTTAGAGATTGGTACTCAATTTAAGCTTGTAGAAATTAAAGCATAAATATCCTTATGCCTACTCAACTTTCTGATACTAGTGTTCCCAGTTGTGACAGTCGGAGTTCATTTTATTCAAAATGACACATTCATACTCATTCAAACATATTCATAAAAAATATCCAACGAATGTTGCCGTTATTGTGTATTGTGTTCAGGTGGGTACCATATTACTTCTATTATGTAGATATGTTGTCTACACAATATCTTCTGTATTACTTAGAAGTTCTAAGTAAAGCATAGACTTTAAAAACAGGGCTTAATTCAGTGTTATATTGTTTAAGTAAAATGTATTACAAAGTAAACTTCAACTTAGTAGAAATTACTCAGCAAACTTTAACTGGCCAATTAAATTGACTCATTTTTCTTTGTTAATTTTACTCAGTTAGTAGATTTTACTTCATTCCAAATGTGAAATTTACTTAAAAATCTGCGTGCAACAATCTTGCTTTTTTACTTTTTTATTTTATTTTTTATGAAAACTGAGATGTTTGTGTCCCTCTACTGAAAATCCTTTCCACCAAAACTTTCATGCATCGAAAAGTATAATTACATTGTAAAAGTAATCCATATGACAAATTTAATAAATTAAACTGATTTAATTTAGGCTTTTATTCACATGTAAATTAAGCACATAGAGCTCAGATATGATAAATGGAACCTCAACTCTACTTGGTTAATGTGTGAAAACAAACTTATTTTTTTATTTTTTTTTGCGGAAGCTCAAACCTGTTTGCGTGACACTCGAGAACAGACCTCATTGGTTCTCGTGCATCAAGCAAACATGTTTGAGCTTCTGTTTACCATATTTTTACCATACCATACCATACATGTGTGCAGATCGATGTTTAGTGAGCAAACAACTAAATTATTTTCATCATATAAAGTGATGATACCTATTCAGAAGATTTGGAATAAACCTCTTTATTCACATGGATTACATTTTCAATGACTTCCTGAAACATCAACATTTTGTTGCAATGGAATTTCAATGGAGGGATGAAAAATATCTTAGGTTTCATAAAAAAATATCTTAATTTGTGTTTCAAAGATGAACAAAAGTCCTTTGAAATGACATGAGAGTGAGTAATTGATGACAGAATATTGATGCGCTTCATCAAGGGCTTTTGCACCAGAGGAATGTTTTCATAGTTCCTATAACTATTGACGGAAGTACCCGCTTTTTAGCACGTTTACACCACAGGAACTGGGAACGATTTTAGCTATATGGAACACCTTTTATGGGGACTAAATTAGCTCCTACTTCAGAGTGGGATCTGTCTCAGCACAATAAGAACTACCAGTGATGAAAATGTGTATATATATATATATATATATAAACCAAAATAATGAACGTGGATGTGCTGTTAAATTATTGACTAAAATAAATATTAACTAAAAATCTCAGGGGGTACTTCAAGTAATTATTTTAGGTAAAAGGATTTCGGCTGACAAAAAAGTTTGGGAATCCTTGAGGATCATGGGAAATTGGACAAGAACAAAAACGTATTTGAAATTCGCATCCCTTTGAAATATCTTCCTGTGAGCTCGCCTTTGAAAGTTGATGCAAGTTCCACTGCGAGACCTTTGGGGAAGGATGGCGGTAAAGAATGGACCACATGTATGCGGGACCTGCGGGGTGACGTAGACGAGGTGGGTTATCTCACCCGTCTGGAGAACGAATATAAAGCATCCAGAAGGCAGCGGCAGGCAGGCAGTCGCAGAGGCGCCGACGCAGATTTCCGTCACACGGGGAGACGTAATGCTTCCGTCGTGCCGAATAAATTCCGGGAGTGTTAAGCCTCCGCTGTGTGTGTATGCCTCTGATAAGCTGATCATAAATGGGGGGATTTATGATAGCGTATTAGGCAGCTGCAATTGTTCATTCAACTATTATTTAGGATATGAAGGGAGGGGTGGGCATAGAGCTAGGAAATCGGTTTGAGTTTTTTATAATGTAAAACTACAGCAGCAGGAGGTAGTGTTTAACAAGACAGGGAATAGAATCGCAATAGTTTATTTGAAGCTCTCTGTGTTTTACATTTAAAACGCTTGAAAGGTAGCAAAGTGGGGGAGAGAAAAGTTTGAGGTCTTCCCTTTTCTCTCCTCCACTTTCCGTTTCTGGTTTGTTAGCTGACAGACCAATGGCATAATGTAAATCAACATGTAACCCGCCGACTTATTACCACCTCAGGCTCACAGGAAGCATGCAGATTTTTCTTTATTGATTTATTGAGTGCTACGGGGAAGGCAAGACTGGGTTGCTTTAGGTTTTTGTTGTTTTGTGGCATTGACAGTACAGATTAGTGTTGGCCTGCCAGAATGTGAAAGGGGAATTGCGGGTTCTTGGAGTGGAAGCGGAGGTTGCTTTCTTTGCTGAATGCTAAAGTACCTGTTCATTTAAATGGTCAGAGAACGTCTGTCCATCTGTACCATCTTATTCTTGAAATAAATAAATAGACATTTACCAACGAGGTGGAAAAAAAAGCTTAATATAGCCAATATAAAGACGTATTTTCTAAAAACCAGTTTCTCAAGTAGATTCGTCTGTTTTTTTTTAAGAAGTGTTTTTTGGTGGTAATCTAGACTTTTTTTCTTTCAAATTTAAAGTTTATGCATTTAAGCAGCACACCATTTCAAAATGTCGACAACTCTAGTGAAATGGCAATAAAACTTTTTTTTTCTCTAAGAAATGAATACTGTTATTTAGCTAAATTTTACATTAAACTGATCAAAAGAGACAGTAAAGACTTCTAAAAATATATATTTCAAATTTTTAACTTTCTATGTATCAATCAGATATTGAAGACTGGAGTAATGATGCTGAAATCAGATTTGCATCACAGGAATAAATTAAATATTATTAATTAATATTAAAAACATTACAATAGAAAATAGTTAAATTGTAACAATATTTCTGTTATTAATGTATTTTAAAAAATGAACTTGAACTTTATTATATATTTATCTATTATATAATAGTATATTAGATTAGATTATATTACATTATATTATTAATATGTAATTATTCTAATCACTATTAGTCTCACAGAGATGCTGTCTATTTTAACACATTTGTAAGCAAGTTCTAGGTTTTTCTGTTAGTGAGAACAGTGCGTGTTTCTGGATGGAGGTTGGAGGTACAGTCAAAAGGTTTTCAGCACCAAAAGTTCACTTTAACTAGGCCTATACACTTCCGGCAAATCCGCTAAAAGCTTTTAAACATGTATTGTCAAATGGGTTTTTCAGAAATCGGCTGTGTTCTTGTTATTACAATTCATCCTCCATTATAAGAAATATGGTTTCTTTTAACGTGAAAGTGTTGATTTTAACAGCCGGAGACAAAAGACCCAGACGTGATGAAAGGAGCAGTGAGTTACTTTTGTAAAACACTTTATGGCAGATGTGACAGTATGCGTGATTGTTATTGCTTCCTGTCTAAGAGTGTTAAAGTGAAAGGTATTAGTTTTTTTTTTTTTTTTTAAATGACAACATCTTTTTACACTTGACAAATGAATACTTCAGATGTCCACATAGATTTCCAGCCTTTAATGAGATCTCATTAGGAGAATGTCCTAGAGAATTAAAATTTTAAAGAATGTGTCATATTGAAAAGACATAAAAAAAAATAAAAAAAAAATCACACTAACAATGATGTGCAGAAATCCATCGGCGAGAAGATAACTCTAAAGTCTCATTTTTAAAAAGAACGTGCTCTCATAACCAGACAGAAACACTGTTGCATTAATGTAAATAAGTCAGATAGTCACAGAACTGTAAATAATGCTGAGATTCTTGTTTTCCTCTTCAGGAGGAATGATTGAATTTCTCAGTAATAGGCCTTTGTTATTGTTCAGATAGCACAGTATTGTATCCTGACATGTCCCCTTCAGCATTCTCGCCGGCTCTGACAAACGCACAATGCCAGAATTGATCCGCGTTTGCTCGGGTGGGAACCGTAATGAAGGGCCGCGAGTGTCAACACAAATACATCGACAGCGTCACTCTCACACAGCGTCCTATTCAGGCAGGATGCAAAAAGTATCCATGCAGCGACAAGCAATTTTTTAATTTCTACGGGGAAAGTGAAAATGCTGAACATTGCAACAAAATCACAGTCAATCAGAACAGTGTGTAGACAAGTTATTTTGAGTGCTCTCTTGCACTCACAACACTCTACACACATTAAAAAAAACATGATGTTTAAATAAGCATCCTTTTTATGGTTTTGTGTTGTGGAGCTTTGAGATTTGTCAAAATGTGAAGTTCCTCATCCTCCACAATCAGTCAATCTCTCTTCAGCCATATTGAGGTTTCATATACAGGATTTGAGTAGTTGTTAGTAGTGTCATTTGCCACTTACAAGGCCAAACATTGGAATAAAACAAGTGATTTTGAAATCAAATCAAATATAAAAATATGATGAAAAACTTAAAGAACTTAAATGAAGAAACCTTAGAAATGTTTAGACATTCTGCTAAGTAACTTTGCAACTACATGTCAACTAACTCTCATTAGAGCATTCATAGACCATAATCGGCTGTTAGGGTTAGATGATAGGGTTCGGGTTAGTAGAATTAGTTGACGTAGTTGCAAATTTACTTATAGTCAGTAAATGTCTGTTGGGAGCACCAAAATAAAGTGTTAGCAGATATTAGCAGACAGTCTACTAATACTCTAATGACTGTTAATTGCAAAGTTACGTAGAGTTAAGTGGACCATTAAAAAAAGAAAGTGTTACCTTTATAAATTACATATATTTACACACCGTATATACAGTATACATGTGTTTACCATACATGAGAGGTGGTGTGGAACACCACATACAAAGATGCTAACAAGCTAACAAAATGACTAAAACAACATTATGATTTTTGGACCGAATTCATTCAGAAGCCTGAACAGATTCATTCACATGTTCAAGCTTGTTCACTCACTAACTAGTTAAATGCCACATATAATGCACTATACAGTATATAGGGAGTAGAGAAATAAACCGCTATTATGTATCGGATGCTATTAGGAAACGAAACGCAGAAAAACCTAAATGCTATTTAAGTGGTTGCGAATAAAATCTCCTCATGATATGTAGAATCCGGTTTTGTGAATCAGATCTTCAGATTATTTGGCTCAACTGAATGGTTCATTTACGAGACGCTTTCTCATGAAGAGGATGACAAGGTTTTTGGTGCATAAAGACACATAATGCTTTTGAAGAGTTGGAATATGGAGCATAATACAGTACTCTAAAGTATGACTTTAAAACATATGAACAGAATTTTAAATGTTAGGCATCACACATTTGCTGATTTGTAAATGGTAACAGAGGAAAGACTGGACATCTTATACTAAACCACTGGGATCACACTCTACCAGACTTTTAGTTCATTCCAAACACAACAAATTTACACAGAAACGCGCCATTTTGCTAGGAGATGCATGCCAAATGAAAACAATATATGTTTGCCTCAAAATATATCCTCTGACTGAATGGAATCATAGTCTGAAGCATAAAGTTGGAGTTTGTGCCTATCGTTTTTTTGTAAAATCTGTCAACTCAAATCTACCAACTGTTTTTCGGCAGTTTAGCGTTGAATCGTCCAGACTGTAAATTGTAGCAAAAGTCATGTATAGTGTATTCCAGCCTTAAAAGGATAGTTCACACAAAAATGAAAATCATTTCATAATTTACTCACCCTCAAGTTGTTACAAACCTGTATGAGTTTCTTTCTTCTATTGAACACAAAAGAAGATATTTAGAAGAATGTTGGTAACTAGACAGTTGACTGTAGCCATTGACTTCCATATTTTTTCCCTACTATGGAAGTCAATAGCTACCGTCAACTGTTTGATTACCAACATTCTTTAAAATATCTTCTTTTGTGTTCAACAGAAGAAAGAAACTGTTGAGTTGACCAACTTCAAAGTTTTCATTTTTGGGTGAACCAACACTTTAAGTAGCACTTTTCTGATATTTTTCGAATCATTTTTGAACCCAGAGAGCTTCGTTCTCCATCCATTGTAGTTGCATTGAAAGGAGCGACCAGTAGATTCTTTGAAAGATCTTCTTCTTTGTTCCACAGTCATACAGGTTTGAAACAGCATGAGGGAGAGCAAATGATGACACAATCTGTCACTTTCTAGCACGGCACCTGCTTAAGAAACAGTGTCATTCACAGTTTTTGGGCCACATTGAAGATTTTACTCTCGCCGAGATACACTCATACCTCTCGGGTTTCGTAAAGCTCTTTATGTATCTTTCATCGGTTAGTATTTGATAATGAGAGCCGCGTGGCTTTGACCTGCGTAATTACCGGCAGAATATTCAAGTGTCCCGAATCTGAATTTCCATCAGCCGGGCCAATGGTGCTGACAGCTCTGGTTAGAAGTGTTTTATGGTGGTGGAGACGCACTGGCGCAGATGGCCACTAGGTCGAGGATGAGTCCCCCCGTGGGGAATGGGCACGGGGCAGAGGGCCGGTCATTAGGATGGTCAACAGCTGTTGCAGTCTTGGCATGCAGTCAGGTCGGGGCAACCTTTTGACCCCGGCTGTGCAGGGAGCATGCAAATGAGAGCAGTGGCTTCTCGCAGTCTTCCACATTCTGGGTTCTGTTCTCCTCGCCTTCCCTCTGTTTGGAGATGAGGTCAATGTGGCGTAATTACTTACATGCGAGCGATAGGCACCCCAACAGTGAGCAACACAGGTCATGAAACACAGATGTTGACTCTTTTCTCATCGCCACCGCCTGATTGCCCCTTCACTGAAGGATATTGTGTGTGAATCAAGGAGTTCATTTCTGGGGCCTGGTAGGCCATTAATTCATATCTGCACTCTAATGAGTGAGTTTCAGTAATGGAGCAGCTCAGCGTGTTATGATGGCACACAACGCAATTATGTCATCATGGATTAGACCGGTGTTCAGCCAATCAATGCCCATGTGCTCGACCATTTCGGGCTCCCGATAAACAAATAGTCTAGCGCCTGCCACTTCCAATGAACTACATTAATTCTGAGGCCAGGCCGCCCGTGTGCACGTGTAGAGAGTGTGTGTATCCATATGCTGCTGTATTTTTCAGACCAGGTGTTTTGTTTATCATCTTTGGTCGAGTAAGGGGGTTAATTGGTACCTTTTTTTTTTTTTAAGCTGTAAAACCTTCAAATAAAGAAACAACAACAACAACAACAACAGCAGCAGCTAAATAAGATAGCACTGCTTAGAGCATTTGTGATTTGTAGAGTTGGAAGTTTCTGTGAACCGGATCCAGCTCTGTTTCTAAGAACATGCTGTTTGTTCATTTGCCGCCCAATGCTTTTCAGAGAAATAAGGCTAATAATAAATGGCACGATACAGTTTAGTGGTCTGTTACTAATACTTAGGGTTAGGGGTTATTTGAACAAACAACTTTAATGTGTAACTCTTCCCACCCTGTTTGTGACAGACAAATGATACATAAGATCATGCAAGTTCATCAGGAGAGGTGTGGACAATAAAAGAAAAATCCAAAAAACACCATAGACAATCATCAGAGGGACCTAGAAGGGAAGGGCATCTATAGACCAGAATATCATAGAGATATGAGGATGGGCTCTTTTAAATGGGTCCATGAAGCACCTAGCAACACTCCAGAGCACCTTAGCAACCACACTGCAAAGTGATAAATACTGTACCTTAAAGCAAAATCTTCCTTTTAGAATTGTCCATTTGGAACTTTTATTAGTCTTGCCTAGTTTAAGCTGGTCTAGCTCCAAGCCTAACCAGTTGACAATTGCCCCCCAAAAAAACTAAAAAACCAGCAGAGCTGATCAGGAAGGGAGACCAGCTACAATTTCTCATTTGTAATTGAACGTTTGTGTAGGGAACATCTAAGCTATCAGACTTTAGGCTGGCAAGCTAGACCTTCATCAAGATGTTAGGTCTGGCAACTCACCATTGGCACGGCTCAATCCGAGGGCCGGGATAAACGGTTGTCTCTCAAAATCCCTCTGCACGCAATAGGATAGCGCTACAACCAATCAGAGCAACGAAGAAGGCTGGTTGGTATATTAAACTTTTGCCGTATCCAGTTGGCAAAACTCCGAACAAATCTTCCTTTTTTAAAAATGACCTAAGTGCCGTTCTTTGCTCTTTTCTCAAAGAAAAGCTTAACTCCAAGTCCTCCAGAGGCCAAAGCCGATTCGAAAGACTGTTCGCCAGCAGCAGCCGCCATTCTTTGTTTTCAAGTAGCAGGGAACCGTCGCAACTCTGTCGTCATTATGTTAAGCCCGCCCCGCCTACTCTATACACGATGTGATTGGCCTGACCTGAGTTTGTTTTTTCCAGCTCGAAAGTCAATGGAGAGTTGCTAGACCACACTAGCCTGGCTCCGCCCTCCTGCGTACTTCCGCTCAATTTTATTTCCCTTCAGTACTACGTCTGGGATTGTGGTGTATTCTTTGGTTTTCTCTGATAATTTTTTTGGCGGTCCAGTCAGCGAACAGAGGGAGTGGCTGAGAGCGATGACGTTGAAGTCGTGCGCTAGTTTGAGTTGTAGGGTTACGTCACGACCAAAGGTTAGCGATTGGTTATGGCAGATCCAGAGTGACTCTGGGCAGTTCCAATAGTTTTAAACTTAAACAGAGTACCCGCCTTCAAGGAAGTTAACGCTTGTCAATGGAGAGAGGCCAGACTCTCTGTACAAATGAAATGTACGAGAGTCTGGTAGAACCAGGCTAAGACCACACTGGGTGCAAAATAAATTTTGCTGCCGCTAGGGTGTGTCTAGATTTCTTGGCTAATCAGACTTATCAGTAACCTAATGCTAATGGTGCGTTCAAATAATCCTGGGAAATGCGTATTTTCAAGAGGGGAATTTGTAATCTTGAAGTCAGGTGCGTTCAAGTCACCTTGGTTGGCTAAAGATGGCAATGTACCTTTTCTACAAAAAAACACTTTTTAACCACTTCTACAAAATAATAAATAATGCATATCGGGTGTGTTTTTGATTTATGTTTTGATTTAATTTATGAAGGTGCTGTGAACGGAATGGTTATATAGATAATATATCATAATTGTACAATGCTATTGTATTTTGTACATGCAACTTGTCTAGTTGTATTGTACATAAAAAAAATGACATTTTGTACATTTCAACAAATTTAGCATCAACTACAGACAATGCATCATTGCGTCCACCATGTTTTCTCACTGAAACGGCCTTTACTTTGAAACTTACTCAACATATAATGACTGAAATGCACCACAAGCTAGTGCAATGTGCAATTAGCTTGTAACACAAATAAGCTTTGTTTGAATACTATATTACAGTATATGTAAAACAGAATTTAAAAGACAAATGTTTATAAAACAATTCAGACAACATGCATTATAAAACGACTTTGAGTTCATGACACTGGTGAGTTTCTCCAGAAACGGGCTGCTCTGGCTTCAGTTCTAAGAAATCGTTGTTTAGTTCAGTGAACCCCTTACTTTCAGAGAATCAAAGCTAGGGACAATTGCACTGTTCCGGTTCATTTTGCTTTGCAAAATGTCAAATTCTAGTTTGTGTTACGTAAAAAAAAAAGAAGCAAAACCCTTCACAGAGGGAAAGAAGCACAACACACGAAACACTGCTCTAATTTAGTGTGTGTGTGAGAGAGTTTGATGGCTAGAAGTTAATGATGGTAGTAGATCAGGCTCGCTTTCTATGAAATCATTGTGTGTTTGTTGCAGCCTGAACGTGACATTTTTTTTTTTCAATATGATGCTTTGTTCTGTGCTCAGAAGAGCACATCTGACTGTTTCAGGGAGTGTGTTTGTATGTGTGCATGTTATGTGAGACAGGTGGTATTGTAGAGACCCGTGGATAATTCGGCGAACACGACAGAGCCAATCACAACACGAAAAACCAGGTGAGCGCATTAGCATACCGCGGATAACAGTGTGTGCGTGCGGGTGACAACAGCTTGCCACCGCTGACAGTTCACTGTCACGGTGTTGAGTGGTGCGCTGATGTGCCGAAATCTCATCCACGTTCCTGGAAAAGCCAAGAATCATTCTCCATCACCACACCAAAACTCAATTCCCCTCTGCGGGTTTGTCAGAAAAGACGAGGTTGTTGTTTTGTCTTTTTCATCGTATAGTTTGTTTCAACCCAGGGTCACTGGAAATACATGTCTGTGGTGACATTATTTTCAGCAAAATTATATTATGTTGCATCTTGCACATTTTGTGACCGTTTCAAAGTGAAATGACCAGTAAGTGGCCCTAAAAGCAAGTTCAGTTCTATCCAAAACACATACCGTTACATTTTATTATGTTGCTTGTTGTGTGTATCACAGCCGTTCAGAAATGTGAGTGTCCAGTGAGTGGCACTAAAATGTTAATGCTCTTTTGAAAATGATGTGTAACCCATACTAAACCAGACCCTAATCTTAACCGATAGTGCTAACCAAAGCAAACGTGAGCTAAAGACACTTGCTGTAGCAACCATGCCATTTTAGCTTGCTTAGAAGTCTTTGAGCTCTTTTATCGCGACTTGTGTTTCACGGGACTTGTACCTGAGCGCTCTGCATCGGAAGTGCAGTGCTGTAACTGGTGAGCTTCTGAGCAAGTTTACTATGTCCGAAAATTGAACTTATTATGGAATGCAAATATCAAAATGTAGCCTATTAGTTTAAAAAAATTAGGCGCCATGGTTAAAGTGTTTTGAGGGCATAACTAGGAAAGAAAAATGAGTTAAAATAATTCAAATCTGGCATTTATCAAAATTTGTTTTTTTCCTGCTATGCGTCAGCTACCGTCAACTGTCTGGTTACCAACATTCGTCATAATATCTTCTTTTGTGTTCAACAGAAGAAAGAAACTCATACAGGTTTGGAACAACTTGAAGGACAGTAAATTATGACAAAATTCTAATTTTTGGGTGAACAATCCCTTTAAGGATGTTTTTGAAAAACCTTCAAACTTTTTTCTTTCTCCACTTTGCAGGCGTTGTTAGGCGCATATGTGAGTCATATCAAGAAGTAAACAGCGACAAATGAATTGCTTCAGTTCTTTTGCAGTGGATTGTGGGACTGAACTGTGTTGAGAACAAATCGCAGCACTTTATCAGTTGTGTATTGTTTGTTTGTGAATGTTGCCGGGGATGATGCTCTGACTGGGGGGGGGGGCAAAGCTTCCTTTGTGTGTGTGTTTGAATAGAAACGTGCACCTTTTGTAATATGGCCCTGCCAGCCCACCTGTGTGTGTGTGTGTGTGTGTGTGTGTGTATTTGAATGTGGCACAGTGTGTGATGTGATGCTTCTCATGCTAGTTTAGCCAGACATGGCTTCAGGCCACAAGAACACTCTCACACACACACACACGCGCGTGCGCGCGCGCATACACTCACTCACGCAAGGTGGATGTGGGTAAATCTGTGGGAGCGGACTGGCAGGATGAAATTGGATTTTTAGCCAGAGCATCAGGCTGCCGAAGCCCCTTCAGCAAACGGCAGGGCTTGAAATCACACACTTGTGGTCTGGGGCCGCTGCTGTGTGTTTGTGTGTACACGTTAGGGATGGCAATCATGAAGAATTTAATATCTGTTTCAGATTGTTATTCTACTAAATGGATACAGTTCCTTAATGGTTCCATTATTGACTCTTTTAGTACTTAGGATTTTGGAATTAATGATGTACTTAACAAATAAACATGAAAATATATTTTCATTTCAAAGGAAACATATTTAAAAAATGTAAAATGTACTTGCCATGTTCTTATAAATGTACTCGTTGTATTCATATGGGTCTCTTATGGTTCTGAAAAACTTTTTTTGTATCAATCTTTATCATTACTTTGAAAATATTTTTTTAAATATATATATATATTTTTTTAGGTAAAACATATTTTACAATCACAAATTAAAGATTTATCTTTAATACAATCATGAATTAAAGATAATTTGGAAGTTGCACCATGCACATTACATTTTACAACCTGAACTAACCTTGCCATGTCAAAAACGCTTTTTTTAACATGAAATTATTATTATTATTATTATTATTATTGCCATTTGAAAGAAAAAAACATAAAATACTCTTCATTTTTGTCCTTTTTTTTTCATTATGATATTAAGACAGTTTTTGAATGTTTGAATTTTGATTTTATGCCCCAAGTTTAATTCAGTAATAAAAAACATGCAGATCATGTATTTAGGTCATTGCATGCATATATTAAATATATATTTTAATATATATATATAAATAAATAAAAAGATTCATGTCAAATTTGTTTTCTCCTCTCACCATGATAGAGAGGAAGAGGCCATTTGATTAACGTACAGAGACCAGTCACATATAAACTAGTCATATCAGTCAGCTATTGGCATTTTTGTATGCAATATGAATAAGACGGTGTGTGAACAGATTTTGGATTTAGATGTGTCATCTGAAACTAAGACTGTGACATGTGGTTTAGCTCTGACTGATTCAGTGAGTCAGTTAGTGAGTCATTAAGCTGATTCAGCATAATAATCCATACATTTGAAACCTATTTTTTTTAAATAGTGTTTTTGACACATATAACAAACAAATTATGACACCAACATTTTAGATACCAGCATAATATTCACAATTCTTATTTCCATGTTTGTAACCACATCAAAAACTTCTAGCCTAAGTAATATAAAGTTCTTAGTCATTAATTAAACACATAAGCACATTGCAAGCAATAGCACAAATAAACACAACCGAACAAAGACACAAATGAAATAAACAGTGTTTTAAAAAAAATCTGGAACGTCTAATTCTAATTTTCAGGTACACAAAATGAATTAACAAATGTAAAATAACACAATATTGTAGCTGTATAAATAAAAAAACATACTAACCCTTGTTAAAGCTACAAAAGTTATACAGTAAAGAGCAGTGAGTGAATTTATCTTTGTCTTTTGTTGTTTAATATTAATGACACAGACGGCAGAAGGTATATTAGGCTTCTGTCACTTTAAGAGCTAACGCACGGACCTGATGTCTGTCGATACCGATAGTTCGATTTTTCTTAAGGAAAAAAACAAATCTCCCAAATAATGCTGCAAACTATACAGGGAACCTTCTCATGTGGTACACTATAATATTAGAGGTTACTATTGTAATCGCAATGATAGTTTTTCGAGATCACATTCGTCACATCTAAGAGCATCAAAATGTCATTTATTGTTTGAATTTCGTGTTAAAATGGGACAAAATGTAAAAGCTGGGACTTTGTTTCTTATCAGAAGTAACAAAGCTCTTTGTGATTATTGGATGGGAGGTGCGCTACAAATAATGTTTGGTGTAGGGAAAACCTGAGGACCTGGCAACCCTGGCTTGAACTACAGGTGATTCATAGGGTCAAATACTAGAAACTTGCGCTCTGCACAATGAACGTCATCTCGTGGTGCAATCTCAAAGAGGCAGAAAATCTCTTTCTCGGACCTTTACCTGGTCTGTTCCCTGCTGGTGGAATGATCTGCCCAACTCAGCTCGAGCTGCTGGGTCCGTAGGCATTTTCAAGAAACGGCTGAAGACGCATCTTTTTCGGCAACACTTGATCCATTAACACTTTCTCTTCTCTTCTTTATCTATTTTTTTTTTAAATGTACATATACTGCATTAGACTTAGCTGGGAAGGGTCATAGCACTTACATATTGTTGTTCTATTGTTAGTTTAACTGCTTATATTGTTCTCCTCATTTATACGTCGCTTTGGATAAAAGCGTCTGCTAAATGATTAAATGTAAATGTAAATAGAGCCTGCTTTTATGTAGCTATTTAAATTTTGAACTGTTAATGCATAATACTATTGTCGCCTTAACTTGCCCTAAATTCAACACAAGAGAGATTTCCTTCACACACAGTCTGACTCGTTTTTCCACGCCTTTTGATTGTCACGATATACAATATATCGGCCTATGGCCAATAGTGAAAATAATAGCTTTTATTGGCCGATACGGATCATTGGCAGATACATCTGTGCATTTAAATCACTTGACAGTTTAAATTGGCAGACTTTTGGAACAATGCAGCAATTCCATCCAATGGGCAGTCCTTACTGTCGAGCCCTGGATGCATTGAAAATGGACTCATTTGTCTTTTGTTTTGGACCGTTATAATTCATTTAGTTCATTATTTCATTCTCAACATGAAACTGGATCTGAATAAGAACCAGTTCTTGGGTTCACAACTCAAGTGCGTGTGCGTGTGTGTTAACTAGATGTATAGAATGATCCGGCATTTCACAAACATACACACACAATAAGAAAGAATGATGAAAAAAGTGAGGGGTGGACGAAAATACGGGCGAGTGAGAATACGGGATACGGATTGCAATAGCAGGACAGCTTGACATGAATTAAATCAAGTGGATACAATGTTGATAGACAACATGTAAGGCAAGGGAAGGATAGACAGACAATTGCGAGTGAAAGAAGAGAAAGAGTCTGGAATCCAGTGAGGAAATGAAATAAGAGTAGAGGAAGAGAGACAGACGTTCGTCCTGAACTGATTTGTCTTTGTCTGTGACTGGACTACCTGTGGCACTGATCAGAGGTTATCTGACATAACTCACATTGATAAGTGAGTATGTATGTGTCAGAGAGCCTGGAAGCGAGAGAAAGGAAGGGGGAAAAACTGATGGAAAAGGGAAGCAGTCAGTCCTCTGGCAGTATAGGGGCAGCATTTAATGCATGAATAGTCAGATGGAGTCTGTCAGTCGCCAAAACTGACGGCAGTTGAATAGCCTCAGACAGGGGAAGCCCACGGACCATTCATATAGTGCATATTACTCACAAACATAACTAGAACTTTCTGGAAAGGCAAGTTCCAATCTCATTGGCTGGTTTTGTGCAGTTTATCGAAGTGCAACAGGAAGGTCTAAAATAACTGTAAAGTATATCTGTTATCAGATATACTTTAGCGTAAAAACTGAATTTATTGTTTTAGATTAGCGAAACAGTTTTACACATAATGGAACAATGGTTTACATGTACACTGTTAGAAAAATCTGTAGAAATTACAGTATTACTGGCAGCTACTTGCCAGTAACTTACTGTAGATTTAAATTGATGTTATTTACTGGCAATAATTTGTTTAAAATTAAATGAACATTAAACATTAACAAGTCTTTATCTTTACAGAATAAAACTAAATTAACATCCTCATGCAAAGCATTCTGGGAACCAAAATCTGAAGGAAAAAAACAGAAAAAGGTTGATGAAGATTTCTGGTTCCCAGAATGCTTTGCATTAGATTGTTATTTTATAATTTTATTCTTTAAAGACAAAGACTTGTTAATGTATAATGTTCATTTAACTTTGAACAAACTGTTGCCAGTAAATAACTTAAATTTAAATCTACAGTAAGTTACTGGCAAACAGCTGCAAAATTACAGCAAATTTTTTACAGTGTAGAAACAAACATTTTACGGAATGGACTTCATTTCAACTTTGACATGCACTACTGTTTAAATGCTTTTGAAAGAAGTTTCTTATGCTCACCAAGGCTGTATTCGTTTGATTCAGTAAAAACAGTAATATTGTGAAATATTATTACACTTTAAAATATTTGTTTTTACAGTATGTCAGTATAAAATGGAATGTATTCCTGTCATGGCAAAGCTGAATTTATTACTTTCTTGGTTCTTTAATGAATAGAAAGTTCAACAATACAGCATTTATCTGAAATGGTAGTGTAAACATATTTTCTGTCACTTTTGATCAATTTAATGTGTTTTTACTTTTTTTTTTTTCCACAACACTGAAATCTTATTGACCCTAAACTTTCAAAACGTAGTGTATGTTAAAGAGTTTTGTTTTCAGCTTATTAGCAACCTCGACCACAACTGTATATTCTGTTTTGTTCTTAGAGTTTTCCTTGAAATCTGATTTATCCTTCATAAATGTCATGCAAAATGACAAACTGAAGTTATTCGCATTACACATTAGTCAGACAGTCTTATCCTGTGAAAGTGGGTGGTTCTTGGCCAAAATAATTTAGTCAATTGGCAAAGGCCTGGCTGTATAAATAGCAGTTGACAGTTGTGTTTTTAGATTTGGAAACTGGGATCCATGTGTTTTTGTGAAGCTACAACAGTTCTGCAAACCGGTTTCTGGCTCTGTTCAGCTGGCATAGATGAGCTGTGATCACGCCTGCACCTGTATGTTTGAGCACAGAGAATGAAACTTTGAGTTTTACCCACTCTCTTTTCCGGAGACTGATCACTGTGCAAGCCTGAGTGTGTGTGTGTGTGTGTGTGTGTGTGAGGAAGGGCTGAGAGTTCACCTCTCAGATGGGAATGATTTATGTGTCATCATTGTTCAGAACTGTGATCACACCTGCATGAGACCTGGAGAGACACAAGACTGACAGGGGAAAAAAAAATAGATTGAGTTAGAACATCTCTCTGCTTTTAGTCTTCAAAACTTCGGGAGCCTAAACCCTAGTGGATGGTTTTATACATTTAAACATGTATTTCATACTAAGTGTAGTGCAAATCTATTATCATATTTACTGAAATATTGCTTGAGACTTACTGATATAAATATTATAATAAACTTTATTTGGAGTATTTTTTTTTTCACAATGCATATTTCTTAATATTAAGCCTAAAATGAGTTTTAATATCACTAATAGTAAGGTTAGTATGATTACTGTATAATATCAGTCATTAAAGGTGCATTGCGCAAGTCTCTGAGTTTTTGCAGAACTATGCCCCCTTCTGGCGACACGCGAAACTGCAACCAGAGTTGTGCACGCAGTTACGTGGAGTTTGCGTGAACGCGCATGACGTCATGCCCAGTCGATTCCGTCCCGAATCCCTCTTATTTATTTTACTGTACAGGATTATAGAGGCAATCACAGAGATCATAGAAGGGCTCATTCAGCCCATCAGGCAATTAAGCATGTATGGGTTAGAAAAACAGGTATTTTTAACATGAAAAGTTGCTTAATGCACCTTTAAATATACTACAGTGCTATGCATAAGTTTAGACACCCATGCTAAAGTTGACTAAAAAGAGGAATAAAAAATCATCTTTTGGAAATTGAACTTTTTTAGGAAAAATCCAATCTTTAAGGACACCAATTTTCTTTGTGAATGAATAATGTATCGTAAATAAATAAATGTTCTTCCTTAAAATACAGGGTGCATAAGTCTGGACACCCCTATGTTAAATTCCCATAGAGACAGGCAGCTTTTTATTTTTAAAGGCCAGTTACTTCATGGATCCAGGATACTATGCATCCTGATAAAGTTCCCTTGGCCTTTGGAATTAAAATAGCCCCACATCATCACATAGCCTTCACCATACCTAGAGATTGGCATGGTTTTATTTCAGTTAGCCTAATAGCTGGTTTGATTTGCATTGAGAGATGATCTTATGGAAAGTACTCAATGCCAATCTCTAGGTATGGTGAAGGCTATGTGATGATGTGGGGCTATTTTAATTCCAAAGGCCAAGGGAACTTTATCAGGATGCATAGTATATAGTATGTACATAGTACATTTTACATTATTTAAAATTGTACCTGTCTTAACATGTGACAATAATAGAATCACTTACTGATTATTTTACAAAAAAAGCTTATGCTATTTCGATGATCCATTTTAGTCTCTGTACTAACTACAAGTAACTTTGCAACTACATGTCAACTATCTCTCATTAGAGTAGTAGTAGACAGTTAGTAAACTGTTAGGTTCGGGTTAGTAGAGTAAGTTAACATATTGGCAAAGTTACTTCTAGTCTGCATCAAATTAAAGTTTTAGCAGATATTAAGTCACTAATACTCTAATGACTGCTAGTTGATATGTGGTTGCAAAGTTACTTATAGAATATCTAAATTGGAACATCGAAATAAAGTGTTACCAAATAAAAATTTGGGGATGGTTGTCTGTGCATTTGCAGCTCATGTCAAGTGGTTCTTTGGCCTGTATCCTCAGATGCTTGGGAAAAGCTTAACCTTGGCCCACTCTCTCTTTTTTATTCTGATATTCCCTTCTAGTAACATTCTGTGAGTGTTTTTGCATTTATGCTGTACCTGCCCTACAGTGTGAGCTCAGGTAATATAACACTTTCCCGCTGTCTTAGAGAGAGAGTTTATTTCATTTTTGTCTTCCTGAGCTGTAGCAATTCTAGGTGGAATGATCTCAGGGATGCTGATATTTTCAGCACAGTGATTTGAATATGTTCTTTGAACATTTAATAGACAAAACAATTAATGCAAATTTCTTGCGCAGCCAGCAGATCTGCCAAAGAGATCCTGAATTGCTGTGAGCTTATTGTTGTCCAACCCACAATGCACCTCTTCTGTTGTTACCAAAAACAGCAAGACAAAAAACAAGTACTGTAAACTGTTTATGAGACATAAGTGTTGCATTTTTAAACACATTTATAAGGGAATGTGTTGTCGAGAGAGTGAGGCAGAAAAAAAGAGAGCAAAATAGATTGATTTAAAGGAGCACTGTCTTTAAAAAAAAGCAAATTGCAGTAAATATTGTTTTTAAATCAATTTTAACACTTTTTTCCCCCTCTAAATCTGGTTTATAATCTGTCAAAGGACAGATCGTGTAGTTTAAGAGAAACTAAGAGAGTTTGGTCAGAATGCATTTTGCCTGTAGAGCAAAGTAGTAGTTCACTCAAAAGTCTATTATTATTTACTCCCCCTCATGTTGTTCCAAAAAAAATATGATTTTCGTTCTTTTGTAGAACAGTAAATCAGAGTATTGATGCTGCTCTTTTCCAAGTAATGAAAGTAAATAGAGACCATGCGTCATTGAATTCAAACATGATGCTTTAATTCTTTAATAGGGCCTTTTGTCATTTATTTTTGTCATATATTTCATTATTGATTTAGATTTTATGTAAAAAAAAAACAGCATAAAGGATGTAAAATAATTGAAACAATATTTTAATTTACTACATTAAACGTAATATTTTTTATCGAAGTCAAAGTAAATTAATTAGAAAAATCAAACTTGAAAAAAAAGTTTGATTTTTTTCACAGAAGAAAGTCAGGTTTGGGACATGACGACTATCCCATTTTCTGAGTGAAATGACGTCTCGAACAAGAAAAAAATGAAGGGTGGTACTTTTTGTCCGTTGGGAATTGATTGTATGGTTGTGGTTTGCTATTGGTGGATCTCATGTGAGTGACAGGTTGCCCCGCCCTTGCGCCAGTAAACACATCATCTGAGAAGAGATGTCGCTACGAGGGAAGGAAAGTTATTTTGATCTAATATTTAATCACATATATATATTCTTTAAAATAAATACTGCAATATTTCATAAAAAAGTATTTGATTTGAAAAGGATATTTTGCATAATGCCCAATTATATACTGATCCATTGGTTTGACAGTATCCAGAAAAGACGGTACGTATTATAAAGAGATTATTTTGATTTTGATTTCATCACGTTGCATCATGTCACACACGGTGTAAGCATTCACTTCAAAACCTATTCTTAAAAGTTGCCTATTCTTTTGGCTTTACCATAAACAGTCAGAATATGTTTCACTTATTTGACATTGTTGCAGCTTCTCGCATCCTAGTCTGCCAGTAACGCTCTGTTTATTTCCTGTGTCTATGAAGCCCCTCCTTCTGAAAGTGCAATGTGCTCTGATTGGTCAGCTGGACCACTCTGTTGTGATAGGCTTTTGGAAATGTCAGGTATCTTACCATTAGAATATCAGGACAATAGGAACAGAAAATATATTTCAAAATAAAAGTCCTTGACCACAAAACACATTAAACATAGGGGAAATTGTGACAGCCATAACCGCGAGTCTCGGCACAATTAATGAAACTCAACCAGGCCTCGCTTCCTTTATTTTTGGGGAATTATTTAAAAGAGGAATACTGTGACATGGAAGAAGACTCAAGAATACCATTGAGTCATTATACTTTATACTACTGATTTTCGGAATAACTCCCTTTTTATTTGGACTTTGTGTTTTGGAACTTTGCAGACATTTTTCATGCTCAAACAGCAACATTACACACTAAAGAAAGTTGAAAATGTAATAATAATAATAATAACAATAGGTCCTTTTAAAAAAGTTCTCTTTCTTTTAAAAAATCTTCTGAAGTTATACGATAGCTTTTTGTGGGTAAAATTCTAAATACTCTATACTCAGAAACTTTTCTAAACTTTTCCTTAAAGATTTTCATAAAATTGTCTTTGTTTCTCACCCATATGACTTCAGAAGACTTTGAATACTGTTTTTATGATTTTTTTCAAAAATCCTTTTTTTTTTTTTTTGTAGAGATAAGCAGTCTCTGGTAACTACAAGCATTATCTTGTTTTGTCTTCTATACAAAGACTGTAGACATAGAAAGACGGTTCACTCCTATTACTCATGGATTGGAGAAACTGCAATGCACAAAATGGCGGAATACATCCCCTTCTAAATAAAAGAAAAGAAAAAAAAAAGTAATTGCATCACTGCAGCTGCCGTTAAGCTCCGATTCCCATAGAATCCTGAGGATATTTACGCTATTTGAGCATAAGAAACAACATTTATGGGACAGTTCATGTCAGATTTTGTTGCCGAACTGAAATATGTTGCTTAATTGTGAGTTCGGCAAGCAGTTTTGGAGATTTCAGGATTCCATTCAAAAAGATAGGATTTGGTCTTGGATGCCCGAAATAGCTGCCTGGAGGCGTTGCGTTGAACAGGCTTTCCTTGAAAGGGACTTTGGTTCTATAGAAGAAAGAAAATAATATAGGTCTGGAACAACACGAGGGTGAGTGGGTGAAATGGTAACATTTCCAAGCTATTCAACATTAATTGCTCTTATGAAACAGTGATATAACTCACTGCTCTTTACACTCCCTCACCGCTCCGTTCCTTTGTCGAAATTGTTCTTTTAGTTCTTTATCTCGACAACTGAACTCTTCTGTCCCTGAGCTCTCCTCGTGTGCCTTCAGACATGTTTGAAGCTGGTCACGGTCCTCGGCTGTGAGTCAGGCACCGGCTGCTGCCTCAGATGGTTCGAGTTGCTCCCTCTGGCGCTCCGCAACAATCCCAAGATGCAGAGCCTTGTTGTTAGCCGTGTCCTGGTGGTAGGCTGCAGGAGGGCTATGATTCATTCTCACAAACAATAATGCAGCTTTCAGCCATGCCGATGAGTAAATCTGAGAGATGAGCATCTAGAGAGAGCAGTTTGTGAGGGAAAAGGAGTGGGTGGTTGTGTATTGATTAAGTCTAATGTGGAGACAGCGCACAGGTCCACCTGACTGCCGGGAGAGAGAAATGCCTGACTAATTGACTGAGACAATGCAAATTATTTGTGGCTGTTTGGGAACATCAAGATTGATGGCTTCTTTGCTTGTGGATTTAATCGACTTGCTTTTACTGTTCTCTCCTGACATAATACAGAGAGAGAGAGAGAGAGAGAGAGAGAGAGAGAGACTCTTAACTCATAGAGGGAAGAAAGTGAAAAAAAGTGGAATGAATAAAGTGGTAATTAAAGACTAAATAAAAAAAAAATCTGTTCAGAGACAGACTTGTGTTCAATCAAGGTTAATGTAAAACAAAGATCAATGTAAAATAATAATAAAATATGAACATAGATTAACTTGTTCATAAAACACTGGGTTAAAATCAAAGGCTTGGTAAATATAGGACAGAACACATGTTGGGTTAATTCTACCCAGCAAATTGGGTTGTTTATTTAACCCAGCATAATGGGTTAGTTTAACCTAGCATACTGGGTGGATTCATTTTTACTATAGTACTAGTTTTTTTTTTTTTTTGCTTCATACATGAATTAATGTTTATGGATAAACTTAAATCCTCTAAACTTAAAAATAAAATAAAAAAAATACTCCATACAACCACTGGTTTGCATGATAACTCTGTATAACTTTATTTTTTTTTTTATCATATTTCACAGTATAGCATATTTTATATACTTTTCAATACATATTGCATACATTTAAGCTCGTTTAACAAATATTAGAAGTACAAATTAAACATTTCGAAGTAATTCAAGTGTAATAGACCAGTCTCTGTTGTCCCGTTTCCACCGTAACAGCACTGGATCTCGTGTTGGCACTCATCATGTTTAGCGGGGGAACTTCTAACTTCAGACCTAACTTTCACTCGCAGCCGACTGACTCCATAACCTGTCCATAAACAATCAGTGTACAGTTCTGAGAACATATTTTAACTTTCTAAGTATTTCTATTCTGTATCTTTTTTTAAAAAAGTCATAAAATTTTATGCAAGGCATCAGGTGTTTTAATCACGTGAAAAGACCAACGCGACACTCGTTTAGGTGACTCACATCGAGCCCCTGTATGTTCCTTTGCATATATATATATATATATATATATATATATATATATATATATATATATATATATATATATATTTGAGTGTATAGTTGTATGTTGATATATAATATATTTTAGATGAAAATTTAATTTACCTACCACTTTTTTTTTTGTATTGTTTTGGTTACATAGCATTTTGATGCTTTAATACATTTATTTATTTTGTTTGTTTGTGAAAATGTTTCCTTAAAGAATCAATGAATTATTGAATTGATAAGGACCATTAACCATTATATTCCTTAATGATTCCCACCCCGTTGAAGCACAAGTACCACAGATCTGACAAAGCTGTATTTTTAAAAACTATTTAGATTCACAGTTTTTAGGAGTTTGATCCTTTGCCGTTAATAGCATTGAGCATGCAGGATATTTTGATGTAAAATTTTATACACTCTACTACGACATAACTTTATGTGTGACATTTTGTTTTAATCACATCACATAAGTGCAATATTTCCCTTCTGCTGCATTATACAGTAAGACAATAAAGAGAGCGATATTGTTGCATAATCATATTTCACTGGTGTAGATCGTAACCCCAGCGGAATAAGATTTACATTCATGAATATCGTCAGTGGAGGTCACAGCAGCGTTTGTTTGCGAATAGGTCCAACATTTTTAAATATGAGGGAAAAAATACGAACAAATTGGCTCAATATCAATAATAACATGTCTAGTGCATGTGATGTTTCTGAGAGAATAGTGTTCTTTGATATGAGAAACAAATAAAAAAGCAAGAATAGTCATCTCTCTCCATCTCTCTGTTAGTTCTTATCAGTCTCTTTGTAGTGATAGTGATCTAGCCTGCCCCAAGACACTTTTTAATGTCACCCAGCTCTCTTTTAATCCTGCGTTCTTTCTGTTCCTCTGATCTGTGTGCAGTTTGGGGAGTTGTACTGTATGTGTGTGTTCTGAACTGTTCATATGCAGCTTTTGTGTATCTCCTCTCTGATTTTTTGTGTATCTCCTCACTGATCTTTGTGTATGTGCGCTGTGGCATGTGTGTGGTTTCTCAAAGCTCTTGACAGCCCATTTACAAACCCGAACTTCAGTCAGATAAGATCTTTAATACCAGGTGTCTTCTCTCTCCCATGACACCTCCCCACAGGCCACCGCAACGCAGCGTGCCTCTGAATTATTAATAACTAGGAGATGCCAGGCGGCCTTGATCAGCCCTCTAATAATGTTGATTTTCCAAAAAGTTTTACCACCAATGCGATTATTGAGATGATTAATGTGACAACCGCTTGGTGGGAGACGTCATATTAGTTCGAGGAGAACTAACACCGGGGTCTTCTTCTCTCGCTCTATCACCATCTGATCTGAGAGAAGAGTTTGAAGGAAGCTATAATTCCAAAGGATCGAAGACATGACGTTTCTGGTAAATTAGCAGTGAGATCCAACACACACAAACTCAGTTTCGGTGGACTGACCTTGAACATCTCATTATTGGCACTATGCGTACCAATGGTGGGAGCGTTTGAAAGCAGGTGTCTATCAGTGGATCCCTAAAATATCCACTGATAGACGAATCCGCTGATAGACGCCTGCTTTCAAACGCTCCCGTGTGTATCTGTGTAAGAGCTCGTGAAGACAACATGTTTTTAAAACGTTGATCATTGTAGCCAATCACAGACATATAGTTGACGGTGTGAACACAATAGCTAATCAGAGACATACACGTTGAGCACGTGAACTCAATGGCCGTTCATCAGCGCTCAAAATGCTAGCGGGAAATGCTGGTAGCGTCACTTTTTTTAAATTTCAGAACCGACTTGGTAACGAAGTTATTACATTTGACAACACTAATAGGTCTATATACAGTATATAACTTACAATGCAGTTAAAGCGGGAATCAAGGCTTCGTCGGGACAGCATTCTTGCAATGCACGGATAAGAGCAATTACACAGATGAAGAGGCGCTCTTTGGTTTTCAACCACAAAACGTACAAAATCAGACACTGCTGCTTTTTGTATAACACATTTCCCATTATGAATTATGATACCGCTTGGTTCGTTGGTCCGTTGGGTCAATCAGGGGTCCGTTTCCTGAAAGCATCATTAGCCAACTATGTTCAACAAGTCTGTGTTGATCCAGGTTTGAAAATGCCCTAAAAGATTAATTTAGTATAAACAGTTCTGCACTTGGTTTACACATTCATGTTACATTTATGCATTTGGCAGATGCTTTTATCCAAAGTGACTTACATTGCATTTCAAGGTACACATTTACATTCTTATCAGTTCTTGCTTTCCCTGGGAATCGAACCCATGACCTTGGTGTTGCAAGTGCCAACGCTCTTCTGTTTGAGCTATGTAGAACTGTAGATCATTTATATTTAAATGATCTATTTAGATCATTTATATCTTCACTTTGAACATCGGGGTCAGTGGCTTGTTTAATGAACATCATTTCCATTCATCTTTGTGGTCTGTTCTGTGTAAGTCAGGGATGATTATAAATGGTCTGGTGGGTGTGGAGAGGAGCCATGGAAGCACCCCAAGAGTGAACCGCAAATTTATCGTAATTATCTGTAAAATTTGGGAGCCGTGTTTCTGGAGACACAACATCTGAGCAGATGGCTGAGGGGGCTCAGATAATGTATTACAGAGAGACAGGGGAGGCATGGGAAGGAGCCGAGAGAATCTGGGCTGATTTCATGGGAAGAAAAGAGTGAGTGAGAGAGATTTCAGTTGTAGAGGTAGTCTTGAGCAGGCAGTGCAACATCTGTATGGTGGCGTAGTGTGTGGTGATGACTCCTAACATATTTCATCTCCTCACACGGCTCTACACGCTTTACAAATCTACTCTTCCTCGATCCCAGGAGACCAAACCCCGACAAGAAACATCTGTAGGTAAGAGCTCTTGCTATGTGCTAAGCTGTAATAGACTTACAGTTGTATTATAAATGTACGAGTTGGTTGTGTGTCATGAATGAACGATTTCTACCTGCGCACATCCAATAAGTGCCTTTTAAGTGAATTCTCAGTGCTGCACTTTTGGTGAAAGTAAAATGCGAATGTGTTGGTACTTGTAAGAGTGCAATGCTACACAGCAGGTGCCCAGGTTTAAACTTAGGTCGAAAGAAAAATAAGGCATGATTTGGAATTGGAAAAGAGCTGTTCAGTTGAGTAGTCATTTTATAGGCCAGCATAACCTGAATGGATAACTCACCTTCAGTTTTGTCAGAAATTTACAATAGGTTGGTAGCAAGTAAACGTACATATTTGTGTTGGTTATAGCCTTTATGTAGCAAATTGCTAGCAATTTACTGTACAAAGCAGCTTTAAAACTCCTCTTTGAGACATAATTTATGTTTGTTTAATTTCACATAGATTTGCATGTCGTAGAACCTTTTGGAAATTCCACAGAGAACCTATGGCTTTAAAGGAGACATATCATGCTTTTAAATCGTTCCTTTTAACATATAAATCATACATTTGTAGTCTATATAAAGCAGAACTGCAATGCTTGGGTCTGAATTCCTCATTATTATAGCTCCACAGGCCCCCTTTTTACCCCTTTTCTGGTGTGCGTCTGACATCAACTCGTTTTGGTGCGGTCTCTTTAAATACAATTGAGACACATCATACCCCGCCCCCTTTCCAGTTTGTAGAGGTTCAACTCCACCCCGTTCGGCCATTTTTGTAGTTTAATAGCAGAGATACGATTATAGCGGCACAGAAACTTTTTATTCACACGTTATTAACAAAATGTCAACAACGGAAGACTTGTCCAGCCAGCCTTACATGTTCGAGCCAGAGTCCGGAGCCGGAGCGAGATGAAAATGAAGACGACGAACCTGCAGAAGAACGTCTTCATATGGATGTATCGCAATGGTGTGTTACTTACTGTATTTACACATGAAACTTTGGTCTTCCGACCTTTTACCACCGTGTCGATTTATTTTGATTAATATGTGCGAGGGAGAGAGAGCAAGACAGCGTCTAGTATGGAGAAGGTTTACACTTTCGCCAGGGTCTGAAGAGAGAGAGTGAACGCGCGCGCGACCGGGTCTCTCTCTCTCTGCTCGTTCTTTCAGTTACATGCGCACTGTCATAAGCGCGGCAATTCATCTACATTAGACGGTGTAATGAAGCGTATGGGTTACTACATCCAACAACCGAACATTTTAACTTACCCTCTCGTAACTTCTGCATCTTTTAGCTTGGACTACAAAATTGCAGCGAGAAATAATAATGGCGGATCGCTCGAAGTGTTGGGCTGGAAGTCAATGTCCTTATTTGGCAGTTCCGCTGCAAATACTGTGACGTGATTGTTCACAAAACGTCATAGATAACAGAAAAATCTGAACAGGTTGAAAAATATGACCAAAACAGAATATAAAGATATCAACGAAGCACCTGAAGAGAATAATTTCAACTTTTCTGTACTTCTAAATATACAACAAAATGCATTTAAGGGCTAAAAAAGTGGATTTAGCATGATATGTCCCCTTTAAAATGCTTTTCAAACCGCACGCTCTATTGGCGGGAAAACTGCACTGGCGCTAGCGCACATTAGCAATGTAGCACAGCGTGGCTACTTTTTATGAAGTTTGGAGTTGTTAAACACATTGTCTTGAAGCCAGAGCTATTCTGACAGCTTTATCAATATTCCCTCTCATCAGAGCATTCAGCTGGCAAACACCCACCGAAGGGCAACACTGAGATGCCTGACCGGCTCATTAAAAAGTTTGGAGGGTGCGGCCAACCAGTGAAGTCAGGGAAGGGAGGGTGGCCCGCTGCCGCTCCGGGGGAATCTGACCTCTAGGGATGTGAGAGATCAGCTCACTATGAGAAAAAAAAAAAACATGAACCTGACAGTGGCCTCACGTATTTACAGCCTGTCCGAGAGCTGATGAGGGGAAGGATGGGGGTTTATCATCCTCACCACAACATAGGGGAACAATAATAATTAAATGAGAGCGAACAAGGAGAATTCTAATGAAAGAGAGGGAACACATGTAGAATGTAGTTAGCAGTATTGTTTGGGAGTAACTGATTAATAGCAGCAACACTAACCATGTTGTTCAGTTGCATGTAAATGGTTCAGCTGTTTCAAAATATTGTAACTTTTCCAGCAACAAGAAATATGCCTAATTTTATTTATTATATATATATTTTTTAATACAAAATGTAGTTACTTTGCTGTATTAAAGTTTAATCTCGTCACCCAAATCGATTCTTATGGAGGCCCTATAAGGAAAGAAATCATACTTTGGTCATAACAAGTCAAAATTACGACATTTATGTGTTGCATGGTCATAATCATGAGATAAAAAGCCATAATTATGACAGAAAATGTAGAAAATATGACATGCTAAGTCATAATCGTGACATAAAAAGTCCTATTGAGCTTGTAAGTCAGTAATTTTGTCTCCATAATGATTTTTCATCTCATTTTTTTTTTTATAATCCTTTTATAATTCTGACTCATAAGTCTCATAAGTCATAACTGACTTCAATTTACTTTTTATCTCATAATGTTGGCATGCTATGTCTTTTATGTCATACTTATGATTTTTTTTTTTTTTTGGACAGAAATGGGCTTCAATAGATTCCTATTCATTTTGTGCCAAATAAATACTGCTCTGATCATACATTTATATGCTTTAGCAATAGTAACAGCAACTATCCGCACACTAAAACCATGTCTAATATCGCAACATTCGTCAACAATAAGTTTACTGTTAGACTCCAAAATAAAACACTTTGTACCATTGCATTACGTTGTTTAGAGACAGTTTACTTGCATATGGATTTATGTACAATTTGTACAAAGAAGTGTTACATCCTGTAGCATGCAGCTATTTTTAAATGCAAGAATGTGTCGTATAAACACCCCGTGGAAAAGTTTCTGATTATGAATCATCGTAATTTTACAGGGCTACTGTGACCATTGACTAATTGACTTTCAAAATATGTCAATTAGTATTTTGCATATCCGTAGTCTGGCTGAGAGTTTGTTGTTGTGTAGGTATTACTGAGGCCTGTGGATTGTGGGTAAAATTGTGGGGGTTGAGTGGGCGGTAAGAGAGGGTGGAGGGCAGTGCCTGTTTGCTGAGCGCTCCTAATGCAAAACAATAAAGCAAAAGCAAACAAGATAAAGAAAATTGAATTTTATAGCGGCTGTGAGGGGAAAATGTGTGTGTGTGTAGGGGGAGCCCTTAGACTCGGCACTGCAGCTCTGAGGTGCATTACCGAACAAGCCGCAATCATGATGCAGATCTATGTGGCTATTATTCTGTTTTCATAGCCTGAAAGGCTAACGGGGGTTATGTGGCGTCTCCAGTTCCAGCCCTTCAGGAATATCTAGGATCTCTATAGCACAGAACATTTCAGCGAGCTTTGTGAGTTAATGGCATCTCTCTCAAGCTCTCGGTATCTCTCTTTCTTCCTCCAGCTCCCGTTTTCAGGATAAATGTTAAACAGATGGGCAATGACAGGACATGTTTAATGATGCTTTAACACCGCGGAAAGAAACTTGCTCCACCAGGAGAAGAAACACACACAGGGAGACGTTCCTCATCGTTCAGAACGTCAGAAGACAGCATCATCTATCAGGCATACAGCAGGCGTTATCACTCACGGCTCACCCGTTCTCACCCGAGTCACTTTGAGAAGTCAGGAGGACAAGTAAACAACTTGTTACTGTTCTGAGTACCAAACCTCGAAAGACTGACACATTTCTGTTCCAATACATCTGCTATGACATAGTCGTGCACAGAATAAGTCTTAAAAGATGAAGCGTGTCGTTTCTGCACCTCTAACGGCATAATGCTGTTGTTGAAAGTACGTATTGGCTAAAACCCATGTATTAAACTTATCAAAAAGTGACAGTAAAAACTTTGGATTGTTACAAAAGAGTTGCATTTCAAATAATAATCTTTTTTTTAATATATTTTTTTATTTGCCAAATAACATGAAAACGCCTATATACTTTACCGTTAGTCCAATTGACTTGAAAATTGGTATGCCGTGTCTTTGTCCGAGCTTCCATGATTGTCTGTGCGTACATTGACGTAGTAAAATATCTTTTTACGCATGTGCTTAAAGGCCTTAAACCGCCTGAACCTTGATAATTGCTGCTCACAGCTATATATATATATAATTGAAATTATTTAAACAGAGGCATTTAAAAAAAAAAAAAAAAGCACAGTTTAATAAAAAAAAAAAGTTGAATGAAGCAATTTTGTGTTTAGTTTACTCCCCCCTGCTGTACCAAACCCATGCCAATCCGTCATGGTTGTGTGCCGTTAGTTACACCCATACTTATTACCATATTTAAATCCATTCCATAGTCTGGGGAATGTCTCCCGTGATCAATTCAGAAATTGCACAGGTTCCATGTGGGCGTATATGTGTCCAGTCTGCAATAAGCTGCATTAATACTCAGTGTGCATAATAAAGCGATGACGGTTCGTGTAAATAGAATGAGACACAATTGTCATCTGCTACCAAGATGTCTCACATCTGGCATGTGATGGTCAGAATCATGTCTCTGTCTTGTTTATGGTGTGAGCTTTGTTTGGACAGATTTTCCCAGAATATGTCAAATGAAAAGCTGTTTTCCTGATTCTGTTTTCTCAATGCTGTTTTTCATCCATGTTTCAAATTAATGAGCGCACTGCATTAGAGCCTGTGTCGGTGACAGAGATAATTATAGTGTGTTTCTGAAGCGACAATAAGACCCAGTTGTCATGCTAGGTTAAATAGAGTTCACAAGGGGGATTGGAAACAATGACAGGGTCATTTGTGGACTTTTTGTTTATTTATTAACTGTATGTCAATATTTTCTTATTTATATATTTACTCGCTCATTGAGTTCTTGCAAATCATCTTAAAGGGATAGTTCACCCAAAAATGAAAATTCTGTCATCATTTTCTCATCCTCAAGTTCTTCTAAACCTATATGACTTTCTTAGTTCTGTTGAACAAAAAAGAAAATATTTTGAAACAATTTGGCTAACCAAACAGTTGCTGGTCCCCATTGACTTCCATAGTATGGGGAAAAAATACTATGGAAGTCAATGGGGACCAGAAACTGTTTTGGTTACCAACATTTTTCAGAATATCTTATTTTCTGTTCAACAGAACTAAGATAACTAATATTTCAAAATTATCCTATAATAAATAACCCAACCCTCAATTTTGGTCTCTGGATATGGCTCAAGTTTCTTCCACAATGGATTTTGTTTTTTGGCCCGATTTATCACTCGATAGGAAAGAAAAATAATAGCTCACCTCCCCTCAACAAGTTGCACAATTTGAGATCCTATCATTCATGTCTCTAGCACAAATGGTGTAGGACAAATTACTCACCAAAGCTTAAAACTTATACTCTAAATTAGTGGTTTGTTTAGATGCTTTATTTTTGACCAATAACAATAGTGATGCTTGCCTTAGCAAAGACCTCTATATACACAATTTAGCAGCAACATTTATCTAGATTATTAAATCCACACCTTCTCTACTGACATTACTGACAATAATGAAGCTTCGGAATGGTTTTACGACTTCTACCACGTCGGCTCACACCTGTCCTTTTCTACACCGTACACAATCCACATGTCCCTCCTGAGATGAAGAGCGCAAGAGGCAATAATCTTCCCAACTCATTAACTCCCAAATTAATTGATAAGTAAGCGGGGCTGGTAGGCATGTAGGTGTCTTATTAAAGTTCTTCAAAGCCTGAGAGATGTGCTTAGGCACTAACTTTGATCAGTAATTGCAGAGTACTTTTGCACAATTAATTGATTACTCTTGGGAGTGCAGGTTTCCCAAGTTCTCCGTAGTTTGAGTTCTTCTATTTTCCTTTCAGCTAGGGAACCTTACATTGGAACTTAACAGCATAACAATCGTGATTGCCTGTTCTTCTTTGTGTCCTTTTTCTTAGTTAAAATCTGGACTTGGCTTCCTCGTTTGCACTCAACCGTTATGGAAATGATGAATGAATGTTGGATTGGCAATGAATAAAATCAGAGCGCATCAGGAATTGGTTGCTTTGCCAAAGGGCCTCTGGTTCCTAACAAAGAATAAGTAAAAACCAAAAGTCAACCTCAATTTCTATAATTTACTGTCACTCTAATTTAAATTAGCATCAAATCCAATGAGAAACCTAAATGGTTCACCTAAAATTTATTTCCTCAGTCATTTATTCCAAACCCGCATGGCTTTTATTTTTGGTGAAACACAGAAGATATTTAGCTGAAGGTTTATGCTGCTTATTTTGAAATAGACAGTAAACAATAGACAGGGACCATGCAGGGACTTTCCGGTTCCAAATATTAACATAAAAATAGTTCATATGACTTCTGAAACCATAAATAACTGTGTGAGAAACAAATTGAACCTTAAATGGTTATTCATTGAAAATCTTCAAGTTAAGTCAAGACATCTTTATTTATATAGCGCTATATACAATACAGATTGTTTCAAAGCAGCTTTAAAGTGATAGGAAAATTATGCATTTTGGCTGTTGATCAGCTTAAGTCAGTTCAGTGTTGATTCAGTTACGTTTTAAAGATCATCAATTATTAAATTAGTTTATTTCACTTGTAAAGCAGTTCTGCAAAAACATTGCAGACATTGTCCAGCTCAGTTCAGGTCTCATACAACAGCGTCAGTACAGTCAGATCAATAATATTGTTGAATATCAAGTGTCCCCAATTAAGCAAGCCAGAGGCGACAGTGGCAAGGAACCCAAACTCCATCAGGTGACAGAATGGAGACTTTTTTTGCCTAGGTGCAGGTCCACCATCTGATCTGGAAACGGGCTAGATCCAGCTGACTATGGTAGGACCTCAGGATAAGGATGAGGCAGACTAAAATTAGTGTAGATACCATTCTTCTTACGACGTAACAAGTAGGGCTGGGTAAAAAATATCGATTTCTCGATTTTAATCGATTCTCATTTTTACAAGAATCGATTAGTCATCCTGTTTTCAGTTGATGAATTAATGGAACATTGTTGCGCGCATCCCATCCAATAAATCGCAATAATCTTTGTGCTTTGTTATTATTGATATGAAACAAAGTCTCAGATTTCAAATTACGTCCATTTTCTTACGAAATTCAAAAACATAATTACCATTTTGGCGCTGTAGCGTGAGATCGCTCTGTGCAGTGGCGCAGCTCAGCTCAAGAGAAGCAGCAGCGCGGAGCGCACATGACCTTCTCTTCCGTCTTAATAATACCAGTTACAGCGCGAAATAAACATGAATGAGTATCTGAAAGTGTGTTAAAAGGTAGAGTACAACTTATCGAAGCCCATATCATGTCACATGGAATTGCTCAATCAGTGTTTCAACCTTGGAAAGACGTTAGTAAACAATGTCATGTAACGTCACATTTACCTCAGAAAAAACATATCCAGTGACGATAAACTCGTTAGTCAGCGAGAAAAGTTTAAAAAAGAGGAGAATCTTGTTAAATATATGCACCATATTACATATTCATTATAATTTTTAATGTTCTTCAATATTTAATGCATGTTTGAATAAATCTGGAACGTTTTTATTAGGGCTGTTTTCGACTAAGGATTTTCATAGTCGAATCTGATTCGTTAGATTTTGCCGTAGTCGACTGATAGTCGAACCTTTTTTTTTTTTCTTTTTTTTTTTAGATAGCAGCTAGATTTTTTCCATTTCAAACAAAAGAGCTAAAAAAACACATATATATCACACATATATCATAACATTTCATAAACATGAGGAGCAATATGAGAGAGAAATTTGGTGATGGTTGTTTAGGTACATTAAACCACGTAAAGCTTTTTCACGCCCATGAGAACCGCGTGGAGTCAACTCACAGCCGCTCCGCTGCCCTGCTGAAAATGTGAAGCAGAAACGCTTAATATCAGATAACGTCCATAATAATTGGACTCTGGGTTCGATTTTTTGACCATTTTCAGTGGTTATGAGGAGCAATATGAGAGGGAAATTTGGTAATCGTTGTTTAGGTACATTAAACAACGTAAAGCTTTTTAACGCACATGAGAACCGTGTGGAGTCAGCTTTTTAACGCACATGAGAACCGTGTGGAGTCAGCTTTTTAACGCACATGAGAACCGTGTGGAGTCAACTCACAGCCGCTCCGCAGCCCTGCTGAAAATGTGAAGCAGAAACGCTTAATATCAGATAACGTCCATAATAATTGGACTCTGGGTTCGATTTTTTTTATCATTTTAAGTGGTTATGTGGAGCAACATGAGAGGGGAATTTGGTTATCATTGTTTAGGTACATTAAACCATGTAAAGCTTTTTAACGCACATGAGAACCGTGTGGAGTCAACTCACAGCCGCTCCGCAGCCCTGCTGAAAATGTGAAGCAGATTTTTGAATACATTTTTATTTATTTACATTAGTAAGCTACAGGACATCGTCTTTCAAAACATGACCTGAAAAAATAAAATAAAAATGGTACCCAGCCCTTCTGAAAATGCGAATGCATCTCTGTCCCCAGCACATTTCAAACCAAACTGACGCCCATGTATTCGACTATGAGGTTCATAGTCGAATCAGACCTCTCCGAATCGAATCGTCGAATCCTCGACTATTAGAAGTCAGCCCTAGTTTTTATGACAGCCACCATTTAAATTTGTATATAATTTCATATAACTTTATTATTATTAAAATAAATAAAAGTGTACTTTAAGTGTTTGTATACAAATCAGTTCATTTTTACCTTCAATATTATAGTAGGCTAATGAAGCCTATAGGCTACAACTGACTCCCATAGTTTACAATATTTTTTTCCAGTTTTCCTTGAGAAAATTTGCAATGTATTGTACCTGATATCCGAAGCGTAATCAAAATCGAATCGAATCGCAAGCTTGTAAATCGAAATCGAATCGAATTGTGAAATCTGTGTCAATACCCAGCCCTAGTAACAAGCACATTGTTGAAAGTATTGCCGGTTCCAGTTGACCTAATTTATGCAGCCTAACAATCATTTAACTTATTTGAAAAATAGAAATTGAAAGAAAGACTGTTCCAGAGATTGGGAGCTAAATAGGAAAAAGATCTACCACCTGCAGTTGATTTTGATATTCTGGGCATTATCAACTGGCCAGAATTTTGAGATCGCAATATGGTCATACTTCTTGGTTCTAGTTAGAACTCTAGAGCTGCTGCACTTTGGAACAGCTGGAGTTTGTTTATTAAGCGTGCAGGGAAACCAACCAGTAGAGCATTACAATAATCTAGCCTTTTGGTCATGAACGCATGAACTAACTTTTTTGCATTTTTCATTGAAGACATATGTCATAATTTAAATATATTTTTAAGATGGACAAAATGTGGTTTTACAAATGCTAGAAATGTGGCTTTCAAATGAAAGATTATATCAAAGAGAACACCCAGGTTTCTAACGGACAACAAAGACTTGAGAGAGGAGCCATCAAGTGTTAATAGTATTAATAGTAATAGTTAATAACATAATGTTGTGTTCTACTGTAACTTTTGAATCTCATTCTTGATGGTTTGCTAAAAGAAGCCACAAACCAATAACTTTAAAATGTATGTCAAACGTAATTCAATACTTTTTAAATATGTACATGTGCAAGTATCATGTGAGATGTATGTTTCTGTAAACATTTTTACAGAAACTCATATATTTATATACTTAAAGGTACACTATGAAACTTTTGGCCATTGAAAAAAAAAACTGCTTTTGGGACTTTGTGGATTAATATGGTTATCCTACCGCTCATAACACATTCACTACTAGGCTTAAGAGACATGAAATATAACCAGTTAGATTCAAACTGACTAGCTGAAGACGTTACTGTAGCTATACCCATTAATCGACTCTGTACTTAAACGTACAGTATGGAATTTTTCGCCACTAGGGGTCGCTAACCTATTTACAATAACAAAGGCGTAGATTGATGATGCAATATTTGCTAAGAATTATGGATCTTGTTGTCAACGTCAAGCCGACCCATCTAATAATGTTTATGGATGACTGAATACGTTGATGTTTTTATCATGACTGTGATATGAAGCAGTTCGGGATTGCTAAGAGACAGCTATCAGCTCCAAACGCGACGCGAGCTCCCGCGGATATAAAAGGAATATGGACATTTCATTCTACCGAACTACACGCGAGTGCAGAATTACAACTCACAGGTCAGTTTATTAGACAAATTAAACTTGTGAGGTAACGCAGCGCTGTTTCATTGGTCTAACATTAGCCTACACTAGCACACTAAACTGCATTTGAATGTGTTGAAATTTATGTGTTAGTCTGTCTGTATGAGACTAGCAGTAAGCTAGATCAACATTAGAATAACATACAGATCATATTCTGACATTTTATCTTTGTTGAACTATAAAACATTGATTAGTTTTATGTAAATGTGCTCACCTGTTTAATAAAGTACGTAGGAGCGGTCGAAGTCTCGGACGTGGAGCTCTCGTTTATATACTGTCTATGGGAGCTCTCGGCATCTCGAAAACACAGCGCTGATATTGATTCTCGTTTTAGTTCTCCTTTTTTATCCAAAGTCTGCTTGCCAAGGTCCATAATGTTTGAACGAAACAACAACAGCTTGCAAATAGACATTGCGAACTACACAGTTGTCCGCGTCAGTCGCTTTGGTTACTATCAGAGGGCTCTGGTTCATAGCTCTGGTTGCCATGGCAGCATGAGCGGAAACCAGGGACAACGCGGATATGACGGCATTGGCGGCGACAAAACGGAAATAAAGAAACGGGACGTTTCTCGAATTAAATTACAAATTTCTCCTGGTTTGAAAGTTGTTGGAAACAGTCGGGATAATGTAAGTACACAACTAAAAAAAAAATATAAAATAGATATAGTGATTTTTGCTATTTTTAAAGCAAAAAAGTTACATATTGTGCCTTTAACTGAAAATAAACTCCAATGCAGCGCTACAACAACCCATAATCAAATGACCCTTCACAATAGATAATGCTTTACAATGAATTATGTAAGAGAGCTACATATGGCAAATAAAATACCTTACACAACTGTAAGTAACCATCTCTTAGTCACTTTCAAATCTCTCAGTTCTCACCATCTCTGAAAAGCCAAGCCAATGTTGATTCTCATTTTATTACAAGCTCTGTCACGTTCTGTTTTTGCCAGCAGGCTCACCTCTGTTCAGCCCTTGTTCAAAACGGGTGATTCCCGGAGGTTTGAGATTTAGCTGCTACTCTGTCAGCCTTTCTTGCTGGTTGTGACACCTAACCTATGCCACTCCCACACCATACTTGTGTCAGTAGCCGGAGCAACTTTTCTCTATTTATTGATATGACAAGACACGCACAGACGAGTGACACGTGTACGCAATTTCCTGTGAAAACCATCCCGCCTTGTTTAAATTATAAACACGTTTAATTGGCTTACTATTGTGTATCAGGGTAACACAAAAACACATTTTGGTAGAAGGATTGATGATGAATTGACTCATTACTCACAATGACCTGCTAAAAGTGATTATGAGCAAAAAAGTCTTGGCTTTCAAATTATGCAAATTTATTTCACAAAATTAATTTACATTACATTTATGCATTTGGCAGACACTTTTATCCAAAGCAACTTACATTGCATTTCAAGTTACTCATTTTAAATTATTATCAGTTCTTGCTTTCCCTGGGAATCGAACCCATGACCTTGGCATTGCAAGCGCTAACGCTCTACTGATACGAAAGAAGGAGGAAAAAATTTTTTTTTGGAGAAGAGTATATACTGTAGCTAAAATTATAAATATAATATGCACTGTGTTATAAATACATTATATTTTTATTTAACCTGAAACAGTAATTATATCATTAAACCAAGCTGAGACTTTCGGTTTCATGCAATTAATAATAATAATAAAAAAGTATCAAAATGATGGAGCAGGTCACATACTTTCTCTGAGTAAATGATGAAAAGAATTTAAAGATTTTTTCTAAAGATGTCCTCATCACTTTATCTCGTCCTCAGTAATTTCCCTCTAAATGAAAGTTTTTAAGGTCACATGAAAGGCTCATTTACTATCATCACAACTGTTTTGGATGCTGAACTTATGTCCTGTAATGATAACCCAGAAATATCACCTTTTAATGAACTTCCAGACCTCCCTGATTGTGTTCATCATGTTGTGGTGGAGGTAACTAATGGCCCTCATACATTAAGGAAATGAGTTTTGCTCAACTAGTGGAATTACAAAGGCTGAGGTCTAATGAGTTCACATGTGTTTCCTGGGATTTTTGCAGCACATAGGGAAGTTAATGTGTCATACCTTAATCACTTCAACTATAAACCCTCTAATGTGATTGCTTTATAAGCTACAGGTCATGATACAATAACACCTATTCCTTATTCATTTAAAAACAGTTTGAGACCCCATGGAGATGCTTAGCACCTTGTGATCGTAATGGTTTGATCTAAAATGAATGCAGCTTAAATGCTTTATTACATAATTTAAATGCTTAAAATCATTCCTGTACACATTTAAATTGTCTGTATGGATTATTAATTAAATTAAATTATTTGTAAAAAAAAAATTGCATAATACTATATAATTAATGCTATTATTATTGTTATTATTAATAAAATGGAGGAGACCTTAAAAATATTGAAACATAATAGCAAAGAATAGATTTATCCAAACTTGTGATGGGTAACATATATATTTTAGAACTAGAGGAAGGATAGTAAAGTCTGGGATCATCTAAGGTTTTGAGCTGAAATATTTTGATGGAAGCTGTCCTTTTCAATGTGTCTCACAAAGCTTTCAGAATACCATACTCTCTCTCTCTCTCTCTCTTTCTCTGGTTGTTTGCTCTTTCTATTGTTTGACTGCCAAGAGTCCATCTATTGGATGAGAATGTTGCCCATTTAGTGTGGAATGAGCTTTGGTCAGTAGAGGACAGAGGGAATGTTTCTTTTTCCTCATGCATCAAAGGGCCATGTGAAATGATGTACTGCAGCTGTCACTCAAACTTTGTCAGGCCACTGTCAAACACAAAAAGTCTGTCTCATTTGACATTTCAGAGCCTAAAAATCCAAGTTCTGATAAAAAAAAAAACCAGCATAGTTTTGTTGTTAGCAAAGCTGTTAGCAGTTTGATAATAAAGAGCACAAGTATAGTGTGTCTCAAACTATTATTTTTTTTTATATATACAAATATGTCAAATCTATGGAGCCTTGAAAGTCACCCGTAGAGATAAAAAGAAGAAGAAAAAACAAGACCCACAAGTCTGTGGTCACAGTTTTGCAGTTCGTCCCCTCAGTTTATTAACCGTACTCACAGATTCTTGAATTGTTCCCTCGGTTTAACAAATCGTGACAACAAATAAAAAAAAATGTACCCACGAGTTTCCAATTTGTGCACTCAGATGTGTAAACTGTACCTACGGTTTTTCAGTCCGTTCCCACAAAAGCATTAACCATGCCCACTCTTTTGGAATCAGTTCCCACAGTTTTGCAAACTGTACACAAGGATTTGTGGCCCGTCCCTCATTTTAGAAATTTGTGCCGATTGATTCAACTATAGCTCACCGAAACAAGTTACATACCGACATAACAACAATGTAACAAATTTGCATAATGCCAGCTTATGGTCTTCATTGGCTGCCCGTGAACAACATCTACTTTGACCCCCCTATCACACTGTAGTTGTAGCTGAGACTGGAAGAGTTTAGTGTCAAGAGGGTGCTGTTTTCTGCGCTGCGAATCCACTTAGCTCCACTTCAAAAGGACGAGGACTCGAGCTGGAATAGATCCGGAAAAAACTGACGCCATCGTTACTGTTCGTATTACTGTGTATCAAGTGCTGAGGACTAAAAATGTTGATATGGATAATAGGCGTTTTGTTAGACCAATCACAACAGACTGGGCCATTTGACCAATCAGAGCAGAGTAGACCAATCACAACAGACTAGGCCATCTGACCAATCAGAGGAGAGTAGACTAATCACAACAGACTAGGCCATCTGACCAATCAGAGCCGAGTAGGCTCATTGAATGAGGGGTTTAGAGTGGCTGAATGTTCGAACAAACCGTTTTCAGACTCTTTGAGAAATTAGGTGATGTGCAGTGTATATAATGAGAAAATTGTTATTATTTTTATTTTATTTTTTGACATTTGATGCTTGTAAATGTATTGTAGTAGACTCCAAAACAAAATGAGGAACCTTAAAAATAACATAATGGGGCACACACAGAATCACTGATAGTGCCTTTTATAATCTATATTGTCTGATAAATATGCCATACTGAAATTATATGAATTATTATATGTATTATTATTATTACATAAAAGAAATCACCCTTCAAAAATATATTGATTCTTCAATTGATGTGTGTGTGTGTGTGTGTGTGTGTGTCTGTCTGTCTGTCTGTCTGTCTGTCTGTCTGTCTGTCTGTCTGTCTGTCTGTCTGTCTGTCTGTCTGTCTGTCTGTCTGTCTGTCTGTCTGTCTGTCTGTCTGTCTGTCTGTCTGTCTATCTATCTATCTATCTATCTATCTATCTATCTATCTATCTATCTATCTATCTATCTATCTATCTATCTATCTATCTATCTATCTATCTATCTATCTATCTATCTATCTATCTATCTATCTATCTATCTATCTATCTATCGTAATAATGTAGGCTATGATTTGCAAAAATGAAAACTGCTCCGTCTGTGTATAGATGACATAAGCAAAGTGCATGTGCGTTACAAGGAGCGAACTCAACCCACAGACATTGTCATTTCACCTAACCTGATTTTACATTCACCTAGACAATTATTCCCACCTTAAACATTATGATTTACACTTCAAGATCAAATCATAAACCGAGTTCTACTGAAATATTCACGTGCTTTAACAAAAATACAAGCATCACATTTCAGCTGCAAAACCCTCTGGAAGACTGGCCTGGTTCACATCCGCTGTAAGTGTGTTACTTTATTTATTTTACTGTATGTACTTTTTTTTTTTACCAGAGACAAATCACATTATGTTAATCGACTTTATGCCACAAAATCTGTCGATAGATTTTAGCTTGTACTGAACCCAGAAGTTTCCCTTAATAATAACTTTTTAATGGTTTATATATAAAGTGGATTATCTAAATAAAGTTGTCAAGAAAGTGTTACCTACGCTTTTCCTGAGCTTTCTCCATAGATGACAGAGGGCAGTGTGGGATGTAGAGAATTCTCCAGGTGTAGTCACTGCTGATGAAGTAGAGCTCAGGGAATGTGGGAAAATGAGCAAATGAGCAGATTGGATGAGATTGAAGCATGTGGGTTGTGTCCATAGAGATGTTTTGTGAGCCACAATCTTGTACCGTGCATGTTTGTGTGTACAGAACAGGGACACACACAAAAGTTCCCTCCCCCTCTTCATCCACCCCCTCACCGGTGGATCTCTCTGATGGAAATTTCCGCCTGCTTTATGTTCATGTCAGATGTACTTTTGGTTCTAACTGTAGCAGATGCTTCTCACATTACATTTAAATAATCATATGAGCAGATCTGACCCAGCGCTGCCAGATCCATTCAAATTCCGCAAGATACTTAAAAGCCAATACACAGGAAATCAACAGGAAACCTTTTTATTGGTAACAGTTTAGAATACATGTTCCATCATTAAGGAATAACTACACTGGAACAAACCTCCATCCATCCATCCATCCATCCATCCACCCACCCACCCATCCATCCAAGATTGTATTAAGATATGTTTTTTAAACAAGTACGAACAATTCATTCATTTACATTTACATTCAGAAATAAAAAAAATCATCTTCACAGCCAACATTCCATCAGGAGCATGGCATTCAGTCTGTAATTCTTAGCGTACACATCTGCGCTATCCTTGACTCTTTCCATTAGCTCATTTACATATATATATATTAACCTATTACACATTTACTTGAGATCTCAACAAGGATGAACTTGATGCAGAAACAGCTTTGTGGTGTTCAAAGCAGATTAAACATAATCAAGCTTGTTTGAAGATGTATTCTGGGCTAATCCTGGTCTCTGTGTGGATTGTCTATATCATTGTATCTGCTTCCACTTGCTGTTGACATTTCAACATCTGTTTTCTTAAACACTACAGCTGCTGTCAGAATGTGCTGAAGTCTTTTTTTTAAGTCTCTGGGTTTATTCCCCTCTAGCAAACAGACGGTTATAGTGATGGGTGTGACAGTGTAGTTTAGAGGTGCTGTAATGATTTTAAAAGTATCTGCAACATTGAACGTTCATTTCAACTCTCGGACTTGTCAGGTTCTCAACATGGTTTGATTTTAGTAGATGTCGGGAAGCCCTGGGGATTATAGAACTTTTTGTGTGTTTCGCTAAGTGTGAGCAAGACCTGCAAGAATTGAGTTTGCCCTGATTCCAGAATTTAGTATAGAATCATTTTCTTCCTGCAATGTCAGAAAGGGAGGGAAAATGTCTGGGTTCTCAGACTAGCCTATACCTTATAATTGAAAGCCATAGTAACATACTCATGCAAATTCAATTACCTAAACCTTTTCCACGAGGCAGGTGAACAAATGTTTGGCAAACAAATTTAATTTAATACTATAGCAAATCACAAAACCATTATACATAGAATAGTATGGTCAAACACATTCAGGGCCCTATTTTAACGATCTGAAACGCAAGTATCAAGCGCAAAACGCAAGCAACTTTGTGGGCGGGTCTTGCAGCGCTGTTGCTATTATACCGGTGGGATAAATGACTCTTGCGCCCGGCGCAAATCTAAAATTGGTTGGTCTGAAGTAGCTTCATTATTCATAGGTGTGGTTTGGGCGTAACGTGAAATAAACCAATCAGAGCGACATCTCACATTCCCTTTAAGAGCAGGCGCGCTTGTTCTTGTCACAGTGTCTGTTTTTTTTATTCCTGGCGTCCACTAGGGGTCCTCTTCCCCACGGTGTCATCCACATTATGAACTGCATTCCCCACAATTCTTGTCTGTACCAATCACTGTTTATTGCACTCAGCTGTTCCCCGTCATCATTGTTCCCAGCTGTTCTCGGTTTCATTGTTAGTTCTGTGTATATATGTGACCAGTCACGGAAAGTAGGGACACAAGTCGGTTCTGGGGCATTTTGAGTTATTCACATATTCTGAAAGTGTAGTATTCAAGCTTTCCAACGATGTATAACACATGGAAATCTGATAATATTTGGAGAAGTTGTGGCCATTTGAAGGTAGGCACTCAAAAAAACTGAAATGGTAGAAATCTGCTTCTAAAGATTGGCAAGTTCTCACGCTTCTGGGAATGACAATAGGGCTCATTTACATCTCATTTAGATAAGTCATACCCCCTGTAAAGCTCCCCCGTCTCCCCCTCCCCCCCTGAATGTACCAATTCTACAAATTCTCTAAATAAAACATCTCCAGTTAACTGGCAGAGCATTCATTTAGTTCGTTTTTTAAATAAGATACTAGCGCTGAAATGTGTTTTTTTTTTTTTAATCAAGTGATCAAAGTGCTCGTTGCTGCTGCGATCAGTGGCGCAGATACAGTGTTTACTCGTGTGGCTCGCGCGCACACTGCATTGTATTCACTCGACGCGCGCTTCAATCCGTTGCGGATACTCTCTATTTGTTCTGTTGAAATAACAAAATAATTCAAACGTTTGCATGTCCCTGCTTGATATACAACCACTGATGAACATAATCGTTTTGAAGAGAGAAAAAAAACTATACGAGAAAAAAAAAAAACTTATTCAAGGGCGGATTTGAACTCTCAACCTCTGACACGGCTGGCGAACGCTCTACCACTGTACCATTCATATGAATGTTGTCTATATTGGCGGATCTATGTCTTCACACTGACAACATGTATTAGGCTACATCTCATTAAACGACAAATTAAACCCCATTTTAACCCCATGTAAGCTACTATTTAAATCGATTGCTGGACATCGTAATGTTATTGGCGTCCATCTTCATTGAATTTTGAAATTCAGATAGAGCCGGCCCGAGCGCTGCATAATAAGTAGCCACGCCGGAAATTCAGTATGGAAATACACACCGACAATGACACGCCCCCTACTGCGTGCTAGAATCTCCGAAAAACAAGGCGATTTCGACATCAAAATGTACGCTTTTCTATCTATCTATCTATCTATCTATCTATCTATCTATCTATCTATCTATCTATCTATCTATCTATCTATCTATCTATCTATCTATCTATCTATCTATCTATCTATCTATCTATCTATCTATCTATCTATCTATCTATCTATCTATCGTAATAATGTAGGCTATGATTTGCAAAAATGAAAACTGCTGCTTCTGTGTAGATGAGATAAGCAAAGTGCATGTGCGTTGTGCACACGCTACATTGATTATGGCCAAGCATGCGCCCTTAAAATAGCATATGAATAACATGCGCAACGCACCACTGACTTTAAACTAGTTTTTTTCGGTCAGTGGCGGAATTGTTTTCTAAACCTGTAAAATAGCATGAGGGAACGTTTGCGCCGGAACACGCCTCCTCTATGCGCTGAACTGCCCTGGGAGCGCAAGTGTATTTCTTAGTTAACCGACGTGCTTCTGTGGAGGGAAAAGCGCGTTTTGCGCGGGTGCAAAATAGGAATGATACATGCGTCGGTGTACAAAGTCAATTGCGCTGGGTGCAAGATAGGGCCCTCAGTCTCAGAGGCTGTTTACATGACACCATTTTCATCTAAAAATGTAAAACTTTTCATGCTTTTTGGCCGTTCATTTACACGACAACGCCGTTTTGGGGGCCTCAAAAAGCAAACTTTGAAAACAGATTTCAAAGAGCAAGAAAATGGTGTCGTCATGCGCATGCGTGTTACGTGTTCAGTCTATAGGAGCACAGTTTCTTTGCAAAGTGACATCGCCAACTACTGGCCTGGCATGAAAAATACAGCGTTTTTAGTCATTTTCAAGGATCCGTCTGAATGGAGATTGTGTTGACAATGGCAGGGGCGTAGCCATCATTTCAAAAGTGAGGGGGACAGAATGTCAAGTGTAATACCAGTTTTTTTTTTTCAGACTTTTGTTGACAGGTTTTTGCTTAATTGGCTTAATATGCTATTTATTTTTAAAGCAATAAAACAGAAAGAACGAAAGAAAGAAAGATGTTCAGTACTTTATATCACACATGCAGGGGTTTTCCTGGCTCCAAACTAGGCGGAGGTGGTAAAATCCTGATCATGTATTTTAATAATAAGATAATAAAATTTGTATTTTTCATAGACCATTATATAGCCTACTGTGTTTGTGGGTGGAACTCGGTACCTCTAGGGGGGTGGGGGGCATGCCCCCCCGGAAGAAATTTTTTACATTTTAAAGATAAATTCATTAATCTGGTGCATTTTGAGTCACCCGAATCTGCTGTTAAAAATAAAAAATCCACCCGCCATCCGCCCAAACCTATGATATTTATCATCACAATTACAATTATTCAAATTCTCAGTGTTAAGCATGATAATATGGTAAAATGTCACACTGAAGTAAGCTGCTTCTATCTATCTATCTATCTATCTATCTATCTATCTATCTATCTATCTATCTATCTATCTATCTATCTATCTATCTATCTATCTATCTATCTATCTATCTATCTATCTATCTATCTAAACTAAAACTTTCCAATTGAAAACCTTCAAACTTCAAGCTTTTAAAACTACTTCAAACTTTCTGGTTAGGCTTGTTTTTCAAGAGTTTTTTTGTCATGTTTGTCATCATGTACACGTTACAACGCTGCCTGATTCAAGCAGGCTGTTAATGCATTAAAATACAAATTCAGCATTGACAATCACCATGTTTATTCTAATTTGAAGAGCTTTGATAACATCTGTGAAGATAAAAGACATTACGAATAAAAAAAAGATTGAAAATAAGTGCACGTTTCACGGGTAGTGAATATTTTTAGTAGTAAACTTGTTAATTATTCAACAAGAGAAATAGACAGAGTTATTCATCATTGCGCAAACCAATTCGGATACCACATGACAACTTACTTACAGTGCTTGACTTTTTCGTGAAAAAAGAGTGAAGAGTTTTTTTGCGGTTTTGAACTTATTGCGAGTTTGCGACGACCTCTATGAAAAAAATGGATTGGGCGCGGCCGCGCGGGTGCGAGCATGGGCGTGTCGTGATGCGCGAGTGACTGATTACCATGGAAACGTATGTAGATAGACTATCCTTGACTCTTTGGATTTTAAATCTCGATGTATAGGCTATACCAAAGTCCTTTTAGGCAAGTCGTGCCACTCGGCCGCCATCTTGGCAACGCCTCCGGGCAGCTATTTCGGACTAACAAGACCAGGCTCCTATCTAAATGAATTGGCAGAGAGTCAGAACTGCACTTTCACTGGTCACTGGGACATAAAAACTGCATGTATAGAAACAGCAGTAAAATATGATAAAAATCGCTGAAAAAGTTTGATGACTTTGCCCCAAAATAAGGTTTAAAACGCCTTTTTCCCCACAGGTTATACTTTTACTACGCATGCGCAAGGGTTCACGACACCAACTTCATTTACGTCTCTATCCAGAATGCCGGTGTTGTGCATATTCAATGTCAATATTGTTCTCCTTTATTTAAATATAAGCAGGTTTGCACTTTATCAGTAATAATGTATTGTATTCACCTTATTTTTAACGGAAATACGGACGCAGCCAGTTGACGGTATTTTGTGCGAGACTTCCGGTCAGGCACTTCCGGTCACTGGCGCGCTGATCACTTTTCACCATATCGGTTAATTAAACAAGTGTTCCTAACAACTAACTCATCGTCATGGCTTCGGGGAAGACCGGGATTGTTTGTGCAGTTAGAGGTTGTCATAAACTGATACAAAAGAAAGGTTTACTTGGAGCAGGAGTGTTTTAATCATCGAAATCATTGACATTTTAATCAGGCGCCCTACGACCAGAGACACACTGGCTGCGTGGCGTTTCTGTTGCGTGGCGTTTTACATGTCTTTGCACACCAGAAACGTGTCTGACGCGGCACTGCTAGGTGACATATGATCCTCATTCATTGGTGATTATATTCGACATAATGGGGAGAGAGTTGTGGAAGGCCTTTAATGTTAAACATATATATAGCAGCAAAGACAACGTCGGCAGTATTGACGGCAAAACAGGCTACAGAATATTTCGTTCTGTATTGACAGGTGCAATATTAGAAAATCGATTTTTTTTCATTGCATTTATATCTGCATTTGTCAAAACCTAAAATTTCAAACATCAAAATGTAATTTATTAATATGTATTCATGTAAAATTAAATACAAAGATCTTTTCCTATTCTATTTTGTCTGGAAACGCTTCCAAAACGCTTGCGTGTCGCGTGAAAAATAGGCGTCGATTCTATTTATAGCATGCGCGCGTTTTCCGCGCCTGTGAGACGCGCATGTCACGCAGGCAGTGTGCACGTTCTAACCTGTTAACATGGGAGCCGAAATAAAAACGGACACACGCAGCCAGTGTGTCGCCGGCCTGAGGAATCCCTTCGCCTGTGGTTAAAAGCTTTACATTTGAAGAAACCATCGAAACGACCGTATGTTTGTTCTTTTCATTTCGTGAGCACCTATAGAAGACCACCCGATACCAGAAAAGTGGCTGGGCTATGAAGTCTCAATAAAAACCATGATAAAAACTCCAAGGAGAAACAAAACCATTATAGTAACCCCTGTATAAAATCTAGTGATCATGGCATAATGGCATGATCATGGCATTTATTTTGTATGATTTAGTACTATTTATAGCCATCTACTTATTGCTATCCATCCTATGCTTTGGTTGCATTCTTATGGCATTATTAATACATTTGACATGACAAAATACCTCCATATTAGTCCAGCGTTGGCTCGACTATGTTTAGGGCGGGGCTGAAGGCGCCGGTGAAGTTTTGGCACTCTGCCAGCTAGATGCATGAGTGTTTTCAACCAGGTCCGGTACCCTAACTGAGTGAGGCGGGGCTTTAGTTCTTTGTAGTATTCATCTGCTACGGCATGTGTAACATTTTTCTATCAACTCTGCATAATCCTTCGCGATCGATATGTTATTTAGCCCAGGGAAGCGAGGAAACGGAAGTGCCGCACAAAAACCGGATATTGGACCCATGTTTACTTCCGCGTTCGAAAATAAGGTGGATAGATCAGTAGTTTTAACTATTCATTAAAATGAATCGGTTCAAATGAATCATTAGTTCGCGAATTGGACGTGTCATACGGTTGTGTGATTATCCCAACAGTTAGGACATGGACATCCCACAAGGTTAGTGTCAACACAGAAAACATTACATCACTGGATAGGTTTTTTCGTTTATTTAGAGTAATTTTATGTCAGCTGAATGTGCGGAAAGCATTTCAGAGAAGATAAGGCAACGTATTTTAGCACAATTCACACCCAGCGGTAATTCAGGGGGAAAAAAAATCTCCTAATGCTCCAACATGAAACTTTGGTCTTCCGACCTTTTACCATCATGTCGTTTTATTTTGATTAATATGCGTGCGGGAGAGAGAGCAAGACAGCGCTTAATTTGGAGACGGTGAAGTCTTATTTACACTTCGGAAAGAGAGAGAGAGGGTGCGCGCGCGCGACCGGGGCTCTCTCTCTCTCTGCTTGTCCTTTCCATATGGTTCTTTCAGTTAAATATGCGCCCTGTCACTGATCTTGCACACACAACAACTCGCTGTCCCTAAATCGTCTCCGCTGTCGCAAAACCTCAACTGTGCGCATGCGTCAGTGGAACCAGACGATAGGTTTAAATGTTTCGCGGCTTGACTGTTAAAAGCAGATGATTGGCTTTCCAGCGGGAGGGGCGGGACATGTTCATACAACCGCCATCTTTGCCGTTACGGGGTTTCCTTATATAGTTCTATTGAGGATTGAGGAAGTGGCATGTCTCTTATATAAATTGTCTCTGGCTATACACACCCGCAAAAACCTCAGCTTGTTCGTGGACACACTAGCCCTATGAAAAAGTGCGGGGGACCAATTTACATTTTATAAAAAGTGGGGGGGACACGTCCCCCGCGTAATCTACGCCCATGGACAATAGACCTTTCTCACAATAACCGGAAATACGTAATCGTTGTGGAAGCGGAGTTCCTGTCAAGCGTCAACACACCAGAAAAACATAAACCTGGGCAAGTTTAAAATGGATCAAAGAGTCTACACAACTTCATTAACGGATTTGCCAAATATTACATTTGCTGATGTGACGACTCGTGGAGGAAAACTCCGTCACCAAAAAGAAAAAACGAAATAAAGGGTAAAAAAATTTCCACGAGGAATTTGTCCATAAACATCAAGGTAAGTAGAGAGCGAGGGTAACTGTTACTGAACTGTTAACTAAAATGACATATCATTATCGTGTCAATAGCTCTTGCTAGTTGCTTGCGCCATTTGTTTATGTTGCCTTGACTGCGGAGGAAGTAGATTACCACGACGATTGCGTATTTCCGGTCACAAATACGGAAGTTGTGAGAAAGGTCTATGGTGTCTGTACGAAAAAAAGGTTTTAAATAAAACTTAAATAAAGACTTTTGACTTCTCGCCCTATGATATCTGTGATGCAGAAAACATGCATGGAATCATGGAATCCAATCATAAAAATGGAGTTTACTGTATGACCTGGAATGTCACATAATTGGGCATATTATTGGATGAATAAATAAAAAGTAGAGCTTAACACTTCATTAAATTGCGATCGGACTAGAGTCTGTGAATATTAAAGCTAAAAAAAAACTGCTATTGAAATATAAAAATAAAAGGACTTCTTTCTTTTTTTTTTTTACATTTTTAAAATATTATATATTTTTAAACGTTTTATTTGATAATAAATTTGTATTAAATCATAAATCCATCTAAATTATTTTCTTTTCTGAGAAGATAAAACTTTTCAAATTGCTCTATTTTTGTAAAAAGATTTAATATATTAGTAAATTGTTGAAGTTTTGTGAATTCAACTAATTTTTTTTATCATTATTAATACTGTATTTAATGAAACAATTAATATGAAATCCAAGAAAATTAAAACAGAAAAAATGGAATTTGGGAGAAGAAAATAAATTGAATTTATGAGAAAAAAGAAAATGTATTTCATAGGGTCCTAAAAAAATTTTTTTGTTAAAAATTGTGTACTTTTGTTAAATGTTTTAATTTAAGTTGATACATTTTCATGATTTCGATTAATTAGACATGCTCCTTGATTACTGACATTTAATTTATTGGAGTTCAGAGAAATTAAAGCAATTGGGGGAAAAAAGACATAATTTGGATACATTTGGATAAATTTGGATGATTTTATAGGGCCCTAATGAAGTCCAGTCGACTTTGCAGCTTACTGTAATCAAAAACGGCCCACTCAGAAAGGAAGATACCCTCAGAGATTCTATCATTTAATTCGCTTCCTATCCCCTGCTTATAAGCTCTGTTACATATGTGTCCGTCCATTCAGCCGTATACGGGTACGGCACTCTGCGCTCCTGCAAAAGTGATGTAGAGTGTGATGAAATAACAGGGAACTGCATTTGAAATGCATGTTAATACCAGGTGAAAACACGGTTGACCACTTGTGTTTGGATTTGAACTATGCCTTTAAGCAGGGAAAGTTTAGGGAAGGATTAAATGTGAAATCAATGATGCAACAATAATTAATTAGTTCACTTGCTTTTAATTGCCTCTGAATGTCTTTCAAAGATTTAAAAGCCACAAACCTCTCAAACTTTAAAGAGTTGAATGGAATTACACTTCATAAGTAGTAGTTCACTTCAAGATTTTTAACTTCGGCTGAAACTACCCTGACACATGTCCTTGACTGGAGTCATTGTGAATGTAAATGATTGACTGTTTAAAGTCTGCATGGGTTGTGGTCCACTTAACTGCGCTCGCATTGCAGAATTAGAAGGACATACATTTTAATTTGCAGTTTCGCTGTCACTGTTACTGTATGTAGCTTTTGATTAATGGTGTTCTAAGCTCGTTTCAGTAATTCATGAATAATTTGTCGTGAATAAGTTCCAAAATCTCATTTTGCTATATTATACATGTATAATGTATATATGAACTTGAGAAAAGAAAAAGGCAGCAAGCTCTTGCTTCATCCCATTTTCTGTTCAGAAGGCTTTGGTTGTGTTAAAGTCACCATGAAATCACAATTGACAATTTTTTATTTTTTTTTTATGGAATATTGCAGTATTTATTATAAATGTTTTATCCATTCACATCTTTAAAAAAAAAATATTATTATTTTTTTTTATTAATATGCCATCGCAATCTTTAAACAAAATAACTTCCCCTCCCTCTTGCAGCGACATGATGAAGTTTTTACTGGCACAAGGGTGGGACAACCTGTCACTCACAAGAGATCCACCAATAGCAAACAACCATCGTCCAATCAATTCCCAATGGACAAAATAAAGCCCCGCCCTTCAGTCTTTCTTGTTCGAGAAGCCGTTTCACACAGATATATGTCACAATAGGAAAGAAACTTCTTTTTCATGCTAACATTAAACTCGAATAGTATCAGGGAATACTGATTGGTTAGATAAAAGACTGATTGATAGACAAAAATGGCTTGATGATAGATGAACCTGCACAGTGTCTGAGTTGGGAAATGTAGGCTTAGCTTTGACAGACAAGAAGCAGGTCAGACGGTGAGAGAGATTGACAGCTAGAGCTTGTTTACGATGACATGGCCTTGACTGCGGGATCCCTTGATACGGGGCCACCAGGGAAGGGCCCGACTGTGGCTCTCCGGACCCCGTTGCGTTCTCATCCAGCTGTACAGAGTCTGACCCGGAGGGTACAGGTTGTCTGAGCGACTACATTCACCCGTCTCTCATTCTGGAAACTTCTACAGCCAAAAACAGGAGGACATGCGGGTGGAAGAGTCACTTAGCAGATGGATGAATAAAATATTTAGTGATGCTTCACTAAAATCAGCCGTCTTTCAAGCAGTGAAACGTGGGAGTGGAATGAATCAGTTTCATTGACATCTAAGAGAACACAATAACAAGAAGTGGGATGACGGCTGACAAGGCATTTTAGTGCAATACAGTTGAATGAAGCATTGTGCTCAATAAATATGTATTGAAATATCACCATTGTTATCGAAAGAACAGAATCTAGAAGGTCGCGTCATTGAGCAATAACAATAGTTTGAGTTTGTATCATTTAATCAAAACAGCCATACAGCATTACTGTTGTGTTTATAGAGTGAAAAAAAACATAATTAAATGGAAATATTTTGTCATGCATTGTCCTGGCACTAATGCTGAGTTTGTCTTCATTTGCACATTTTCAGTGTCAAAGTGAAGTGATAATTGTTGTTTAAACTATGCTCTGATTCAAATATTTACCTTTGTTTGAATATTTGGCTACTGTGGACAAAGCAAACGAGGTGCAACCACTTAAACGATAATGACTGAATCTAATCCAGACACTGTGTTCAGGTATTCAACCAGGACAAATTATATTCAGATATTTTTCATTCTTGGTTTGCATTCATATTGAGGCATAAAAAGTTTAGCAGTAGCATGATGTCTTTCTAATTGTATGTGTCCCATGCCATGAACGGCACCTTTTTAAGACATAATGTCAAAATGAAAACAGTTAAACCTCAGAAAAAAATATTTTTAATTCAGGTAATGATGCACTGATATAAAAAACCTGGATATCCATTGTTGGATTTTGGGAAAAACTACATTTAACAGTTTTTTAAATTATTCATTAACTTTTACGAATTAGATAATGCAAAGGTGTTCTAAATGTAAAAATTATTGTTTGATACGGATAAATTATACAAATTGATACGGAGCCCCACATATGACATGAAGAAAAAAACATTTATGCAGTACATATTGTGGCCAGTGTGGCCCTTTGGCATTTCGGAGGCCTATTTCAAACAAATGGAGCCCCCATAAAAAAAAAAAAAACAAACAAAAAAAACTATGTATGCTATGTGACTGCAATTACTTTATTATCTATTTTATATTTAACATTTTTAACTCTTATTTCACTCTTAATAGTCTATTTATAAACGCATTCCATCCATGCATTACAATCACGACCGGACATTTAATTTTCATCTCTCTCTCAGCCCCTCAGCGAAGACCTTGGAGACCTACAAATTGGAGAACATGGATTACATAAGTGAATTAATAAAATATGAATACGGATAGGCTACATCAAGAGGAAATGGCTACCATGATTTTGATGTTGAGAACTTGACTTACCAATAACGGAGTGCTGCAAAAGCTCTGACAATTTATCCTTATCCAGCAATCTCATAACATTTGGGCAAGTGCGGACAGTCTTTCTTGCAGAATGGTGGACAGCGGGTATGATTTTATCAACCGCAGTCGTGAGATATAAATTTAGAAAATGAAACGATGGGAAAAAATGTAGTGAAAATAAAACTGCCAGTAGGGGACATCACCAATCCTAAAATTTACATAAACCCCGCCCCCGGAACACGATTTATAGATTATCAAGACAGAATATGCTAATCAATGACTAGAAGATAACTACACGTAAGCTACATAAATTTATCGACTAACCGTTCAGAAATGCCCTGTTGCATTCTACATGTTGTCACTACTTCTTGAGTCTCTCCATCGTTGTCTGAATCCGGTTTGAACATTTAAAGGCTAAAAGTTTTTGAAATTTTCAGTGCATGTCTGTGTGAGTGCAAGCTGTTGAAGCTCCGCCCTCTGTGCAGGGAGCAGCAGCTCATTTGCATTTAAAGGAACAGACACAAAACGGTGTATTTTTGCTCACCCTCAAAAATGTGCAATTTTAACATGCTATATAAAAATATATGTGGGGTATTTTGAGCTAAAACTTCACATACACACTCTGGGGACATCAAGGACTTATTTTACATCTTGTGAAAAGGGCATTATACCACCCCTTAGTGAATCATTCAATCATCCGATTCCTTCAAACGCGGACTCGGAGATGCGGACTGTGGATTTGTTGCGAAAAAGAGCAAAAACAGACAAGGTTCTAAGTCTAAAATGAAAGTCACCTTACATGAACAACTTGTTTATTGAACTGTTGTATAAAATTAATAGACTATCACATTTGCAATTGTGCTAATTTGGGAAAACAGTATATCCTATTATAAAATTAAAAACAAGTACATTTTTGCCCCATATATGTTGATTTTAGGGTTAATCTCTGTGATGGCGAGGGGCGGGGCTCTTTTCCCAGTAAATATTTGTTTTTGAATAAGTTCAACATGGCCATGATTTACTAAAACGACGGGAACAAATTAATAAGTCGTGTGAACAAATTCTTAATTCATGGCCACGATTTAACTAAAACAAGAGAAAGAATTCTTAATTTGTGGGAACATTCTTAATTCGTGGCTACGATATATATTTTATGTCCGCATGTCATGCGTGGGGCTTCGTAATTGGAAGCAATATCCAATATCGAAAGATGATATTGGTCAATAACCAATATGGTACCAATATTTCATGTATCCCTAAATGTGGAATTTCAGACCCTAATGTTTTTGGATTTCGTTCATTTGTATCGTCATCTTTACATTTTTCAAAATCACAACATTTTAGCTGTCTTAAGCACTTTACATTACAGAAAACAGCAAAGCCTAATGGCTTATGTAATTGAATGTGGATTTGCTCTTGGCACATTTCCATAGTCTCCATTTTTCCTTCCTCAAGGGCAAAACAGACAGGCCAGTAGTTTTTTTTTTACGCGTGAAGTTCAACATCACAAGCCATATGACACGGGACGTCCCGTCGGCATCCTATATACAATTATAGCTGCAGTAAACCAGATCTAAAATCCATCAAATGCTATATTCTAGTCACACAACACCACCCAAAGGGCTAAAAAAGAAAAAAAAAAAACAATATTTGCAAATGTTTGATCAATGCTTTTTTGTGTGTGAGAGGTAGATTAGACCATATGGTTTGCTCAGTAATAAGCCTCCCATGGTAAATCACAGAAAGGCATGGAGTGTGTTTTAATGCAGCAGCAGATATTGCAGCGTTACACACAGGAATTGGAACCATCTTTGCTTCTGGGTGGCAGGTGGCCATCAGTTATTGTGTACCACTTTTGGGACCGAAAACACAAAAACTTTAAACCCAGAGAGAGCGAGATTTGTGAAATGTTCATGCTTTGAATGCTTACTTGCTTGGTCTGCTTTCTGTATTACAAAAATAGACACATTTAATACAACACTTTCAGAAAGATTTGTGCATGATTCTTTTCTTCAATTTACTGTCCGGCACTTTATCTTGAAGTTACTGTCTGAATTTGTTCGCTACCGCATATTGGGATTTAATGACAAAAGCTCTAGTAATTAACTTCTTGGTAAATACTGGTTCGGAAAAGATAATTCCCTCGTTCTCGCCATTACTTTCGAGTAACGAGGGAGTTTGATGACTTTTTGTCGTCTTCTGTGGAGACAGTGATATAGGCATTGTTTCTTTATCTGAAAATTATGCGCGACCATTAACTGGCTTCCTTCATTATCCTTACTCAGACTGTCAAGCGAATTGTCTTTAACTAATAATGACTTGCTCTCTTTTTCCTGATGGATCTCTTTTGGTTTTCATGAGGTAAACAAACAGCTGCTAAGGAGTTTTCAAACACCATGCACAAATGTTACTTCCATTCGGCTTCCAGATGAGAAACATCCCAAACTCACCCAACCAATCAACCTTAAGAACCAGCACTCAATTTAGTGTTTTGTTGTGCTTAAAAACATATTTTTCTGTGGTAAGTTGAGTTCTTCTCTTCATTGTGATGTCAAGAACCTCCCGGAAGACATCTGCCTTTCCTGTTACACTCTCAAAATAGACAAGGTTGTAAACAAACCTCTGAGCCACGCAGAAACTATTTCAGTTGTTCACTGCAATGCCAATTTGTGGATTGGAAAAAAACGGCATCTCTGGGTGAGCGTATCTGGCTTCGTAACATTAGCGCTTCTCAGAAACAGTCGTATCTCTGGAGTATTGCCTATATGGGTAGCGTGACCTCTACATTTGGTAATTGAAGCCAGAAATATTCAATCTGTACTGTACCGTTCCCTCCATTTGACCAAATTGAATAAAGGTACTGAGGGAAATCAAGCCAATCAAAGTGAATCTTCTGAGATGTGTGAAAAAAGAGATGCAAGCTCTCTGATGCGTGATTGGACTCACATATACGATTTGTTGAATGTTACAGGTCTATTTAATAAGTTCAGAGAAAGGCTTTCAGGATGTTCAGACCTTTACATTTAGAGGTGCGAAATTTGGCCTACAGTAGATTGTAGGGATGAGGATGGACCATTTGTTGTCCAGCAAATAATTAATGATTTAATGAGGTCTATTAGTCAGTGTTGGGAAAGTTCACTTTCTACATGAACTAGTTCAAAGTTCAGTTCACAAATTTTAAAATGAACTAGTTCAGTTCATAGTTCATACTCAAAATTTTGAACTAAGTTCACAGTTCCAAAAATGAACTAGTTCATAGTTCTTTTTTTCCATGTTGCTGTGAGATATTATTTTTCAAAATGATTTCCACAGCCCATGTAGAACCATAGACAATTATTTTATCAGTTTTAACACTGAAGCTATGCGTCAGATTTTTCCCATCCTCACCGACCGATCATACAATGCCTCCTTGCTGCTTTTTGTTTTGATTTGTAGCCTAACGTAAGTGATGAGTCATTCATGAACGATCCATTCATTGCGTCTGTCACGTGACAAATGAACGAAAGACTCGGAAGGTAAAGTAATTATTTATGTTCCCTGTAACGATTTTTGACTGCATTATAATTTAATTCAGAATATGATAAAGATTGCGTAGGTGGATGTGTTCTGGGAATTTTCCAGTTAATAGTATAACATTTAAAGCCCCTTAAATGAACGAAATGACTCAAAAAGATTTGTTCATTTTGATGAACGAGATCGAACAAGAGAGTCAGTGGACACTGGTGGCTGGTGTTGCCAGATTGGGTGTTTTTTCCGCTGCATATTAAGGCCGGTTTACGGTGTTTTAGCTGGGTTTTCGCCTGGAAGGCTCTATAGAAATCTGCCACACTATTGAACGAAGTTAAACTGAGAGAGCGTGCCGTTCACAGACACCAGAATGAACGAGTTCACAGTAAAGTTCATCAGGCAGTAATGCGGTACGTTCAGTTCACGTTCACCCAAAATATGAACGAGTTCATGAACTATTGTTCAATGAACGCGTTCAGGCACAACACTGCTATTAGTACGTTTGTCTACATTTTAGCTTTAATAGTTTCTTGTAAAAGTGTTTAAGTAGCCCATCCAGCCTGGTCTCATTGTTAATACGTAGTATTAATACGTAATTTTCAAAGATAGAAAACGTACGTTTTGTACGTTTGGATAGATGCTTAAACGTATGATATGGACGTATCTGCAACAATTAAACGTAACATTATTACGTTTTTTACAGCTACAAAACGTAAAATATTTACGAATCTTTCATATCATTAAGATATCTGTATAATTTACCTTTTACCGTTTTATAGATAAATGGAAGATCCCTTAACCCCACTCCCAAACCTAAACATAACGTTACCCATTTTATACAGAATATAAAAAGGACAAAACGTACAGAGATGTGTAGGGAAATGGCAATTTTATTAACAATATAGCATTAAAAGATTTTTTTAGCAGCTAATCCTACTCCTACCCCTAAACCTACCCATAACAATTTCTTAAAACTACATAGGCTAACGTACAATTATGAAGAAAAATTACAACATACGTGTAACGTTAATCACAATAATTTATTTATTGCGAAAATGTCAAAACCGGTACCAAAAGTCGTGCACATGACAATGTGTTGCAGTCACAGTCCTCTCTTTCAGTATAATAGTTTTGAATGAGGTACAGAGCAGAATTTAAGTTATTAATCCATGAAAATGTTAATCCGGCTTCGCTTTGTGTAAAGGCGCGCGCTTCTCCATTTCAAATGTAGTTTACCGACTGAAATACGGCATGTCGCAATCTGTGGCGAGAGCCAATGAACGTTTGATATGACTGCCGTAAAACATGTCGTAACGCTTCTTGAGGGCGCAATTTTTGAATTTGAATTCATCACGAGCGCCGAATTTGACAGTTACAGACTGCGCTGTTGTGGTAGCCTGTGAAATGGAGATGAAGATCACTCACTGGATAAAGGGCTGAATTTGGATCTCTTTCTTGCAAACGTATGGATTCTAAAGATTTGGATTATAATATCAAGCTAATAAAATTGATGTATTTTGTGAATTTATGTTGGGTTTTGGTGTATTATTGTTCTATTGGAGAAAACGCATTTTGTGTCTCACTGTAAATAAACTAAATATTACAAAATGGTTAAACGATTAAATAAGGTATTTTTAAGGTTTTAAAGTGTATTCTTGTTTAACTGCATGTAGGCTAATCCTCCGAAACGAGTTTGCAGCAGAAGGCACGAACAGAGCGAATGGTTATTAGCCTATTTCTTGAGTAAACTGCATTTAATAATAATAAATGCGACTGAAAACGTAATTGATAAAACATTTGAATGCAATAGAGTCAAAACATTAATGCCACGATTTTAATATGCATAAATAAGAATACGTACAAATATGTACGTCGGTAGAGTTGTTCATACGTAAATAATTTACGTTTTTGTGCTGTTAATACGTAAATATTTTACGTTTTAGTGCTGTAAATACGTCAGTATTATACGTTTCTGTGTGTATAAAACGTAAGTAAATGTACGTATGGTAGAATGACACTTTACGTAAAAATACACACGTATTCTCATGAGATCACGTTGGCCCATCAGAGGGTTGCTAACAGTACTTTTCCACTGTTACAACATTAAAACCTTCTCTGAGAAGTTGTAAATTCTGTAAATGTATCCCCTTTAATGACACACTGCTACAACCAAATGAAATTATACAGAGGTTGTTTAAGATTGATTCAACTAGTCATTTAGACAACCCACTGACTAGTCGTGTGTTACCAAACATTTACTACATGGCATAAAGTCTTTTCCAAATTGCAGCATATTTTGGCTAAGAACGGCCTATAGTTCTTGATACAAAACTAGGGATCTAATTCTTTCAATGATTTAAGGCCAGATTTACTAAACAGCAAATTAGCTTGAGAGCGCAATTCTAAAAAAACCGCTGATGTGGAAAGTTCTGTGCGTGATCTATTGACAACGTGCAAATTAAAGAACACAGTCGGATCATTTCCATAATGACCAACGCAATATACCAAGAGCACCGCAAATTAGCATCTGGTTTAAGACATGCTTTTTTTGGTCGGTAAATAATAGTGCAAACACCAGTCAATTGACTAGCGCAAACCTAAGTAAACCACCTTGCATGATTCATTTTAATACTCTCCTCCCATAAATTTTGCATCTGAAAGGGAAACTCCTACAAATGCATAATTATGTAATAAGGTCATCCGCAAAAATAACCCTGTCCTCGTCTTTTCAGCGTTAATTTTTCACTGTGTGTCTTTAGTAAATCCTGACAGTAGTTTTTTAACGCCAAAGAGGGTTCTGTTATTAAAGCTCTCCCCAAATCTGAAAAACCTGGCAAATTTTGGCAAATGTAGTAATTCGTTCTAATTAACCTTGTAAAGTGCTCGTTGCATCAACCAAGTAGCTAATTTCTTTGCTACATTACTTTGTTTCCTGGTCAACTGAAAAAAAAAAAAAAAATAAAATAAAATATATATATATATATATATATATATATATATATATATATATATATATATATATATATATATATATATATATTTTCTTAGAAAAGGAAAATAAAGTCATGTGGTGACTAAAAAGAAAAGAAAGAAAGAAAAAGAAAGTTATATCATAGAGAGCTCAGTAAATATTTTAAAATATGAGAAAATGTGCACTTTTTTGACAAGGCAAGGCTTGTCTTCAAAAGCCATGTGGTGTCGTGTGGTGAGATTCCTAAAAACTTTATTTATGAACTAGTTCATAAATTACAAAATACTTTACTTTGAAAAATACAAGTAAAAACATTTTTGAAAATAATGATCAAGATGTCATGTAAATGTATTCATGAGAAAATGTGTTTTCTTTTACTTGATGGTTATACCACATGACATTTTTTTAAGGATTAAGTTTTTCCAACAATATGAAGCCAAGAGTACATTTCTAAGAGCTTGGCACTTGTTTTCCCTTTTCTTTATTATCATGGACACTCTTATATGTCATTGAGAACCCAGTACTAGATAGCCAAACAAAGTCATACACACTGTCTTTCTTGAAGGATTTGAGTCCTCCAAGTTATTAGTCAAACAAAACCAAGTGGCCCTATGCATAAAAATGAGCCCTAACTTCTGCGCAAAACCATAATCATTTGATGATAATAACACAGCCGATATCAGTGAGCTGTGCACTTGGCTGCTTCCTTTTATGTGCTACTGGACTGAATGATGATGTGAATTAAGGGACTCAGCATCTGTTGCAGCAGGTTGTGTTTTGAGGAGTGCTTTTAACGATCGTTTCGCTATCGATCAAGGCCCAGCTCTGTTTAATCTATCAGAGTTCTAGCCTGGTGAAAGCCATGGGAGACGCAAGGCCTGGTTCATTTGATTACCTCTGATCAAGAGCAAACGCGTATCTCGGTTGTAAGCCCCCTTTGGTTACTTGTGTTGGTGAGGGCCTTGATCAAATGCATGATGGGATTACACACAGAGATCAAGAATGCAAGGAATGAAGGAAGAAGGGAGAGATACTTTACACCTAATGTTGCAATATTCTCCAAAGCAACAGGTGGCAGTGTGAACAAGTGTTACCAGAAGTGTTTTAAACCGTACTAAGATAAAGGTCTTATACACAAAATGAAAATTCACCCTATCTGTTTCTTAAATATCTTATCTTGTGAACAATTCAACAATGCATTTTTTTTTCTCGTAATGTTTAAAGTTGACATGAACCAGAAGTTGCGATAGTCTTTCCTTCGCTATATCTGAATGAAACAGCTTCTCGAATAAGAAAAATGTAGGGTGGGACTTGATTTTGTGCATGTGAAATTGATTGGGTGGTTGTGGTTTGCTATTGGTGGATCTCATGTAGGTGACAGGTTGCCCCGCCCTCACACGAAAAACGCGTCATCAGTGAAGAGAACAGATATCGCTGCAAGAAAGAGGGGAAGTTGTTCTGATTAATACACACACATATTAATTTAAAACAAACAAAAAATAATGATGTGCATAGATAAATCATTTATAATAAATCCTGCAATACTCCATAAAAAAATAAGAATGGTCTATTTTGATTTCATGATGATTTTGAATCAAAACGTCATAACTGCATATTCTGGGTGGAAACGAATGCAAGACTTCTCCAATCATTAAGTCTGCCTAAACTCTGCCCCCATCTAATGATCCAATCAACATCTGAGGCTTAGAACCAAGTCCTCACCTTACATTTTTTTTTTTGTTTTTTTTTCATAGTAATCTGTTTGGTAACACTTTATTTTAGTGTACTTGTTACACAATGCATGTAGTAATAAATATACATTACTAACCCTAGGCTAAACCAAACCCTAAACCTATAGTAAGTACATGTAGTTAATTAATATACTCAGCACTGTACTTCACAACAGAGCCTTCAACTTTAAAAATCATTTTATGCAATCCAGTTGCATTTAAACACACATTTAGAACATTGTATATAGTTGTTTTTTAAATAGTAGTTTAAATCAGAGCTGTTCAAGAATCTGCATATTTGAACAAAATCACTAAACTCAAGTGAATTGTTTGTACATTTTTACTTTAACGTACAAAAGGCAGCACAACCACTCATTTACATAAATACCCTTTCTACATAAGAATGAGAGGTGAGCTATAACAGGCAATTTCACAGTCTAGGCAAAAACATGGTGCTTTTAAACTTCTATGCATTAGTTCTTTTGGCTCTAAAAGAACCCGGTATACAACTTTTCTCGGATTTGTCTAATAGGATTGAAATTCCGCACATAAAATTGTGCATGCTTACAAAAATGTGAATGTGCACAAGCCAAAGGGTTAAGGTTTGGTTGATTAGCATTAGCAGTTAGCCTCTGCTGATAGAGATGTCTATTCAGTTCTGCAGACAAACAGCCTGTTTTTCTGTTGACTGATTTTCAAAAGTAACAGTTTATTTTGTGACAGACGAGCACCTGCCATTGAGATGAATGAGAATGCTAACGGATAGCATTAGCCAGGTGTTATAAACCACCTTGGCGTGACAAAACAGAGCATGAGCAGCACGAGTGTCGTATTTGGTGCGTGATCCCGCGTGTTTAGAAATGATAATGTAGATGGATGGATAGATAGATAGATATATTATTTTAAGGGTGGATGGTTAGGAGCAAACCTCTCCAAGGTTTACTGGTGCGCAGGTAGAGGTCATCATCATGCGACAAGAGGGAAAGAGGTAAGAAGCCAATAGCAAACCGAACCCACAGGGAAGAGGCCGACAGACATTATTATGAGTGCGCACCCAGTGTTTTAACATCTGTAGCTTTGCTTATGTAAATGAAGAGTAAAGCTTAGTGAATTGGAGATGAACACAGCCTGTTAGGCAGCATGTTTCCTGCGCTCCTCCTCAAAGCTGCGGGTGTGTGCGCCAACCGTACACCGCACAATACGAACACAATTAAAACCTTCTGCGTGCTGTCTGGAATCAACTCTGTTAGCTGCAGATGCCAAAATGCATCACACTGACTGGCAGAAATGAGCACGAGGGCATTGCGTCGTTATGAGTGATTTTAATGAAGTCTTGCAGAAAGGGAATGATTGAAACGCTAATGAAGCGGTATAGACGGAAGACGAGGCTAGCGAAAAACTATGGTGTGGGAGAATCTGTAAATCTTCTCTTGGGATTGGTGGGCGGCCCAGTCTCCCTGGGGAAGTCCCGCTGTGTGACAAATTCAGCCCACAGTTGTTTTCTTTTGAATTATGCATGCCATTTACAGGTCCGAACTTGCGCGTGGACAGGGGCGTAGTTTGTGGGGGGGTTGGGGGGGAGATAACCCCCTCAATATTTAAATCTATGCATTACAACCCCCCCCAATATTTATACCACGATCACATGAAAAATATGCAGACCCAAACTTCAACCCCCCCAATGTTCAAACCAAATCTACGCCCTTGCGCGTGGATCATATTTAATGTATTTTTTTTTTTTTTTTTATATAAGCACCCCCAATGGATTTTGAATGCTGTTAAAGCTGAGCCTGCTGAAGAAATACCACAAAAATAGTGTATCTTTGTGCGTTTTGGATCAGGCCATGAGGCCTACCTGCCTTTGACTTGCTTCCTGCTACTGTATTTTCTTCAGCATCTGAGTCTGAAATGCAGTGTTTCTTGTTAATAATACAGTCAGTGTCTGAACCATCACGGGCACCTTGACACCACTGACTCTGTTCAGGGGAAGGTGATAATGAACATCCTGCTGAATTAATGAAGCAATTTTTTAGCAATATGGAAAAAGCTGCTTTGTGATGTTTGGTGTTTTAGTGTGTGTTCAATACTGTTCTGAGCTTACAACTGCCACAATGACATCCCTCATACTGTATATGGTATTTACTGTACTGTATGTGATAGGCTGGCTCTCTGTATAATACAATGTTATACAGAGTTAACATTGTTATATTGTATATGTTATATTGAGAGTTATATTGTATACAGTATGTTATACAATAATATATGTTATGAGATGCTCCAGAGTCCAAACTATATATTCAACTGCTATTTATTTTCAGATGTAATAATTAAAAAAACAACAGATTAAATTACAATAGATGTAAATACAAATAATATTTGTTTCTACTGCTAGTTGGGTTCCATTATCTCTTTCTAATCTATCTTGAATTAGATTCTTATCTGGGACAAGAGTTTGGATCAAGTGAAAAGTTTCCTGATAGCTTAGCACAGTCGTGGTAACAGCTGTGAGCATTTGGTTAGATGTTCATCTAACGTTCTTCGGCCCATCTGGAGCTGAGGCACTGAGGGTACATTCAGCATTTCACAGACTCATTACCCACCGCATCCGTGGCATCTCTCTGGGTATGAGAGCTTCATTTAAGACGGTTAAGATTTACGACACATTGTTTTGCTCAGACACACTCACGCGCCCAGTTTTACTCTCATGGAGGCCCGTTAGCTTGTTGCACATGGTGTGTAAACACAGCAATAAAGGATATAACATTTAGGAAGAGTGGCTGTGAATTTATATGCATTTAATCTGTTTTCCCATTAGCTCTAAAGTCTAACCCAGGGGATTTTACAATACTGTTGAGTGAATTCAAGTAAATTGGGGCACTTCTGCCATTAAGATTACTGAGAAAAAAAAAAAAAAAAAAAAAAAAAAAAAAAAAAAAATATATATATATATATATATATATATATATATATATATATATATATATATATATATATATATATATATATATATATATTAGGGTGCATCAAAAAACACAATTCTTGAATTTTGATATGGCTGGGTGCTAAAAATGTTCCAATATATGTAGAAACAACACATGCAAAATATTTTTCCAGTACATGATGATTTAGGGGTGCCACCGCACATCTGTTTTTATTGGATAAAGTGGTCAACAGTGCTCAATGGTCACAATGGAGATCTGAGGTAAACAATACTACAGCTCAAGAAAACGTACTCGGTTACTAACGTAACCTCGGTTCTCTCTAGAAGAGGGAACGAGTACTGCGTTTTATCAAAACGCTACGGGAAAAGTCTCTTTTCACGAAACACTGAAGCAAAAAATTATCCTTTAATTTTCATATATGTAAAACGCGTTGCGGCAGCAGCAGACAGCTATGGCGAGACGGCTTGCTCGCTCATTGGCTGCTCTGCGGCAACTGCTTAAGCCTATCGAGCGAGGCCTGGGATGACATCAGGCCAATGAGGGCGCTTCGCGCCCTCCTCGCCACTTCCCGCCGAAACGGGCGTGGCTTACCTCTATAAAAGGAGCTCGAGAAGGCTGACTCACTTGATTTTGATCGCCGAAGCGAACCAGAGTGAACCGTACGCACGGCAGAGAACGCAGTACTCGTTCCCTCTTCTAGAGAGAACCGAGGTTACGTTAGTAACCGAGTACGTTCTCTTACGAGAGTCCTCTCGTACTGCGTTTTATCAAAACGCTACGGGAACCCCTTGCAAAACGCCGTGCGTGCTGGGATAAAAACACTGATCACCGGAAGCTTTTTCAGGCATACAGTGCATAATCACCAGATTGACTCACACAGAGTCAGGGAATAAGGGTGAGAGCCTTAAGTCCCTAAATCTTAGCGTCGTAGAAAAACATGTCCACAGACGCAAGTATAATCATCACATAGACAGGGTAGGGAACCTGAACTAATGTGGAAAATGTAGGTCTTACACAGTTCTGCCCAAGATAGTCGGTAGCGCATAGCGCATGAGTTTCAGCGGTCTGATTAGACGGCTGAACAGATTACACCGACAAAAGCTTAGCCTGCAAGGCGGGAACCTCTAGGTTATAAAACCTGATAAATGTAGACGGCGAGGCCCAACCTGCCGCCGTACATATATCCTGTAGGGAAATCCCGCTGGACCAAGCCCACGAAGAAGCAACGCTTCTCGTAGAGTGCGCTCTGACTCCCAAAGGGCATGGAATGCCCTTGGCAGTATAAGCCAGCGCTATGGCGTCAACTATCCATCTGGATAGACTTTGTTTCGAAACAGCCATTCCTTTGGAACGTCCGCTGAACGAGACAAAGAGCTGCTCTGTCTGTCTGAAGACAGCAGAGCGGGACATATAAGCTCTTAAAGCCCTAACAGGGCAAAGAAAACTCGAGTCCCCTTCCTCACTCGATGCCGGCAGGGCAGCCAGGGATATAACCTGAGCCCGAAAAGGCGTGTTGAGGGATTTCGGCACATAGCCATGCTTAGGTTTGAGTATGACTTTAGAGTCATTAGGACCAAACTCCAAGCACGCCGGGCTCACAGAGAGCGCGTGCAGGTCGCCTATGCGCTTCACTGAAGCGAGAGCCATCAAAAACACTGTTTTGAAAGACAAATGTTTGAGGCTAATAGACTGGATAGGCTCGAAAGGGGCACCTTTCATGGCCGCTAGGACCGTAGAAAGGTCCCACAAAGGAACTGAAGGAGGTCTGGGTGGATTCAGTCTCCTAGCTCCCCTGAGGAAGCGGATGACTAAATCATTCCTTCCCAGCGACTGACCCAGCGTTGAACCAAAGAACGCTGAAATAGCCGCCACATACACTTTGAGCGTGGAAGGGGATCTGCCCTTATCCAACAGCTCTTGTAGGAAGGAGAGAACCTCCGTTACCTCACATTCGAGGGGTGAAATGCTCCGAGCTGCACACCAGCCGGAGAAAACCGACCACTTCGAAGCATAAAGCCGCCGTGTCGACGGTGCTCTAGCCTGAGTGATGGTATTCACGACTCCCTCTGTGAGACCAACGGGTATCCGTTGAGCACCCACACATGAAGGGACCACAGTTCCGGGTGTGGGTGCCAAATCGAGCCCCCGGCCTGCGAGAGGAGATCTCTCCTCAACGGCAGCGGCCATGGAGCGATATCTGCCAACTGCATCAGAACTGGGAACCATGTTTGGTTCTCCCAGAACGGAGCTACAAGCAGGACTGGGCATTTCGTTTCCCTGACCCGTTCCAGCACCTGTGGCAGGAGGGAGACGGGGGGAAAAGCGTATAACGGGCAGCGCGGCCACCTCCGGGACAGCGCGCTGTCGGTCTTTGAAAAGAACGCGGGGCAGTGCGCGTTTTCGCGGGACGCGAAAAGGTCCACCTCCGCTCTGCCGAATCTCTCCCACAACAGCCGGACTGTTTGTGGGTGTAGAGACCATTCGCCCGGGGGAACATTGTTCCTGGACAGTCTGTCTGGGCCCACATTCTGAAGCCCAGGTACATGCACTGCTCTCAGCGAGCGTAAGTTGTGCTGAGCCCATAGTAGGAGGCGTTTCGCCAGCCTGTACAGGGATATGGATTTCAGACCGCCCTGGCGATTTATGTAGGACACCACAGCCATGTTGTCCGAACGGACTATGACGTGTTCGTCCTTGATGCGGGGACAAAAGCGTGTCATCGCGTTGTGCACTGCCAGCATTTCTAGGCAGTTTATGTGTAGGAGCTTTTCTCGTTCCGACCACAGGCCGAAGAACGGTCTGCCCTCGAGCAGAGCTCCCCATCCCGAGGTGGATGCGTCTGTCGACACCATCCTCACTCTCGAGGAAGTCCCCAGGCTTACACCTGATTGGTACCAGTCGTCCGCCGTCCAAGGCGCCAGGGCTGAAACACAGCTCTGATCGACCTTGAGGCGCAATCGACCGGTCGCCCACGCTCTGCGCGGTACCTGCGTTTTCAACCAGAACTGCAGCGGGCGCATGCGGAGCAAGCCCAGCCGGAGAACTGACGATGCTGAAGCCATGAGACCCAGCATCTTTTGAAACTTCCTGAGCGGGGTGACAGCGCCGCGGCGGAAAGACCTCGCCGCGCGCTGAATGATCAACACGCGCTGTGGTGACAGCCGCGCTGTCATAGACTGTGAGTCCAGAACGACGCCCAGAAACAAAATCGTTTGACTGGGGTTCAATGAACTCTTTGTCCAGTTGACTGTGATACCAAGATTCTCGAGGTGATCGAGTAAAATGGTTCTGTGCTCCACGAGCTGTGATCGTGATTGAGCTAGGATCAACCAGTCGTCCAAATAGTTCAGCACTCGCATGCCTCTGAGTCTGAGAGGAGCGAGCGCTGCGTCCATGCATTTCGTAAATGTACGGGGTGCTAGGGACAAGCCGAATGGCAGGACTGTATACTGGTATGTCTGACCCTCGAAGGCGAATCTCAAGTATCGCCTGTGGTGTGACGCTATTTGTATTTGAAAATACGCGTCCTTCAGATCTATTGACATGAACCAGTCTTCTCGGCGAACATGCGCGAGAATTTTGCTGGTTGTGAGCATTTTGAAACTGCGTTTCACCAATACTCTGTTCAACCGTCTTAGATCCAGTATGGGTCTGATACCGCCGTCCTTTTTGGGGACTAGAAAGTATCTGCTGTATAGCCCTCCTTCGCTTAGAGCTGGGGGAACGCGCTCTATCGCCCCTTTGCTTATCAGTTTTGATATTTCGGCTCGAAGTAGGTGAGCTACTTCCAACGAGACCGTAGTTTCGACGCGCGCTATGAAGCGGGGAGGGCGTCGACAAAACTGTAGCGAGAAGCCTCTCTTTATAATGCCTAGCACCCAGTCCGAAACCCCTGGGAGCGCTGCCCATGCTTCTGCATGGCTGGCTAGGGGCTGGATACGGAGCGCGCTCTGATCGCCGTGCGACAGAGGTGCTTCGGGGGATACAAACATAGGCGTTGTGCCTGTGGCATTTGAGGCGGGGCGCGCGCTTAATACAGCGGGCGAGACGCTCGTCCTCGACCTTACTACAGTGCTTAGCTGAGTGAGGGAGGACTGAGAAAGTCTCATAGGACCCATGTGAGCGAGTAGATGTGGGCTGGGAGCGGGCACATTTACTGCTTTGGGCGCGGCGTCTGCCTGAGCAGAGCGCGCGCTCACAGTTCTCGTTTTTACAGAGAGCCTGTGATGTGTTAGACATAGTGTTCGTGGGCACTGGGAAGTGGGCACTCTCACTATGCTGGAAGCGCAACCGACCTGAGTCGATTTTATGTGCGCGGGCCCTATGTGTAGGGCTGTGCTTATGTGTAGTGATGGGCACTGAGGAGTGGGCATCGAGACTACATTTATAGCACCATCGGCCGTGGCCGGGACACCAGAAAATACACTCTTTTCGAGATTTATCTGGGTAGCCGTGAGAACGGCTTTTGTGTGCAGGCAAGCGGGCGGCAGTGCAGGCTTGCTCTCTGCAGAAAACACTGGAACAGTCGCAAACCTTGGGACTGAAACAGCGGGGCGCTTGGGTGGGAGGCCGGCCGCAACGGGACTCACACACCTGCGCTTTCCCAGGCTTGCTAGGACTTCTTCGGCACTTCCGGTTTTACCACAACCCTCGATCGCGGCCCGCGCGAAGAGGGGCGCCGGGCGCTGGACTGAGAGCGGGGCCTCGAGCTGCGCTGTTGTGGCTGCTGCGAAGAGGCGGCCGAAGGCGGGGGCTGAGGCTGAGAGCTCCGCGGGGTCCGTTTGTCACGAACCGCTGCAGAACCGGAGCGCTTCGGTAGGAAGTGCTTGAAGGCTTGAGACGCTTTCTGGGCCTCGGTAAATCTCTCCACGAACTCGGAGAGAGAAGAACCGAAAAGGCCGGTGGAAGACAGCGGGGCATCGAGAAACGCAGTGCGCTCGGAATCGGCCATCTCCGTGAGCGTCAGCCATAAGTGCCTCTCAGCGACAGTGGCGGAAGCCATACACCGTGCCATGGCTTGTGCGGCGGCTTTAGTAGCTCGGAGCGTGAGATCTGAAGCGCTCCTTAAATCCGCGATGCAGATAGCGTCAGGTCCCATCTCGTCCAGCTTACGGAGGAGATCACCCTGGTAAATCTGCAGCGTAGCCATGGTGTGTAGCGATGACGCGGCCTGCCCAGCGGCGGAGAAGATTCGCGCGAGCAGCGTCGACGTCATGTGGCAGGCTTTGGAAGGCAACACCGGTTTAGTCCGCCGTCCAGCAGAGGGCGGGCAAAGGTGGGTCGCTATCGCCTGTTCCACCGGCGGAAGAGAGAGGTAGCCTCGGTCACTGGCATTATCCAGAGAGGAAAATGCGGGTGACACAGATGAGCGCGTCCGCGCAGAGTAGGGCGCGTTCCAAGCCTTCGCAACTTCTTCGTGTAACTCAGGAAGAAAAGGAGCGGGCTTAGATTCCGGAGAAGTGCGCTCACCAGGGAGGAAACTACCATCCAGCCGGGTTCGAGAGGGGGGCTCCGGTGCAGACCACTCGAGGCAGAGGCTCGCCGCGGCCAGTGCGAGTACCCGCATGAGCTCCGTCTCAATGTTGGCTCTCGTTGAGGGCTTGCGGGCAGGAGGCGCGAGATCCTCAAAGCTCGCCCAATCCTCGCTGCCTGAAGCTAGCAGAGAGCAGGAATCCTTCTCCCCCGACGCGGCCTCTGAACCGACTTCCTCTGATGAAGCGGCGGCAGACTGCGGGCGCTGAGCATCAGGAAGTGATTCGAGAGAGGCCGGTGAAGCTGGCGGGCGAACCGGCGAGCTTGGTCGGGCTGGAGCGGGTTCCGGGACCCGCTGCGAGCGGCGCTTTTTACGGCGCGGCATCGCGGCGGTGAATGCAGGCTTGGAAAAGGATGCCAGGCGAGTCCTCAGAGTCACCATCGGCAAAAGCTCGCAGTGAGGGCATCCGCCGTCAGCGAGCGCGAGCGCTGCATGGTCCTCAGCCAGGCAGGAAACACAGATGACGTGCTTGTCTCCCTCGGTGAGTGGGGCTCGGCACGAGCCGCAGGAAGGCATCTTGAAAAAGACGCAGCTCTCTTAGGGGTGAGTGTTGCGAAGAACACACACACACACACACAGAAAAGCAATAATATGAAAGGATATAGGCGTCGGAAAGCGCAGCAGGTACGGCTGTAGAAGGCGGCGTTGGCCAGCGGCTTCGAGGGCTCGTCCCGCTGATGTGCTTGCTTCAACGACGCTGCTTCCGTGATCCAGCGATGCGTGCGCTTCGCTGAAGAGATTAAAATCAAGTGAGTCAGCCTTCTCGAGCTCCTTTTATAGAGGTAAGCCACGCCCGTTTCGGCGGGAAGTGGCGAGGAGGGCGCGAAGCGCCCTCATTGGCCTGATGTCATCCCAGGCCTCGCTCGATAGGCTTAAGCAGTTGCCGCAGAGCAGCCAATGAGCGAGCAAGCCGTCTCGCCATAGCTGTCTGCTGCTGCCGCAACGCGTTTTACATATATGAAAATTAAAGGATAATTTTTTGCTTCAGTGTTTCGTGAAAAGAGACTTTTCCCGTAGCGTTTTGATAAAACGCAGTACGAGAGGACTCTCGTAAGAGAACTGAGATGATCTTTCTGTTTGAGGTGATCTTTCTGTGTTGGGTATGTATTATTACATAATTACTATCATATCTGTAATTTTGTCTTTGTATACTTATTTATCATAAGTCATTTAAGTCATATTTATAGGTATTTGGTGCGCATTACATCTAGCTAATGTTAGCTAGCAACAGTTTGCTAACCACAGTCAGCTATCTATGTTAGCTAAGCTATTAATCTTAACATCAACAGTATTCAAGAGTGGACAATGTCATATTCAGAGTATACAGTGGGGAGAACAAGTATTTGATACACTGGCGATTTTGCAGGTTTTCCCACTTATAAAGCATGTAGAGGTCTGTAATTTTTATCATAGGTACACTTCAACTGTGAGAGACGGAATCTAAAACAAAAATTCAGAGCCTGTATAAAAGACACCCATCCACACACTCAATCAAACAGACTCCAACCTCTCCACAATGGCCAAGACCAGAGAGCTGTGTAAGGACATCAGGGATAAAATTGTAGACCTGCACAAGGCTGGGATGCTAGGCTGGGCACAATTATTAGAAAATGGAATAAGTTCTAGGTGACGGTCAATCTCCCTCGGTCTGGGGCACCATGCAAGATCTCACCTCGTGGGGCATCAATGATCATGAGGAAGGTGAGGGATCAGCCCAGAACTACACGGCAGGACCTGGTCAATGACCTGAAGAGAGCTGGGACCACAGTCTAGAAAACCATTAGTAACACACTACGCCGTCATGGATTAAAATCCTGCAGCGCACGCAAGGCCCCCCTGCTCAAGCCAGCGCATGTCCAGGCCCGTCTGAAGTTTGCCAATGACCATCTGGATGATCCAGAGGAGGAATGGGAGAAGGTCATGTGGTGTGATGAGACAGAAATAGAGCTTTTTGGTCTAAACTCCACTCGCCGTGTTTGGAGGAAGAAGAAGGATGAGTACAACCCCAAGAACACCATCCCAGCCGTGAAGCATGGAGGTGGAAACATCATTCTTTGGGGATGCTTTTCTGCAAAGGGGACATGACAACTGCACCGTATTGAGGGGAGGATGGATGGGGCCATGTATCGCAAGATCTTGACCAACTACCTCCTTCCCTCAGTAAGAGCATTGAAGATGGGCCGAAACACACAGCCAGGGCAACTAAGGAGTGGCTCCGTAAGAAGCATCTCAAGGTCCTGGAGTGGCCTAGCCAGCCTCCAGACCTGAACCCAATACAAAATGTTTGGAGGGAGCTGAAAGTCTGTATTGCCCAGCGACAGCCCCGAAACCTGAAGGATCTGGAGAAGGTCTGTATGGAGGAGTGGGACAAAATTCCTGCAGTGTGTGCAAACCTGGTCAAGAACTACAGGAAACGTATGATCTCTGTAATTGCAAACAAAGGTTTCTGTACCAAAGTTCTGCTTTTCTGATGTATCAAATACTTATGTCATGCAATAAAATGCAAATTAATTACTTAAAAATCATACAATGTGATTTTCTGGATTTCTGTTTTAGATTCCGTCACTCACAGTTGAAGAGCACCTATGATAAAAATTACAGACTTCTACATGCTTTGTAAGTGGGAAAACCTGATAAATCTGAAGTGTATCAAATACTTGTTCTCCCCACTGTAGATGTCTCATGTGTATTGAGAGTAGCATTGTAATTGTTACAGTAAATTAACAGGGTAAGGCCACGTGAACATGTCCCATTGACCTCCATTCATTTTGTCTATAGGACAAATGAATGGAGAATCTTGAAAGTTGAATTCTGAGAAATGCCCAAGTTGCCCAAAGGGTTCAAACAAACAACTTTTACTTTGATAACCCTATAGAACATGTTACTGTATAAAAGTTCACTGTACTCAACATTTCCAGGTCAACCTTTTGGCAATTAGACTAAAAATTGCACATTTTTCAAAATTTCGCCAAAGTTCATGTGTTAGGTGGCACCCCTAAATCTCAATGGAATTCCTCAAAACTTTGCAAAAGTCATTTTTATGTTAATTGGAACAAAATGCAATGCCAGCCAAATTGATATTTTGAAATTAAAATTTCCCATTCAAATTTGATGCACCCTAATATATATATATATATATATTATTTTAGTTTGCCATTGATATTGCTGCAAAAAGAGGGCCGGTTTACCTGAATTCATCATCTAACTAATGTTTGTTGTAGTGGACTGTTTATGAATCTTAGAATAAATCTTTCTGACTCTAAAGTCTTTCTGACTCTTGTATGGTGCATAGTGAGGTCACTCTGTTTTATCAAAGGAGAGTGTGGACTTGAAACCCAATGAGATGAGCTAATTCAGTGCATGCTAATCCAGGTAATGAGTAAGGGAGAGAGTGAGAAAGAGATGAGATCAGGTCTGGCAGACACACTCATGGCTAATGATTGATCCTCTACTGACCTTGACGGAGCAGGATAGATATATCTTGGAATCGATTTGCTAGATCTGAAAGACCAATATTAAAATATGCTGAAAGTAGCCAAAATCTCTTGTTTGCCTTCAGCTTTCCCATCATCCACCACAGATAACGGCATCCACACCCATATCTTCCTGATATGCTTCTCTCTGATTGGTTGATGGTATCGTGAATTTAGCCGCAGTCTTATCTTATGGCACTGCACTGTAGACTGTGTTTCTACTGACGACTTAAGTAAATCAAATCTGGGCCCAGCGATCTTAGAAAATGTAAATTAAAACTGTATATATATATATATATATATATATATATATATATATATATATATATATATATATATATATATATATATATATATATAGGCCTATATATTAAAGGGATACTTCACCTCTGGGAAGATGAATGTGTATTTAAAATAGGTAATTTAAGTAGAAGAAATGTGAAGAAATTTTTTAATTTGGAGCTTTCTAGACTGAGAAAAGCCAGAAAATGTATTTTTGGCTTATGTGGATGAAAGACAACAACTCCCAGAATGCACTTGCTTCGCTGCCTTAGGAGGCCACGCCTACCGGTAAGAGTGCGCAGTTGAAAACAACAAGGCTAGCCAACGTGATAAGTTTGCCAGGGATTTAGAGATCGTTCAAAATGTCCGGGATTCGGCTTTTGCGTTCTACAGTCGCCATTCATCATGTTTACTGTGGCGAGCAGGACGAGGCTGACGGCCGCGGGAGAACGTTATCATGTTTACTGTGGCGAGCAGGACGAGGCTGACGGCTGCGGGAGAACGTTATCATGTTTACTGTGGCGAGCAGGACGAGGCTGACGGCCGCAGGAGAACGTTATCATGTTTACTGTGGCGAGCAGGACGAGGCTGACGGCTGCGGGAGAACGTTATCATGTTTACTGTGGCGAGCAGGACGAGGCTGACGGCCGCAGGAGAACGTTATCATGTTTACTGTGGCGAGCAGGACGAGGCTGACGGCCGCAGGAGAACGTTATCATGTTTACTGTGGCGAGCAGGACGAGGCTGACGGCCGCAGGAGAACGTTATCATGTTTACTGTGGCGAGCAGGACGAGGCTGACGGCCGCAGGAGAACGTTATCATGTTTACTGTGGCGAGCAGGACGAGGCTGACGGCCGCGGGAGAACGGCGCGAGGCCGGTGGCGTCATTACTGAGACGCGCCGGGTCTCCCATCTCTCACGGAGGAGCGGGAATTTTCTTAGCAATGGTAAAACGCACATCAACCGATCACTTGTTTAGCGTTCATGTAAACACTACATTCAGATTCACAGATCGGAATGAATTCAGTTAGATTGAAACAAAATGTGTGCATGTAAACAATGAATGGCGACCGCAGAACGCAAAAGCTGAATCCCGGACATTTTAACCGATCTCGCCTGCCGGACAAGTCCGGGAAAAGGAGGATGTTAACCCCTACTTACTCAGCTTTCTCCTACTACTCAGTTTTCTCCACAGAACAAGAGCCTGCTAGCTTAGCTTCCAAAGAAAGACGGCTGACACTGTGTACATTCTGTGAGTGAGATCCCACCCTGTATGGGCGGGCTGAAAACATGTGGAACAACGCCTTCTACTGGCTGTAGTCTTTAGCCTCTGGCCAGAAAATCCTCCGATGACGCAAAAATCGTCATTTTGCGTCATCGGAGGATTTTCTGGCCAGAGGATTTTTTCCAGGCAAAAAATACATAAATCTCTTGTCTCAGGGGGATATGAGGGTGAAAAGCACGGTAATTTGAAAATACTACAGGTTTTCTACTAATACAAAGCTTAATGCTAAATCCTGAAGTATCCCTTTAAGTTGAACTTATGAACTTCTGCCCGTTTCCCTGGATTTCTAACCCCATCTCACAGCAATTCGTAGGTATTTTACGAGGTGGCTAATTCGTACGAATTCATACGACCTCATCTCGTATGAATTTGTAAAATTTTTCTAATTATTATTTTCTATTATTTTTGTGGATCCATAATACAATTCGTTTTAGAATTATTTGATAAATAGAACGTTCAAAAGAACTACATTTATTTGAAATGGGAAACTTTTGTAACAATATAATTGTCTTTAATGTTGCTTGATCAATAAAAAAAAATTCTTAGCAGAATGAATGTATTAATTTCTTAAACAAACAAACAAAAAATAACTTATTCTAAATGTTTGAACTGTAGTGTGTATGTGTATGTATATGTCTCTTCACAATCCAGTCAGTTCCTGGAGTAAAAAATCAAGTTCTCCCCTGCATATTTTTCCCCTCTGTTTGAATATAGTGTGTTTCCCTTAGAAATACATCACATTATGGTAATGAAATGAGTTGTGAATGGCATTTTAAATTGGTTTTAATGTGAGAAAAAGCAAAATCCGTCAGTGCAAATAAAAGAAAGCCCTCTCCACGCTCTGAAGTTGTGGGCCTATTCTTGAGTAGGGCAGCCTCATAATAAAATATAAAATCATATCTGATTCCAAATGCACTGCACCGCATTCAAGCATGGAAGGACACATCAGTTAACCTTCAGCTTAATAGAATATTTTAGAGGACTTGTAGGAACTATTCATACTTTAAGCAATGAATTGTAGAGCACTACCTGTCAGGCCTGTTTTAGGTCAGCAATTGAGTCTAACTGACTCTGTATTTAAAAAAGAAGCAGCAAGTATTCTGATATGCAGATTGTAAATTACTCCTCGGCTGTAGCTGGCAGTGAATTTATGAGTTTCTGTCTCCTTTCAGGTCCCTTTAAAGTATTGCAGGGTCACAATGTTTTTGAGAGTGTCCCAATCGATGCAGGAGAACGCCATGAGTGATTTGGATATTTGTCTAGTTCGCCTCCACACATTAATGAGCTGTCTAATTGATTTAATGAAGTTCCTCACTTTCACTCTTCCCCAAATAGGAAGAAAAAAACAGGATATGGCATTTTGAAACAAAAGCTGACCCAAAAATCTTTGTGACTAAATAGTAAGAAAACAGACATGGTCACTGTGAACTGAACAGATACGGGTTTGGAACTGGGATGGATTATGATATGGTCATGCCCTGGGGGTGGGATACACTTTTTGTTCATTTTCAAAACTAAATCAACAAACATTTTTGTTAATCTTGATTTCTCAGAACTTGTGTGCTTTTTCTGGGTGAGACGGTGTGAAATGAGGTGCTTATCGAGTCTTATGAAGGAGCAAATTCGCAAAGACCAACGGCCAAGGTCAGGGTTTTCGTAAAAATAGAATATTACATTTCATACCGTATACTTCCAGAACACGTGGGATATACAACGTGTCGCATGGGATAATTTTTTAAAAAGCTTGATTCTGGCCGCTATTCATGGCTATTATATGGACTAGGGCGTGTGGGACATTTCTTAAAAATTCTCCTTTTGTGTTCCATAAAAGAAAGAAGGTCATATGGTATTAGAACAACACCAGGGTGAATAAATGATGACTTTTTATTTTAGAGTGATCCATCCCTTTAAAACATGGTACTTGTGGAAAATCAAGATAACAAGTGATTCAAACAATAATTTTAAAATAAAATAAAATTTAAAATAAATATTATACACCTTTTGAAAAAAATGTTGAATGCCAAATCAGTCACGTGGTGCGCCCAGCATGCAGAAACGTTACTGATATTTATGAATACATTTTTTGTTATTTGTAAAAATATATATATAACAAACTTTACCTTTGAAAAAAATAAAAATAAATAACGATTATTATTTGTACCCATAATATATAAAGAGAAATGTTAAAAATGACTTTGGTTATTGACATTTAATTTAAACATTAGCTGAAAACGGTTTAATATAGTTTCAAACCCACATGAAACAATCATGAATACCAGGCATAATCCTGACACATGCATTTTAAACTAGACTCTTCAAAGATTTTCCCTTTTCTTTCTTCCTGGACTAATTGTCACAGATCAGCCAGGCTCTCTCACTTCTCTCTCACCAGACTACTAATCACCAGCATCTGTCATCAGTTACACCCTTATCAGCACTACATAAGCACAGCACACACCTCAGCCTCAGTCAATGTCTTAAACAAGGAAAGACTCCTTTACCTGCTCTTTGCATTTCTCCAGAGTGTGTTCCAGTTTCTCCACGTCTGTTCCTGAGGTACTATTCGTGCTATAATGAACTTTATCTCCATGCTGAGGTGCATCTCCGTTCTCCACCTGCATAGTGAGAAAGGATTAAGACTGTCATTCTTCATGTCTCTTCCCGTATCATTTTCATTGCCATATTACTCACCTGCCTTTGCCCTGTGTTGCCAAGTAAAGTGTGTCTGGATCCTTAATACCTGTGTTCAGTGTATATATCCTGACACTAATATGATCTGTGCTGTTTTTTCAAAGAAGAGAACGTTCAATCTACTGCGAGTACAATCCTCAAAAGGCCACACATAAAATTAGCAGATATTTGCTAACTTCCTCCTCTGCAGTTGACCTCATCAAAACACTAATTTATGAAGTCTGACCAGAGGGGTTTGATACACCCCACTGCAGAATGCTGGAGGTTTCTTCATTAATGGGTAAATTAATTAGACATTCTTTTATCAACATGTTAATGAGCCGTAACAGGAAGTGGTCATTATTGTTTTTTTGGTTCAGCTTAGCCGTCAGTCTCCTCCTCTCTCACCCGAGGTCTCGTCTCCTTCAGAGACAGAGAATAGACTGAAGTGATGAAATGACGGCTAAATGATTTGAATGTTTAGTGGCACCGTGCGGCGACAGGAGTTATTCTAATTGAACTATATTCATGAGAAGTTTTTTTTGTTTTTTTCATTAAAAGGCCGCTATTTATTTAGTGACTGCTTCGTCTGGATTTTATGGTGATATGGTCCAGCAAAGGGTCTCTGAGCCTAACAGATGTCTCTGTTAAGTATTTTGAAGAAAACAGTTCTTAAGAAAGAACTTGCTTGACTTCCGCAAGGTCTAGTAAGCAGCAACAGATTCCAGTGGCAGCTTGCGGATTTTAAAATAGAGAAGATACTGTGTAATGTAGCAGTCTTGGGATCTGCTCCAGAAGATTTTTTTTTTTTTTTTTTTTTTTACTGCTTAAAAATGGCTTTTTTGATCACTTTTAGGTCCTGTTTACACCTGGTATTAAGATGTGTTTGGTCGACCGGATCACAAGTAGACGAGGGAGACCCATTCACGTTCACACCTGGTGTTTTAGTCCGTTTCTTTTGTCCACTTTCAAACACTTCTGTCCTGATTTCTTCGAGGGGAGCGTCTATGGGCGGGTAAATGTATGGGTTTTTTCAGATCTTTCGATCTAATGGACAAAAGAAACTTGTGCAATTTACATATGAACGTGCCCGGAGACAACGGAAAAACATACGGAGACCATCAGCTTTTGTTTCTGCTCTGACTGCCGCAAGATCACGGCGAACACTGTGAGTGTGTGTTAGTAATCAGGAATGGTGAGAGAACATGCTTGGTACATTTACATCTTCAAACCAAACCTGGGTCTTCAGCCGACAAAGTTTAAATCCCGTGTGGCTAGCACTCTTCCTGTAATGTTTATGCATTAGGTCAGTAGGCGGAGAGTAGACAGTCTTTTGTGAATGTTTGAACACATTCCACCACATTAGCGGTTACTCTACGAAAGCAATCCGGTCAAATGCGTTTTCGACTATCTCTGAAAGTGGGCAAACTTAAAACGTTTTAGACCCCATTTACACCTGTATTTAGCGTCGTCCACTTGTGATCCGATCAACCAAAACTCATCTTAATACCAGGTGTAAACAGGGCCTTAGACATAAAATGTGAAAAAAGCCTATACAGCAAAAAAATATACACCTAGCCTATCAGTTGAAAAAAAAAATCCATCCTTCTGTCCTTTTTAATGTCCGTGTTATAAGAGCATTGCTGTAGCCTATGAGCCAGATTTACTTACAGCTTGTGCCAGCACAAACCCTCTTTTGGCGTTAAAAAATACTAAAGTCATGCAGTGAGAAATATGCAGTGAAAAGGTGTAGACGGTTATTTTTGCATATGCATTTGTAGGAGTTTCTCTTTCAGACGCACAATTTATGGGAGAAGAGTATTTAAATGAATCATGCAAGGTGATTTACTAGGTTTGCGCTAGTCAATTTACTGGTATTTGCACTATTATTTACCGGCCAAAAAAAACATGTCTTAAACCAGACACTAATTTGCGCTGCTCTTGGTATATTGCTTTGGTCATTATGGAAATGATCCGGCTGTGTCTGTGTTCTTTAATTTGCAGTAGATCGAGTGCAGAACTTTCCACTACCCATCTGCGTTTTTTTGGGAATTGCGCTCTTATGCTAATTTGCCGTTTAGTAAATCTGGCCCTATATGTCTATCTTTGGCATGTTTTTTTTTTTTTTTTTAAGCTGTTGCTCGAATGGTATCTTAGTAAATGTGTCAGCTGTCAAATAATGAATATCTCTACTCTCCATAATTAAGGTAGTTGCTAGATTATCGGCAGGAGCAGTTCAAACTAATGTCACATAATGTATGTGTCACATTCACCGTCTGTCTTCCTCATCTGTGTGTGCACTACACTTCCCATCATCCTCCTTGGCACACCTGCACTCTATCAGCCATCATCATCATCACCTGCACTCCCTCGTTAACAAGCCCTATATATTCAGCACTCTCTCTTCACTCCTCGTCTGGTCTCGTCAATACAAGACACACAGACTCCCTTCCTACAAGACTTACCTGAAAACCTACCTGAGACGATCCTCATCAGCCTGTCTACCATCCATCTTCTGAGCCTTCATCTTCATCATCTGCAGAGAGAAAGAGAGACTTGATTATCATTCAGCTAAGCTTCCATTGTTTATCTAATTTCGGTTTACTCACCATTCATCTCTGGATCCGATCCATTCTGCTAAATAAACACATTAAACTTACCATCTCGTCTGTTCCCTGTGTGAATCGTGACAGAAGACCAGACCAAGATGCAGAATCCTTTGGATTCCAGAACGAGTCAGCTTTCATTATTCTACGCAGCCCCGTTCATCATCCGGTTGTGTCCAGCCGAGCCGACATTTCAGTTCGGGTCCGAAACGCAACTCAAGGAGGATGACTTCTCTGATCTCCCTCCTCTCATCGGCCCAGTTGATCCAGAGTCAGCCGCCTGCACAGCTGATCCACGCCAGTCCAGCCGAGCCTGCACTTAACGCCAGTCCAGCCGAGCCTGCACTTCACGCCAGTCCAGCCAAGCCTGCACTTAACGCCAGTCCAGCCGAGCCCGCACTTCACGCTAGATCTGCCGAGCCCAAGGCAGTATGCGTCATGCCCGCCGCCCCTGAGACTGTGAGTGTCATGCCCGCCGCGTCTGTGACAGTGAGCGTCATGCCCGCCGAGCTAGAGACTGACAGCGTCATGCCCGCAGAGCTTTTGTTTTTTTTTATCCCGCCGAGCTTGAAGCTCCCTTCGCCGCGGGTTCCGTCCAGCTCAAAGCCCTCTTCACCGCTGGTTCCACCCAGCTCAAAGCCCTCTTCACCACTGGTTCCGCCCAGCTCAAAGCCCTCTTCGCCGCTGGTTCCGCCCAGCTCAAAGCCCTCTTCGCCGCTGGTTTCGTCCAGCTCAAAGCCCTCTTCGCCGCTGGTCCCTTCCAGCTCAAAGCCCTCTTCGCCGCTGGTTCCGTCCAGCTCAAAGCCCTCTTCACCACTGGTCCTGCCCAGCTCAAAGCCCTCTTCGTCGCTGGTCCTGCCCAGCTCAAAGCCCTCTTCGCCGCTGGTGCTGCCCAGCTCGAAGCCCTCTTCGCCGCTGGTCCTGCCCAGCTCAAGGCCCTCATCGCTGATCCCACCCAGCCTCCCTCTCCCACCTCCGCTGTTGTTGTCTTCATGTTCTACTGTTTTCCCTCTACTGAGCCCTGTCGACCCTGCTTCCCATCCACAGCTACCCGCCAGTGTTGCTGTGGAGCCGCCTCCGGGACTGTCCTCGCCTCAGTCCCCTGAACCTCTGACTCCACCTTGGTCCTCCGACCCTGCAGCTTCTCTTTGGCTCATTGTGCCCTCACCTCCGCCGGGTCTTGTCAGCCCTATAGCTCCACCAGGCTCACTCCTCCTTCCTTCCTCGCATTGGTCAGCCGTCACCCTGGTTCCACCTCGGGACTCCGTGCTGCCGGCTGCGCCTCTGCCCTGCATCCCTTCTGCTCCACCGGGCTACGCCTTCCCTCCTGCTCCTCAGTCGTCCTCCCTCGCACTGGTTACGCCACGGGCTTCCAGAGCCCCTTCTCCGCCTCGGTCCCATGAGCCTGTAGATCCGCCTTGGCCCTCCAGACCTGTGGTGTCCCCTCGGCTCTGGCTCCCTCCGGCTCAGTTGGGGATCCCTGGAACTCCTGCTCAGCCTGCACCGCCGTGGTCGCCTGCTCAGCCTGCACCGCCGTGGTCGCCTGCTCAGCCTGCACCGCCGTGGCCCCCTGCTCAGCCTGCACCGCCGTGGCCCCCTGCTCAGCCTGCACCGCCGTGGCCCCCTGCTCAGCCTGCACCGCCGTGGCCCCCTGCTCAGCCTGCACCGCCGTGGTCGCCTGCTCAGCCTGCACCGCTGTGGCCCCCTGCTCAGCCTGCATCGCCGTGGCCCCCTGCTCAGCCTGCACCGCCGTGGCCCCCTGCTCAGCCTGCTCCGCCACGGTCCGCTATACCATCCTGGAGTCTCCTGTCTGTCCTGTCCCTGTTCTCCCTCCGGTCACTGACTCCAGGATGGGAGTTATGTCACATTCACCGTCTGTCTTCCTCATCTGTGTGTGCACTACACTTCCCATCATCCTCCTTGGCACACCTGCACTCTATCAGCCATCATCATCATCACCTGCACTCCCTCGTTAACAAACCCTATATATTCAGCACCCTCCCTTCACTCCTCGTCTGGTCTCGTCAATACAAGACACACAGACTCCCTTCCTACAAGACTTACCTGAAAACCTACCTGAGACGATCCTCATCAGCCTGTCTACCATCCATCTTCTGAGCCTTCATCTTCATCATCTGCAAAGAGAAAGAGAGACTTGATTATCATTCAGCTAAGCTTCCATTGTTTATCTAATTTCGGTTTACTCACCATTCATCTCTGGATCTGATCCATTCTGCTAAATAAACACATTAAACTTACCATCTCGTCTGTTCCCTGTGTGAATCCTGACAGTACGTCTCTGCGATGATTGGTTGATATACCAAGGGAGGCTGGCCTCCTGTGCGATGTAGTTTTTCCTCAACACACTGAAAGTGAAATACTCTATGGTGATTGGCTGATTCTTTTACCAATGAAGGCAAAAATCTTCAGCTTTGGATTTGCCCTTGGCTCACCTGACGAGCAGAAAATGTGGCATTTCTCGGAATTAGCATTAATAATGTTACAGGAATTACTGTATGAGAGGTATTCAGTTCTTTTGTGAAGCAGATACAAGAATCTAGCAAGCAGCTTTAGTTTTGTTTTTAGAATTGATTCTTAGTGTATCTCTAGCAGACTAACAGCATCCTAAATTATATTTCATTAAATGAAATACTGTATCAGAATGACCTTAAATTTTGGCTAAACCAATGGTGTGATTTTGAGGCAGGGCTACAGTATCTATTTGTTCGACCAATGGGAGATGGAGGAAGCACAGCTGGGTAATTCTAATGTCATGAGTTTCCAGCAACACTCATACAGATAAAAATGAACCATTCCTTAAAAGCATCTGCCAAAAGAATAAATGTTAAATGCATTTTCTGTAATGCTGCTTTGAAACGATATGTATTGTGAAAGGGCGCTTTAATTCAATTAAACTGAACTGAATTAAAATTCTTTCTGTTACACTTTATTTGGTTACACTCTATTTTAAGGTGTCACTGTTTCAGTGTAATTATATATTTAAGTACTGTGTAATATTAAGCAACTAAATAGTGTTAGGGTTTAGTTGAGAGTTAGTTGCATGTAATTATGCATAATTTACTGTTATTACTATTGTAAGTACATGTAACATGTAACAAAGACACTGTAAAATAAAGTGTTACCCTTTATTATACAGTACGTTCACTTATGCGTACTTACAGTGTACTTACCTAAGAAAGTACTTATAAAGTAATGTAAGGTAACTATGGGTAAAGGTTAGGTTTAGGGGTAGGCTCATATTACCCAGTTATTGTAATCACTATAATAAATACATAGTACTATGCATATGGGGAGCAGGAGGGTAAAATAAAGTGCTACCCTTTTTTCAATAAATAGAATTATTAATAAATAATTTATGAATTTGATTCTTATTTTGAAAGCTGCAGAATATTTTAAGAAAGAATCATAATGCATATGTGAATAAAAAATTGTATCCACCATATAAATGACTAATTCAGAGTGGTTGGAAAGATTTTCATATGAACATGTATGTGCATGAAATGATCAGTGCCAGAAGAAAAATGTATGATCTTTATCACCTCCTGCTCATTCTTAGGAGGGTGGCTGTGGGTTTGTGTGTGTCTGAGTGAAAATAGAATGAACATAGAGATTAAAGCAAGAGGAAAAGTGAAGTTCAAGCTCAAATATTGGGCCTTGACTGCCTGACCCTTCAGAGTCATTCACCCTTGTGGAAGCAAGAATCTCAATTACCGTCACACTTAACATGGAGTGGAGGTCCAGGTTTGAGAGACCGCCTGGCCCAACCATGAGGTTAATTTACAGTCCAGGGAGGACAGCCGTGCAGTATGAAGCATGGAATTCATGAGGCTCGGTGAGAAGGTCTCGACTCGGCGGGTCACTTTTTATGGCAAGGAGCGCGGTGCAGTGAATTCACTGCAAAACTAGTTTAACTCTTTAAGAGGAAGCTAATCTTGTGATTGGAGCAAACTGGATGAGCTAGTTACTGAACTAAGGTGTGAGTGGACATATTAATCTGGAATTAAAGTTGTGCTCACAAGTTTACCTACTCATTGCAGGTGCAAGCTCAGATTCAACACAAAAATAGACCTCTAATATTTTGAAGCAAATAGTGGCAGAAAAATGTATGAATCATTGGTCCATTTTTTACGACCATGTAAAACCATTGAGTAGAGCGATTTCAGGAAGTGAAAAATAATGTTTGTAAATGAAAAATCTAATGAATATTTTTTCCTCTGGTGATTCCACAATGGCAGTCACTATTAACACAGCCAAGGACGACAGACGTTGAGGGTGTCATCCTAGTCGGGTTGAAAAGTTGGGGAGAGAAAACTATTTCTGCTGACAGCAGGGAAAAACAGTGTTTCGTTATTACTGCACAAATGTGTGAGATTACATTTGTACAACAAATATCTAGGAAATGAAATGTAGAATCTGTAGGACATTAGAAAAGCCTGAAACTGAGGTTCATCCCATAGGGATGGGTTTTGCTTATCTAGCTGGGTCCCTAAAGTGGGTTGAAGGCGATTTAGATTTCATTAGTTCACTAAAATCGAGTTGAACTTCCCTTCCGGACATCAAAGATAGGCACATTTTTATATTATTATTTAGTAAATTTGTCATCAACTATTTTAAGATAGATGATCTTAGATGGCAACTCTGGGGTAGTGTACTGATTTGTGTACGTGTTTAGTTTATTCCCATGCATGTCTAAAGGCATATTGGGAAAGATTCTGGTTCTCAAGTATAATAGGGTTTTTGTCACCCTTTTTTTTATATTATAAAGGTTCCAATAACAGCCTAACTTTTAGATCTGTAGAATATTGCATGGCAGAAGAGACATTTGGCCCTGGGGGCTGAACTTTCCATTTTTAGATTTTTCATGAACCTTGGTTTTCCTTCTCTGAGTCGCTATGAAGACTGCTGCTTTACCCTCCAGCTCATATATTTCCATAGAATGTAATATATTATTGATCATTCCATCAATCCGTTTACAAGCTAAGGATATCATTCAAGCACATTTGAAAAAAAGAAAAGGAGTTAGTGTTGAAATTAGTTTGAGATCTTAAAGCATACATTTCAAGAAATGCTTGCATGCACGTCATTTCCATCACCATTCAACAATCACATCCGAAATGCTTTTACAGTGCCACATTACACTTGGGGTATTTCACAGCTGCTCCAGGCCTAAGGGATGAGGTTTGCTGGGTTTCATTAGCCCTCACTGTGAGTTAACAGTGCTGGAAATGTGTGATGAAGCCCGCTGAAAGTTAGGGATGCCTTGATCCTGTACCAGTGACACGACCCACACTCCAGGAAAGTAAAGACATAGGGGACTGCTGGGCTAGGAAGCAGTGGTTGTCATGCCCATTATTCTTCACCGGCCCTTGAGGTGCTGAGCTGCTCAGAAGAAGCCTTATGGATCAGGAGGGAAGTGTGTGACTCTGTCCCTACCTTGACCACATCCCTTCTTTGCACCTTTTGCATCTTCAAGATTACCAATCATAGTAAGGACGTACATAGCAAGCATGCCATTTCTGTTACTGGATATCCTTCTAAAAACTACATTGTATTCATTTCGGAGGCCTCTTAAAGACTTTGAAGAGGACTGCTTCCCTCCTTTGCACTCTATCTCGTATATTTCCAAGAACTCTAGGATGCTGGAGCCGTCATGCTCCTTGCTCACTGTCCCTGAGGATACTGAGTCACTAAGAAGCAGCCACCATTCTTTGAGCCCTGGACCCACAAGGGAAGTGTGTGACTACTTGACCCTGCACTTACCCTGATCAAGACACTTTTATGCACTCCCTGAACTTTACATTGCTAAAACACAGCAAAAACATTACACCTCCGTATCCCCAAGACAATATTTTGGGGGCTCTTATTTTATTTTTTATTTTTTCTGACATCACAGTTCAGAATAGTGAGTTTTACCTGTTAACCTTCACGAGGACACCGACATACTGAATCATTCTTGGTTTAAATTAGTTCAAAGTTACTGTTAGATTTAATGTTATTACCTTGACAAACTGTACATCATAAAAAATATCTAAGACTCAAGCTTCAGTATTTGACCTCTATTTTATTCTAAGAAACTTATAGTGACAGTTATGTCTTAATTTGAGTCAGGAGTTATGAAGATGAAAAAAAAGAGAATTATTTCTTTAATATGAATTATGAACGTCAGCAACATCCATTGAGGAAAAAAAACCTACTGTACTGTCATCATGAAAATGCTTGTCAAAACTACATCCCTCAGGATTTTTAGTTCAAAATTGTGCAGATTTGGAGGAATATTGATAGATTGTCAGTTGTTTATGTCAGATTTCTATAGAGAGAAATAACATTTCTAAAAATTTTACCCAATATGCGCCGAAGTAATCATTATTAGCGCTGGATACTCTGATCCTGATTTTCAATTCATACTGGCAGCCTGAGGGCGCTCTATGCACATTTAGTCCATAAATGGAACTCGTGATGAACAGGCATATCATGTGACATTCCAGGATATCCCTTACATAAAGCTTTCAGAGGTCGCTATAACATGTAGATATAGAGACTTTTTGGATACAATAAACTTATGATTGCGGCGATGTATGGTTTATCTGTGATCTTTGTATATTTATAATGCAATACTAATTGACATAGCCTTTATCAATGTGCAGAACATTATAATATAATATATTGTCCGATATTTTGATCCGAGGCCACATCAGATAACAGAAGGTTGTTTAAAACACTCGACTTAAGTTAAAAAGTAAGTTTGGAGCAAAAACATGGTTTTAATCTCATAAATTGTCATGTATTGATGGTGTGCTAAGCTAACGAGCTAGCTAGCCCTAAGATGCTCCTGCCACCTAACTGAGCAAATATGTTATTTTTATGAATAATTCTGAATAGTAAATCTCACTGAAATGATGCTCTTTTTTTCAAGAAGGGCATCTGATACAGTTTATGAGGGATTAAAACAGTGGGAATAGAAAGTTGTCAGTAATTATAATGAAGACAAAAGAAAATAATAGTTAGAGCCATGACCAGGCCGGAGAGGTGTGAATGCGTGCAGGGAAGACTGAAACTGAATGGGGCAGTTTGGACCACAAAACAATAGAGACAATACACTGAATGGATGCTTAGAAGATGACAATAAACATCAGTTAGGATTTTATAGTCTTCACAAAATAAAATCACATGACATGATCTTGAAAAACAATTGATATAACTTTTAGACTTACCATCTTCGGATTTGAATTAGAACATGGTCAGGAATGTGACTTTAGCTGCAGTGCATTTCTAGATGCAATGCCAACATGCCAACAATGCCAACATCAATTTTATTTTCATAAAGATATTTCATAAAAATAAATGTATAGTAACTTTACAAAACTTTGAAGCTATTTATAACATTTTTCATTACGACAATAATTATATTGTAACAATTATATTGTAATAATCATATATCATACTTGTGCTATTAGTGCAAAGGGTTCATGAACTGTATCTGTTTTAGTTTGGGTATGCCATTTTTTTGGGAAAAGCGGTGGTGCTGGCTAACAGGTTAAGACTGCATGTTCTTGTTGGATATCATCAGCAATCTTAGCATGTCATGAGGTATTTTTTTTACCCGAAATATTTTTATATAGCATGTTAAAATTGTCCCTTTTTGAGGGTGAGCAAAAACACACCGTTTTTGTGTCTGTCCCTTTAAATGCAAATGAGCTGCTGCTCCCGACACAGTGGGTGGATTTTCAAGAGTGATGTTAGTGATGTCACTAACCCGGGAGGAATGTTGTGTAGTCCCAACCAGCCGTTTGCTGTAGTCCTTAAAACGATTTCTTTAAAAACAAATATCTCCCTTTGCTTTGAACTTTGAGCATTGTAACTTTGCAGATGTTTTTTATGCTCAAACAGCAACATAATAATCATAATCAACCACCCCTTTAAGAGTATAAAAGTCACTTTTATGCAGTCACTTTAGCAAAATTTCAGCTAAATTGTGCAGGCCAAAAAAGGTCCATTGTCAATAGTGTAGTGATGTACGAAGCACTGTTCACACATACAGTAAGTCACTTTCAAATAAGTAGCTTTCTGTTGGTCAGTGCGGTGAATTTGGGTGATCAACTTTTTAGCAAAATCTGCAAGGAAAAATATTTCACCCTCATGCGAAATTCTCAATCGCATGGATTCATTTTGAAATGACTGGATTTCGTCTGCTAAAAAATTGCAAAACAATGGTAAATGTGACTGTGCCTCTTAGAGATCTTTGAAAACCGATCCACTGTAGAAAAAAGGTGGAGATTCAAAAGACCTCCTAAGAAGCCAACCAACTCCTTCCTAATGATGTTGTACTGCTGTTTAATGAGGACTGCTGTGCAAGGCCACAGGCAAACCTTTAAGATGAATGCAAAATTAGATTGCCAACACTGTAATTTTCCCACCTAAGAAATGCAAATGTATCTGAAACCTCAAACTAAACTCTTCTGAGTGACCTTGTTATGTATACAAAAACTCAACGACTGGTGACAAGTTCAACATTTGAACAGCATATACCCATACAAACATACAACCTTTCGTCTGATATTAACCAAATCATGCTAACTAGTGAGTAACATAGAAGAGGATTGACTAGCCCTCTGGCTAAACATGTCTTAATTTCCCCTTCTTAATGAACTTGGTAATTAAATCAAATTAAGGCCCATTAGTCGAGTGATTTTTCAAGCTGATAATGTGCATCCTCTTGCAAAAACTTGGTTTCCTGCAATTAGAGAAGCTTGAACGGGGACAAATTGGAACTATTAATTGTGTACTCATGTCTAGATACTGACAATAAACATTTTTAATGAGGGGGAGGAACCACAGGCCGTGGCTAAAGAAATTGAAAAATTGTGGTCTGCAGCTAAATGCTCTGAGACAAGTGTAAACACTGTCTTAAGGGGTTGTTTGGCCTCTTAATTGAATACAGTTGGAATACACTGAAGAGAGGGCATACATTTAACATGCTGAATATATACAGCAGTGGCTGTAAACTGGTTGTCAAAAAAAGGTCATAGGTCTGTAGGAAAAACAATGTTAATAAAATGCCACTAACCATTTAATCATCCATACTTTAGATTGGAAACGCTCCCAATAACCTTTGTTGTTGATGTCAAATGTCCATGCAATATTTTTCATCAGTCACTTAGACACTACATGGACAGGTCTCACAACGTTATCCTCAAAAACTGTTATATTAACGAATGATAAATGTTTGGTTTTCAAAAAATTTTTGGTCCACAATATTGTCACAGTTCACCCTAGTCATCATCCTCTTCACTACACTTCCCAGCATCCATCCTGGTTCCCACCTGCACGTCATTCCTGGTCACACTCACCTGCATCTCATCATCGCCCTAATTACCTCCTCTATAAAGGCACACTCTTCACCACAGTTCCTTGTCCGACCTTGTTTGTTTGGTTGTTGTATGTGGACTATTCCCCTTTGTCTCCAGCGATCTCCATCGTCATCTTTCCCTCTGTGTCTCCACCAAGATCTCCCTTTGGACTCTCTCTTACCTGCTCACCTCATTACTGCACCTTTATTCAATAAATGTCACTATTCACCATCAATTCTTCCTCTCCTGTGTCTCCATACCGTAACAGAAGGTCGGACCTAAACCGAAGAATGGATCCTGCTGTGCGTCTCCTTTGTATAGACCAGGACCAGCTATCTCTCGAGGGCCACACCGCACGTTTCTCGATCTGGCGTGCCTTACCTCCTACCCAGACGAACATTGAGTGTTTTCTACCACACAGGCCTCAATGCCTCAATAAAGGCACGCCTGCCCGGTGTGGGGCCTCGAGAGTCCCCGTTCACCATCGCCATCCCAGTGATGGTTAACTCACCACCATTCCAGAGTCTCGTCCTGCCGTGACCACTGTTTACAGAGCCCTCTGCCAAAATGACCTCCACCGCGCCTGAGCCCTCATCCAAGATGGCTACCGTCGTGCTAGAACCCTCGTCCAAGATGGCCGCCACGCCGGAATCTCCTGTCTCCCTCCTCAGTCCAGAAATTATTCCTTATATCCTCAATGCCGGCTCCGTCCTGGTCTCCTGAGCTGCCGGCTCCGCCCTGGCCGCCTGAAGGGTCTGCTCCGCCATGGCCGCCTGAACCAGCACCCCCCTGGAGGCTACCTGGTCCATATGGGCCACGCCCTTATCAGCCTCCAGGGTGCCCCTACCCTGCTACTCTGTTCCTCTGGCACATACTGTATTTAACACGTGTTAACCACATTCAGCTTTCTGCATCTTATCCTTCATAAAATACCCAGATCATCTCCAGTAACAGATTACTACCCCCCACCCCACCCCACCCCACCCCACCCCAACCCAACCTTATTTTCCTTTTTTTCTCCTGAACTGATATTCATATTTCACTTTCCCCTGGAATGAATTTCCACTTTCGTTTGCTAATTTTATGGATTTATACAAGATTGAAATGAATAGCACTCTGGCTGTAATACTGCTTTAGACAGATCCACAAGAAGGCAAACAAGAAACGAATATTCCTTAATGGTTTATTCATGAAGTTTTTAATTCAACTTTTTTTTTTAAATACTTATGTTAAGCATCTCTTCAGTATATTAGTTACGTTGACAACATCATGTTTATCTTGATTGAAAGTGACGCCCACTGTGCCGATGTCAAGCCAATCTACAAAGTTGCATGAAGCCAATCTCAAAAAGTTTGCAGAGTTGTCAACGCAGGACGGCATTTATAATATCATCATCATCGCACAAACCACACTGCACAAACTTAGTCCTCTACAAATCATTTGACTTTTAAATTTAATCTAGCCCTGTGCTTCAATTTAACAGTGTACACGATTACACGGCAAATTAAAAATCCTGTCCGCATGGGGGTCGTCCTTCATAAATAGCCGAGACTGATTAAGCGGTTATCAGGGGTGGTCCAGCGCTGTGCCTGCGTTCCCCAGGTGAGGGATGTGGCAGATAAGTGTCAGAAGCGGATTTCATTTCCGCCCAACTCTGGGCTTTAGCAAGCCTGCTGAATGATCACACAAATGCACACATTTCCCTGTTCATCTCCTACTTTACACACATGTAGCCTACAACTGTGTTATTTTATTTACTATTGAAGCCTTTGTTAATAATTTGAATTATATATATATATATATATATATATATATATATATATATATATATATATATATATATATATATATATATTTTTTTTTTTTCTTTGCTTTAAAGGAATAGTTCACCCAAACATGAAAATTATCCCATAATTTACCCTAGGTGACTTTCTTCTTTCAGCCAAACACAATATGAGTTATATTTAAAAATATCCAGGCTCTTCTCAGCTTTGTAATAGCATTGAATAGTGTTCAAGTTTTTGAAGCTCCACAAAGCACATCCATCCACCATAAAAGTAATCCATACGGCTCCAGTGGGTTAAAAAAATACCTTCTGAAGTGAAGCGATGGGTTTTTCTTAGAAAAATATCTATAGTTAAAACTTTATAAACTATAATCACTGGCTTCCGGCAACAGCCGTACACTCATTCACGAGATAGTCGAGTTCTGGCGGAAGGGTGACCTTTGACCCGACGTATGATGTAGGGCGTAACTCCTCTTCTCTTATATCAAAATCCTCTGATATTTTTCTTTAAAACTTCTCGTTTTAGACTTCTAATTCATTCCCCGTGTTTTGTTTTGCTCTCTTCTCTGAGCTTCCGCATTCGTCAGTTCTCACCTAAGCACTTACGCTATGCCTACGTCGTACGTCGGGTCAGAGGTCAACCTTCCACCGGAACTCGACTCTCTCGTGACCGAGTGTACGGCCGTTACCAGAAGCCAGTGATTATAGTTTAAAATATGGCTATTTTTCTTACAAAAACTAATTTTTGGGAGAACTATTCTTTCATTTGATTTAAAGGTTTAGTAATTTTGTTGTGTTTTGTAAATTTTGTATTGTTTCTTTATAAAATGTCTACATAGTATTAATTTCTTAATGATCAATTTTAATTTTAGTTTTTTAATCTTAGGGCTAGTATTTATTTTAGTACTATATATATATATATATATATATATATATATATATATATATATATATATATATAGTGTAATTAATATTTCATTATGGCATTTTAATTAACTTTATTCAATTTTACTCTGACTAAAAATCCTCTTTAGTCTGTTGAATATTGAATGATTTTATGAGCACATGGTGAATAAAGGTGGCGTTTTCCTTCCCTTTTGGTGATGTTATTACTTCTTTAATAGAAATGATTATTCAAGGACCTACACGTTCCTAGTTATATTAAACAAATTTGCCAACATACAGAACAATCATTTTGTTCTGTTTCCCCCTTTCCATCTTTTTTCCCATCCCTTTCAATTTACCAACTTGCGTAGATGAATAAATTTGTAGATGGAACTTGGGTTTGAATAATAGATGAGCTGAAGTGGTTTATTTGAATCAGAGGTTGAGATCCCTTGATGAGAAGAACATTTCTGTAGCGAACGTTAATGGATTTTTACCGTGCATACATATTTCACCCACTTACCCACAAAAAGACATTTATTTCATTCTAAAAGGGAGTCATGGCAACACTGCTGTCTGTTAATTTCACTGATATTCAAAATTTATCAAGCATACATTTAATTATACATCCCATCATGCTAGACTTCCATAAGCTTTGCTTTGGCCACACCAGGCAAGCATCAAATTTGTCTGAAGTTTATTATAAAAAATGTCATATAGTGATATTCACATAACTAAGATGAGCTTGTCTGGATATGAGATGAGTCATACACGTATTATATAGTCAGCATGTAGTCTGAAACAGTGATACAATGGTTCATTAACCAGTACAATGTGAAATAACTATGATAAAAGCCCATTTAAGAAATTTTATCGAATTAATTTCACGATAGACACATGACAATATTCCAATTAGGGCTGTGCGATTAATCGTAATAGATTTTTTTTTTTCATTTCGATTTAAGAAAAGCAAGTAAAACGATTATAATGCCGCTGCCACATTCCGTCCGGCGCACCTTTCCTTTTAGTAATTTAGTTTCTTTGTTCTTTTTGTATTGCTGACTGTTTACTTGTCTTTTGTAACTGTTTTATGGACTTTTACTTACATTAATTAACCTAGTATTAGTTCTTGCTGAAGTATTGATAATTGTGCAATTTCACTGACATTTAAAATTACTCATATCATGAAGACTTTGATCATATCACCCACCAATAATTGTGTTAAAAATCGTGATTTCAGTATTGAGCAAAATAATAATGATTAAGATTTTTGCCATAACCGAGCTGCCCTAATTCCAATATTCCATGATATCCATATAAATAATTCCCACCCAAGCCATGCGCAAAATAAAAGTGGCATGGTTGAGTTGCGTTAGTGTGTTGAAACTCGCAGTTATGGTAAGGGGCATTTCCGAAAAATGCTTGAAACAGTTGACCAATCACAAGGCACTGATTCAGCTGACCAATCACATTATGCAGCACATTATGCTTTTCAGAAGGAGGGGCCTTCATAGAGACAAGAACTAAACAGAGCATATATATATACAGTGTTGGGCAAGCTACTTGGAAAATGTAGTGAGCTAAGCTAGCAGTTACTCTACATTACAGCTACACTGTGTAATTTTTTTAAGTTGATTCTTAGCAAAAAACACTGTTCTTTCAAAATGATATGTGCTCATTAATGTGTAATTACTTCTACCAACTAATCAAGTATTCTCATAAGCGTAGAATCTGCCATTTAGAATACATACGAGTGAGGCGCTCGAATGGCGGAAGCCATGTTGCGTCTCCATCTTGAAAATACATTAGCCAAAGAGGGACATACCTGGAAATTCAAGCTTCGCCTTTCGCGTTTTTACACTCAGTGGCAACGTGACGAATGCGAGGGGGAGATTACTCGCGACTGCTGGCAGATTTGAAATAATACGGTCACCGTAGGAGTTAAAACGCCCTTGGAATGGGAGGGGCTAAAGTAATATTCAGTTGGTAGTCATATACAATTTCACCGCTGGATGGGAGAAAATCCTACACAGTGTAGCTTTAAATGTAGCTTCACTACACTGAAGCTACCACCCTGGGAAATGTAGCAAGCTAAGCTACAGCAATATGGCAAAAGTTTACTACATCTAAGCTATTTTTTTAAATTAAATTTTTATTTTGAACTAACTTCATTCCAGGTCAATGCTATCTCAGTGATCAATAAAACTGTTAGTCAAACAGATAGGCAGGCATAATTTGTCAGTTCAATTGTTTATTCAACAACAGTTCCAAACCAAAATTTGGCAAAAAAAAAAAAATTAATTCACAGACACACGCAGAACATGCATGATTCCTTTTTAAATAGTCTTTATGTGGTTTAATATTCACAGACACTAGTCTATATCGCAATTTTATTTAAGTTTACTGACCTACTTTTCATCCAAGATCGACAAATTCCGTGAAATTCCGCTTTATACAGTAAATTCCATTTTTATGCCTGGATTCCGCGATTCCGTCCGTGTTTTCCACGTTGCGGGAATGAAATCATATGGCCCTATGGTTGCCAACCACCGTAAAACACGAAGAAGAAGAAAAAAAAGAAAAAGAAAAAGAAAAAGAAGAAGAAGTCACTGTCACTTACTGATCCAGCATCAGTGATACTTAGCAGTTGTATTTCCGATTTGAGCTTGAGCTTTAGAAATGCTTGGGAAAATGTAGCTAGCATGGACGCTACCGCACTACTTGATCAAAAAAAGAGCTTCGCTACTGAAAAGCTATTTGATTCGGAAACCAGTGATGCTACCACAACTCTACTGAGAAATGTAGTACTACTGCCCAACATATTCTCAAAACCTCCACAACTATCATTATATCAAGCTCAAGGGAGTTGTGCTTCACCTTTTTATCCAACTTTTGGCTTTCTGCTCTCTTTTGGTCTCTTTTACTCTTTATTATTACACTGTCTTGCTTCAGGATAAACAGGCTTCTGTTTCCTGTGTCTACCCATGAGTTTGATGACTCCTGCTCTTAAAGAGAGGAACTTGAAGGGTCGGCTGGGCGTACGTGTGCCTGTGCTTTTGAAATCATTATCTGGTTGAAATATGGATCGCTTGAGGCTCACGAGACTTCACGTCGCATGTTCTTAGATGAGGAAGACAGTGATCCAGAGGGGAGGATGTGATGTTGCACCATTAACGCTGTTTTTTTCCACCTGGGACAACAGGCAGCAGAACATGGCCTGCACCACAGGGACCTTCAGCAGTTTTGATCGCTTGCTGAGCGCTTTGATCAGCGCATTTTCCCTAGTGGTTATGTCCTCTTCCTTGCGGCGAAAGAACCTTGTGGCAGGCAAAAAATATATATTTCTCAAAAGCAATTCCATTATTTTAGAGTCACTAATTAGGGAACAGTAGTTTCACACTGATGTCACTTCCTTTTAATTAAGGTAGCATAACAACATTACTCTGCAAGTCTCTTGCCACAGTTTGATGTATGGAATGTGTTGGAAGCATATACTTTGACATTTGCAACCTAATTTGCTTCTGTAATCATAGGGTTTTCCAGTGAAACAGGATATTCAAAGAGAAAGAAATGTAGGGCAAGGCTTTTATTTCACATCGGAAATTAATCGGATGGTGAAAAACAGGCATTAAATACCAATAAAATTTGCTAAAACTATGCCAGTGATGTCAATGAAAGTCATTTCACAGGAAGAGCAAGTTGTATTATTATATTTCGTTTAAAAATTACAAAGTAGTTACAAAGTAAGTAAAAAGTAATAACAAAGTAAGTGTTAAAATAAATATATTTTGTATTTGATTGATTATACAGTGTCTATATATATATATATATATATATATATTTATATATATTCTTACTATACTGTAAAAATTAGTGGCTTAGTTATTTCAACCTATATTTTTATGTAGACAGAACTACATTTTTATTGATTGTCCAGAGAACAAGTAGCCTGGGAAAACCCTGACGAACTTCCGGCAAATTTGAGATTTGCTCTGCAAGTCCGTCTGGCCAAGAGCCCATTCAAGCCCATTTCCAATTTTTCCAAATCGAGGCACAAATCACAAATGTTGCTTTACACGATCCAATTGCGCCCAGAGGCATTTGAGCGACGTCCATTGGTGACGCCCCTTTGGAAATGGGCTGTGAATGAACCTTCCCCAGACCCTGACCTAAGTCTACCTGGGTCTCGTCTACAATCGACGTCCCCGAACTTCTACAGTCGACGTTGGTTTCCTAAAATATTTATACTCTACACATTGACGTCGGCTGAGTCCCCTAACTCTAACTAACTATCAGTAATAACCGACAGACTTCAGACAATGTCTTCGAATATGCTTTAATAACGGCCGGGAGAGTTCTCGAGCATTTCTCAGAGAATCTCACCTAAAAAGAAGAATACTTCAAGTTTAATAGGATAAAGACAGACACAACAATAAGATCATCGTGACTAACTCATGACTTAACATGTCACCTTCTATCAATATGATTGGTTCAATTTGTAAAAGCTTATATATTAAAGACTATATTAGGGGGAAGCACAGGCGAAGCACTGCTACTTGGGCGTGATATCTCTGCGCCCAAGTAGCAGTGATTCGCCTGTGCTTCCCCCAATATAGTCCCAAGTCAATATCTGCATAGGAAATCGCCTAGTGTTAATCTGCATCGCTATTTGTACTTGTTGTGAATACGCAGGCCACAAGAAGTAATTAGGTGTTGTTGTTTTTTTTATATCACTTTTACTCAGGACATGCTAGCTGGCAACAAAGGATTCCATTCATTATGCTAAGCTAAGCTAGCGCCGACCCTGTCAAACTAAAACAATGCATGCACTGAGACAAAAATGCATTTGCCCACCTATCTAAATGTAGGAAAGAAGGTGAATAAGCCCTATTTCAAAAAACGGTGGAGTGTTCCTTTAAATGCAAATGAGCTGCTGCTCCCAGCACAGAGGGCGGAGCTTCAACAGCTTGTGTCCTTTTACCTCACACAGACATGCACTGAAAATTTCAAAAACGTTTAGCCTTTTATGTTCAATCAAACCGGATTCAGACGATGATGGAGACGAGACTCAAGAAGAAGTGACAACATGTAGAATGCAACAGGACGTTTCTGAATGGTTAGTTAATGAATTTATGTAGAATGATCTTCTAGTCATTGATTAGCATATTCTGTCTTGATAACCTATAAATCATGTTCAGGGGGTGGGGTTTATGTACATTTTAGGGTTGGTGATGTCACTAACCCGGGAGGAATGTGGTGTAGTCTCTACCAGCCGTTTGTTGTAGTCCTTAAAAAGCAATTTCTTCAAAAGCAAATATCTCCCTTTGCTTTGAACTTTGAGCTTTGCAACTTTGCAGATGTTGTTTATGCTCAAACAGCAATATTACACACTAACTACGTTAAAAAAGTGAAATCATAATCTATCACCCCTTTAAGAGTTCAGTTGATTACTCAATATGTCATGAGACAATGCAGACAGTATATTTTTGATATTGTCATGGTCAGCACTCAGAATTTTCCATGGACACAATATTCAAAGAACAGAACGTTTTAGTACATTTTGTTAAAAGTGTTTAGGCCTAAAAAGGGAAGTAAGAATTAGATGTTAGAATCATGGTTAGTTTAAAAGGTAGTTGACTATCTTGTCTATTAAAAATCCATCACATCCCTCAAATACATGTTTGGTATCACATATTCAGACTCTTCAGTATCCATCGATTGCTGTCCTCTCTTTAATAGTCACAACTCTTTATATAGTTGACTGTTTTCGTTTACAAAACTCAACTGAATTGAAGATGTTCATCATTGTTTGTAGAAGGTCACATATTTGCTTCTCATAAAAATGTACAAATCTGTCTTTTATCCCTATGATTGTCAGAGCTTTTTCCCAAGCTGCATAGAGGTGGATCTCAAAGGGACTAAATAATAGTGCACCGCTATACACCGTTCCTTTGTGTCGAAACTGATTGTTGTTTGTCGAAAGCGTTTGTGAAGAATCCATTAAAGAAATGGCAGTTCAATAAAAACACACGGTTGTCATAGGGGATACGAACTCTATAAAAAGTTCTCAGAGAGTACACTCTGTGGCTTTTAAAATAGTGCTTTCAAGATATAGGTGAAATATAGCAGTTTGAAAACATTTCATTGCTGTGATATTCACACTTTGTTCTTGCAAAATGAGACAAATATGGATGCAAACAGATCGTCTTTACTTCTTAGGTTGCAGGTTCAAAGAGACGCTGAGATGATGAAATTGGAAATGAGATGTTGTTGCTTTTTGTATTACATGGAAACTGATAGTCCCAAATTTCTCCGCACGCAGGTGGCCAAAGACACAATACACAAAGAACATTTTGTCATGCCTCTCAACTGTCATCAAAAACAAACACAAACATTGTCCCAGCAGGTTATTACCTTCTAACTTCAAACGGAAAATCGGCGGGGAATGTTTTTTTCCGTGAAGTCGGGGGGAGGCAGTGCCCTAATCTAACTGCACTGCTCTGCTTTTCTAACAAAGCTTTTAAGAACAAACAACTTCACTGGCGGTCTCATACCTGGAGGCTTGCCTTCAGGGACTTGCTAAACACAGCTCAAGGTCTCGCCTCACCTCGGCAGCCTAACAGTCTAATAATCTTATCGTCTCGTTCTTCTGTGGCTTTATGTGTACATCGCCCCAGTGCTTATAATTAGTATGGAAAACACAATAGCTCTGTTTCAATCATAGTGATCTCAGCGTCTGCACCACGGGGGGGCCCCAGGGGCCCCGGCCACCTCGGTCAATGTTCCCTCTCAACTCTGGTCGAATTAAATTCATCAAGCATCATGTTTGTGATTGTTTTTATTTGTCATGAACAATAGATTCTGACAATTAAAAAAAAAATCAGGCTTGTGTGTTTATGACATCAATTACTGCTTTATTTGTTCAGAAACAGAAGTAACTTAAAATGTTATTTGTGTATTGGTACTTTGAAAAAACATGAGCATGAAATTGCATGCATGTATGTATTTATTTATTTATTTATTTATTTAAAGTTTCATGCTTGTGTTTTTTCTCAAGTTATTGAATATAATACAAATATTAGTCCCGTGCGAATCGGCATCTCAGTGATTTGGAAGGGTCGTTTATAATTTTTTCAAGGTTTTTGTTTCCTGTGCACTTTTTATCCATCTTTCGCGAAGAATGGAGGCTGCGTTGGAGTGTTTTGATAGTATTGATTTGATACGATACAACTGTACAATTTGCAGAAAGAGAAAGCTGAAAACCATTAGAAGAGCAAAAACAAAAAGAATGATTAGATGGAGATGGATGACATGTAGCCTATAGCAGCATGTGGTAAGGAACATTCTTCTGTTTATGATATATCATATAGCTAGACATATAATAACGACAAGACATTTCCAAGCAATAGCCTATTGACATCATATCCGGGAGATAAGTCAGTGAATTTGAGTAAAATCGCAGGCTCCGCTTATCTTGTGCGAATGCGAATTCAGATGTGGGGGGGTAATTTCTAAATCACACAAGGTCCCCAGATAATACTAATCCAGTGCGAACAGGGCTTTAGATAAAATAAAATAAAAAACGTCAATTTATTAATTCAAACAGATATGCAGATGTGGAACGTGCTTGAAAATGAGAGGTGGGTTTTAAAGCCTGAACCAATCATATCCAATTACAGTGCGATGGAGGCGTTGCCTCCTCTCACATGACTTTTTCCTGTTTATTCTCAAACCTCTTTCTGTAACTTTACCTGCTGGCGTCGCAGTTGGACAGCTTTATTTTAGAAAAATAAAATAAAGCTTTATTTTTAATGTTATACTTCATAATATTTGCTTTGTTTTATTTTTGTACAGTGGAAGTGTCAACAAGCTTGGCCCCCCTAAATTTGGAATCGAATCACACCAAACAATTTTCAGAAACTGAGCGCAAGTGTAGTAATGAAAAGAGTAATTTATTGTGCCATAACCTTTTCAAATTTGCAAAGAAGTTGTTACTCACTGACCAACGCAGAGAAGCGAAACCACACGAAGAGGCTGCAGCACATGAGTAGGCTATGGCCGTTCATGAATGATTCGTCACTCTAACTGCGTTCGCTCCAATAGTTGTAAAACATGGATATAATTGTTGCTATGCACTTGATTATAAATAAGATCTCTTTATACAAGTTGTGTTGTGTGTAACTTTATCCTTAAGCAGCAGTGATATGTCACATCATTGACTTGATTTAATGACTTTGAATTTCGTCCAGCAAAACGAAATAATCTTTAAGTCATTTCATTAATTTGACCGGAGTTAAAATGTAATTTTTAAATAGCTAATTTATCCAAACACGTCCACATACGCAATCTTTGATTATATCCCAAATTAGGAAGTCATTATAATGCAGCCAGAGATAAATTATGACCAATGCAATGAACTTAACCGTTCATGAGTGACCCATTACACAGACACAGAGATTTACCGGAAAAAGATACAGGTAAAAGAAAATGTTTAATTTCAATCATGTTCATGTATAGTGAGAAATAATAATAATCTATCCAAATTGTCCACTGTCGCTTTTACAGTAGGCTATTAAATGTATGATTTTAAACAACAACTTTTTAAACACAATCAAGACTATGCAAACTTAGCAAAGAGTCTGCTATCAGAGAACAGATGTAGACTACAAAATAACATATAAAATAAATGGTTTAGTTTTGCATATATAAATTGAGCATGCATGATAATATTACAGATAAATTAATTTTCCTAAATTAATTTGTGTTAGGCCCATCTGTAAGATTATACAGCAGAATTTCTGTTTTGTTATCAATTTGTTTTGTGTTATGTGTCAAGTATGCAGATGCAGAAAAGTGCCTAGATATTAAAAGTGTGTTATGTCATCACTGCTCATTATTACTCTACAATACAAGATTACTTGTCAAATAAATAAATTAACTTGAAATCATTTTAGTTCACGTGTAGAGTTTGCAGAGTGATACATGTAAAAATGACTTCCAATAATCCTGAAAATAGGTTAAAGTGTTACAGTAGTTCACCCTATTGTTCCAAACCTGTATGAGTTTCTTTCGTCTATTGAACATAAAAGAAGATATTTTGAAGAATGTTGGTAACCAAACTGTTTCGGTGCCCTTTAACTTCAATTGAATGGATGAACAAAAGAAAGAAAATAAAAAAAGAGACTTTTCAGGGAATATCCTCTTTTATGTTCAGAAGAAGAAAGTCATATTTGGAACTACATGAGGGTGAGTAAATTATATTTTAAGCAGGTCTGATATCCACTGGCTACCAATTGAAGAAATAGTACAAAGCATTTTACAGTATTTAATCAATTTAGTTTCTGTGTGTACATATTAACATACAAGGCAGCGCGAGGCAAGTGTTTTTTGCTAGTTTCAGCCCGACGCAGTTATCATTTTCACATCCTGCGCCACATTGTTTAAAAAGCAAATGCATTTGCGCCCATTTGTGCACCCATGGGCTGCTGGTCTGAAACTAAGGTGTGTTCAGGCGCATTGTTGGCACGTTGCTATTTTGAGGCAACTGAAATAGACTGCGCCATTGACCAACAAAAACACGGTCTAAAGTGAATGGTGCAATATTTTTTTTTTTTTGTTATTTAAAGAGCGCATTAGTATTATGAGCATATACACAACGCGCATACACTTTGCTTATTTAGATGGTATGATCTCGCGCTTTAACCTCGCGCACGAGCAGAGCCGTTTCCTCTCTGGAGAAAATGCTGTTTCGACAACTGGCATTTATGGGAGAATAGGAGGGAATGGGAGATGAGACTCTGAATGGTTTATTGCACGTTACGCCCAAAACACACCCATTACTCAATTAGGAGAACAGGGACAACTCTTTTGGACCATGCGCCGGGAGCGCCGACCATTTTTCCCGTCGTTAAACTAGCAAAAGTGGATTCTGACACGCCCTAACTGCACTTGAGCTGTGCACTTTAGACCATGCGCTTAGATCGTTAAAATAGGGTCCATAGGCTATACAATACCCATAATATTGCATTTGTGGAAAAGGGTTATGACGTAGCTATAAATGCTGAGAAAACAGCTTTCTAGATTTTTTAACAAAGCTAATATATGCTAGCCTGACTTTGTCATACTCAGATTCTAGTCAGAATATGAGTCTGATACTGCTCCATTGGCTGTGATTAAGGGGCGTGTTTCAACCGAACCAGGAAAGAAATTGCCTCTGCACTCAATTGGATAGACCTACAGCCAATCAGAGCAACGAAGTAAGTGACGTATGTTCTTCATTCATCTTTCCGATCGACAAATGCCTTGATCACGGTTCTCTGTTCCTCTTTTAAAATTAATGTGCTGTCGATATCTTCTATAACAGACGCGATGGTGGAATCTACACATGATGTTTCATCAATCCAATCAACTTGTCATCAAACAATTACCATGTCTACCCTATCAGCATGAGAGGAAGCATATATTTATTCACTCTGTCAACTCACCTAACATTCCTTCACAGTTTTCAGCATCCCTCCACTCACTCTCGGCTTGTTCTTCCACAGCCTGGAATACGGGGGGAGTACTTTGGGTTCGGGCCGAATACCGAGCCTGGAGCCCTCTCCTCGGACAGCACGCCAAATATGCATTTATTCTATCTGACTTATTTGTAAGTGTGAACTCGTGAAATCTCAATTCTCCAGCGGCAGTCATCTTTGTTGTAAACAAATTCAACACAAGCACTCTTTGGTGACGTGGATGATTACGTTACTGTTGATCGTCTGTCCATCATAGTATAAAGCCCGCTCTGACAATTTGATTGGTCCGAACAGCTCTGGTTCGAGCATAATTGCTCCACAACGGATCAAGTCCAGACCGAACTTCCCGACCTAAAAATGTTGTGGGCGGGGCTAAGTTCGGCTGGCATCCAGGCTAAATATATGCAGCATAACCCAACAAAAGTAACAAAGACTGACAGTATTGTGTTTGTTCCTCTGGTTTGCTGTCCATTATGTGTCTGTAGAGCTCTGATGTTTGGAACATGCTAAAATGTTCTGACTTACCCTTTCTGTGAGCCGTGGAAAAAGGCCATCTCAAAGCATTCGTATTAGAGATGTGACAGCCGAGTCTTAATGCTTTGACATCCCTCTGTCTCAATGATCCCTTCTTGTTCGTCCCCTTTTAACCCTGTGATCCATAAACGCTGCCAAGCTCCTCTTGAGGTGAGTGCTGCTATTCAGAGGAGAGAGAGTGAGAGTGCTCTGATTTCATCTCATGGCTACACTCCTTGGAAGCATTTACCGCATTTTATCGATTAAGGCACATGTCAACCCCCACCCCCTTCTTGTTTAATCATATCAGATTTTTAAGATGGTTCTAGATTGATGGTATTGATTGAGTCAGACAAAACTGTCAATTCCTGTCCTTGGGCTTGTTTTTTGAGGCAGAATGTTTTTTTTAGCTTTTTTTTTAATGGAGAGATTGTTGAGCATTTAAATGAAGATGGCAAAATCAATGTGTTTTTGAGAGCTCAAGTGCTAAAGAATTGGTGAATCTGATCTCATGTCATTTCTCAGTTTACACCAGTCGAACATTGTTACTTTTGACCTTAAAGGGATGGTTCACCCTAAAATAAAAATTAAATCATTTACTCACTGGTCCGTACCTTCAGATAATTTGTTTTCTTGTTTTTGTCTTCAAAGCGAAAAAAAACAAGAAACCATTCATCACATATTCAACCCTCCTCAATAACATAAAAAAACGAATCTAATTTTTTTCATATTTTTATTTTCGTTTTCATCACACTTTGTTGTAATTTGCCAAATGGAAACACAATAAAACCAAAATGAATAAACAGCTTGAATATTCGATCTCTACATGGGCAGGAAAGAAAAGTCCCTTTCTGCTGATTGGTCAACAAAACGTCAAACCGTGCCATCATCAGTTGTTCCTCAGATTCAAGTAGCAGAATAATACTAGCATTCGCTGCTACAGTTTACAGATTATTGAAGCGTTTATTGCAACTACATTTCATCTCTTTCTCAAAACAACTAGACTAACTAATGGCTTGACACAAACTGTACCGGGGCAGACCCTAGACAGGGCTTTTTTTCTGTGAAGACATAGGTTCACCAACGCACCATGACATATTAGTTTATCTCATAAATATTACTTTACATCGCATATTCACACACCACTACCCCAGCCTACATATTTGGCACACTGCCTGTTTTATAAAACTGACCAACTATCCAAGTCTGTGTGATGCACTACGAATATTAACCACGATTTTACTACACTAACTATAGTGTAACCATGGTATTTATAATAAAACTGGTTTAACAAATTGTAATCAATCCACCAAAAAACATGGTGGCTATTACACTTTTACAATAATAAAACTATAGCCTACATGGCTAATATTTAGTATTACTGTAAGTGCTCGACAGTGTGGAGCGAATGCATTTAGGCTATATTGATGTTAAGTGCAGACTAGTATCAATTTAAGTGTATATAACACTTTGAACAATAAAGCCAGAGATGAAGAGTTTTTTTATGTATATACTAGAAATTACATTTCTCATACGAAGAAATTACCCCCTTCAATTTATTTTCAGGGATATTATTTCCTATGATGTCTATATGTCATCTTTAATGTAAGTTCTTAAATTTAGTCAAATTAGAATTATATGACACTACAGTACCAATTAAATTAGTACTATCAACCCATCTTTGCACTGAGGTGGCAAAGAAGCTGCTTCTGAAGTGACACACACTTTAATGTTGCTAGAGGGCGGTCAAATTTACACAGCAATTGCATAAAATATCGCCAGTAGGTGGTGACAAGTCACTGTGTTAATGAACGAGTCATTTATTCAACCGATTCGCTTAAAACGCTGATTCATTAAGGGATAAAAATCGAGTGGCTGTCTATAATAATAATAATTATAATTATAATTCAGCAGCCATATCACCCTGTAGCCCAAGACTGGTTGCTCACTGAAGCTAAGCAGGGTTGAGCCTGGTTAGTACCTGGATGGGAGACCTCCTGAGAAAAACAGGTTGCTGCTGGAAGAGGTGTTAGTGAGGCAAGCAGGAGGCGCTCACCCTGTGGTCTGTGTGGGTCCTAACGCCCCAGTAGTGACGGGGACACTGTACTGTCAAAGAGCACCGTCCTTCAAATGAGACGTTAAACCGAGGTCCTGACTCTCTCTGGTCATTCAAAATCCTAGGATGTCCTTCAAAAAAGAGTAGGGGTGTAACCCCGGCATCCTGGCCAAATTTGCCCAATGGCCTCTGTCCATCATGGCCTCCTAATCATCCCTATATACTGATTGGCTTCATCACTGTCTCCTCTCCACCAATAAGCTGGTGTGTGGTGGGCGTTCGGGTGCAATATGGCTGCCGTCGCATCATCCAGGTGGATGCTGCACATTGGTGGTGGTTGAGGAGATTTCCCCTTCCATGTAAAGCGCTTTGAGTACCCAGAAAAGCGCTATATAAATGTAACTAATTATAATTATAATTATAATTATTAATTATAAAACGCTGATTCATTCAGGAATCAAAATCGAGTGGCTGTCTATAGCTGAATTCTGAACCGCATACTAACATACTGCACTGTAAATTATTTGACTGTACATTCACAGTAAATTACTGGCTACTAGTTGCATTACTTTCAGAGTAAGCTACTGTATCATTTTTACAGTAAATAATTGTGAAATGACAGCTGTGTAACTGTGACCTCACAGTAATCATTTCATTGTATTACTGTGATTTAGCAGTATGTTCCTGTAGAATTACTGTATTTAACTGTGAAGTTAGTCAATGTCATCAGATTACTGCAATTTAGCAGTATTTACTGTAATAGTAATGCATTTCAGTAGCTAGTAACGTAATGTTAATTTACACTTAAAAACTATTGTAAAATACTGTAAATTTGACGATCTGTTAACCCATCAATATAACATCGAAAAGACATGTTAAATTCAAATAAACACAAAAACATGATCAATTTTACACATTTATTTTGCAGTTTAATAAAGCCTGTCTAAACATTCCAGCAAAGAGGTTCAGACGGCCATGCTTCTCTCCATTGAACCAAGAGACACTATAGCTTAACACAGAACCAGTGTTTGGTTTGTCTGTTCTGGCATAGCAACACTGCTTACACACTAGATTGACATCCATTTAAAGGCGATGAGTTTTCTGATGATCAGTGTACAGACTTGCTGGTTGATATGTCCTCTCTGACTCTGACTTTGTGCCTGTCTCTGGATTGATGCCCAAGAAGCACCTATAAACAAAAAGGCAGAGAGGAAAGCTGTTAGTTTCATTCAAGTGGGATGAAAAAGGTGTCGGTTCCCAGTCACCACCTTCAGTGGGTCACTGCTGTTAGAGTACAGATCAAAACTAAAGTTAGCTCAGTTTGAACAAGGTGACATTACTGTGGTTCAGTTAAACCACAACCATTTAAATAACAGCAACTGAAAAAACTTTTCCATCACAAACACAGTCAAGAACAGTTCTGCAACAAAGTAGTGTGTGATTTACCCAGGCAGAGTATTTTCACACAGCAATTTACAATGTACTGTTTGCAGAAGATGGAGTAAGGTCTCCATCCTTTTAAAAACAGTGTCCTCTCTGTTCTCCAGCACAGACACACAAGTTGAGTCTGCAACACACCACTTGTCTGAGGGGGGTAAACTGGGAGGAGGGGAGGGGGGTCGTCACCGCTTGGCTGCTGTGGTCCTGCGTGGCTCGCAAAAACACAACACATCCAAACATTCCTTATATAACCCTCCAAATAAAAAGCAAGCCCTCAAGTACAATATTAATGTAGACATTACCTAAATTCCAGGTGCAAGAATGTAGCGTAAGATTCAATGAGAATTCAGATGAGAGCTCAGAGAGTAGAGAATAGAGCAAAACAAAACGCCAGTCATGATTTAGAAGTCTAAAACAAGAAGTTTTAAAAACTAATGTCAGAGGATTTTGATGTAAAAGAAAAGGAGGTACGTCCTACATTATATGCCGGGTCAGAGGTCACCCTTCCGCCAGATCTCGGCGGTCTCGTGAACGCACATACGGCCATTGCCGGAAGCCATATATTTTTTCTTTATATTGTTAAGAAGGACTCAAAAATGTGCCTATACAAATACTTTTATACATATAAAGAATTTGTAAAGATTTTTGTGATCCTAAAGCTGTCCCTACTTAAAGTTTCAAATGATGTCAATACGTCTGCATTGTACATTTCATATGGCCTATATCCAACTGTACAACAACATCATCCAAAATGACTTTCCTTTTCGCACTGTTTTTCAGAATCCATTCAATTAACTGCCATCTTACTTTTTTGTGTTTGTTGGAAATATGTCAAGTTTTATGAAAGTAAAATGTGTTTCAAATGTTTTCATGGAGACATAAATAGACACTATTGAAGTATTTTTTGTGAATTACATCCCACTACCCATTACCGATCTACCAGATGTCTTTGCCGTCTTTGATAAAGTGGATTGTATAAAAGCCTCAGATGTGCTTCAAAACCAGTCTTATTGTGCTGACGTGTTTGTTGATAAGACGCAAACATTATTTCACATGACTCACAACTCTCATGACTTACTGCCCTGTTTCCTTTCAGAGAAGGAACTCTTTTATGGGATTATTAAAGCCCTTACATCCGTACTTTGTATCCTGGAAGCTTACGGTGATCCTTAGGAGAAAGGTTTTGTAAAGGAAAGGTTGTATTCACAATCCCAGCAGGTCTCAGGGCTTTAACTCAGCACCCGCATCCCTCCTCGTTTCAGACGTGTAGTGTGAGGCCTTGGATTGGTTTGAATCTCTTCAGGGCTTCTGCTGCTGATCGCTCACGAAAGCTTATGAGGCCCTAATCCTACCTGACAGTTTAATGATAATTGCACGGGAGAAGTTCACCCAAGACACTCACTATCAAATGAACGAAGTGCCCATCATCGAACAGAACTAGAGGCAAACTCTTCATTTAGAGCGTGAGAAATAACCTTCACACTGATTTTCTTAAAGTGTTTTTGTCTGGTTTCCCAATAAAAGCAATAAATAGAAGCCTTAATATGGCATTAATTTAATTCAGAAGCAAAAATGTATTTGATAAGAGTTGGTTTCAGAGAACATTATTGTGAATTAAGTTATTTTTTTTTTTTTTTTTTTGGTAACACTTTTCAATAACATTAGTAACATGAACTAAGAATAATACTTCTTCAACATTTATTAATCTTAGTTAATATTAATTTCAACATTAACTAATGCGTTATTAAAATCAATGGCTGTTTTTGTTAACATTTACTGTGAACTAACATGAAAAAACAATGAACGGCTGTTTTTTAACTAACATTTACAAAGATTAATAAATTCTGTAACAAATGTATTGCTCATTTTCATGTTAGTTAATACATTAATGTTAACTAATGAACCTTTTTATGAAGTGTTACAATTTTTTATTGAATTTTTTAAACCTAATTCAAGGACAGTTTTTTTTTTTTTCTTTATGCATAAACCTCACAAAATTGTGTAAGATTTATGTGTAGTTGACATTAAACACTTTTGGGAACTTGACATGTCATGCAGTGTGACATGCTGACAGAATGAAATCTTTAAGGATATTGTGATTCAAATAACATTTTAAATGCATTTTAAACATCCATCTCTATCTAAATTTTGACCGAAAGTCTTAATGTTGATTTTAAGTCAATAGTCATGTTATACATTTTCTTTAAAATAAATACAATGAAATTTCCTCTGAAAACAAGTCTTAATATTTGATGAAATTTTAGGTAAATACAAAATAATTTTATAAAAAAACGAGTGATTTATACACTATTAATTTCATATTTTGTAATATTTCAACTTTTAATTGTTTTGTAATATGGATTATTTTCTCATCCAATTTTTTTGAGGAGGCACTGCCTCCCTTGCCTCCTCTGAGAAAACACCCCTGACATATATATATATATATATATATATATATACAACAAAACAAAACCTGTTCTGTCAGTGACAAGGCCAAGTGATTAGCACACATGCCACAATATATTGAGCTTTGGTGCTATTGTGGGCCAAGTGGGTTTGAATTCAGCTTGCGACACATCCTTTCCCATTTGCCCCCTTTTTATGTCCTTTTAATCACATTGCTTATAAATAAAAGTAATAAAAAGGCCAAAACTACAAGTGCATTCAGGCAGGACTTCCAGTAAAATCTCAGAGGATAGGTTTACAGCAAAAACATCCAGGATGTGTAACTTGATGAAAGGCTCCTGAGTTGGTCGCTTCACTGGAACGCCAGCTGTAAATCTGAACCGTATTTAAAAAGCTCATGTCAGTTTTATGGCGCAAATATGAAGTCATGCGCACATAATTTCAACCATTGGCCGTCTGTTTATTTATCCTTCAGGTGTGCGTTTGGGTGAGTGATATCCTTTGCAATATATCACGGCGTGGAAACATCTCTCTTGAATATTTCATCACAAGGCCCTCATTTTAGGCACCGTTATTGCGGGCTAGCCTTGATTGTTTTAGAAAGACAATAAATCACATCCTAATTGTCTGCTTGTTTTCCACCTTGCATGGAAAATCAGTTGAGTATATGCTCTTTCCAAACACAAATGCAATCATAAGACAAATGCCACCTTGATGGATCATTCATTGTATAAAGCTTTTATTTATTTCATTTTTTTAAGTGCTGGCAGAGGGAAATGAGAGCAGTCAGTCAAGAGAGCGGTTCTCTTGGAGAAATAAAAGGACATGGATCTGTGCCCTTGTGCAAAGACGCGCGTCCTCTTTTGAATCTTTCAAATGGAAAGCACATGTTTTTAAATGCCTTCCAAACAACTGAATCTGTCAAAATGAGATGCATGATTTTCCCTCGGCCTCGCCGTTCCTTCTGTACATCTCCAGATGATGTATGATCCAGGCTGGATGTTAAAATGGTTTCGACGTTTTGTTCCTGCCACACAGCCGGGATGCTGAAACATGGCTTTGTTCCTCTGAAAGGAGCGTGATGGGTTGCAGAGATCTGTTTTCTGCCCGTCTTCCACATTGTCTTGGTGCGACTGTCGGTATATCAGCGCTAACTGGCCCGCTGATGCCAGTCTTCATCACGCCAGCGCCCGCTGTTTCACTGCCACTCAGTGTGCTGATGGGAATTGAGGTTTAGAGCCCACTGTGAAGTCTAAACTGAAGATAGGGTGTTGACAGCAACAAACAAAAAAAGCACATTAAACATCACCGGCAAAAACAGCCTCGTACACTTTCCTGTATTTTTTGAAGCTTTGGCACATCATTAGCATTATTAACATTAAGTCTAGCTTACTTAAGATGAGAACTTTCAAACAAAACTATTTTGGAAGCAATGGCTTCAAGACCCTGGTGATCAATTTAACCACATGTTGGCAAATTGTAATGAGTAGATTCAAAGGTAGATTCAGAGTAGATTTAAACATAGTTGGAAACATTTGGGATAATGTAAGTATACAGTACAAGTCAAGTAGTGGTTTTTGGATATTTTAACCCAAAAACCCTACATATTGTGCCTTTAATGAACATTTACACAGCAGTGTTTTTAAACACTTTTATAGTATGTATTAACATTTTGAATTAGCTTTTATTTGTATATTTTTGGCTTTCATTTTTAATTTAAATTTTAATCATTTTGTTTTCTGCTCTTGTCATTTATCTTTATCTTTATTTTAATTTTATTTATTTTGTTGTAATTGTATTACTTCTGCTTCAATTGAATGTACATAATTGTGTGTACATATAACAACTCTTGGAGTGTTTAGCATGGTTATGGATATGACAATGTTAATATGTTTGAGCAAGTAAGACATGTTGCTGCTGTACAATATCATACATGAATTACCCATAGAAGATCTGTGCAGGTGGAGCTGAGGAAGGAGGATGGTTTCTGAAAGCGCACTGCTAACTGCTGTGCAGACGCTGATCGAGTATATCAAGTATCAGACTACTGATATAGCAGGAACCAATCAGCTGTGCCTTATAGAGAATGGTGTGATTTCAGCCTGCGCCATCTAGAGTTTCATGACAGAACTTTGTATTTAGATGCCAAAGCAACATTTCTAATTTCCAGTTTGTTTTATATCTAATATTTATATTTTAATATATTTCAGGTACATAGTTACAATAGTTTTAGTAGTTAGCAATAACAACACTTTATTCAGTTTATGCAAGGCACAAATGCTATAAGAAACCTGAAAAATTAAACCATGCTAAAGTTTGGTTTATAAATCAAGTATATAATGATTAAAGTCATGAGTTCATAGAGATTTCATTCCTTAATTGAAGTGACAAATTAGTTTAAATTATTATTGTTATTCATTAAATATGGTTATGCATTTAAAAATAGCTTATGTTAGATGTAGTAAAATGACAAGCATAATGAAACTGAGGTTTGCTAATAAAAAAAAATAAAAAAAAGAATGGTGAATAGCTTATGTTTGTGCTGTTACCATGAAGACAGTAATTCAATAGAGATTCTTTCATTTTCAAGTTCAGGGACACAATGTATATTTTAAATCACAAAATATACAATATAAAATATAACAGTATAAATAATATACAGTATACATGTTAAAGCGAATCTGTTTTCATAACATGCGTTGCCTATTTTGTTTGTGGTAACCTTGGGTATCATTTTGTTTCATGTCATATTTCTCAAACACACTACTGCTCAAAAATTTGGGGTCAGTAAGACTTTAAGTAACTTTGCAACTACATGTCAACGACTGTCTAACTTAATATCTGTTAATACTCTATTTTGATGCTCCTCCAACAGACATTCTACTGACTAACTTTGCACGTACATGTCGACTTATTCTATCTACTAACCCTGACCTCAGGGCCGTCACGGTGAATGAATTTCCCTTGCGGTAATATGCGGTATTATCGCCATATATTTATTTATATTTATTTGTTGCTGGATAAATAAGTGTTACGATGTTGTCAGCATGCACAGAAACGAGGTTTAACCGAGGTTTTCAGTAACCAGTTTAACCGAAACTAAACAGCGTCTCCGCGCATTGAAAGGTTATCACTCAGCGCGCAGTTACATTGTTAAAGCAACAGACTGTCTTTGATTGAGTCATTAAGTCATTCATTCAACGAACACCTTAAAAAAAGATAGATTCATTAAAAGATAGATGCAATGAAACAAGGTGTTAATTATTTTTAACTTTGAGCTCCACTTTTCAAGGCTCAGCTGACCAGCAATGTGTTGCAAGGGTAACGCTGAAGCTGATGCTGATGCTCACTTAATAGAGACCAACGGCATTGATTCAATGCGTGACTCGCTGTTTTTTTGTTTGTTTGTTTTCCCACGGCTTCCTCGTGCTGTGGAATGCTGACCACTGACGCAATTCATGGTAAATACCCTGATGGTGTGTTCACACCAAATGCGACGTGTAGCTATATTCGCATCGTGTTACTCGCTCTAGATTACTCGCGGGATGTTTTTCTTGTTTTTCGCGTCACTCGCGAATAAAAACATCCCGCGAAAAGGAGTGTGTCATCATCATCATCAACAACACAATTTCTTTCTGCCATAGTTTTTCCCCATGTCAATGATATTGCTGCTCTGTATTTGTGGAAGTCCCAAATACGGAGGAAAGCCAAACGCCGACGTGTCTGGGTTCACAGCACCATCCAGAGGCACACTCAACTCAGTGAATTTCACCGTCTTCACGCGAATTTTTCGCTCGAGTTGAAATTTTTCAACTTGCGCGGAAGACGCGGTTGAGGCGATTATCGAGCTTTCGCGGCAAACGCGTCGCTCAATTCGCGTCTATTCGCGTCTTTGCATTGACTTTGTATGTAATCTACTCGCGCAAATAATTAAATTTGCGTTTGATGTGAACACGCCATTAAACGTTAAAAGGATGATACAACAAATATTTCGATTTCCTTGGACACGGCAACCTTTTCACGAATATGCTGTAAATGACTGGTCTTGACCTCAGAGACAGACGCAGGTAATCGCACGCGCTCAGTCGATCTCTCATTGTCTGTTTAGGCTTAAGCGCAAATCCACGAAGCCTCTGTACAAATCACCATGATTAAAACAGTCTTGTTATTATTATTATCTTATTTAACATTCAATACACATGCACAGTTCAAAACAAGAAGGGTATAGCCTTATGAAAAAAGATTGTGCGCTTGTCAGTAGCGCGGCACTGCAATATCGCGGTTATTGCGACAGCCCTAGTCACAAGAGGGGCGAAAGGCGGTGACGAAATTGCATTACATTTGAAAATGTATTCAAATAGAAAAGTTCTTTTAAATTGTAATAATATGGCCCAATATTACTGTGCTTAATCAAAAATGCATCTTGGTAAGCATTAGAGACTTCTTGGTAACACTATTTTTTAGCGCAATTTTCCACTGGACAAAATTGCGATTGTTAACTCACGATTTCTGTTCTGTCTGTGCGCACCAATCTTGCACTTCTATCTCCTCCTCAACCAGACCACCTAGACACTTCGGGTTTTCGGCATTATGTTAAGGAAGGTCTAATCTCGGGAACGCACAAAAAAAATCCAGGAAAAGATTTACTATCTCTTAGTGTTGTGATCCCATGACGTCAGAAAATTGCGCTAAAACACTCACTGAGTTTTTATTACTTGTTTTACAGTGTCCTTGTTACATGTTGTATACTGTATATTTACATGCTTCAGTATTAACAGAAAATTATGCCTAATTACAAGCAACTAACCCTAAACCAATGCCCACTCCTATCCCTAACCCTAAAGTACATGTTGTTAATTAATATTACACACTTCTAAATTGTATATTTACACTGTAACAAGGATAAAGGGTTACACTATTATTTTAAGGTGTCTGTGTTACAGTGTAATTATGCATTTAAGTACTGTGTAATAATAATTAACTACATGTACTTACTATAGGGTAAGGGTTAGGATTGAGGTTTGGTTTAGGGTTAGTTGCATGTTATATGTACAGTCACTACATGTGACGTGTAACAAGTAGCCAAATAAAGTGTAAACTTCTTTCAAAAACATTTTTCTTTCAAGACAATTTTATGATTTATTAGTATTTAAAGTATTTGATATCTACCTCAAATTGAGTATCTGTTACCAATGTTACCAATTGCACTGAAGCGGCGGGTTTCATTATTGTCAGTTATATATTAATATATTCATTTCCCTGTCATTTGTGGCCATTCATTTGGGATCCAGCTGGTGTCATGAACATTTTTGTTTCACTAACCAGTTTGTAAGAATTTGTGGATACTGTTAACTATTCTCTTCAGCCTTCAGTACTGTTGAGATTAGGCAGTTTCTGTCATCACATTGATAACCTTTCCTAATTATTGCTTTCCCGTCATCCTGTGTGTCACAGGAAAACGGGTTGTGTTCATATTAAACTCTCCCTGGGGTTGGTGGCGTCCATTTGAAGGTGTCACATGTGAAGTCTTTCTCCCTTGATACGCTCCCGTTCCTGCCTATTTGCCTTGCTAATCAAGTGTGAAGGATGATCCTGCAGGCCGCAGAGAGACCGTCTGTCACAGCGTAATAGGACAGAGACACGTGAATGAACCTGTGTGTGAATACTGCCATTAACCTGAAGGTGCAGCAAGGTGTGTAGAGCGATGATGAGCAAGTTCATGGATCAGAGCCTCAAAAAATCCACCTTGAATTTTCGGATGCTGTATTTTCAGGCAAGCGGTGATATCCAGCCCGCGGCATTACCTACTCTCTGACGGCTGAACGCTAGTGAGCTTTTGTCACCTTTCCTAATAATCCTGATATATGCAGATGTGTCCCATGTGTGCTCTCACAAATTATAATGTTTTATTAGATAGTAAAAGTTTTCTGTCACCTTGCACACCCCTGTTCCCTTGCGAAGTGGCGTATTGGGAGATCATTTATGACAGAGAATGATAGTTCCTTTTGGATTAGCTATCAGAACGTGAAGGAATTTGTTTTGCGGATTAAGGCAATTTCGCTTATAGTTCCAAAAGCAAGTTGGACTATTAACATAATGCCTGGTGCATGTTGTAGCTTAAAAACCTTTGATGTTGTGTAGCTATATAATTTAGTGTGCTATTGGCTAATATGCAGTGATATCAAGTTTACTTTCTAATTTCTAAATTCAGGTCAGTGAACCTCAAAAATGTAGCAAATCTAGTGACTATGCTGATTTTTTTCTTTTTCTTTTTTTTTAAAGAGAGAAACATCTTAAACCAGCCTGTCTGTCTGCTAAAATAATATACTCACAGTAAAACAATTCATATCAATATTTAATGTCCATATATTTGCTAAGTAGCTGTATAATAAGCAGAGTAATGTAAAGTCAGACAGTCATTAATGTGAAATAAATCCTTTAGAGGATTTCTCGTCAGGGTCCTAACCTTGATATATTTTGTGATAATGACCTGCTGACATAACATTTGTCTTTTTTTTTTAAACACATCCTCTCCAATACACAGGAAGTAGATAAACAATTTCCCCCAAATTTCAGGAAAATGTCAAATTGTCAATATGTTAATCAAAACTGTCAAACTAATTCCACCCCCCAAGTTGAAATGCGATCTACGCTCCTGCCAGAACATAAACCGTCTCTCTCTTTTGCCTGGCATGCTGTTTAATTGCCCTGATTCCTTTTTTATAGGTTTAATTGCTGTTTGTGTGCTTGTGTTTGCATCTGTGCAGAGGGTAAACGCGACTGTATGATGCGAACGGCACATAAAATATAATGACCACGCCAGGCTTTTGAATTAGTCAGAGCTTATATTAAAACGTTTAGACGATTGATGTCATAAAAGTTAGCATCTTGTGATTGCAGGGATTCGTACTGCAATTAAAAAGCCATTTGTCTGCAATGACTGTTTTTGCAATGAGGACAACACAAAATCATGAGGGGTTCAATTGGCATATCGAAGAGCCGGTTTGGAAGGTTGATAAATAGCAGAGTGACACTCTGTTCTATCTCGCTGTCTCTTTTTTCTTGGCATCTTTGAAATGCTGAAAAAGATGTTTTGCTAAAAAAAGCCCTTTGCCAGCAGTTCTGTCACTCTAGCGGGCGGCTGGCATGTTTTGGCCGGTTTAGGCGGCCTGTAATAATTCAGACAGGCTGGATTAGTAGCTGTGTGTGAGATCTCTTTGTTCTGACAGACTTGCAGTTAGGGTGTGAAGCGTATGAAGGCAGTTTGATTCATTTTCCCCCCGCTGAGTTCATCACAGGCTAAAAGACTGTCTGTATCGCTCAGTTCGTGTCCTGCTTTTGTGTGCGTCCAAAATAGCCCTATTAAGCATCAACCTGAGCTGGAGGGAAAGTAGAAAGCAAAAAAGAGAGAAAATTGATCTACCTCTTCGCACCTTTTATCTTTAAGGTTTATCTTTATTTTCAGCGGAGGAAAACAATGGCACAAGCAAACTAAAATTTTACACACTTTTCCATCAGTGAGAGAAAAATACCACATGCAAAGTCCAAAGCCGCACAGTCCCTCTGTTAATCGACGGGTCACACTGCTCTGAAATTATGAGGTGGAGACTTCATGTGTTCCATCTTGGTCACATTTAGCACTGTATTGACTTCTTGACCTGCTCTTCACCACACATAACTGGATCCTTAGCTCACAGTCCACACTCTATCAGAGAGGTCACGTTCCCTGTGCTAAGCGCTAATTGTTGCATTAAATTTCACCCTGTTGCCTGCCATGGCTTCTGCCATTTTAATTTTCAGCTAACTGTATAGCTCCCAAATGTGATTCCAAGAGCTAATTGGGGATTTGCAATCCATTGGCGCTTTTAATGGCATCTCCGTTTTTCTACCTTATTTATTGACGTGCCTTCCTCTTTATGTGGTTATAGTCCAATCACATTACCCAGCTGCTCAGTTTGCCCACCACACGTCTACCGGGGTTAGCAGAGCTGAAGTTCTTTTGTAGATCTGTCAATGTTTCAGTAAAATAATAAGGTTCAAGTGCAGATGTTTGAAAAGAGGCATCAGAAAAGGACTGTAAATGTACAAAGAGAAAGAGATGAAAGCAATTTTTGTCCCCATCCCCTGTGACACGTGCGTGGAAGTCCATGTTGTGAAGAAAGACGCCAGTTAATACAGTATCTGATTACATTCCAGCAAGCATGGACATGAAAGCCAAAACGTATCTCTTGTGCCTCTTGCGGAGACTCCCGGGATGAATTCAGTTCTGATGTGACCATACTGCTATGAGTGGCCTAATGCACTCATAGCCCTACAAACAGCAAGAGACAGTGTGATCTATTTCTGTCTGGCTGTAAGAATGAATTTAAATTGTAAGAATGTATTTGGGTTTTGTTTTTAGATATACTCTTTTTATGGTTATATAACAGACATCACACTGATATATGAATGTATGGAAAAATGTGTTTGAAGAAGTCCATTTACTGCAGTATTCATATCAGCAAGTTTTTTCTTTTAAATTTGAACATGAATTTCAATGGCTTGCAGAGTTTATAAAATTGGGATTGTAAAAATGTCTGACTGTTTGTGGAGAGCTAAATGACTATTGATCTCATGACCAGAGAGAGAGAGAGAGAGAGAGACAGAGAGAGACAAAATTATTTTTGAAAGCGTGGGTCCCACCTGTAACCCCCTGGTTTCCTGCCATATGTATTGAGTTTGCTTACTTTCCCATGTTCTGCTTCAAGAGTTTCTGCATTGTCAGACTTCTTTGAACAATGACCAATGACCAACAATGACTTGTTTAATGACCTTTCTGATTTTACAGATTTTGAGCTTTCAGGAATTCACAAAAGCTTAAAGTCACAATGAAATGGAAGTAGCAACAGATTTTTTCTTACGTATAGTGACATACATGCAAGTTAAGTGTAGGGTGGGGACTTGATTCTATCCATCGGTTGTTGATTGAATGGAGGCAGATCTGAATGTGAGCTTGCAGTCAATTGTAAGAAAGGGGCAGAGTTTAACAGACTAAATGACTGGAGAAGTTCGTCACCAGAGAGAAGTCTGGAAAAAATCCATTCAAGTTGACGATCGAGTTGCATGAAACGATGCGAAGTAAAATGTACTTTTTATTCAGAACCAAAAACTATAAATAAAAGTTCAAACTAATTGAAAATTAACTTCTTTTTTAATCTGTGTGCCATGGATTTTATGCTTATAAAATTCACAATATAACTAAAGTAGCGACAGATCTTTTCTTCCGTGGCGTGTTTAAAGCTAGGGTAGGTAATCCTGTTCAGAAACACTTTTTTTTATACTGGGTGAAATGGTCCTTCCATCCTGAGAGTAGTCAATACATTATGTGTTCAGAAAAAGGAATGAAAACAATCAGACCTCTGTAGCAGCTGCAGGACAGTAAAAACTCTGACCAATCACTGCCACTCGGTCCGAGTGTAAAGAACCAATCAGATGCCTTCAGAGCCAGGAGGAGTGTCTTAGCAGTGTCAATCAAGTTCGCGTACGCGCTGTTTGCCCCTCTCTTGCACAGCGCATACCGTCATTCAAAATCAAGATTGCCGGTGTGCCGAGCAGCTGTGCTAATGGCGGACAAACAACCAAAACTACCAATTTCTCGAGTGGAACCTGCTCATACAACAAAGACAGGTAAACGGAAAAAGACCGATGACGATAAACAAGCCCATCCGAGCCCATTGACTCAGTGTTAAAACTCTAGCCGCATAACATACAGATAAAATGTCACGCAGTGTGCAAAGCAACAATTGAAACCTGCTTATTCACTGGCTTGTCATGTTGCTAAAATAATGTACTAGCAAACCTTATTTAGCATTACATATCGCTAGAATAATTATTTACATAGCCTACTGCAACGTTAGTTACCGTTATATTATCTTACTAGCTATTTATAACTCATAGAAAGAGTGCAACGTTATAAAGTTACATTACATGTATTGCATAATACGTAATGATTTGAGGACCAAGTTTGTAGTCAAAGTATGGGCAGGCCAGTCAATGTAAAGCATTTCGTCCCTACCAGTGAATGTGCCATAACTGTTTATCCGTCGTCATCGGTGACCCTGCATGTTTACTGCCCTGCGCGTTCACGGCAGGCTCCGCTGTGGGGGGAACTTTACATAACAAAATACATGTTTAACAGCTAGTAGGCCTAACATTATATGTTATGAATCTTACACGAAATTCATCTTCATCACAGTGCAACTAATGGAAATGGAAAAACGTGTATCAATGCAACCTGTTTTTAGCTTTGCCTTATAGTTATAACTAGCTCGTTAGCGAATCAAAAAATATATATTTTAAACTTTACCAATATCGATATGATAGCTTGATAGTGAGTTGGCTACTAAAATACATCTTATTTGTTTATATTCATAATGATAAAGTTAGATTTTTTTATTACATGTGATTCTGACATGATGCTACATGCACTGCGCTCCTTCCTCTCCGCTTGTCTCAGGTAAATAATGCGTCTTCCAGCTCAGCTGTCGGAGTCGCGCGTTCATGTGTTTTGGGGGCGTGGCTTTGGAAGGACCCCAGAATGGAGAGGGGGTGGACTGAATGGAAATAATGAGCTGTCTTTAAAACAGTCGTTAGAGGTCTACATACACTCGATTTTTATACTTTCTTTTTCAGAATACTTACATTTTAATTATGTATTGATATATACATAAAGTTTAAACAAATTTGAAAAATACGTTTTTTAGACCATTCTTACGTACCCCAGCTTTAAGTGAAACGGATTTGAAAAAATGTAGGACGGGGACTTGGGTCTGTCCTTCGGTTGTTGATTGGATGGAGGAAGATCTAAATTCTAGCTTTCAGTCGATTTTTTTAAAAAAGGGGCTGGGTTTATGCAGAAAAAAATATGGGAAAAGTCACCAGAGAGAAGTCTGTCGTTTCACATGAAGGTCGAGTTATGACACTTTGATTAAAAATTGCAAGGTCAAAACAAATAATTTACATGGATGAACTGTTCATTATGGGATCAAAACTATGCATTAAAAAAAAAAAAAAAAAAAAAATATATATATATATATATATATATATATATATATATATATATATATATATATATATATATATATATATATATATTTTTTTTTTTTTTTTTTTTTTTTTTTTTTTTCATGCCAACTTTAAGCAAAAAGAAACTAGAAAGCAACTAACTAAAATGAATGCTACTAACTTATAAACATTTATCGGTAGCGTGATGGTAGTATTAGTGGTGAAATGCAAACAATGGCTTTATTGATGTTAATATAACATTATAAAACAGTTTGGTCCTTTAATCTGGTTGCCTAAGAGTTTCAAGGGCAGATTCTTTGTATTAGCAATATTCAAAAGTCTTATTCTTTGATTGTGAGGTTATTACACATCAGTGATGCATTTGATTTGCTGTGAAATTTTTTGATTTGTTACAAAGGTTGAAGGACAGGAAGAATAGAAACGGAGCATTTGGGAGGAAGAAAACAACAATAAAAAATGTTTACGTATGATATGAGACGTTATGAATCATCTTTAATTAAAGCTGTTCGGAGTCAAACAGGACAGTTGTGAAGGAGGACTCCTCTTTCTGAGCTTCCTCTTTCGAGTGTTGATGCCTATCAGAATCATTCATCCATTTCCAATTCAAATTGGGCCTATCTCTCCAACATCAGAACCATTGATATTCCAATAATTTGTCTGGCACGGAGGATCTGCTCTATTTTGCTTGTGTAGAAGGATGTGGATTTGCGTGTGTGGGGTTTACATCAGTGTGTGTGTGTGTGTGTGTGTCTGCTGTAGATCTCACGTTATTAGTATTCAGGGCAGGGACAGAAAAATTCAGGGTCCACAGCTCCTGTCTTCATTTATATGTTCAGCCTGGCCCTGTTTTGTCTTCCTGTGTAGTTATTATAGAGTTTTCAATTCGTATGGATTAAGTTAGGTGATACTTGCCACTCTGTAATGTTTGTCTTCATTTCTTGTGCGTTTGTTCTTTTCGAATTCTGCAATACCTTTTCATTGTATTACTTTAGAAAACACTTTGTCAGTTAAAGGTGAATCTGTTACAAAGGCTAAAAGGAATGTTTTGCGTTACTGTTAGTACAACTTGACGCAAGTTCAGTGTTCAATGCAAGTTAAGCTCAATCAACAGCATTTGTGGCATAATGTTTAATACCATAAAAACAAAACAAAAAATTGGGAAGGGAATGGGGCCATTTTAAAAGCTGAAATGTGACACACAAAAACAAATGCTTTTCTTTTCTGTGTATTTTTTGATCAAATTTCTCTTTTAATTTTTACAGCCAATTTATGTTTTTTGGCATTACGCTGCAACAAAGGTGCAAAATTGGATATAACTTCATATAGAGAAGTAGAAAGCAACAAAATCATGTTTATCACGCATATTGTTTACATCTTGTCACTATACTTTTGAAACTGTGAATATGTTAGTGTTTACAGATTGGCCCTATTCACTTCCATTATAAGTGCTTCACGATAACCCAGATTTTTGCTTTTTTAAAGAAAAGAAGGGACGCGTAGAAACAAATTGTCGTGGTTATCAACATTATGCCACAAGTATATTTGATTGAGTTTAACTTGTATCAAACTCAGAATATTCCTTTAACAAATAAAAAACATATTTAAAGTAATGCATTCTCAAGAGAAGTCATTTGGGCGACGCATTCTGCAGGATTAAAAGAAAGATTGGAGGTAGAATCAGAGATGTGAAGCTCATGTCACAGTTGTTTTTCGATAGAACTTGAATTGAATGTAGCCCAGAATATGAAAGTTATTCTCATATCTCATATTTTCGGGAGTTGATGTAGATAATGTGTATTTTTCTCGATTCAAATGTTTTTCCCTTGACAAGCTCCTCTCACAGATGTTCTAGTGTGTCCTCTTCGCGTCGTTGAGCGGTTTCGGGATCTTCGTCCTGAAGAGGTGGCAGATCTATTCATGACCACACAGAGAGTAGCCGATGGAATCGAGAAACACTTCCAGGCATCCTCCCTAACCATCGCCATGCAGGTATGATGGGATACAGCTAATACAAGTCCATTGTGGTACATTTAGCATTTAGGTGATATAGTCTTTCAAACTGTAAATACGTCATTGCATCAAATGCAAAATATCAAACTAAATGGCACCTGCAAATTACCTTCACTTTATGAGACATTTACTAACTGTTGTCAATGTTTTTTTTTTTTGTTTTTTTTTTATGTCAGTTCTCCTCAATTTCACACAGGTGTCCTAGTAAAGCTGTAGAGAATCACATTGAACATGTTCCACTAACATTGGACAACCTAAAAAGTGTCCAAATATTTTTTATTTCCTTAACTCTATAAGGCCTGCTGTATCATATTTGATATGCACATTTATAAGACCTCCAACATGAACAAAAATGTGCTAAAAAGAAAAAAGAAAAATGTGCCCTACACAATCTACTATACATTCCTTCTGTGATCTAATAGATAGTAAAAGGCCTTTTAGGATAATTCTTAAAAGTCCACCTTCAGGTCGTTCAGGTCGTGGCACACATGCTTGCTGTGAATAATTTTTTTATTTTTTATTTTTTATAAAGTTAACATAAGAATAACTTGAATGTTGTTAGTTATATTTCAAGATAAACACTTATTAAACTGAACAAACTTGATTATCCTTACATCATAACTATAAACTATAAACATTACTATAAATAATAAATCAGCTCCACATCGGATTGCACGTTATCAGGGGCCTAGAGAGATCCATTTAAACACATCGCAGTATGGGCACTCATGCAATGTAAGCAATGACGTACAGAGGGAAGATGGCGAGGGAAGGGCATAAAAAAATTGGACTTAAACGCAGCCTTGATTTGAGACACTCCTGCTGGACAGTGGCCCTCCAGGACCCGAGTTTGACATGTGGTTTCATGCATAATGCAGTCGCATTCATACATCTTTAAGTGTTGCCTAAGAATACGAACATTTTTGGGGTCGCCTTTTCTTATAGGTCTTCAAAAAAAAAAAAGATTTCTGATATAATCACTAAGTCTATGACTTATGAATAATAAAAAAATAATAAAAAAAAAATTGCAGTGATTTCCTACTCACTGTGTGACTTTTTAACAGATAGATTTTGAATGCTAATCCCAAACAGTTTCCTATTTCAAGACACAAACCAACAAAAGAAAAGCATTTTGATTATCAGACAAAAGAGAATAATCAATGTCCTGTGCTGCGGGAGTTGACATGAGATTAGATTCTTGCTTTCATAAAATAGTAAAATGCTGTTCTACAGTTAAAGGATTAGTTCACCTCAAAATGAAAATTTCCTGATAATTTACTCACCCCAGTGCCATCTAAGATGTTCATGTCTTTCTTTCTTCAGTGGAAAAAAAATTAATTTTTTTGAGGAAAACATTTCAGGATTTTTCTCCACACAAATAGCTTCAACGGCAACCAGAATGTTGAAGTTCAAATCAATGCCGTTTCAAAGGGCTCTGAAGTGCTTCAAAGGGATCTGCACAGTCCCAGCTGAGGAATAGGGTCTTATCTGGAGAAACGATCGCTCATTTTCTAAAAAAAAATAAAGATTTATATACTTTTTAACCACAATTGTGGTCTGCGACGCGCCACATTACGTCATCACGTTGGAAAGGTCACAAAAAAAAGATGAAAATAATAAAGTTTAATTTTGTTGTTGTTCCAATTTTGAAGTTGGAAGAGAAAATTAGATGGAATTTTTCGCCCTTCCCTACCTTTTTGAACCAGAGTACACGGACAAATAACTTAGAAAGATGACGTGACGCGTGAACTTTCCAACGTGATGACGCAATGCGCGGCGCGGCGCACAAGACAAACAATTGTGGTTAAAAAGTATATAAATCTTTATTTTTTTTTAGAAAATGACCGATCGTTTCACCAGATAAGACCCTATTCCTCAGCTGGGACCGTGCAGAGCCCTTTGAAGCACTTCAGAGCCCTTTGAAACGGCATTGATTTGAACTTCAACATTCTGGTTGCCATTCAACTCCATTGTAGAGAGAAAAATTCTGAAATGTTTTCCTCAAAAAACTTAATTTCTTTTCCACTGAAGAAAGAAAGACATGGACATCTTGGATGGCATCGGGGTGAGTAAATTATCAGGAAATTTTCATTGTGAGGTGAACTAATTCTTTAAATCTCTTTCTCCAAAAAGGTGATGCAACTGAGGTGTTCATTTTCATGTGAAAATGAAAAGTGAGAGAACACTAAATGAATATCTAAACTTTTTACTAAAAAAAAAGAAGCAATGGGAGATATCACATGTTTTGCCATGTAGAAAATGTTTAAAAGGTGAAATTTTCACTTGCATTTCATATATCGCTAAATTTTAAATCCACTTTAATTCTTAATGTTCAACAATATTATTGATCTGACTGCATTGACACCATTGTATGAGAACTGAACTGAGCTGGACGATGGCATCACTGGTTTCTCCAAAACGGCTGTATAGATACATTATTATTATTTTTTTTTAGAAACAGAAATGAATCAACACTGAACTTACATAAGCTGGCCAACAACACTATTTCCTTATATCTGCTATCCGAAAAACAACTTAGTTGCATTATTTTGTTGATATCACTGTGAAGCTGCTTTGAAACGATCTGTATTGTAAAAAGCGCTAAAGAAAAAAAGGTGACTTGACTTTACAGTAATTCTACAGTATACATTTATGTATAATGACATAATTATTTAATTATTATTTAAACTAAATTATTTAAAACATATTTTAAGTTTCTCTTAGCTCAAAAGTATTAACAGACCCAAAGAGGTGGAGAAAAAAAAGAAAGAAAAAAAGAAGGAATGAGGCACTTTGACATTCACATGGTCACGTGAAAGTGCAGCGATCCATCTGAAATTAAAATGCTGCTGAATTATTGACAGAGGTATTCCTGAATTCCCCACTAATTATCTTCTTCTGTTCCCAATAGGACGGACCTGAGGCAGGACAGACGGTGAAGGTAGGGTCTTAATAAGCGCTCCCTCTAAATTTATCATGAGGCTTCTGTGACACTTATCTTGTATTAAATAATAATTGTATTTCATTTACAGTCCTAAACCCTTTGAGCATGTCAATTATGCATGTGTCTGACTTAAAATGCTTTGTCCATATCTTGTGGGCATAGTGAGACTGACTTGCTTTGAGACGGCTGACTGCATATTCGGAAAGTTCTTTGTTACTCTGACTTTGCCTAAAGCTTTGCTAGCGGCCACAGGTGAAGTGAGGGGATCTCATCTGGATTTCCTTGCTCTTTGCTCTTTCTGGCTATTCCTAAGAAATTACTGGCTACTGAAAAGAAAGTTGTAGTAATTTTGTTGTGTGTTTATTGCAACCAAGGCTCATTTAAAAAAAAAAAAAAAAAAAAAAGACTTTGGCAACATTTATGGAAAATGATCACAGCATTCTCAATTGAAATGTCCGGTGAGTGGCGCTAAAAGGTTAATGCTCTTGACTATGAAGTAACGTACTGCCTATATATACAGTATATGGTTTATTTATATTCAAATAAAACTTCAAATAAAATAAATATAAACATTCTACTTACTACTTTCTCAACTTAACCTGTCTCTCTAATTTTTACGTTTTATATTACATATATAAATTCCAACCTCAAATTGACTTTTACGTTCAATATAAAGCTGCAATAAATCAAGTCAATATGTCCTTCCATAATCTGACATTTTTTCTGAGTACAGTATTCAACAATAAAAATGTAGGATGGCACATTTCTTTTGTTGGGCTGGAAAGGATAGTGATTGCACTTTGATGATCAACGATATTTACAAAGACAGATTTTTTTAAATTAATAATACGCACTGATGAATCATAAGACCAGGGATGTTTATTAAGAACAAAACAAATGACAACAACCTTTATCTTTCCCCACACACCCCGAGCAGCTCAGTCTGTGATTTTGAGCGATTTTTGTGGCCTTTCCACATTTGCCTGAACTACTTTGTGCATATTATCTAATTGAATACATCAGTTAAATTTTCTTTCATGTGTGAAGTCATATTTAATTGCACGTGGTAAGGCGTATTAATTATGCGTGTATAGCAGCTTCCATGAGAGCAGCTTGCCTGTGGCCTGAGGTGTGGAGCTGTATTAAAATGGCAGTAGTGTTAATTATGTTAATTGCGGTGGGATTGGTCTGAATTCCAATGCCTCCTGACAGAATTCCAATGCATATCGTTGGATTCTGGAACATGAGCAACCCAAAGTAGAATGGGTTGCTCATGTTCCAGAATCCAACGATGCTACTTTTAGTCAATTAATTAGCTTAAAAATGACAATCAAAGCAAGAAAAATCAAAGTCTCTCCACTGTTATAAACACCTCTTTCAATTTTCTTCTTCTTTTTTTTTTCCTTTTTAAAAAATAAATAAATGTGTAGTCACTTTAATCACAACTAAAAATGGCTTTTCATTTGAGTGTTATTATAGAGGTTTGAAGAGGTCTTAAAATAAATAAGTGGCATGTTTTCCTCAGTCGCAGCGCCGGCTCTTCAAAAAATGAAAGAGCTGTTAGAATTTCGCCTACTTAACAAGCACATTTAAGTCAATATCATAGCGTTTCTCTGATAGACATCCATTTAAAAGCGCAGGCTTGTATTTACGCTGATATTCATCAGTATTTGTTATGTCTGAGAGCTCAGTGATGAGAGGTCAAGTTTTCTGGAACGAGAATGTGACTGAAGGCTATTATCACAGCCTCTATAATCTGCTTTCATTACAGACTGAAAGTTAAAGATTTTATTTACATGAGGACAGATATGCAACTGACCCCCAGAAAAGCCTCTTCAGATGCCGCCTGGATTTCTTTTGAACTTTGGGAAGGGGGATCACACTGCTTGTGAGTCCTAGCAAATGATTGTAGCCTTAAAGGGGTGGTTGATTATGATTTCACTTTTATAACTTTAGCTAGTGTGTAATGTTGCTGTTTGAGCATAAACAACATCTGCAAAGTTACAACGCTCAAAGTTCAAAGCAAAGGGAGATATTTGCTTTTAAAGAAATTGCTTTTTAAGGACTACAACAAACGGCTGGTAGGGACGACACGACATTCCTCCCGGGTTAGTGTCATCACCAACCCTAAAATTTACATAAACCCCGCCCCCTGAACACGATTTATAGGTTATCAAGACAGAATATGCTAATCAATGACTAGAAGATAACTACACATAAGCTAACATAAATTCATCAACTAACCATTCAGAAACATTCTGTTGCATTCTACATGTTGTCACTTCTACTTGAGTTTCTCCATCATTGTCTGAATCCGGTTTGAACATAAAAGGCATTTTTTTTTTTTGAAATTTTCAAATATTTTAATTTTCAGATAATGTTTAGAAATTTTCTCTGTGCCGGGAGCAGCAGCTCATTTGCATTTAAAGGAACAGACACAAAATGGTGCGTTTTTGCCCACCCTAAAAAATGAGCTTAAAACTTCACATGCACACTCTGGGGACATCAAAGACTTATTTAACATCTTGTGAAAAGGGCATTATACTGTACCACCCCTTTAATCATAGCCTCAAAAAGGTCCATTGTCTGTTGTCAGTTAGTGTAGCGATGTATGAAGCACATCTCACACAAGACTTTAAAATCTTTTGTTGATCAACGGAGCGTAATTGCATGACCAACTGAACCTGATGCGAAGTCTGAGTGGGAAGTATCTTGCCCTCGCCAAAATTCCTGATTGGAATTCCTGATGATTCCTTTTGAAATTACTGTATTTCACTAGCAAAAACTTTTTTACAATTGTAATTTACCTCCAAGTCTTTCAAAACCTGTATGATTTTCTTTCTTCTATTAAAAATAAAAAGATGTATTCAGTGTCTGAACTGATAGTTCTCGCATAGTGAAAGTGGCTTATTATGACTATTGGATAATAATACCTATTTTTTAAGCAGGAATTTAAGAAAATTGGTAACGCTTTACAATAAGGTTCCAAATAAACGAACAATTAAAAACACATTTTAATTGCTATTTTATTTAAACTTTCATGCATTTAATATTTAAGCATTTATTATTCTTAGTTAATGTTATTTTCATTTACTGATACATTATTAACATCAAAAGTTGTGTTTGTTAATGTCATTTAATGGACCTGGGCTAAAATGAACTAACAATGAACATTAGCAATGGACATTAACAAAGATGTGACTTGATGCATTAACTTATGTTAACTATTGTTAACCTTATTGTAAAGTGTTACCATATCATCTATTCACTACTGCGTGAAGAAAAATAAACTTAGTTTAAAATTGTTACTCAACTGAGTGTATGCATATATATTCTTTACAATTAATTGCAATTGGATTGTAAGTCATATCTTTTACTTACCCGCCTTGAAGATGTTTTTTGGTGTTTCGGGTACAGCCTTAAACTGGTTTAAATCTTATTTTCCTGACCATTGCCAGTTGATTTCTGTGGGTGGTCAGAGGTCTGAGATCGGTTCGTACTCACTGGTGTTCCTCAGGGCTCAGTATTAGGCCCTTTTCTCTTTAATATCTTTTTATCACCACTTGAGCATCTTTTGTGATTGCTCAGCCTCCACTTACCCTAACCCTTCACAAACTGATTTGTTTGCTGTTCCTCAAACCCGCTTAAGATCGATATGTGACAGATATTTTTCTTCCTGTGCTCCTATCCTTTGGAATTCTCTTCCTCCTGAACTTAGGGAAGCTCAGACTTATGGTATTTTCAAAGCTCAAATTAAGACGCATTATTTTAGATTAGCGTTTGCTTGTTGACTTTTGCTCTTTTATTTTATTACTTGGATTTTTATTGCCTTTTTTCATTTATGCATTGTTTATCTTGAATGCAGCACTTTGAGAAGATGCTTTCTATGTCACTATATAAAATAAAATTGATTGTTATTATCATCTTAATTAGAGTGTTACGTCTTAGTCGATTTTGCTGTGTATTCTGTAAGGAAGTAATTATTAATTAGTTATTTCAGGGAAAAACAAAAATGTTTACTGGAAAAGGAAACAGCAACAACATGCTAATTACATTTCCTAGATCTCCTCACTCATCCACATTCATCTGTGGCAAATTGGCATGACTGAAGTCATTATATTAGTTTACTCAAGGTCACATGACTCATCAGGACGGGTTTGTGTAAATAGAATTAGCTACACACTGAGACCCTTGAGACTCAGTAAACATTGCCTCGGAATTAACAGGTTCGAATGAGCATGCAGTTGTCGGTAGTGACTATTAGTACTATATATATATATATTTTTTTTTTTATTGGTAAAACTTTACATTAAGGTTCATTTAATTAACATGAGTTAACTACATTAGTTAGCATGAACTAATAAACAACTGCACTTATACAGCATTTATTAATCTTTGTTAATGTTAATTTCAACATTTACTAATACTTTATTAAAATCGTGTTAACATTAGTTAATGCACTGTGAACTAACATGAACAAACAATGAACTGCTTTATTTTTTATGAACTAACACTAACAAATACAGTAACAAATGTATTGCTTATTGTTAGTTCATGTTAGTTAATACATTAGTTAATGTTAACTAATGAGCCTTATTGTAAAGTGTTGGCATTTTATTTTATACATTTTAAAATCGATTTTCCATAGGAGTTTTGCAATACATTTCTGAATTCCATTGGTTTGGAAAGTGAATAAAAGAGCAAAAACAGGGGGAAAAAAAGATGTTGGGCAGCACCATAAATATTCACTAGTGCTTAATGGATGGGTTTGGAAGCTGTTGGTCGTACTGTCTATTTGTTGGTGTTGTTAATGTTGCTTTTTCCCCTACGTCTCATCTCCCTCATGCTCATTAGCCCCACACAGCACGCTGGGAACATCAATCCTCCCCAGCAGAGAAAAACAGCATCGCTGTCATTCGATTAATGGCAATGCTCGAGTTCCAGCCCGCTGCCAAAGACCCGTTCTAAATCACCACTTCTGCCCACGACGGCATTACAGAATGAAATTCAGGTTCACCCGTTTGGCCAAGGTTTCCAGAGCTCTTGCTTAGTTAAGATTACCTGTAACAGTAAATCTGGGATAAAGGCGGTTAATTCGAAGCAGATAGCCAGGACTTTAATTCAGCGCAGAGGCCAGCTGCCATCTTGCCTGACCAGTCTCTGAATCATGTATAAAATAAGCACCATGAATTATTGATTGCCCCAAAGTCTCGCAGTCAGGACAGTTTACCGAGGGTGATTTGATGTGCTTTGAAAAATGCCCCCAAATAGAGCTTGTGTAAAATGGCGAAAACGATTGCAAGTTGTCCCCATGGAGACTCTTTTAATCTTTATTTTTATTTGCCAATTTAAGAGTTCAAGCTATTTTTCAGCCGGTATGTGTTCACAATAAGATGGTGTAGATTGTCAAAACAGAAATGGATTTCCGATTTTCCTTTTTCACACCCCTTTATATATAGAGTACATACATCATTACAAATTATACATACTGTATACATTACATGTCAACAGTATATAATTATTTATATTTTTCATGTTTTTGATTTAATCAAGATATATTTAATAAGAAATTACAGTAAAAAGAGTAATACTGTAAAATATTACTACAATGACTTTAAAAATAATGTAAATCATTCTAATATGCTAATTTATTATTATTAATTATGACTTGTGATCAATTATATATATATATGTGTGTGTAAAATATAATTGTCTTTATTAATTTAATTAATTAACAAAAGTTATTTTAAATTGTAATAATATTTCACAATATTACGATTACTGTTAAAAGTGAAAGAGTAGCCTAGTTCCAGTGTAAATAAACACTGCAGGAATAAAGGAAACTGCATACTGTGTCCTATTCTTTTTTTTTTTTTTTTTTTTTTGGATTGGATTGGATTATGGGCAATATAGTGTTCAGTAAGTTGTACAACAGTTATTCACTATAAATCATCATGCATTATGGGTATAAAACAGTGAACTAGAGGCTATAGTGAATAAAATTGTTAGATAGACACCCTATGTAACAGACTATATTGGTAGTAGGAAGTAATTTCGGACGCTGCTAAAGTCAGTCCTTATCAAAAGCACACTGTATATCTGTGGTCGCACAAAAGGGACAGAAACCCACAGTATGGCAAAAATGTTTTCAGCGTTCTTAAACCGACTAGTGTGTTTTCCGTGATTTATAAACTAATTTCAAACATGGAGTTACTCTAAATTAGAACCCTGCCTAGTTCTTTTATGAATACAGATTATCGCTTGCATATAGCACATCTGCTATGCCAAAGCATTGGGTCCATTTATCACTCACGTTATTGCAATCAGGTGCTCGGTGCCGGGAGTACAAGGAGGACAAAAAAATAGATCTATGATTGAATAAAGGAGCAGCACTCTATAGAAAAGAATACATTTTACTAACCTCTCTGCCTGGAGCTATATGAAGACAGAAGACAGATCTAAGTATTCATATGGTGAAATTGGGTTTCCGTATACTCCATCTAGCAGAAAACTGGGGAGTGACTTAGGAATTCAGTCATTTGTCTTGCTTTGGATGGTTATTTATCTCGCCTGCACTGCGTGATGGTTCGGAGTTAAAAACTCCTGAGCATATTCATCATTACCAGCATAACTGAGTTGTGTTTGGACTCTTCTGAACAGCGGCTTGCCATTTGTGATGCATTTAGAACTTGTTCAGTCATCATTTATAAGTGAGGACGTCCATGCTCTGAGGGTTTCAGGTTTAGAAGCTTTATTTGCTCTTCTCTTAGTATAGGTCCATTATGATGTTCCAGACTAACAGACAGTTCCGAGACTATTTTTGACCAACCGTGCTGGTTATGTGCTGAGAGATGATACATGTTGTGTTTCTGTTATCATCATTATCTTGTTGTTCTCCGTCCATGAGAAAACATGTCCACAAAATGTATCCCACTGTATGATTGTGGCTCAGTGGTGAACACTCACCTAACCAGAGGTCTTGTTGTTATTGAGTTTACACGATCAAATAGCCACTCTCCTACAGCCTTACCAAATGCAGACCTTTTAGCAAATGGTTTCTGAGACATACTGTGTGCTGGCCAGCATGAAAAAAACCTCTTGTAAGAACAGAATGTTGGCTGCTCTTAGGTTGCTCTATGCATTCACACTGTCTGTGAGTTTAAACAATTTGGATCAATAAAATATATTTTTACTTTGCAAGTTCATGTCAGCTTATTCTACTAACCCTAACATCTTATTCTGCTAACCCTACCACTTGTTCTCGACTAATACTCTGTGAGTTATACCATCAAAGTATTACCAAACGTTTCCACAAAAGTATTAATCATGAAAGCTGTTTTCAACATTGGTAATTATGAGAAATGTTTCTTGAGCACAAAGTCAGCATATTAGAATAAATACTGAAGTATTGGCTGCTGAAAAATCAGCTTTGACAGGACAGGAGATAGAGATACAACACAGTTATTATAAATTGTATTAATATTTCACAATATTACACAATAATTTGTACTGTATTTTCAGTCAAATAAATGCAACGTTGGTGAAAGTATATAAAGCAAGTATATGCACTCACTCACTCAGTCACTCGCTTGCTCACTCACTCACTCACTCACTCGCTCACTCACTCCTTTATTTTTTGGACTGAGCTCTTTGCAATGCTTTTTTGAGATTGCCTTACATTTCGGCCAAAAATGAGGTATATTTGAAGGCATCACAATTTTCAGGATCTATCATTTTGAGGTGATATTTGTGTCAAAAGTAAATAAATAAATAAAAATCCTTTCCAGCAAGGCATTATAAGTTTTGAGACAATGTAATGCCAGTGGATGACTCAGGGAAAGATGTCTGTTCCTCTAATAGGTAGTTTGGGCTGTGAGCCTCCATTGCTTTTGACCCCCCATGTCTTAATTGGAGGCCAGCTGTTGGTGACAAAATGCATTTGTCTACATGTCTGACTGAATTTAACCTAAACAATATAAATAGCAGTGCGGCCATTTTGCACATTTGTTCATCGTCAAAAGCTAATTAAAAGACATCTGTTTTAATTAGAAGAGCAGGCACTTTACAAACCTTTTACTGCAGTGGAGGTTGGTTGCAGCTTTAGATATTTGCTTTCCCTCTCATTGTGGAAATCAAGTTTGAAGAAAGGTACTCTAAGCATATAAAGTTGTTTGAAATCTAAATTAACAATTTTATAAGTTGTGAGATGATAAACACTTCAGAAACTGATTAAAAATATATGTTTTAGAACCAGTTTGAGTTTATTTGCTCAGCTTTCAACCATCATAATACTTTTACCCTGGGCTTCTTATGAATGAAGAATGTTTTTATTTCTCAGCCATGCAGAAGCAATACAATTTGAGACTGAGCTATTGTGAACACGAACAGCTAAAGTATGTTGTTAGCCATTTTCACAGTAGGCTATATATTGGCACGTACAGAAAACAAAATGTGTTCTCCGCGAGTGCTGTGGAGGGATATACACATTAGCTAGAAGTTAGCTGTTACTGTATTATGTATTTAGCACAGCTGGATTGCTATATTGACCAATCAGCATCTGAAACTATGCATTTTATAATATAGAATTTGATGGAATTTACAGTCCTGCAGCATTTAAAGAGCATATCACTCCAAAACCAAGTGTTTAAGTAAATGATGACAGATTTTAAATTGTTGTCCTTTAATATGTCTGTTACTTTTATTTGAGTGCTTAAACACTCGATAGAACTAGTCTAAAAAAAAATCATGTACAAGGTAATCCACATTCTTTATCATGTATTGAGTAACAATGAATGTCAGACTCTGACCCCAAACTCCCGTCCGTATTTCTCTGCACATTGTCACGTTGCTCTTAAAATCACCCATTTTATCCTTCCAATTTTCTGCACTATTCAGCTGGCGGCCTTTGCCACTCGCTCTGGTCTACTGAGCTTTCCTTCTCCATGCTAAGCGGTCTCTAAAAAGTCTTCTTGATGAAATGGCTTTGTGTGTGCGCTGTGTTTCTCCATACTTTCCTCAAGGTAGATGAGTTTAATAATGCAGACATTATGCAAATGCACTCATTAAATAGAAAATGCATTGCAACAAAGCAGATGCCTCCAAACATGTTATCTTGTTTGTAACATTTATAAATACTTATTCGCCAAGCCTGAGCTGTTTATCACAACAGACTAATGAAAAATGAATTAAAAAGCACTGTAATTAGGTTATTACACCCTGGTAGAGTTCAGCACGGTGTGAAAAGCTCTAAAAAGTTGACGGTTTGGACGGCAGATGATAATATTGTTTATCTTTGGTTTTGATTTATGTCAGGCTAAGTATAGGTTCTTGCTGATAAGATAAAATAATCAGAACAGGCTTTGTCGTAAAATCATGTTCGCTTAAACTTCACATGACTTATTTCAAGGAGACACCAATCACATCTGTACCTCATCGACTCTGTACCTGCTCTTTTACTTTTCCAGGTTTTTATGTATGCTGTCCACATTATACTGTCATGTCTCTTGTCTTCATGCAGAAAGCTCTGATACATTAATAGCGAATGATCACACATTACAAAACTACTGGGGGAGGATGGTGACAGGCCTCCATTTTACTGTCTTGATGTGTGACTTTGATTTTTTTTATATATATATACATTTAAATATCTTTTACAGAGAATTTCAAAGAACAGTGACAGTTTTACATCTCTTTTTGTATCTCTTTTTTCCCCACCTTTTGTTAAGCTTTCAACTAGAAATTCCAAAGAAACTTGAACTGCTCCATTTTTGCTCATCAAATGTAACGTTTAAAAAACATATGGTTAATTTATATCCATATTATTCACTAGGGTGAAAGTGAAAGAGGTCAGAACATAGTATTTTTCATGGAACCACACGCAAATATCTCTGTATTATTCAATTATTTGCAAAAGTATACAGTAATTAGGGACACATTCTTCTAATGAACAAGTGGTTTAACTAAAATATATATATATATTGTGTTTCTTCTTACATCTACAATACACTCGAGTAAACACATCTTCTTAATCCTTTTTTAAAAATTAATTATAAATATAAATAGTTAATTAATATCACGTTTTTGGAGAGTTTCACCAAATCCTTAACTAAGCTTATCTGATAATTTAACCCTTTCCTCGCCAGCATTTTTTCCTTTTTTTAAAGTTGTCAACCACCAGAATATTTTGGTGGATGAATATTTGAACATGCAATGTATCACAAGAAAGAACCGACTCGCTTTAAAAAAAAAAATATAATAATAAAAAAATTCTAGCTTGCATTCTTTTCTTTTAACAACACTTGAATGTGGGTAAGTTTCATAAAAAAGGCAACATTTTGCACAAAAAGCTGAGAAAATCGCATTTTTGTCAAAGGCTACATCGTGATCAATTTCAGAATGATGATCAAAACACAGATGTAGTAGATCGAGTCCATCAACACTCCCAAAGCTTCACAGTCCTGTAGCTCGTCTTGGGTCGACATTTCATTCTGTAACATTAAGCAGTTTTGATTTATATGCTGTTTAATGTTGATGATCGTGCTATTTTACATATGCAAATGCTTACATATGCTATCACCTGTTCAGAATGTTTTGTCAATGGCAGGGCAAGAGTAAGACTCGTTGACCTTGACATACAAGATCTGCAGGGGTCCTTTCCTTTCTATAATGTAATTATGATATATGATACTTTCTATGATATAATGACTTGACTTTGTTGGTCATACCATGTTGGTTATTTATAAAAAAAAAAAAAAAAAAAAAAAAAAAAAAAGTGTCATTTCATTGCCCTAGATAATGCACCTAGCCCTCCAAACAAAAATGATAATGTGCAAAAAAAAAAATATGGGATTGAAAAGACTGCAAATATGTTGGGTTGGCACTTTATACTAAATAGCTAATGCTTTGTTCATTAAAACAGAGCGTGTTCTACTGGGACTCAAATTACGTTGCTAATGTGCACCCAAGGAAAGCACAATTCTGCAAACTAACTGTGCAGATGGCCAAGTTTGTGACAGCATATTGCAGAAGGGAATTCACTGAGGACATCTGACAAAGTCAATTTAAGTTTGAAAATCCTAAAAGAAGTAGTCTTAGAGGTTTACGGATGCACGCTTGGTGGAATTTACAGTAACTCTTGCATGATTTAAGAGAAGTTAACAGTGAAAAGCTGCCAGAAGACTGTGTTGTAATGAAGGAAGTGATATGGAGGGTGGTTGAGTGTACCTGTCCTTACTTTCTCTGACAGTGACCTCAGCTTTGCTGAACGAACGAGTTTTTCGATTAACCACCACTCGTTTCGTCTTGTAATTACAGCATGTCCATGTCCACGTGCTTCCGAGAAAGGCTGGAGACTTCGAGAAGAATGACAGCATCTATGATGAGGTGAGGTTTAACTGTCTTACATGTTCCAGTTCATGTATTACATATTGTCACATACATTCTGTCAGTACATGGAACTTCTTTTCCATCCAAAGTTGTGAATTTGACTTAGGTGCAAACGTGGAATATCGCATAAAACATTTGTGAATGAAGCGCAGTTTCAATCGCCATTAACAAAGAGAGCAAAATCATCACTTTCTGGGAAACTGCCACAAAATGTCTGTAATAAAACAATTTTTGCAATCGGGGAAGCCACTGTGCTTCTTTTTCCTACATCATAAGTGTCTGATGGCTGGTGTTTGGGAACAGAATCGTGCGAGACAGTATTGGGAGGAAATTATACCACGTCATTTTGATTACAGACTTTGGCTCAGGGATTTCAGAATGACCCATTGATATCCAATCACAATCTCTGTTAGGGCAAAGTCACATGAGTTTTTTTGATGCACACTGTGAGGGATTTATTCGGTAAATGCGTTTCCATCATAGTGTGTGCAAGTCTTGTTATTGGATAACATTTAAAAAAAAAAAAAATTATGCACATCTTGGTCTTTCCATCCATCATTTTTTTAAGCAACATCCCAAAATTTGCATACAAATAGGTGAATAGAAACACCTCATAAAGTCCAAAAGAACATTGGACCCATTTCATTATATCAACCATATAATGAAGTCATCCATCCATCCATCCATCCATCCATCCATCCATCCATCCATCCGGGATTAACAAATCCTTTAAACTTTGGAAAACAATCTTTGTACTAGTGTTATTTGAAATTGTACATATGTGCATAATTCATGATGTGAATAGTGTGACTTAAATTAGGCTATATAAATATCTATCTGTATTTTCAAAAGTATTGTACAGTCAGAATGCAATCAATTGTAATCCTTCTGAGTGTTGAAGTATGTTCTTACTAATGCTAGCCTGAATATCAGCAGGTTCATATGAATATTCCACTCAACCTATCTATAAGCCTTGCTTTTTTTTTTATTCCCAAAAGCACTTGGAGAGAAATGAAGGGCCTCATCAACAGTGGTCGACCGGTGCATGATAAATTAGCTTGCTTTTAATTTGCATGTGGTCATGAGGGTTATTGTAGAGTTTTGCTGTTTATATTTTCGGTGTCCTGCACGGCAAATGAGAGAGCTGTTTTTGTCTTCCTATAAATAATGACTGAGGGCTGTCCCCCCTTACCTTATGCTGTTAAATGTTTTATAAGTTAAACTAGGCGCATTTACTCTCTCATAAAGCCAATTTAAGAGGCGACAGGGTTTTAGCGTCCCACTGCTACTGAAGATTACTGAAGAAATGTTTTTCAAGCAGGTACTTGCCATGTGCTTTATGCTGTAGTAATTGTACCTGGCAGGAGAGTGGGAGTAGTGTCACATATCAAGCCAAAGGTTTTTTTGTGGAAATCCTATTTTGCACTGGTGTGTGAAAAAAAGTAACTACCACGATCTAATCATCTAGAGCATGACACTTTCTCTGGGCATTTATGGAGGAATCCAGTCAAGAACATGCCCTGGTCATATCTCAGGACAAAATCAAAAGAATGAAGACAGTATTTTTTGCTTCCAGACACTTTTTTTTTTTTTTTTTTTTTATTGTGACATTGTTTTAAACAACAACAACAACAACAACAACAACAACAACGATATGTATACATTGTAAAGTAATTGTGCTATCATGGTAATGTTGATTTAGGTGCACAGCTTTTATGTCCTGCTGATTTAAATTTAACACACACACACACACACACACACACACACACACAGAGAGAGAGAGAGAGAGAGAGAGACAGACAGACAGACAGACACAGAGACACACAGACAGACAGACAAACATGATTTTTTATTTTATTTTACTGAAATGGAGAAAATTGCTAATTAGAGGATTGATAATGGGAATTACAAAAAAGAAAATAAACAGTAAAACATCTGGACATTTCATATAAGAGGGATTTTTTTTGCAGCTTTCATTATTTTTATGCTAAATATTAATTAATTAATTCATTAATTAGATAGATAGAGAAAAAGAAAATGAGGGAAAGATATTAATCTATACATCAGTTACATTGTACAAATTTTGTCATGTTATGTCTAAATTTTCATAAAGAAAAGTCTCATAAGAAATGTTAGGTAATGCAAGGTCCAAAGTTTTAAAGTTGAGACACTCACATACAGATATATAACGCATATTTTAAAAGCTTTTTTGTAAAAAATAAATAAAATAAAATGATATATATATATATATATATATTTGCAACCGTTATGTTAACAGCATTAATAAGATATTTCTGTCGTAAGAACAGCTATTCAGCTGATGGACACCATGCTGCGTTGTCATGGAAACATCCCAGGTGAAAATAACAAGGAAATTACGTTGTCTTTCGTTGCTCCCTTCATCAAGTGTGTTCCATACGGCTACATAATGGCACACAAGTGCCCTGCTCACTCCAAAGTCCCACTTCAAGTTCTCTGCCATCTGCCCTTCGAAGGGAGCAGGGCATAGGGGATGCTCACGAGCTATAAGCCCGTCCCAGCCGGGTTCGTCACTTATTGGGGTCCCCTGGCAACATTTCCATTGTGGTCTTTGCCATTTGCAGCACGTTTCTGTATTTGGTTGTATTGTGAGTATTTGGAGCACACATGTGTTGTGAAACTGATGAAGATGTTTTCTTAATTTGTGGGTGTTTTTCTATTTGCATGTCTTTTCTTCAGTTGAGCTCTACTCGGCCACCGTATGAAACAGCTTCTCAAACAAGAACAAATATAGGCCAGGATTTGATTTTCCCAATTCTATTGGGAATTGATTGGATAGTTGGATGGTTGTGGTTTGCTATTGGTTACTAAAGATTACGAGGGCACAATAATTCCTCATGTCCCCTTAAAAAGTAAATATGGACTGAAACAAACTGAACAGGAAAACACAAAACCCTCATATCCGCAAATTGGGTTTACCCCAATTGAACATTTTTTTTATTTAGGGCATCAGTGTTCCTTCACTGTAAACAGAGTTTGCTATTATACATATTAATCATATAGTAGACAATAAAGTAGGACCAACATGACTAAATTTTGTCCACAAATGGCAACAGCTTCTGCATAAATAAAAAGAGCATTAATCCTCATAATGGCTCATACTGCTGTATGTAATGATCTCTTAAAAATGAATTGCTTGTCTTGCAGTCGCTTTAGGTTAACGTGTCTGCATAAGAAATCAGGGTTTCACTTCATTTTATAGTCCCTTTAACACATTCTGTTGACTATAAGCAACGTTACATGTCTACTAACTCTCATTAGAGCATTGGTAGATAGTAGTAGACTCACAGGGTTAGGGTTAGAATAAGTTGACATGTAGTTGCAAAGATACTTTGATAGGAGGAGCATCACAATAAAGAGTTAGCAGATATTAAGCAGACAGTCTACTAACACTCTAATGTAGCAAAGTTACTTATAGTCAACAGAGTGTTACCGAAATCAAACTAGCCATAGTGCCACTAACCATATTGGCAACACAGGCTCATTGGAAAACCATACCTGTGGCAACATTTTTGCAGAAACTTGAAGAAACCTTACTGCAAAGCTACCTGAACAAATATGTGCAAGTGTGCCTGGACAAAAGCCTTTTTAAACACAAAGGGTGGTCACATCAAATATTGTTTTGATTTATTTAATAGAAGTTAATTGACAATTAAAATCTATTTATGACATTATTTTTGAAAGCATCCTCACTTTACAGCATTTTAATACATGTGCCTTAAACTTTACACAGTAATAATTATTATGCAAGTCGATTCTCTGATCATATTTCTTTTTCAAGCACATTTTACAAATTCCAAACCATAAGTCTTCATAACTACTTTTTGTTTTGTTTGTTTTTTATGTAATCATTTAATCAAGTGATATATAATTGTAAACGAGGGCTGGAAGTGAATAATGCCTCATATTAAGATGTGCATAATTATTAAGAAATTTTCTTACAGGTAAAAATGGCCAAGAAAGAGATTTAACTCAAACTGAAAGTCAAAAATGATTAAATGCCCTTGAGAAAGATGCAATTCTAATGCAATACTAGAAACTCCCTGCCTGACTTGAACTGTTGCTGATATGTGGACAGAGCAATAAACTGCAATGTACGTAATGTAAGACGCCTTAAACAGTGCTACAGGGTGACAAAAGGACAGCTAAACCATGTGTGTAAGCATGTGTCCCCCCAGATACAGTATGTCCTTGGTGGAAAAGTGGAGTAACATCGTTTTATTCACTAATAAGAAATGATTTGGAATCATTCGTTTGTGAATCAGACTAAAGTTGTTTTAGACTACAAGAACAACTCAATAGAAATACACTTCAGGCTTCATTTCCTGTTTCGAATGCGCATGCGCCGCGTCTGAACGCGTTGTCTTTGGAGCTTCATCGATTGATTTATAATTCTTGATTTCTCTTTAAACTCACTTACAACGAACATTTTCTACTTTTCCTCACCTCATAGTTACAACGCGGACTGTTGAGCAGACGCGTCTCAAGCCTAGTGATCCAACGCTGGATACTCTTATAGGTTACGTCCGTGGATCACGGCTGAACGCGTCTTCTCCGCACTCATTTACAAACAAACATTTTTTTCGCCTATCGTGCGTCTACTCTACACCCGTACCACTAAAAAGACGGATTATATCCAAGACTTAAGCCGTAAATTAGTATTAATATTGATAGCATCACTGGTAACGTCATTGCTAACTTAACGTAGCCTACTGTCCATCTGTTAAAATGGCGAATATATCAGATGTAAGTAGCCTACCTTTTGGTGCAGGTGAGGACACATTTGAGCTGCTCGCGGTGCAGTCTGAGCTGGAAGCTGTTGAGAACCAGATCCACGACCTTTTAGTGAGAAAAGCCGAGCTGATAGACCAGCGTTTGGCTCTTGAAACATCACGCGCCGATGCACACAAATCAGTGATTAACGTTACTAACCCGCTGACTCCGACCTCGTCTACTCCGTGCGTTTTTCAACATCGGTCCCGAGCGCCGAGGTCGCGATCAGCCATGGTCTCGTTCACTCCTGCTCCAACACGCCACCACGAAGCCTGGATATTTCCGCAGCGGAAGACGCGAGTCAGGTCTAGACCAAGAAAACTCTCTCCGACCCTCCCGGTTTTCGAGTTATCCACACAAAACCGCTTCTCCGCTCTTCGCGAAACAGAACGCGATGCTGTGATCATCGGCGATTCCATCGTTCGACACGTACACGCTACGTTAGATAAAAGTAAGGTGCATAGTCACTGCTTTCCTGGTGCTCGTGTTTCTGAAATCGCTGCTCGCGTTCCCGAGATTCTGAACGAGCGCGTCGGAACTGTGGTCTTGCACGCGGGAGTGAACGACATCAGGCTGCGCCAGACGGAGGTTTTGAAGAAAGACTTCAGGAATCTGATCGATACGGTACGCAGCACATCGCCTGATATAACGATCATTGTGTCAGGACCGCTTCCCACGTACCGACTAGGTCATGAAAAGTTTAGTAGATTATTCGCGCTAAATGAATGGTTAATGTCATGGTGCAATGAGCAGAAACTGCTCTTTGTAAATAATTGGAATCTGTTTTGGGAGCGTCCTAGGCTTTACCGTGCTGATGGCTTACACCCAAGCAGATTCGGATCGGATCTTCTGTCAGATAACATCTCCAAAATGTTAAATACCTTTTGACTAGTAACAAAAAGTCCAAATCATAGTCTCTGCTGCACCAATTTAACTGATACAAATAGTGTTGAACATTGCATAGAAACTGTGTCTATTCCTCGTTTAGTGAGATCAAATAATAAATCTAATGCAGGATCTAGAAAAAATCTAATTGTTATTAAACCAGAAAATGTTGCTATTAGTAAACAAAAACAATTTCTAAAGCTAGGTCTTCTAAACATTAGATCACTCACACCTAAGGCAGTTATTGTAAATGAAATAGTCACAGATAATAGCTTCGATGTACTTTGCCTTACTGAAACCTGGCTTAAACCAAATGATTATTTCGGTCTAAATGAGTCTACTCCATCTGGATACTCCTGTAAGCACGAGCCCCGTCTGATTGGTCGTGGCGGCGGTGTTGCAACAATCTATAGAGATTTTCTCAATGTTACTCAGAAAACGGGTTATAAGTTTATTTCATTTGAAGTACTTGTACTAAATGTTACGCTCTTAGATGTTCAAAAAACATCCCTATTATCTTTAGCCTTGGCTACCGTATATAGACCGCCTGGGCCTTACGCTGATTTCCTAAAAGAGTTTGCAGATTTTCTCTCAGACCTATTAGTTAATTTCGATAAAGCATTAATTGTTGGAGACTTTAATATCCACGTAGATAATTCAAATGATGTGCTAGGGGCTGCGTTTACAGATTTATTAAACTCCTTTGGGGTCAAGCAAAACGTTACTGGACCAACTCATCGTTTTAATCATACACTCGATTTAATTATATCACATGGAACCGATCCAACCGATATAGATATCATTCCACAAAGTGACGATGTCACTGACCATTACATGGTAACTTGCATATTACGTACTCCTGTAGTATATCATGCTGCGCCGCGTTATCGATTAGGCAGAACAATCCTTCCATCCACCATAGATCATTTTTCAAATAGCTTACCTGATCTGTCTCAGCTGCTCAGTGAACCCAAACAAACAGATGAACTAGAGGAATTAACTAGCATTATGAGCACCATTCTCTCTGGAACATTGGATATCGTTGCACCCATTAGATTAAAAAAGGTCAGAGAGAAAAGTAAAGCACCATGGTACAACAATACTACGCATGTTCTAAAGAGAGAAACCCGTATTTTAGAGCGTAAATGGAAAAAAACTAACCTAGAGGTCTTTAGAATCACATGGAAAGACAGTATGTCACGTTATAAAAAGGCCCTAAAAGAGGCCAGGGCTGAGCATCTCCGCAAACTAATAGAAAATAACCAAAACAATCCAAGGTTTTTATTTAACACCGTGGCTAGACTAACAAATAAACAGATGTCTCCTGAACAAAATATTCCGTTACAGTTTAGTAGTAATGATTTCATGAAGTTCTTCACTGAGAAAATAGAAAACATCAGAACCACAATTGTAAACATTCAATCCTCAATCCCGCCTTATAATTCAGCCTCAATTATCACCCCGCAAGAACAATTACAGTGCTTTACAACTATAGAACAAAAAGAGTTAAATAAACGTATCACTTCATCTAAAACAACAACATGTTTACTAGATTCTATACCAACTAAACTATTGAAAGAAGTGTTACCTATAGTGGAAGAGCCTCTCCTCAATATTATTAACTCGTCTTTATCTTTAGGTTATGTTCCAAGAACATTTAAACTGGCAGTTATAAAACCTCTCATTAAGAAACCACAATTAGATCCACATAATCTAGCAAATTATAGACCCATTTCAAATCTACCTTTTATGTCTAAAATACTAGAAAAAGTTGTGTCCGCTCAACTAGGCTCTTTCTTGCAAGAAAATGACACCTATGAAAAGTTTCACCTATGAAAATGACACCTATGAAAAGTTGTTATATTAGACTGCAACCTGTCTTTTGAAAATCATATTTCATATGTTACAAGAACAGCCTTTTTCCACCTTAGAAACATTGCTAAGCTACGTAATATGCTATCTGTTTCTGATGCAGAAAAGTTAGTTCATGCATTCATGACCTCGAGACTAGATTACTGTAATGCTTTATTAGCTGGTTGTCCTGCAACCTCAATAAACAAGATACAGTTAGTCCAAAATGCCGCCGCAAGAGTTCTAACTAGATCAAGAAAATATGATCATATAACACCAATTTTATCATCACTACATTGGTTACCTATAAAGTTCCGTATTAATTACAAGGTATTGCTACTGACTTATAAAGCCCTAAACGGCTTAGCTCCAGTCTATTTAACCGATCTTCTATCGCCCTATAATCCACCGCGCTCTATAAGATCACTAAATTCGAGGCTTTTGGTCATACCTAGGATATCTAGGTCCACCAAAGGAGGGAGATCATTTTCACATTTAGCTCCAAAACTCTGGAATAGCCTTCCTGATACTGTTCGTTACTCAGACTCGCTCTCCCAGTTTAAAACCAGATTAAAGACGCATCTCTTCAGCCAGGCATTCATATAATTCTTTTAATCTTACAGTTAAATCTGACCTCTAGTTCATAAACGCCAGAGGAGAACTGGCCCCCGACTGAGCCTGGGCTCTCCCAAGGTTTTTTTTTTCTCTCCATTAGGTCACCTGATGGAGTTTTTCGGTTCCTTGCCACTGTTGCCTTTGGCTTGCTCAGTTGGGGATATTTGGGGATATTTAATTGAATTAATCAATCAACGATACTATTGATCAGCATTACCAAACGTGGACGTTCCACTAGAAACAAACATTGATGTATTGTTTTAATTTATTACTGTGAAGCTGCTTTGATGCAACCTATGTTGTGAAAAGCGCTATATAAATAAACTTGACTTGACTTGACTTGACTTGACTTAATATTCTCTGGAAAAAAAATCCAGTCCGGACTGCACAGGACTATATGTTTATCCAACCATTGGAAGACATGGAGATATTCACGAAAAGAGCAATTATTTTTGCAATTCAGTAGAAATTGCATACTTTAACATCCATACTTTGAAGAAACTATACAAGTGCCAGTTGATGAAGATTTTAGTTCAGCCCTTTTATCTTTTAAGTCCTTTTATCTTCCCTCTCCTTCAATTCTGAACAGGCCTCGTCCAGAACTCCAGGCATCACAGTTAGGGTGTTTATCCAGCACGGTTAACAATGGGACTCCAGCGTGGGCTTTTATTTGTCACTTTATTGAGACAATGTGACATGCTACAGTAGACTCCCGCAGCGTGGTCATAAAGAGCCTGACAGCTCCTGTGTGAAAGATTCAGTCTTCAGCACAGCTTTTGTGCTCCTGCTCTGTCTGATGTACCTGATGGCATTTCCACTTCCCTTTGCAGTGTCACCTTGCCAAAGAAAAGACTATCGCTGCTTATCATACTTGTGTTGTGGCGATTTTTCTTCCCTTCTATTCTTCCCTTTCTCGCTTTTATTTCTTTATCGTCGCCTTTATATTTTTCTTTTTTAATTTTCTTGTCAGTCAATCGAATTGTGGTAGAAGGTAGTTTATTCTCCTTTATTTACCCCAAACTAAAAGTTCTCTCAATATTTGCTCTCACTCAAATTGTTCCAAACCTGTATGGCTTTCTTTCTTTGAAATTCTTAAGAGCTGTGCTGATCGCTCTTTTTCATGCAGTTACGATGAATGAGGACTGAAGCTTTCAAATTTCCAAAAAAACACAAAACACCATTAAACTTTCATAAAAGTAAGTGTGACTCATGCTCTATATTCAAAGACTTCTGAAGTCATCAACTATCTCTACATGTGTGAGAAACAATTTAGGGCCAGATTACTAAACAAGGCAAATTAGCGTGAGAGCGCAATTACAAAATGGCGCAGATGGGAGGGGAAAGTTCTGCGCTTGATCTACTGACGACGTGCACGCAGCCGGATCATTTACATAATGACCAACGCAATCTACCGAGAGCAGCGCAAATTAGTGTCTGGTTTGAGATTTCGCCATTAAATAATAGCACAAATATTATTAAATTGACTAGCACAAACCATAGTAAATCACCTTGCATGATTCATTTAAATACTCTCCTCCCATAAATTTTGCGTCTGAAAGGGAAACAACTACAAATGCATTTGCAGTGAGGTCAGCCGCAAATTAAAAAGAGGGTTTGCGCTGGCGCAAGCTGTTAGTAAATCTGGCCCTTAATATCTAAATTGGTACTCTTTCCATTCCATTGAGCCAGTCCAACTGAATTTGAATGAGGCATCACTGTGTGTCTGTGGATAACGACTCAAATCTTGGTAATATGGGTTAAGAATATGATACAAGTCCTCTTTGAAACTTAAAAGCAGTTGCATGTGAAAGAGCGACCAGTGCAGTTCTTCTTTCTGTTGTGTTCCACAGTGTAAATAATGACAGAATTTTCATTTTGGGGTAAACAAATCCTTTAATAATTCAAGATTCGAGTTTGACCAAAACCTGTCATCGCAGCAGAAGCTTTAAATGGGATGTTTTCTTTGGCGCTGGATGGATTCCAAGAACCAGGACTTTATTTGTTTGCTGTCTCTCATTTCTCATCCCTAATGTATTAAATGGTCATTTGCTAAATGGTGTGTTGAAAGATGCAACCATGCTCGTGGAGAAAAAAAAAAAAAACAGAAACACAACTATAGAGGTTCTTGGTTTCATGAAGTGCTTTCTAATCTCACCAACTCCATCCTCTCCGTAAAGGTCAGTGATTTTCAGAAATAAGTGTTGTGACCTTTTTTTTAATCATGAGAAGGAAAGCAAAAGCTTTGCACTTTAACAGTTGTAAATTTGAAACAGGACCGTGAGAGTTTAGCCCTAAAATCATGCAACAGATGACAAAATGTTCATTTTTGACTGAACTATTCCTTTAAAAAAGATGTTCATTTCACTGTGTGCTTTGTGATACTGTTCCTTGTAATATTAAAATTGTAATCCAGTTTTGGAAGTAAGATCTAATCTGATCAATCATTAATCTTTCAAATTCATAACATGATATCCTGTCTGCACTGCAATGCCTCTGAAAAGAAAGCTGTTACAAATCCATACAGTAAAAAAAAAAAAAAACAGCTTTCTGCATCTAAAGTTTTATTATTATTATACCGCTACTATTATACACATAACTAACTTTTTGCCACACCTGCCAATGGCCGGTAACTTCAAAAAATGCATCTGCCATATTTTATATATATATATATATATATATATATATATATATATATATATATATATATATATATATATATATATATATATATATATATATATATATATATATATATATATATATATATATATATATATATATATTTTTTTTTTTTTTTTACTGGCCAATAATAATGGCAATAACACCTACATTTAAGAAGATTTAAATTTGAAACATTTAAAACATAAACCAAAATGTATACATTTAAACATTTAAGACAAGTAAACAGTTGGTAGTACAAAACAACAACAACAACAACAACAACAACAACAACAAAAAATTCAAATTACAAGCAAAATCACATATAAATACAATATAACAAAGATACGAATGAAATTGGTTTCAGGTTTTTCAGGTAGGTCTGAGATGTCAGGTATAAACATTTAATAAAGAAAGCAAATGTAAAATAACACTGCATATCTTCACTCTGTATTAATTAATTAAAATACTTATCAATTAATCAATTAATATACTTATCAAATAGTATCTTACTAATTAATCAATCCTTATTAAAGTTACAAAAGTTATTCAGTCAAGAGCGGTGAATTTTTTTTTTCTTTGTCATTTGTTTTTTGATTAAAGTTAAAAACAGTTTAACACTTTAATAGCAAATGCACGTATCTAATATACTGATACTAATACTGTAACAATGCAGGGTTGAATCAAAGGAGGAAGCAGGATCCATGTGCAGCAGCTTTATTAGATAAACTCAAAACTAGACAGACATAGACTAGGTAACAGGGAACATGATTCAGGAACATCACAAACAACATTACAAAGTCAAGAACCCACAAACACTGAAACAAGACACAGGGTTTAAACAAGATAACAAGGGGGCGTGGCTAATCAGAAACACCTGGGGAGACTAATAACCAAGAAAAACTACAAGGGACAACAAAACATGGTACAGGACAGGAAATGACAAAAGTCCACACAATACAAGGGGAACATAAGACAGGAATCATAACAAATACACATGCGTTTACTTTCGGAACTATTTACATTCCTTTAAGACATAATTAACTATGTTTACTAGGATACTCGCTATTTTTTTTGACAGCATTTTGTGTGAATGTGTCTGCTCAAGTGCAAGAAGACGTGAAAGAAAGCATGCTTAGTATTTGCACGCTGTCCGAGATGTGGATTTCCGGGTGCGCGCTTCAGATGTTTCGATTCTTCTTGAACATTGCCAAGGTTTAAACATTCGGGATGATGCAGTGTTGGTAAACTGTCCCGAGCATCGTTCATGTTTGTTCACGTTCATGCATTGTTAGAATTCATAAAAAATGTTACCGGCCAACTGCAAGTTTTATATACATATACTCGCCAACGCTGATTTTTACTCTCATTTGGCTTTTGGTGGGTGTTCATTTTAGGCCCTGCCTAAACCTAACCTTAACCCATGTGGTTGCATTATATTACCAGAACTTTCTTGGGTAAGTACACTGTAAGTACACATACTGTAAAATAACGTGTAACTTTATTCTTTTGGCTAGGGATATTTAAAGGGAAGTTTACCCAAAAAAGGAAATTCTGTCATAATTTACTCACCATCATGTCGTTCCAAACCCCAACTTTCATTCATCTTCGGAACACAAATATTTTTTTATGAAACCTGAGAGATTTCTGTCCCTACCACTTTGTCGCTTCACAAAGTTCATAAAGAGATCATAAAACTAATCCATATGAATTGAGCGCTTTAGTCCAAATATTCCGTAGAGTCGATCACTTTATATGTTGAACAGACTGAATTTAGGCTTTTATTCGCATATAAACATTTATCAACGCACACATCAATTATGGCTCAAGCATGTTTGCTTGACATGCGAGAACCAATGAGGTTCATTCTCGTGTTATGCAGCACGTTTGAGCTTCCACAAGAAGATATTAAAAATATCTTACTTTGTGTTTTGAAGATGAACGAAAGTCTTGCGGATTTGGAAAGACATGAGGGTGAGTAAAGGATGACAGAATTTTCATTTTTGGCTGTACTAACCCTTTAATGAGGAGATATTAAAAAGACAGAGTGAGGATTATTATCATACTCCTGCCAACCTATCAGCAGGGAAACGTTAAAAATGGTTCTAGGCTGAGAGGACAGTCAGATTTTGCCCAGGGATCTAACTTTAGAAATCAACATTTAATCTTTTTTTTTCAAACTCTAGAAGGGGAAATATGAATCTAATTATGAAAAGCAAGATGAACAGAGGCCTGCCACATATGCCAAAATGTGAATTGTGTGTTATGCCCAATAACAACGAAATTGCAAAAATCATGTTTTCAAAAAGGTTTCCCATAGATTTATATGGCAAACAGCCAGTCCTATGCCAAAGGAAAGTAAATACGGTTCATATTGATATCAATATGAAAACTTCGCCTTTTAAAGATCCCTTGAGGTTTATTAAAACTAAGAGAAAATGCCACTGATCTGATGTTTGAATAAAATGCAGTTATTGCATACCAGTGTTGGGGAAGCTTTGAAACTGAGTGACAAACATGACCAACAGCAGCATACTGTAACTAGTCATGATATTGATTTGTAAAATCATTGTAATACATGTTATAATATATTATTATTTTTATTATAAATGGCTGTCTAACGGTTTGTGATGTTTGTTCTCCTCGTCAGTTCTTTAAAAAACAATGTTGAGTGCGGTGCGTTTTAGGTTGGACAGAAAATCTGTTGAAAAGCAGAATGATGTCATCAAAATTCTTGATTTTATTAGTGGTTTGTATATTTTGAATGTGCATATATGCTAAATGCGATTTTTTTTTTGTTGCTAATAAAAATTCAACTTTGATTTCATGAGTACTAACTGAATTTTTCATTACTTCTAAATCTTGTCGAAAATCATGAGATTATTTTTATTCTATTTATTCTATTGATCCTTGATTTTTACACTAATAAATAAATTTGCATATAACTTTGTTAAAATGCAAGAATTGTTTTTATATTTTAGCTTTAATACATTGAAAATGCAAAAATCAGTTATTTATTTTACAAACCACATGTCATTTTTTATAACTCATTCCCTTTTTCCCATTTAGAATGAATAGGTATTTTCACATGAAATCATATAGCTGTCTTTATAGGAGGGTCCCATGCAAAGGTGACATCTTATTTGGGGGTCCTTAGCATAAAAAAAAAAAATAATAAAATAAAAAAGTTAAATGTGTAGTCAAAAGTGTTCATTTAGAGATAATATCATTCCTTTATCCGGTCTAACACGCTCCTCCTCAAAATACTCCATTGAATAAGTCTCACTTATTTATAGCTCTGATTGTCTTTTATCTCACTGATTTCACCCTTCGTTTCATTATCTACACAATCAATACATCGTCCCCAGACTTCTCTCAATTTCAGAGAAATACACTGAGCCGCTTAGAGGCTTTGAAATCAAGTATCTCATACTTTCTTTCTCTTGTACCCTCTTCTTTTTTTCTGCCCTGATGTCGTTTGATAGCTTTGTTCATTAGATCGTTATCGATGGCTCCTTCTCACAAGCTATGGCGGAACAGTGAGCGAGCGATCATATTTTGCGTAGTGGTTGGGGGCGGCAGCGTCTCGGCTGTTATTGGGGCGTGATTTATCGTCAGGCCCTCCTTCCTCCGCGCCAGAGTTTCGGCTGAAAAACAAAGACGGGGGAGAGGGCAACGTAATGAGAAATATCAATGTATTCTCATGTTCCTGCTCTCCCTGACAGCACACAATCCATCTCTCTGACACTCACCTAGTTAACATTTTTATCAGAGGGCCAGGACTCGTCATTTTTTACCCCCTTCCTCCAGACGAGAGTATAAGTCTCCACTAATAGTTTAGATAAAGATGAAGAATCAGAAAAATAGCTGCACTGCTTCTCGTGAGAATGATAAACAATGGAGCCTGCAGTTAGTTTCTTATTTTTACCCTCTCATAGCTCTTTTTACAGCAATCGCTGTACCAGCCTTAAGGTTTGTGTTACCAGCATGACCTGCGGCTGTGAGCCGTAGCACTCAGTGGATGCGCCTCCCTCAGGGAAATGGAAGGAAATGGCAAAATTATTTGCAGGCTTTTCTGATGACCGGTTGTGCATGTTGATTATGGTAAATGTGACCCTTCTATAATTAAGTGTGCATGATGGCAGTGAAGCCAATATCTTTATCTGGATCTGTTGCATTGGAAAAATTATTTGTATCCATATACAGTATGTATTCAACCTGAGTGGCAACCTTCCGGTCTCTCTCTTGAAGCCAACACGGAAGTGACTTAAACTGCAATTCATCGACTGGCCACTAGAGACAGGCTCCAAAAGGGAGTCAATTCCATACAGTATCTCCCCCATGTTAAAATGTCCAACTTTACAGCAGAAAAAAATATGTTTACAGCCTGGTACAAAAATTGGTTTTGGTTTATATAGCTAATTTTGCCCTTCATGACAACTGTGAGGGGGGTGTTTTTATATATATATATATATATATATATATATATATATATATATATATATATATAACTCATCCATTTAAAATATATTAAGCCTTAAAGCTCTGCAAAATGAAGGGGTGGCCACTTGAGTGACAGGTGGATTGCTGCTGCGGTCATTACTAGCCGGTTGTCTGCAGGAAACCAGGCACCTCATCTCCACCCACGTCCCGCCTCTTTGCCCATTTTCTGTTATCCAGGAGGGGCACGCGTTGACACCCTGCCAAGATGGCGACGGCCCGGCTCTGCCCACTTTAAGCTTCAAAAATGCTATTCAGAAACCTACAGGTGACGTCACAGACACTACGTCCATATTTTTTTACAGAATTCAACCAAACCCGAATGTGGGAGGGGCTTAGACTGTACATTGTGTGTACATTAATAGCAGCAAATAACAGCAGATACTGTACATTTCATTGTATGATTCAACCAAACCCGAATGTGGGAGGGGCTTAGACTGTACATTGTGTGTACATTAATAGCAGCAAATAACAGCAGATACTGTACATTTCAGTGTATGATTCAACCAAACCCGAATGTGGGAGGGGCTTGGACTGTACATTTGTCAAAACTATAAGAAAATCCCATTTTAAATGTACTACAATTTTGTTCCCTTCATAATTCATATATAGCAAAAATCCATTGTATAATTTTTGTATACAATTATATTACAATTTATTTTTTGGAAATCGCTTTTAAAGGTAGGGTAGGCAATTTTCAGAGCGGCTAGCAGTAGCAAGTTAGCTTTGAAAGCATGAGATCTCACACTCCCTTCAGAGAATCTCTAAAGCCACGCCTCCTTCAAAACACAAAACGTGTACAGCAGGGAGCGAACAAAAGCGTAATGAGAGATGCTGGTAAACTACCTCATGTCTCAAAGCACATTCAATAATAATGAACAACAACTTAAAGAGTGACCTGTGTCACCTTTCTGCTGGGGATTCATTCGGCGTCGATAGTGTTGACATTGAAACGCATAAATTCGAGTCACAAACCGCTCCAAGTATCGTCACAGCTTTTCATCTCTTCCAAATTACAGTAGTAATGGCATAAACGCAGCATAAGCCTGTTGTTTTGGTTCAGGAGAAACTGTAAATGGTGGCTGTTGTTTCGGTTGCGCTGCTCAGTGACTGACGTCTGTCTAACTCTGCATAACATGAAACGCGCTGATGACATGTAATGTCTGCGAGCAGGTGCGTGGAGGTTTAGAAATACATATGTTGACAGGCAGGTAGGACATCATATTACTGCATTTGGACTGAATGCAATGATTGGACGAACATTTTATGGTCCTATTACAGATGAGATGTATACATATAAATACAATTAGACCATAAAGCTTAGTGATTGCCATCCGGATGTGAATAGACCAGCATAACAAAAAAAAAAAAATTCTGGAACTAATCACCTACCCTGCCTTTAATTAAAACAATAATATGAAATGGTAAATAACATGAAAAAGTTCTTTAGAGGAGGTTTAATTTGTGTGTGGGACGGTTGTGGAAGGTTCCCAACACTTTTTGTCAAATCCCAATTTTGCCCCACCACTTTTTGACAGGAAATGTATGTGGCTACTGTGACAACTTCACACACTTGGTGTTGCACATCAGAAATGTCAACGCGGTTATTTGATCACACAGCACTTATTTTTATTCATAGAGGATACACTCAGTCACCAAACACTCACTTTTGCATTGTAACTTTAGTTGTGTTAGTGTTATTAAATATTGATCACCTGTTATCCAGCAATAACAAGGAGTGACTGCATCTAACACACACACACATATATATATATTTGTATCAGGTAGTCTCAGGTTCGGTACCCCAGTGCGCATCCGGGTCCGCATGACACTGTTCACATTAGCGATTTTTCATGCAAACTGTGCCCTGTTCCGAACTAAACTGTGAGTGTGAAAGCACCCTAATGTCTAAAAATAAAATCAATGGGGAATGTCATGTGGTTCCATCAAATAAAAAATGTGTAAAAGTAACATATTTTCGTTCTTTACACATCTTAATCATTTTTGGGGGAAAAATAACTAATAAAACAAAAAAATATATAATATAATATAATATAATATAATATAATATAATATAATATAATATAATATAATATAATATAATATAAGTGTTACCGGTTTGCAATTTCAAGCAGGAAAACAAGCTGTTTGACACCGCAAAAAAGGAAGCCTTGCACATTCAAGTTACAAATGGCCATGTCAACTCTTACATTAAATATTAGGTTTATGTACAGTATGAAATGCTTACTATCTATTCCATTGATCCACAATCCCATACCCCATCAGTTCCTCATCATTTACTGTCCTTCCTGTAATGTCTTTGTAAACATACAAAAGCAGAATGGCTTTATTTTTAAAACATACAAATTGCTGGGAGCTACTTGCTCTGGTAATTGGTACTATACTAAATATGTTTACTTTCTTCTAAGTTGTATTTATAAGAGTCAGTCAAGGATGCTAAAATTATTTTAGAAAAATGTAATAATCCCTTACATATAAGTAAAGGAAACAGGCGTGAAAAAACATTATATCCAGAGGAAGCAATTCAGAGACTTTCTTTTGAGCAGCAAACAGACATTTATAATGCAGGACGAGTTTTATTCATAAGTAATCACACAGATGGCGGCAGCCTTGTTTCCTTAGCGCTGTCTTTCCCAGTGCCAGGTGTTGATCTAAGAGAATAGAGAACTGTGTCTGGCAGAACAGAGGATATTAGTAACAAATATCTGTCTGTCAAATCTGACTTTCCTCTTGGTCGCTACACCGCAAACTTTTACTTTTAAACCCTCCCACCTTGGAAAATGACCTCTTTGGTGTTTGCCCTGACCTAGCCAGATAAATGAAACAAAGATACTGTCAATATCCATAATGGTTTACCTGCTGTAACTCTTGACCTTTCGTGTTTTTTTGCACCCTTTCCTACAAAAGGAAGAAACAAACAAAAACAAACCATTCTCTAAAATGCTTCTGACCGAGTATCTGTCATTTTGAGCTGTCTAGCGTAAGAGCACAGTTCTATATATTGATTTTAGCATTTGCGTTTTTTCTTTACCGCTCTCTGCCCTTTTGTCCCGGGTACTTTCCTCTTACTGTCTTTCTTCTGAGTCTTCCATCTGTCTCAGTCTGCAGAGGACACAGAGACATTGTGTCTTTTATAAGCGTTTGAGCATGTTTTGATGATGCAGTTAATTATGCCGGAAACTGCAGAATAGATTCAGCTACTGTAAAACAGTACATGAAAAAGGCCTTAAAGTTGCTTTTATGTTTTTTTTCTTTTTCTTTTTATAAGTTTCACATTGTAAATCAGGACTCAGTGTGGAAAACTAGTTAATTGGCCCGTGAGAGGTTTTGCATATGCATATTTATGCATGACTACACGTGTTCACAGTTTTGCAAGTTAAGTGTGTGTGCATTAGCATGTGTTCATCATGTGACCCATGCACTCGCCAGTAGCATGTAACATACTAATTAGCTAAACACTGTTCATTTAAGCTAATTTGCATATTATTTTAATTCTGAATGTGCAGTGCTCACATAGAAACCGATTAAAAATATTTTCATGTATGGAAATGCCCAGCTGAAAATAAAAAGCTTTCACAAGTATAGATTTAAAATCAGTAAATCAGTGTTAGTCTCAGTCTCAGTCATCACACCTGTGGCTGAACCTCTGATGCATAATGGGAAACACTTCGGAAGTTTCGAAGTCGTCATCTGATTGGTTGAATTCTACAGGATGTCCTGAAGACGTTTGTTGCGTTCTTTAACGTTTCGGCTGGAAACAAGCCGTCATGACGCACAGTTTACAACTGTGACAATGAGTGCATATCAGGATAAACTAAATGCTGGATTTTCAAAATATGTGAAGTTTGTGCCACCATTGTTGCAGTACACTTGCACAACATTCTTGAATAAATCATTTATTAGATGCAAGCTGGTCTGTTGTTGTAGGGACATCAACTTTTTGTCATGAAGTGGAACTGAAATAACTGATTGGTTGCTTGTCCTTGGCCAGTGAAACCTGGAGTCCAAACCTTCTGTTGTCAGTCTGAAAGTCTGGCTACGTGAGATTAAATCGGTATTGACATGCTCAGTAGCGGCTCCTGGCCATAAATGTCATTTTGGGTCTTTGTGCTATTTTATTATAAACATTTTGTAAGCTTTAAATTCTAATCGCTGAACACATCAGACACACTTTTGGCAGAATTCTAATGTCCTTGCGTAATTCTGCCTGAGGGTGGCTCTTGACAGACTTTAGTACACACGACAAACGCATAGAATGCCATCTTAAAAATGCCTTAATGTAGTATTTATTGCCTCTGCATGTTGTTTTAGAAAATTACAAGTTGTGGAGGAATTCCAGAGAGGAAAACAGTCATGTCAATTTTTAGAACAAACATAAAACAAACACAACAGAACTACTGTATATAAAGGCTATTATGAGCATGTTTAAACTAAAGGATTTATACTTTCATTAATTTGATATGCTGCTCCACATAGGAAGAACAGACATGCCAACTAGTTACTCACCTGATACAGACTAATACCAGCCCGTTCTCATCCTAGGGCATCATATATTGACGCTCTTGACATTTCGTCTACATCGAACACACATGGCACCCTTTAGCGTCAATATGAGACGCAGATAGAAATGGGCCAGAAGACGCCTCCTAGCGGTCTAACCCTAACCCTACACCAGACCTAAACCTACCCATAACCGAACAAAGCTCTGTGCGTCTCATATTGACGCTAAAGGGTGCCATGTGCGTTCGATGTAGACGAAATGTCAAAAGCGTCAGTATATGACGCCCAAGGATGAGAATGCATTGCTAATACACACATAGCTGAAGCAGACTGATATTGTCTTGGTCTGGAGCGAGGTTTAAGTAATGTGAAAATAAGCGGGGCAGCCTGAAATCTGCCCAATGATTCTCAATTAGAGTGAGCTGCAGTTCCATTTTTCACCACAGATTTACATTGGAAAAAAAAGTGAGTAATACAATAAGAACAAACAATCAAATTACAAATAGCACAAATAAATACAATGGAACAAAGAAATAGCTAAATGAAATAAACAGTTTTTCAGGTAGGTCTTAAAGTAGTTTTCAGGTACATCATTTGAATAACGTAATCAAATGTGAAATAATACTGCATATTCATCACTGTATAAATTAAATATAGATGAATCTTTATAAAGTTACAAAAGTAATTCAGTCAATAGCAGTGAGTGATTACTTTGTCTTTTCTAGTTTGATTAACAGTAAAAAAAAAAAAAACACAGCGGCAGGTTTATTAGGCTGCTGTCCCTTTAAGTCCGAATGCACGGATCCAATATAGCCTGCCCTACTGTACATGTGTTTTTTTTTTTCTGTGTGTACGTTCATTAAGATATAACCGATGTTTACCAGGATACTCACCAAGACTGACGTTTTACATAACTTAGTGTGAATTTGTCTGTTCAAGCGCAAGACGTGAAAGAGAATTCAATCCAATTTGCTGAGGCAGCTTTCAGGGAACTCGCTTAGGATGTTTGCGTTCATGAAACTTCTTGACTGGCCAGCGTCCTGTAATAATGTGAAATTGTTAATTCTGAAATTGTGATGTAGAGTTCACTTTGGGTCACTGCAGTTTTAAGGAGAAAATACTCACCAATGATGTTGACTTATGAATTTGCACATACCGTATTTTCTGGACTATAAGTCGCTCCGGAGTATAAGTCGCATCAGTCAAAAAATGCGTCATGAAGAAGAAAAAACATATATAAGTCGCACTGGAGTATAAGTCGCATTTATTTAGAAATTTATTTCACAAAATCCAAGACCAAGAACAGACATTTAATCTGGAAAGGCAAGTTATTTAACTACACAGTAGCACACAGAACAACAGGCTGAGTAGGTGTCCGGTATGTTAACGCAACACATTAACAGTTATTCAGCTAAGTTACACAATAGCATAAAGAACATATACCTGGGAGGCGGAATAGGCTAAATTAACATAAGCCAGGGAGTCCAACAAGCAAGTTACCAGTAAACAAGTTCACCAAGCTCCCGCGATCTCATTCCACATCACTGAATCCATTGAATTTTCTTCATATGGTGTCGCTTCTGAATAACTCCGCCAACTAGAGCGCCCTCTCGCGGCTGTAGAGGGTCATGTTTTCTCTTGGTTCATCTCAGTCTGAATTAATTTTTATATATAAGTCGCACCTGAATATAAGTCGCAGGACCAGCCAAACTATGAAAAAAAGTGTGACTTATAGTCCGGAAAATACAGTAGTTTGTCTTAAAGCATATTAAAAACACTACATGGACATATAAACAACATTAAAAGCTTGATTTTCTCCACAGGGAGGGTTGACTTTGAATTGTAGAGGGTGAAATAAAGGCTTGGACTGTATAAACTAACATTTAAAAAACAAAATAGATTGCCTGCTTTGATCTACCTCATTTTTTGTTGTCGCTTCTAGCACAGTCTCTCCAAAGCAGACAGAATATGTTCTGTCTTTATTTGCTGTGAATCCGGTTAGCTGGTGTATGGAGAGTGACAGGCGCCAGCAGAGACAGGCAGAGAGGATGATGGCAGCTAACCTTTAACAGAAATCATTTTTCATTTTGCTCAGCTGTGTCCACTGCCCGCAGATCTGCCTAAGAGAGGTGTGTGACGCACCCAGCAGCGGCTGTTCCTTGCGGTGTCGGCCAAGGAGCTGTAATTTGATTCCAGAAAACTCTACGGCCCTGAGACACAAAGTCGCCTGGCTGTTTCTCTTCAAAATCTTTAGGTTTTTTTGATATGAGATGCTGTGACTTTTTGCATGAATGTATAATGAACTGAGCAGGTGGGTTTGTTTACAGAGTCCGGTGGGAACTTCTATGGTCACATACAGTATGAGCATATCCACCTCTTAATTTCTACAGGGAATGGCTGAAATATACTGTATATAGATATATTTTTTCCATGGATGCTTGTGGCCCCTTTCATGTTTCACAAGTCTATGCAACACTTTGAGACAAAGATATGTATAGCATTGGAAAATGCAATGTGTCCCTACTGGAATGGAAAATAGTTTTGGGAATAGAAATCACAGAACATGTTAGAATTTTCACAAATATGATCTGTAACTCAACACTGCTCTAGAAATCTATGCTCATGTGGCTCAATTATACAGAGAGCATGCAAATGAAACCTAGTGCCCCTCTTGAAATCAAATAACTCAAGTATCGGTAGGAGGGACTGGCTATATTTAAGCAAAAAGCTGATTGAAGAGCCTCTTGCGCTATGTTTTCTGGGTCTATAGAACATTTAGTTCCTGTCCTCAAATCTGATTGGTCACACAACTTTCCAAGAGAGCTGATGTGACAGTAAACAACACTTAGACTTTTCACTTTTTGTATCACTCAGCTTGTCTGTATTGCTGTGTTCCAGGCAGGCGGTAGGTCAGTGAATTAGCGGTGAGCCTTTTCTGTAAGTTTCATGTTTACACCAGTAGGTGGCGACAAGTTTTCTAAAAAAATTTTTATTATGAGTGAGTCATTGGATAATTTTTTCAAAGAGTTAATTTAAAGAAGCCAATTCATTCAAGAACTAATCAAGTGACTGGCTGCATCTGAATATGCGTACGTCCGTACTATAAAGGAGATTGAAAACAGTATGTCAAACTGAGTATGTCCGAATTCGTTAAATTCATAAAGTAGCAGGCGAAAACTAGCCTTATGACATATTACTTCCACCAAGTGTGCATCCACTTTACCGTCTAATGAGGGTTATTGTGAATGGCAGTGAAGCAACGAAATGTTGGATGTAGCACATCCAGATTTCATTCATACTACACACATTTAATATAGAACATACTGTTTTAACGGTCAAAAAGTTAATTTTTCAAATCAAATGTAGTACCTACTTAGTATGTGATTTCTGACATACATGCTGTCAATGGGCGAGTCATTGAATTATTCACTCAACCAATTCATTAAAAATGCTATTTTTTTCAGAAACTAAGCTTTGTGAGTGAGTAATAGAATCATTCTCTCAAATGAAATGAGTAATTCAAAAACACTGATTCCTTTAGCAACACAACTGAGTTATTTTTTTATATTATTTTTTATTTTTTTATTTTTCTGAGTAACTTTAAGAAACTTCAGCTAGTGCCGTGTCGTGTGAATAAAGAGCCAGCTAAAATGTCCCAACCTTTTCTCACAAGAAAACGTAACTGCGTTACAAGGCAATGATTTCGTATGAATTTGTACGATGTGAATCATACAAAAACGTATGATTATTAGAAAAAAGTAATCATGAAGGTCTACCATATGAATGAGATTGTATGCATTAGTCACCAATTTGCCAAACCATAAACTAGTTACAAATTGCCATGATTTGTGTTGAATGTTCTCCTGGGTGAATATGCAGTACAGTTTTCTTGGTCAGCCAGTTTTCTGTTTATGAAATCCTGCTAGCGCCCATGTTTGTGTTATAGTGTTTAAATAACTTGATTCTATATCGTTTGGCTTGATGAAGAGATTCAGATATAATTCTTTCTCCCTCCTATTTTACTCCACCACCATTTAATCCCAATAGCTAATACTTAAAGGTACACTGTGTAGTTTTTTTTTATTTTTTTTTGTATTTTATTAGCTAAAATCAATGTCTTTATTCATAAATATGTCCTCATTGGTGTCAAATTACCTCTGCCAATGATCTGACTTATCCTCGTAAGCGAAGAATTTCTTATCTTTATTTACATTGGACGGGTAAGTCCAAGGAGGCTTCCATGTCGTTCCACCATTTTGAAAAACTATAATAGCAGAGAGGGACAAAAAGCACTAGCCTACCTCAACACATTTCCACAACGCGTTTTCGTTCAGAGCCAGCGTCACGTGACTGAAACCAGCTGAAACGGACCAGGAGATCAGCGAGAGACGCTTGTCATTGCCCCGGCAAATTTGGAATGCTGCACTGCACGGCACTTCATAATGCAGGATCATACTTATGCCGACTTCTCGCCAAAAAAGCAAAAAATGTAATTTAAAAGGAAACATGACCGGTGAATTCAAAAAACGAGGGTAAATATCGGAATAGCTTTTCCCAGGTGGAAAGAGCTAATGAAGGAGAAAGATTTTGAAAGATTTTGGGACGCTCAAGTTGCCTGCTTTTTTAGTTACGGTCTATATTACAAGCTTTTTTTCATTGCTTGGTTTTGTAATTCATCATATAGGCAGCATAACAGTGGAACATGTATAGTTAAACTCGCTGAAGTGCTATTGGAAGACATGTTGTCATAGCTTCTTGGTACATAACGGCTACCGTAGTTGCAACACGCATTTGAAAAAGCGAGGCGCTAGAGAGCACTATTCGTTTGAATGCAAAATACAATTTCACTGCTAAATGGGAGAAATCATCACACAGTGTACCTTTAAGATTAATTGCATTATAAGGACCTTACCCGCAACATAATTGCCTGTTAAATTCATGAATATGTTAATGTGTAAATTCTGAATATGATAAAGGAGAGAAATCGTATGGGTCCAATTTTAAACCGTCTTGGAGCTGATTTCGATTTATTTAAATGAGGCGGAGAATGCTTACTAAAACGAGCAGCATTATCCTCCCCCACAAAAGCACCTGCGGTGGACAGGAGGAAGTATTCTAATCACCTGACTTTTGACATCCCTTCTGCCAAGCGCAGCACTTCTCCGGCTTGGCTTTGTTCTGGGATGATGGCTCCGGCTCAGAGGCATTTATAAACCTGTGGGTCACTTGTGTAAGCGCACAGTAATAGCTTTGAAGATGTGAGACGGAATCCAGAGGAAAACTCTTGCCAAGCATTATTATCAATGAGCAAAAAATACACTTTTTTCCCCCCCTTTATACAAATAAGGAAAATAATGAATCTCCTAGCCTGGACTGTTAGATGTATTACTCCCATACTAATTTTCCTCCTGAAATGGTGTAATTAAAGACTATTAAGTGTTTAAACCTGCGTGGCAGGAGAGCCGAAGGTCTGGCCGCTTAAGGAGAGTTTTAAGTGCTATGCGCAGAGAGGCATGAAGGTGCTGGAGCTGTTATCAGATCGGCTGCCTAATCGCACCGCTCACATGTAGCCAACCTGCAATTAGAGCTTCATAATGGAGAAGGTGTTATCTCTGCCAAAAGTGCTTCATTTAAGGGCACATTTAGATAAAAGTTTTGCAAAGAATGGAGGAGATTTTCGTCAAATCATTCTAGCATCCCGCCTATTGTGCTGCTAAAGTATTGTGGTGGTACCATGGTACATTGGTGCTATCAGATGGTAATGCCATGGTACTTTGACATGTGGGTAACTGTCAGGAAACTGCTACTTTTCTGATATGTGTGTCTTAGTACTATATGAATATAATTGATTGGATACTAAATATAGTTAACAGGCAGTGCAAATAATCTTTTTCTTATTATATATATATATATATATATATATATATATATTTTAATAAAAGGCAGTTTGCTTGTCCCCATTTATCAACATCAAATATTTTAATTGGTCACATATAGTAAAATCAAAATTAATTTCTGCCTAAATGTTTTTTGAAATGAAAATATGCTTTAACTAAAGAAAATATGTAGTAGATCTTTCATGATGGGTATTTTTTTTATGTTTATACTGTCAAGCTCAATTAAACTTAATTATGAACACAAGCAAACTTTTTTTGCAAAAACATTTTATTTAGCTGTTGTTTGCCTTTTTTTACGAAATAATTTTGTCAGATAAATACCTTAACCAAGTGTTATGTTCTTCACTCATATTTAAAATATATATTTTTTAAAGTACATATTTTCCTCATATTTTGATCGTTTAATTGAACTTGTAGGGTCCTTAAAAACAAATATCACTTATTTCTTGAATGTTCAGTAATACAGTGCAACAGTCAGGTTCATGAAGTAAAATCACATTAAGTTTATCCGTAGGGCAATTGATTTTTAACAATCTGATTGTCATTCACAATGCAACACAGGGTTGTAGTTCTTTCCCTCATTACACAGTCTTGTACCCTTGTCTTTTTGTCTTATTTTTTGTTTTGTTTTTAAAGACACACACACACACACACACACACACACACACACACACACACACACACACACACACACACACACACACACACACACACACAGGCCCGGAGTGGGTAATCGGGAGAATCGGGAGTATTCCCGGTGGGCCGCTTCACTTTTGGGCCAGTCGAGGAATTTATTTTTATTATTTTTTTTACATTTCAATGTCACATTAGTTACATTAGGATACACACGTTCCGCATTCTGCCACCACAGCGCGCAACTCAGCATGGGTTGTACCATGTGAGGGAGTTCTCCCCTCCCCTCCTATAGAAATGGTTGGGTCCATAGCCCGTCTTTTCAAAACGTTTTCTCAGGGAGGCTACCGCGGCTCCGCCGGCGCCTACTGATAGCTGGGCCGGTGTAGCAGTCGATTCTGTTCCCTACCGGAATTCCTGTTCCCCCTGAACGAGCCGTGTCTGCTGACAGCGCATGCGTCAAAGCATTAATAAAACTTAATAAACCTCAATAAACATTACATTGAAATCTGTAATAATGTTTTAAATTTGAAAATAAATAATTTGGATTGAATTGACAGATGGGGGAAAACTCGCTTAGCTAATAAAAAATTAAAACAATAAAAAAACGCTTATATTTCGGGAAAAAATCAAGCGGCAACCTCCCCGTCTCTCCCTTGAAACCAACACGGAAGTGAGTTAAACTGTAATTCGTTGACTGGCCGCTTGAGGCTGTTGTCAGAAGTGAGTCAAATCTGTATCTCCCCCATGTTAAAATGACCAACTTTACAGCAGAAAAAAACGTGTTTAAAGCCTGGTGTCTGTATGTGGATTTGGTCTATACAGCTAATTTTGCCCTTCATAACAACTGTGAGGGGGGTGAATTATTTTATAACTCGTGCGTTTAGTTGATTAATATTTAAATTTAAGGGTGTGGCCAAGCCACTTGAGTGACAGATGGATTGCCGCTATCAGTGCTAGCCGTTTGTCTGCTGTTACTAGCCGTCACTTCACCTCATCAATGTTAGCTGCTGAACTTGCCATCTCTGCAGTGTTTGTGCTTTTTTTCGGGATTATCATTTCATACAATTTTAATACTTGGGTAACGTTACAAAGCTCACGTCTTTGGATTCCGTCGTTATCGCTCGAGAGAACAACCAGCGCTGTATTTCAGTTGTTTTCCTCTGTGAACATGCACTAATGGATGTCTGACAATTTCGTTGCTTTTTGGGGTTTTCAAATTTAAAACGTCAATAAATGCTCGTTCGTTCTGCTCCCATGGAACAGATGGATTATAATATGCTTATGTCGGTTACCGTCAGATGAAATCATGCGGGCGTCGGCGATTTCTCCGTCCGTGAATGAGCGCGGATTTTCTAGCGCATTTACTTGCACTTCAAAGGCAATATATCTATGGTTTAACGGTTAAACCATAACCCATTTGAGAGACGGCCAACATCAGAATTTAAAATGGACTGAATAAGTTCTCTACGAACTTGAGCGATGCCGCGCTGACGGACCATGAAAGAGTGACGGACATGTATGCACATAAATCACTGTCACACACAAACACTCTCGAAGTAATACACAGTCTCACTTGTAGCCATGTCTTTTAACTATTATAATATTTCGAAGGGCAAAAATAGGAACGTTTAATTGGCTTTACATCATCAGCTAACTCGATCACGTCGAGCTAGGTGATTTCAGATAGCCAGGCCAGGCTCCTCAGCTCCACTCACGCCCCCCCCCCCCCCCCCCCCCCCCGCCTGTTTGTCCATTTTCTGTTATCCGGGAGTGATGCAAGGCCAAGATGGCGACGGCCGGCTCCGCCCACTTTAGGCTTCAAAAATGCTCTTCAGAAACCTACGGGTGACGTCACGGACACTACGTCCATATTTTTTTACAGTCTATGGAAAAAATACAATCCTTTTTTAACCTTTGGCTTCCCGTACATCCATTTGCTTCTTGCTCGTATTCAGTTCGAATGGTACGCATGGTAACTCGGCAACTACGCATGATTTGTAGTATGATTGCATTAAGGGAACAGGAATTCCGATAGGGAACAGAATCGACTGCTACACCGGCCGTAACGGTACGCGTCAGGGAGGATGGATGGGAGGAAGAGGCCAGGAGGTAAGCTATGGAAGCTTTGTTTCCGCCACAGAATAAAACATTTTAAAAGATAATTGCGACTTTTTATCTCGAGTTTACATCTGGCAATTCTGACTTTTTTTCTCAGAATTGCGAGATATAAAGTCAGAATTGCCTGAAATAAAGTCGCAATTGCGTGTTAAAAAGTCAGAATTGTGAGATATTAAGTCAGAATTGCCTGAAATAAAGTTGCAATTGCGTGTTATAAAGAATTGTGAGATATAGAGTCAGAATTGCGTGATATAAAGTCGCAATTGCTTCTTATAAAGTCAGAATTGCAAGATGTAAAATCAGAACTGCCTGAAATAAAGTCGCAATTGCTTATAAAGTCAGAACTGCAAGATATAGAGTCAGAATTGTGTGATATAAAGTCATAAAACGTGTTATAAAGTCACAATTCGGTTCCTTGCCACTGTTGCCTTTGGCTTGCTCAGTTGGGGATGCTTAAATTGATTAATCGATTCACCAGTGCTATTGATCTGCATTACCAAACGTGGATGTTTTACACCAGAAACAAACACTGATGTACTATTTTATTTAATACTGTGAAGCTGCTTTGATACAATCTGTATTGTGAAAAGCGCTATATAAATAAAGTTGACTTGACTTGACTTGACAATTGCGAAATATAAAGTCAGAATTGTGTGATATAAAGTCGCAATTGCTTATAAAGTCAGAACTGCCAGATATAGAGTCAGAATTGTGTGATATAAAATCATAAAACGTGTTATAAAGTCAGAATTGCAAATTATAAAGTCAGAATTGTGTGAAATAAAGTCGCAATTGCTTATAAAGTCAGAACTGCAAGATATAAAGTCAGAATTGTGTGATATAAAGTAGCAATTGCGTGTTATAAAGTCAGAATTGCGAAATATAAAGTCAGAATTGCGAAATATAACGTCAGAATTGTGTGAAAAAGTTGCAATTGCTTCTTATGCTTCTTATAAAGTCTAAGTGAATTATTATTTAACCTTTACATTATTTGTTAACCCATGGTATTAATACAAACTACACAATAGTACGAGCTGAACTGTTGCTTCATTTATCCAATTTTAAAAAAAGTGCTAATTTGGAATTCCACCATGGAAAAAGTGGGCCGGTCTTGGGCCTGAAACTCCCGGGCTGAAAAGTGGCCCCACTCCGGCCCTGCACACACACACACACACACACACACACACACACACACACACACGCACACACATGGTTATACATTCATATACTGTACAATTTACATGATACTTCAGTGGTATTGCCATAGTATGTGTCCAGACTTCCCCATAAAACAATTGATGATTCTATGATACTTTTTGGAACAATTTCATTTTAGATGTACCTGCCCATTCAGTTTAATGCCAAGTTGGGCAGTCATGCACTGAGACAAATTATATAAAATTAAATGTTATATTTTGATGGGAGCACAGAGAACTTGCAATGGGTGCCGGCCACCGTGTCATTCCCCTCCGCCCCCCTTATAGTGTCCTCACCGAAGCTTGATCCCTGCTGAGTGATATCTCTCCCAGCCCTAACCGTTTCCGACACCTGCCCTGACATGCCTTTAGTGCCAGCGTGGTGCCTGTCAGCATCATCCTGCCCACCCTGGCCGCCACCCCAGAGCCAGGCATGTTAATCTGGGCATCGGCTGATGCCAATTAACTCCCCTACCGCCCCCTCTGGTTCTTCTTTAGCAGAAATAGCAGCATCTCTTCCTGCCCAAGGCCAGTCCAGCACAACCCTGGCTGATGATTTCACAGTGGGGATGCGGTGCAAAGCCCTGCCCTCGCCAAAGGCACCGCTGGCTTTTTATTTTGTTCATTCCCTGACTAAAGAGTTCTGCTTTGTTCTGGGCATTCTTCCCATGTGTGTATTTCAACCCCGATTCTGTTTTTATAAATTTTCAACACCTGACTTTTTTTCAAAAAAAAAAAAAAAAAAGGTTTTGTGTGTGTGAGTTGCATATCTTTCTTTTTGTTGTTTTTTTTGTTTTGTTTTTTACTTTGCCCTTTTAAGAGGATCAAAGATGAGCATCATCATTCAATTCACTCCCCAAGCTTTGCTATATGAATAAAAGAGGATTGTTGTTTTGCAGTGTACACTACAATTCCAAGTGCTCAAATTAAATACATTGTTTAACATGAACTAACAATTAATTTCAACATTTACAAATTAATTATTTAAAAAGAAAGTTGTTTCTGTTAATATCGTTTCATGGACGAGCTAAAATTAATTAACAATGAACAACTAACAGTGAACGAATGTTAACAAAGGTAAATAAATATTTTAAAAAATGCATCGCTCTTTGTTAGTTAAAGGTGGAGTAAGTGATTTGGTAGGTAGGTAGGTATACGGATGGTCAGATGGATAGATAGATGTTACCATTTTCACTTTTTTACTGTCCAGCGACTATTTGGAAAGTAAATGCGACGGAAGCCTATTGTTGTAGTTATGAATGCAACTTTAATTATGCAGAAGGGGCTGTCCACACAGAACACATTTTTCCATTCCATAACGCTACTTTTCCATTGTTTTTCAACGACCATTACGCTTGAGTCTTGCATCCATAGTCTTGCAGTGTCTCGTGCATGACGCTGCGTTCTAACACCATGGCGCTCAAGTTAAAATGAGTTCAACTTTTAAAAAAAAGCATCTCTTTGACAGTCCTTTCGACCACAAAATCAAGTTCTGTGTGAATGACCCCTAACTGATTGACAGATAAACAGCACATTGTTATTTCAGTGTTTTTTAAGCAGACAGTTTGCCTTGTACAATCAGTTTAACAGCAATGACAGCAAGCCAAAGAGGACAAGGTTTCAACTGAACTATGCATATGCATTTTATATTCTTACAGTGTTCATGCTCTGTCCATGCAATAAATGCACGTTCTTAAATGAGCTAGGTTTTCTAGCAAATTTCAACTGCTCATGGTATGATCCACTTTGGTGGCGGCCAAATAACACTTTAAAATCAATCAGAGCTATAGAAATGTATTAATATTTACAAGTAATTTACAACTCCCCGTAATTCGCACCTTTAGCAAAGAAATATTTCTGCCCGTTTTGGCATAAGTGATTGTCAGCCTCTGCTTTTCTGCTACACACTGAAGTGTGTGAATCTATAACTCGGCTCACCGTTACATTCGAAAAAGAAAAATAAGCCTACTGCAATTCTGGTGTTATACTTTTGATTATTTGGTTATTCTACAGCCCTTCATCAAACTTCTCAACACACAGCCCACCTCAGATTGCTTTTAATCAACGGATAAATAACAAAAGAAAAACAGATTAACACTATATTTGGCTAAATTCTGTTTGGGTGGGCAAGGCAGACATTTGGGTGGGCTCAGCCCATGCCTAAATTCTGCCCTGTGGCTGAGAGATATTACTTTAAAAGAGAAAAGGTCAGAGGAATATCACCGGGGAAAGAAGGGTTATGATCAGGCAAGAGCTTTAGGAACTGCATTAATATTATAACTACTTTCCAGCGCTGGAGAGACCTACGCGGGAAGGCCCGGAAACAGACATTGTTATATTGGTAGCATTGTTTCTACTCTATACACGAGTAAAATTGGTTTTGAGTGTGTAAGCTGCTGGTGACTAAAATGATTACTTGCTTGTTGTTGATTACTCATATACTGTAAGCTATTTTTTTTTTTTTTTTTTTGCTCTTCCTTGCTGTTTGTTCATCATCTTCACTTCATTTTTCACAAAGCTTTAATTTGCTTCGCTTCTGCAAAGACATCCACTCTTGCACTGCATGTTTGTGCATTTTGGGGAGCAATGAAGGGAGGGGTGTGTTTGTTTGGGTTGATTTCAAATATCAACACTTTTTAACGATGATTCTCAGAAATCGCCTACTGCTACTTTAATGTTAACTAATTTTCACTAATAAAACCTTATTGTAAAGTGTTACCTTTATTTATTCACTTTTATTTATATCAGCTAAGACAGAGGTTGAATTGATTCAGCTGAGAGTGCGTCATTTACATGTATGATTGAAAATGAAGCTTAAAATATACTATTCAGTAGCTTAAAAAATCCAAACAACAAAATGAAATGACTGCGCTGTGACGGACACATTGAATTGATTGGTGTGAAAACTGGCTGACAATGTGAGGAGAGGAGAAGTGAAGATGCTGAACTCTCGGCTAGTGTGTCTCTCTGGCAGGTGTATTGAACAGGTGATAGCACCACATACCAACTCAATCCCTTAGTCAATACAGTCCCATGAATTAGCATGCTAATTAGCTGCTATCAGATTGCATGTCGCTATCACAAACTGACAGAATAAATCAGCTATTACAAATACTAATCTAAGGGTGGAGGCAAGGGCGTAGTTTTGGTTTGAACATGGGGTGAAATGTGAACCATTTTAGTCAGGTTTTTCTAATATCTGTCATCATAAGAAGTAGAACAGAACACATTTTAGCCATGGGAAGCCCGATTTGTTGGTCAATATTACAAGAAGGTCCAGACTTTAAAGCTCTTGATTCTATGTTATACTTGCCCTTATGAAAAACTACCATAGTTGTCACAATAAGGCTATAATTACACATAAAACTACCTTAACGCTACGTCGTTCTTAAGTTGTACCTTAAGAAGTACCTTATCGTTAATACGTGGTTTCCGAAACCTTCTTAGTTAAGTATACCTTCTGTAAGTCATACGTTCGTAAGGTTGGTCTGGAGCGCTCTTAGCTTTACCTTATCGCTGCTGACGGTTCATACCGCTAGTGGCCACCACTACGCAAAAAGCTTTTTTACATCGCAGTTTAATTACACATAGAAAATTTTATATGAACATTTAATATAAAATCTGATTTAGTATTAAAATTACATTTTTACTTTACTTTAAAATTTTACACATAAAATACTCAAGTTGTTATAGCCTACACCCAGTGTATGGAAGTGTTTTCATTAATAAAGTTTCCATACACTAATGGTTGTTAGCTTTTTTAATTACTATCCTAAGGCACATCAGCTGGCGAACCATTTGACAGAAAAGGCTTAGGAGTCTATATAAAGAAAGATGAGTTTACACAAACTTTATAGCTATGGCAGCGAGACAGCGAGTACTTGTTTTAAATCAAAGACGGCGCCGTCCACGGAGCCAGTTAGTGTATGTCAACTACATGGCTGGTGGATAATCAGCATACGTTGTGGAGAACATTAACACACTTATGGCCGTGAGGGTTTGGGATTGCACACTTGCTAAATTATAAACACATACTCATATTTATTTCTGCACATAATTTCAATGAGCCCCAATAAATGCAGTTTGTACTATTTCTAAAACGCTTCTTTATAAAGAACATTGTTTTCTCAATACTTTACCTATACCGCTGTGAAGGAAAGAGCGCACAATCGATCATCGAGGCATCGATATCAACCTATTCAGCGCCTCCACCATGGACAGCGCCTGCTAAGGTCGAACTTAAGAAGGTTTACCTTAAGCAACATCCTAAGGTATAGTTCGGAGAACACACGTAGGAAAGATATACCTGTAGTTAAGGTGTACCTTTTGAGTCTTCGTAGCGCACTAAGAGACAACGTTATCGGAGAACGCACCCCTGTTCCCTTTCAGTTCGACGTTATGTCAGAACGACTGACGAATTGGGATATCACCTTCGAATGTAAACTAAACGAGCCATTGGCGTGCGAGATTTGCATTGCGCACCCTGCCCCGCCAAGCGGGCATATAAGGAAGAGCACATGCACATTCAAGCTTTCGCTTCGAAGCCGATTGGTTGTTGTTCTTTTCTGCAATCATCAACGAGTGTGCTACGAGTTGAGAGAAGCTTATGTTGGTGTGATGGCGCTGCAGTACAAGTAAAAGTGCAGTCTCCTCTATCTCTGAGTCTCAAGAGGGCACGGGTGGCAGTGTGCGACGCTATGCCTTGCCACTCTCATCCCCCTCTTCTACCGCCAACCAGCGGCCCGGTGCTCTTCGAGGAAGCAATGCCTTCAAACACATCCTCTGCCGAACCTTGGAGCCAGGCGAGTATTGCTCTGCGCACTCAGACCCGACTCCAGGATGCTATGCCTTCTGGGTCAGGTCCCTGTGCTCCACTTTGCTGCCCCACTGCGGATACGTCTGTGGTCCCTCTGACCCTGCTTGTACGGTCTCTGGAGTCCTGGCTAGCGCATCCCAGTCCGTCTCGCTGGCTCATTCGGACCATCAGATTCGGCTATGTGATTCAGTTAGCCCTGCGTCCTCCCAAGTTCAGGGACATTCTCTACTGTACTCTACTCTTCAGTACCTCTGTTCTGGACCAGGATGCTCCTGTCCTGTGGCCAGAAATCACAGTCCTACTAGTCCCTACTAGAGTTGGTCCCTCCAACTGACATGAAGTCAGGGTCCTACATCCCCTACTTCATTGTACCCAAGAAAGGTGGTGGGGTTACGATCAATCTTGGATCTGCGTGTTTTGAATTGGGCCTTTCACAAGCTCCCGTTCAAAATACTAACACAGAAACGCATTTTCGAATGCATCCGCCCCTGAGATTGGTTTGCAGCAATGAACCTGAAGAATGCATACTTTGATGTGTTCCTACGCTTTGCGTCAAGGGTTGAGCATATCAGTACAAAGTCCTCCCCTTTTCTCTCTGAGGGAGCATGGCATTCGCATTCTCAACTGACTCGAAGACTGGCTCATCCTGGCCCACTCGCAAAATCAATTGAGCGAACACAGGGACATGGGGCTCAGGCACCTCAGCCATCTGGGGCTTTGGGTCAACTGTACAGCTTGCTCTGGGCTGCTTCAAATTGCTGCTTCAGGGCAAGCATGTACTGGTCTGAACAGAATAATGTTAGACTGGGTGAGGTATTTATGTTTATCTGTTTGGATTTGATGCAGGTTTAACTGCTGTGGATGACCAACACATTTACATGCTACGTTTTGCTGTTTCCGTAGATTCCTGCTTTGTTAGACTGTTAACTAAGCTGCTAAATGGATGAGAATATGTGTTTTGGAGATATAATAACTTCTCACATACAGTAAGACCTTGAGATAAGATTGAGCACAATATCAAAGCCTTCATCTCAAGTGAAGATCCAGCAGAGATCCTGCAGCTCAGAGAGAGGCTGAGGCTGGAGGAACGTGATCCACAACCCCCCTCAAGGTTTATTGATACACCTCATTCTCTGTTAAAAAAAAAAAAGCAAAGAAAACTGCTGTGAGTGACAGAAAGCATATAGTTTTTTGTGGTAGACGTTTTCTTTGTTGGTTGGTGGGTCATTATTAGTAAAGACTCTTGGTTCTCTACCACTTTCTAACCGAGAATAAATCTGAGAAAAATGTATATGTATTATAAACATGCCCATGGAGATATAACATTTTATTATTTGTATGACTTTTCCAGCTCTACAGAGTGGGGAACCTGATTCAATAATAATAATAATATAAAAAAAAAAAAAAATCATATTTAAGTCAACTTGAGGCTCCCCTTGGAAGTTTTCTTGGCCCTCAGGATAATATTCACTGCTAAAGAGTAGCCTACAGTTTTTTATTTGAATCTGTAATTGTGTTTTAAAGGCAAACAAACAAACATACATACATGCATTCATGCATACATACATACATAACTTTCTTTGTGGGGGTCATTAGAAATACTAAGAAATTCTCAAAAACATTATTTTATTTTTATACAGAGTTCAACAGGTTCTGCATAACAGGAGTGACCTGTGTACTGTGTAGAATATTCTTAAGGTTAAGCTTTAAATGCTCATTACTGCAGGTTAACTAACTTCTGTACTTGAATGACAATTCTGTTTGTGCGGACGATGTTCTGCAGATTGAAGATCGATGTCTGGTCGGTACATTCCTTCTGAAAAGTGACACGCATACAGAGAGCAAGGTCACAACAAATCCTTGAATGGAGATGGAGAGAGACAGAATAAATGAAGTGAATGTAATCCAAATAGCCTGCAGAGTGTGATTGTGACTAGAAAATCAATGACACTTAATGAGTAAACAACATCCCTTAAATGTAGTCATTGACATTCTGACAGCTCAAATTTGAGGCAAGGCCCTCTCTCACACCATCAGAGACGTTGGATTTGTTTGTGTGCTGAAAAGGGTTTTGCATTTGTGCCCAAACCTCGCTGCCCCCGTCTGTCAATGACTTAATGGGCAGCTTATGAAGGTACCCGCTTCAAACTGTTTCCAAAATACCATAACACCATGTAGAACAAATTGTGTGTAGGCTATATATATATATATATATATATATATATATATATATATATATATATATATATATATATATGCTTATACACTATATCTGCATGTTATTTATTTATTTATTTATTTATTTATTTATTTGGGCTGTCTGTTATTTAAATGATATGCTTGCATCAGGAGGCATTTTAAAATGCATTTTTGCTTATTTATTTGTATTGTATTTACTTTTTATTAACAGTTAAAATAGCAATGTTGTACAGTAGCTGTTTGTGATCTCTGGACACTGGGACACTGTCATATGTTGTATTTTGTCATGTCTTGGCAAACAAACATTTCCCTACTTTGTTCCCCACCATGAGTCAAAAAGTATGAAAACAGACCTTTATTTCTATGCCTCTCTGAACTTAAACAACAGAATAAGTGTGCATTATTCATGTTCTGCTCGGCACAGACGGCAAAGATTGAATGAGGAATATTAAAACCACCCCCAGAGAGAAATGAGCTTTGAGAACGTAAGTGGCTTATTGAGACTGACACCAACCAACCACCCACATGAGCAGAGAGATGTCACAACACACACACACACACGCGCACACACACACACACACACACACACACACACACACACACACACACACACACACACACACACACACACACACACATACACTGAGAAGCCTGCTGGGACAATTATTCACAATTAACAGTCACGGTAGTGCCCAGAGAGATTGGTCTTTGATTTTTACTGTCTTTTTAGGCTGTTTCAAGTCCGAGCGGATGATCTACAGCTCTCCAGACCTTCATTAATCAAATATTGATTCATTAATTCTGCCTATTAACTGAGAGTCGTTCAGAATTGCTAGAAGCATATCAGCTTTTGAGGGTGTGTTCTGAAAGCGGCAGCTATTGCACATGATAAAATATGTTGGGTGAGAGTGTTCTCTGTTGTTTTGAAGATATTATGTGTGAAAAGAATAAATCAATCTTGCCCATGTGGTTTTGCTTATAACGCTGGTGCTGGTTTTAATTTAAACAATAATGGGCCTGATTCATGAGCAGGATGAGGAAAACTAATTTAAGAGTAAATCATCCCTAAATCCATTTGTACATAAATTGTGCCACTAAATTGCATGTGACGATTTCTGCAAGAATAGCTTCATGTACAATTTACACACAAAATTTGTTCTGTTCCCATTTCATGAATGGGCCCAATGCATTTAAATGATTGGTACATACATTTTATATGTTCAAATATGGTAACTAAGTTAATAATAATAATATTAATAATAGCAGCAGTAATAGTAATTTAATACTGATACATTTTATTTTATATTCTGTTCATACTTCATGAATGAGGCCCAGTGGGTCTGTTAGATAAATATGCCTATATTTAATGTTCAAAGATGATAATAAATTATTGTTATTATTATTATTGCATTATATAGATAGATAGATAGATAGATAGAGAGAGAGGGAGAGAGAGAGAGAGAGAGAGAGAGAGAGAGAGAGAGAGAGAGAGAGAGAGAGAGAGAGAGAGAGAGAGAGAGAGAGAGAGAGAGAGAGAGAGAGAGAGAGAGAGAGAGAGAGAGAGAGAGAGAGAGAGAGAGAGAGAGAGAGAGAGAGAGATAGAGATAGAGATAGATAGATAGATAGATAGATAGATAGATAGATAGATAGATAGATAGATAGATAGATAGATAGATAGATAGATAGATAGATAGATAGGTAGATAGATAGAGAAGATACAAGGTCTCATTAGTTAACATTAGATAATGTATTAACTAACATGAACTAACAATGAACAATACAGGTTACACTTTATTTGGTAACACTTTATTTTAAGCGTCCTTGTTACATATGTTACATACTTACTCTAGTAATAACAATAAATTATGGATAATGACATGCAACTAACTCTCAACCAAATGTAACAATGACACCTTAAAATAAAGGGTTACACTTTATTTTAAGGTGTCATTGTTACAGTGTAATTAAGTACTGAGTAATATTAATTAGCAACATGTACTTACTATAGGGTTAGGGTAGGATTAGGATTAGGATTAGGATTAGGATTAGGATTTGGTTGAGGGTTAGTTGCATGTAATTATGCTTAATTTACTGTTACTACTATGGTAAGTACATGTAACATATGTAACAAGGACACTGTAAAATAAAGTGTTACCGCAATACATTTGTTACTGTATTTATTAATCTTTGTTAATGTTAGTTAATACAAATGCAGCTGCACATTCGTGTTAGTTCACAGTGCATTAACTAATGTTAACAAATGCAACCTTTGATAATGTGTTAGTAAATGTTGAAATTAACTACGATTAATAAATGCTGTAAACGTACTGTTTATTCTTAGTTCATGTTAACTAAAGTAGTTAGCTAATGCTAACCAAAGAAACCTTATTGTTTTCAATATTTCTAACAATAACAAAAATTTTTAACAAATAAATTTCTCTCTTTGTTTATTTGATTCATTGTTTTGTTAGTTTATTATGATTTGATGATCATAATCATGGAATGATTTATCTTATTCTTTTGAGTGAATTATCATTTTCTTTTGAAGTCTGTAAAATCAGAGTTCATTGGATCCATAAGTCAATGTCTGTATTGTTTTATCTCCTCATTTCTTTTAAAGTGTGTCATTAATTACTCGATTTGATTCATCTTTCTCTTTGTGTTTTGATAAATATGTTGCCCAGGATGAAAGCTTTATCTTGTTTTTATCTTCTTTTTTTGTTTTTACTTGATATTTATTTTACTTGATAAGTCACAAAGTGAAATGTTCTTTTGTATTTCCTGAAACTAGTGATCTCAACAGTCACTCTCATTTGAATGATCAAAACAGAATAACTTCAAAAGTGAGAGAATGCTACCAAAATCCTTGCAGCCCCCCAGCAATTTTTTAAAGGAAGAATTTCAGGTTTCACTTTCGATAGTCCACTTTAGACATTCTACTAACTATAAGCACATTTTCAACTACATATCAACTAGCAGTCATTAGAGTATTAGTAGACTGTAGTCTGCTTAATATCTGCTAACACTTTATTTTGATGCTCCCCAACAGACATTCTACTGACTATATGTATCTTTGCAAGTATTCCACTAACCGTAACCCTAACCTAACAGCTTACTAATACTCTAATGAGAGTTAGTTGACATGTAGCTGCAAAGTTACTTACAGTTAGTAGAATGTCTAAAGTGGACTATTGAAATAAAGTGTAACTGAAATTTGGGTCACACTCCTCTGTTCTAATCTCGCACACTTTTTAGTGCACTAAATTGGTGCGTGAAATCCAAGTCAAGTAATGAAAAGTTGTTATAACAACTAAATTACTCAAGCAGCAGTGTTCAGACAGTCCCCAATACCGTGTGATTGCACTGTTGACAGATTTCCTCATGATGTTTAATTTAGAAATGTCAGTCTCCTTTATATTTATGAGCTGTAGCCAGTGAGAGCTGTGCAGGTAGCGGCTGGTTTATTGCGAGCGCTGCCACATGACCTTTCTGACTCCATCACTCGACACAGCGTTACATGTTTACTGCTGCAAGGCATGATGGGAATCCTGAGTAAGCATTGCGAGCTTAGGGGGTAAGAGGTGCACGTGCATTGTGCATACATCATTTTAACTCTTTCCCCCCCAGCATTTTCTGAAGCAAGTTTCCTGCTAGTGGCAGCATTTTTAATCATTTTTAGAAAACTTTTATGGCCCTCAAAATATTTTGTTGTACAAAAGTTTCATAAAAAAACAACATTTTGAACAAAAAGCTGAGAAATTTGTGTATTTGTCAAATACTACGTCCTGATTGGATTCAGAACGATGATCAAAACATAGATGGAGTAGATCGAGTCCATCAACACCCCCAAAGCTTCACAGTCTGATACCTCGTCATTGGTTCGGCATCTCATTCAGTAAAATTAGGCAGTTCGCGTTTATATGCTGTTTAATTTTTGATGATCGCGTTAGTTTACATGTGCGTAAGCAAAGCTTCTATTGCTTGTCTCAGCTTCTTCCTCACTTGTTTTGATCTGGAGATTTTGTACTATTTCAGAAGATTCGTAATAGCGCCCCTACCAGTGAAAACATGGATTGTCGGAAAATTCTGTCAATGACAGGGAAGCGTTGTAATAAATGACAGAAAATTCCGTCAATGGCGGGGAAAGAGTTAACTTTATCACCGCATGGAAGATCTTTATGCGAACACATCTCCTGAATATCCATGCTGAACAAATATATTTCTGCTTTTTTTTTAAATTTGTTGCTCCATATTCTTCTCCCTGTAATTATTAGCTCTTGCCAAACGACATCCATGGCCCGTAATAATCTATAATACTGCGCTTTTGCACTTCCCTTGCGTTCCGATACACGTCATGGGAGTCCGATATAATTTGATTTCTCACATGAATGAGTGCTGAGGGTTTGTTTTCCATGATTTTCTCTCTTATCGACAGCTTTTGAGGCTCTTGAGTCTCTATTCCAGCACTGTGATTAAAGGCCTTCTGTTGCTACTCAAACCCCCCTTAAAGATCTGCTCTCCTCTCCTGTAGCATCAATTAAATCCAAAGTGTTTGTCTCTCTCTCTCTCTCTCTCTCTCTCTCTCTCTCTCTCTCTCTCTCTCTCTCTCTCTCTCTCTCTCTCTCTCTCTCTCTCTCTCTCTCTCTCTCTCTCTCTCTCTCTCTCTCTCTGTGTGTCTGTGTGTGTGTGTGTGTGTGTGTGTGTGTGTGTGTGTGTGTGTGTGTGTGTGTGGGAGAGCACTTCAATCCATGGATATTCTGTGATCCCTTCCCAAGGTTTCTCATCTGTCCGGACATCTGGTGTTTATCCTGAGGCGTCTATCATAACGGCTATTCAGGCATGTTATTAGAAAATTAACGCCCAACTCAAATGTCACTCCTAATAGTGCTGCTTAGTTTTCCTCATAATCATCGTAATTCATACCAATCTTGGGATTTCGCTCGATTAGAAACAAATTCTCGGTAATTCAAGTGTAGCTGGCAAGGGCACGACTGTTTGGATTAGCGCTCGAGAACGATGTGTCTGCCAATGGCGGGACTCGTATATGGTCTGTCATTGACGAAACTGTGTCGTCCGATGTCCTTTCGTGGCTTTTAAATGCCGCTGAAAAGGTTAATGGAAGCAGTTTGCTCCCTGACGACACTTCAGTGACGATGGCATAAGATACCTTCATCAACACTGCATTCATTTCATGTCGAAGATGTTGGATAGAGAGCTTGTTCATTTCCTAAATTATGCTCAGTACCAAACTAATTGTACAGTTTGCAATTCAATATATATATATATATATATATAATATATATATAATATTCAATATATATATATATATATATATATATATATATATTAGAGGTGGGCATAGATAAAAAATTTTAATCTAGATTAATTTTTAAATTAATCTAGATTAATCTAGATTAAAATGGCTCATTTGAATTCTGCCGAAGGCATTCAGAATATGTGTGCTACCCAAATAATGACTATAAAAGTAAGTCTTTGAGAACGGGTTTCTCAAGCCAGGTGGCGCATTAGACCAAGGGCTCATCTCCTGTTTCCAAAATGCATCACAAACTGCTTGAGAAAGCTGTTCTACTCATAGACTGTAAAAAGTTACTACTGTACTGTTACCGTCCGTAGGCAACATTAGGTAGGCCTATGTTATCAACTACTATAGGCTATCAATTAGGGATGGGCGATATGGCCTAAAATCCATATTGTGATATACATTGCAGCCTCTTGCGATAACGATATTATAATAAAACCATTTCAGAACAGGTTACACAGACCCTGCTAAACAACTGCTAAATGTTTTTTTTTTAATTGTTTTTTTAAAGGGTGCATGTAGTTTTGAGAACATATATTGTGCAAAACTGTAAGTATACAACATCATTTTGCAGATAAATAAAATTTAAGTACATTAGCTGCAGAGACTTAAGTAGGTCTAATGTTTATTATGGCTTGGAGCTTATGAAACCCCAAATTTAAAATTAGAATATTCTAACTGATGTCTTTTCAGTTAAAGAGAAACACAACAACGATTCTTTAAATCGGGCGCAGACAGAGATTGTGTTCTACACCACTCAGATATATTGGGAATAATACGCGCGCGCTGGTATTCAGTGATATGTTTCGTTTTGAATTTGAGGTGGTAGAACGGATTAGTCGTGTGTTAACTTACCAAACTGTTACACCACACAGTCTACGTCGGACGGCTTAAATCCGAACCAAGTCCAAATAATGGATGTTATATATATATATACTGTATATGAAAATAGCTATTAAGGTATTTAAGTTTGAGGGGCCTCATTTGCGATCACAAAAGTGAAATAGCAAATACATAAGCATTGAAAATGTCATTGTATTGTCAATTTATGTTTTATTGCAAAATTGTTTTGGACTAGGCAAATGAAATTCCTCTGTTGTGTACTAGAAAATCATGACTTTCTTTCATTCCAATTGCAAAATAATTCACACTCAGGAATTGTCGATTTATAACTACTAAATATTGCCCAGTCGTGCCATGCAGGCTAAAGAAATCAGGAGTGTTGAATTGACAGTCAAATTGAAGAGAAGAGACAAATGAAACCTGCTGTCATTAAACACTTTTTCCCTCCTTCTGTGAGTCTTTGTCCAGTGGAGGTGTTTGGTGTGTTCTGGGAGAAAGGGAAGATGAGAGAAAGGCAGGAGACATGTTGTCATGCTGAGTAATTAGTCTCCGTTGGGCAAGAAAGCGTCTGGATGTTGTGACATACACCAGATTGTCCTCTAGTCCATTGAGATACCCTGTCATCAGCCTGTGGGCCTGTCCAGGGATGATACACACACACACACACACACACACACACACACTCACACACACACTTTGTTTTCTTTAAACCTTAGAAGGCTTGGCTGCCATCCAGCGCACAGCAAACACCAAGGTGAAAATCCCTGATTTAAAAGTACAGTACACTCCCAGAAATGAAAAATCTGTTATCATTCAGTCATCCCCTTCTCATTATAATTAGATTTTTACAATTTATTTATTTGTTTATTTTGTATTGCACAGAAGGAGAAGTTGGTAACACTTTATTTTGATGGTCAATTTTGACTTTAAGTAACTTTGCAACTACATGTCAACTTATTGTAACCCTAACTCTACCAGTCCACTAATACTAATACTAATACCGTACTCTAATGTGAGTTAGTAGACATGTAGGTGCAATGTTACTTATAGTCAACAGAGTGTGTTAAAGGGACCATCAAAATAAAGTGAAACCGAGAATTGTACTTAATGATATGTTCCATGGGGACTGTGGCTTTCAAGCTTCAAAATGCACACTAAAAGTACCATACAAGTAATGTATATGACTTATGCATATTCCAGTTTTTCTTAATAACTTAAAGGAATAGCTCACCCAAAAATTATTCCTGATAATTCCTGATTATTTACTTGTATACAACTTACCTGTATTGACTTTCTTTCCTCAGTGAAGAGAAATTAAGGTTTTGGGCTTTTCTCCATCTAATACAAGTGAATGGTGCCCAACGTAAACCATTTTTGATGGTCCAAAATCCATATTTAGGCAGCTTCAAAGAGCTCCACATGACCACAGCCGACAAATAAGGGTCTTCTCTAGTGAAACGATCAGTCATTTTCAGAAAAATAAATTATACTTTTGAACTACAAATGCTTGCCTTTATCCAGCTCTGTGAAGCACGTTGGCTATTGATGCTTTTGGGAAACACAGCCCTGAATGAACTCATAACTCGTGAATGAGTCATTCAAAGTTTTGTGAATTGGATCAACCCATTCATAAAAAGTTTGGAATGATACGAACATCAGTATGACAACATTTAACTTTAGCTGTCCATCAGCAGTTGTCAGGAAACACATTTTTAAAAGCTTTCGACTGTTTTGACAAGGAGGATTTCAACCCTTTAATTACAAATATTCTTTTAATTACCTGCTATCGGCAAACAACCAGTGATGCCGATAATGAGATGAGACGTGTTAAGTCTGAAAACCAACACTCGTGGTGAGAAGCAGCCCTGAGGGGCCAAATGAAGTACACTGTCTGTCAGTATAATCCAGTCCCTCTGATAGGTGGCTTTACTGTGAAGGGAAATAGCACTTTGAGACAGTGTTGTGAGAAGGAAATCGTTACTGTTACACAAGAAAAGAGGAGAAAGAAAATGAGGGCGAGAGAGAGAGAGCTTCTGAAGGCTAAAGGTTACTCAAGAGAGGAAGAAAGCTAATAAGAAATGAGAAATGGGATGCATGAAAAGGAAGGTCAGTTTTCTGATAAAGGTTCAGCCTCGTCACTTTGTCAGCACCAAGCCTGTGGATTTCTAATCCAGAAGCTACCTTAATCCGAAACCTTGGCCGCACATGTCAAAGTCATCCTCGCACATTAAAACACCCTTGTTATTTCACGTTAACAGAACAGTTTGATTCTGACATTTGTATCGGGAAGAAAATCATCAAATTTTCCCTCATATTTGCTTATTCTCTAATGTGTTCTGAGTGGTTTCTCAGGTGTTGTAGGTGATTGCTAAATTAATTTGAGTGAACATCTTTCCCAGTATTTGCTAATCTGTTGCTAAGGTGTACTGAGCATTTACTTTGGCATTGCTAGGGTATCCTTGATGTTTGCTAGGGTACTGCTAAGCATTTGTTAAGGTGTTCTGAGGGGTTGCCAGGGTGTTACTAAGTGATATTCTTTGAGAACATATTTCCCAGTATTTGCTAATATATTGCTAAGATGTGCCAAGTGGTTTCTTCGGCATTGCTGCAGTATTCTGGTTGGCTGCTAGGATGTTGTTATCAGTTGCTGATGTGTTTGGGTGGTTGCTAGGGTGTTACCGGGTGATTGCTGAATTGTTTTGAGTGAACATTTTACCCAAGATTTGCTATTGTGTTCTGAGTTTTTACTTGGATGTTGCTATGCTGTTCTATATGGTTGCTAGTCAGTTGCTATGATGTAACTAAGATGTTTATTGGTGATTGATAGGTTGTTTTGAGTGAACATCTTTATTAACATATCTTTCTTGCTAAGGTTTTCTGAGTAGTTACTTTGGTAGGGTATTGCTAGGGTATTCCGGGTGTGTTGCTAGAGTGTTGCAAAGCAGTTCCTGAGGTGATCTGCCTATTACTATCCAAATGCAAAGTAGTTTTGAGTGAACATTATTTCCAGCATTTGCTAATGTGTTCTGAGCAGTTTCTTGGATGGTATGGTATTCTGCATAGTTGCTAGGCAGTTGCTAAGTAGTTACAAAGATGTTCTGATTGTGAAGTACTTTAGTGGAGTAATTTGGGTGTTCTCATGGTGTTCTTGGTTGTTTCTCAGATGTTGCATTATGGGTTGTTGCTAGATGGCCCAAGTTTACTGTCCTGAGCCTTTATGATATTCTCTCTTGATTTAACCCAGTTATTCCTTTAATATAAGTAAATTGTGTCCCTTTTTTCTACCAGCTTAGCAGGTGAAAATTAAAATCCCTGTTACTTAGCAACAGCATGTGCAACATCAACATTTAATATGAGCAATTTTATTAGTGATGATTGCCTTAGCAAGGTTAACAGAAGCAAGCTAGTAAAAGCTGTGCATGTAAGCCTCACTACCCTGGCCTCAAGAGGCGCACTAGCAACTGACGCTAGAAGGTGCGGTTTTTAGCGTCCTTGTTAGTGCGCCCACCTCCATGGCTGGACTGGCAATTGGGCATACCCGGCATTTTCCCGGTGGGCCGATGTGCTTTTTGGGCCGATACATCTCATACTTATACATACTTTTTTTTTTTTTTACGGCCCATAAAATGTGTACATCGGCGGCCCATTCGTTTTGTTTTGTTTTGCTTAATTGGTGGCACTGGGTTTGTGCCGGTGTAATGCATTGGTCAAAAAAAGTCAGTGTTAGTTTTTTTTTTTCTGACCTTCATCAGCTCCAGCGGCAGATGATGATAGTGAGGAGGATCAGGAGAGAGATGAGAAAGTGTAGAGCCTGCGGTAAGCAGAACTACTTTCAAAACACTTAGGCCATGTAATGAGTGTAGGAACCCATAACTCAGTTACAGATTATTTCCACATCTGCATAGTTGACGATTACCGCAATTCACTAGAAATTTAATGAGAGGCGTTTGTAAACCATGTTTTCCGCCAAAATAAAAGCTTGATGCAGTTTGCGTCAAAATAAAAGATCATGTGCTTATCTCTTTCAAGTATATAAATTGGTACAACACTAATTATGAAAGTTTCCTTTATTTTTTAGTGCATTTGTTTTACAAAATATGGCTATTACTGTCATTGGATTAATATTATAGCTATTATTGTGTAGTAGGTGTAATGTAGACACTGTAACTAAAAGAGGTTTAAATTTTTCTTTGTTTAATTTGCACACTGAATATGGGTTGGAGCTTTTAATTTTGAACTCTCAAAGTGCACCAGATTGATGATTTTAACATTAAAATGCACAACATTTTCTCACGGGGGAGCATGCACCCAAACCCCCCCCCCCCCCAGAAGGACCGAGGTCCCACCACCATAGTTTTAACAAAAATCCTGTGAGAAACACTGGTATTGCTCTGCCAATGCAGCTTATAGCTTGTTTCAGGATCCATCACTGTGTAGTATAGTTCAACTGTATTAATAAATGTCAAGTTTTTACTTATTTCATCTGTTAACTCTCACACGTTCCTATACTCACTCATTACATGGCATTAGTGGTTTTAATGAATAGGAGTTGGTATGCATATAATTAAGGGCGTGCAAAGATGGGTGGTGTTTATGATCATATAGTGGGCCGGTCTGGGCCAAAATGCCCGGCCGATTTTTTGTCCCAGTCCAGCCCTGCCCACCTCCCATGCCAGAGATGCCAGTTGGAATCCTGCTCGGAGCGGGTCGAGTAGGACCAGTTACATTTGGTGCCGTGACCCGGATGGGAGTGAGGTTTAGAGGGGTGAGTGTAATGAAATAAAGCTGGTAAAAGCGCTGTGCATGTAAACTTCACTTCCCTGGCCTCAAGAGGCGCACTAGCGACTGACGCTAGAGACTCGGTCCTTACCGTCCTTGTTAGTGCCCGCCTCCCATGCCGGAGACGCCGGTTCGAATCCTGCTCGGAGCGGGTCGAATAGGACGGGTAACACAAGCAGCAATAATTAATTAGATCCTAGATTCTTTCCCCAAGAGATCTTAAAATGGGTTAAGAACAACATAATTACAATATGCAGCAGTTTTCTCCAGACCCCAAATAAATTATTACTCTTTAAAACAAGAGTGACTGGAGATGTGCAGAAAAGCCCTCCAACTCAATGCATTGATTTGCATGTGTGAGAATGTAATTAATCTTGATGGGGCCTTAAGGCTCAGCTCGCTTCAATTCAGGTCAATTACTGCACTGACATATAAGTATTGACTTCGGCACACACTCAAATAAAGCCACACTCATGAAGCATGGATAGACCTTTATACATCACCACGCAACAATCACTTTGTCTGCATGTGGCCCTGCATGGCCCTGAATAATCATATTATTATATTTTGGCCCAAGATAGCGGAGTTTCTTTTAACCCACATTGTGCAGTTGCAAGAATATCACAGTGTCACCGCGAAACGGCTTACGTAGCTGAAATGTTGATAATCGTCATCTGTTACTCTGTGTCAAAGGGGCCACGCCAGTTCAGTTATTCATCCTGTATGGCAAGATGTTTTTAATTCATCTAGATTCTTCCTTTCATCAAAAAGGAGAATCCCGAAACGGATATGAATTGGTAAAGAAGATTTTTGAGATTCTGTTTGATGGCCCTTAATTAAGATTAAAAGTTCAACATATTTTCCCTCCTATAATCACATGATTTCCGTTACAATCATGGCTGCTATTTGAATGATCTCTTTTATTAAGACACATATACTACATAGTTATTGCTGTATAGATCATATTAGATTAGGTTTTTTCATAAAATAGTCATCTCAACTTTTCAGACATGGACTCCCTGAGATGTGCTATCATAAATTCTCTTTTGTCAGAGATTATTGTCTGCGGCGCTGTCATCATTATTCAGTGTTTACCTTGGAATAACGAAGGAGAAATAATGAGAGAATAAAGGAACGAGGAAAAACAACTGTTGTGAAATGTTAATGATGCATCCTTGGCTGTGTTTGTTTTTTGTTGCCGGTGATGAGCTCTTTAGAGCCTGTTACATTCCCTCAGAACAGAGACTTCCACATACGTGACTCGTGTGTAATTGAAAGTGGCGCTGTCTGCATTTCAAACCTGCCTCGTCAAAGTTAATCTACCTCAAACAGAGTTATTCTCTCACAACTACATTAGAAAATGAATTTAACTCCTTGGTTTTTTTGAAGATTACTTTGTCTTTTCAAACTGAAGTGATAATAAGTCTCTTACAACTACATCAGAAATCAAAACTTCATCTGATTTTTTAAGGTTGTTTCATGTTTTTTTATCGATAGGCAGACTTTTACACCTACTTTAAAAAATTAATTTGAAAGATTGCCGATTTGACGAATCGCCCATGTCTTCAAGGTTACTTTGCTGATTACTTACTGATATGATGTCCATCCATATTTATTTTAGGACTTTTCACACCAAAATGATAGGTAGCCTACCACTCTTATGACAATTCATAATTTGTATGAGATGGCGAAATCGTATGATATTTTACGACTTACAAAAAGATACATCTTTTATAGATTAGTTCAATTATGGCAATTTTTTTACAAGTACGACTTGTCATGAGACTTTTGAATTGTCTGATTTCTGAAGGTTACTTTGTGATTTTAAAGTTAAGTGACACTTAATTGATAGGCAGCTTCATACAGTTTACATTAGAAATTGAAGCTTTATCATTGTAAACGTCTGATTTTTGAAGGTTACTTTGTGACTCTTCAAACTAAAGCAATAGACATCTTACAACTAAATTAGAAAACAAAATTGCATTTAACTAATTGTAAGAGTTTGTTGTTGTTGTTGTTGTTGTTGTTTTGTGTCCTTAAGTGACTTTTAAACCTACTTTAGAAAAAATACTTTCAAAATTACAGATTTGAAGTATTGTCAGTTTCACAAAATGTATGTTTTGTCTTTTCTTACTCATATGACAATCATGCTCTGAGAACATTCAATTAGAGAAAAAAAAAAAGCTTTTATAGATTATGGAATTGAATTAAGTGCCTAGACTTTATGGTTGTGTTTGGGTTATATGTTTTTGTACAACCCAAATCATACAGGTTCTAATTAATTTGTTTATCACATATGAATTGTTATGACTTGTAATGAGAGCAGGTTGGGCAGCTTTTGCTGCTGCATTAGAATACAAAACTTCACAATCATATATTTAAAGAATTGCTTGTTTTTTTTTAAGGCTATTTGTGACTTTACACCAAATTCATTGTCAGAAAATAAAGTATTGTATGGGCAAGTTACGCATTGAAGTATGCGTGGTCCGGATGTAGACTAACTGAATACTAGGGCTGTAATCAACCAAAGAAAATCTTGGTCAACTGAAGTCCTGAAATTTTCGACTAAAAATCGACAAAAAATTACATTAGGAAAAAAAACCCGTTAAATTAATTAGCTGCACACTGTGCGCAGTACTTGGTAGCCTTGTTGTCCGCCTAAATTAATTATAAATAAACATAAAAAACCAGTAGGCTATTTGCAGTATATTAAACCGTTTTTGACCTAATTATTGTGCACTGAAATGAGTCTGACACACGAGTCTGTCTGCTCTGACAACGTTGCATTACGTGCATCTGCGCAATATGATTTCCGAAAATAGTACTATGTTGTCAACTAGTGATATCATCACAAGAACTTTTGAGGAATATGCAACATAATTTAGACAATTGTTTTTGTCATATGTATTATAATAACTGACAGACACTATCATTTCAGCCGCTCTGTGCAGCCGCTCTCAGCTCAGCTTCGCGGCTGAGACACGAATAGACTATTAACTTTTAAAAAAATGCTGCCACACTGCCGATGTCTTTGTTGACATGGTAGAAGAGGACTGACTGACTATGAATTAAATGCTCTCACAATTAAATAAATAATATTCAGCAAACCTTCTAGTAGCCTACTTTCTTCAATCTGTCTCTCTTCTCCAGTGGGTTGGGCTAATCCAAAAGAAGTGAAAACAAGGGGGGTGTTCTGAAGACAGACTGTTACCTGTGAAACAGGGGTGCTATGAAAACACCCCCATTAGCAATTAGTGCTTTCCACCTGAGGAAATGAACGCGGCAAAACTGATGAAATGAACGCGGCAAAAAATCGACCAATCAGAATTTTGGTCGAGCCAGAACGTATCGACCAAATAATCGACTAATCGACTGGGAGATTACAGCCCTACTGAATACAGTGTTTTTCTAAGTACTATTCAATAAACCCCAAGAGATATGACTAATGCCTCCTTGTCAGAAGTGTAAGGACAAGAGAAGAGCATGATTTCGAAATCGTCCAACGGAGTGGCCAATGTGGCGGCAGATGTTTGCTTGCTTTTCAAATCGTTCACCTTCACGGCTGAGGAAAGTACTGAGGATTATGAGACGGTGATCGTAAACTTCGATGTGTATTTTCTTGCCGAAAAAGAATGTGATACATGAATGGGCATGTTTACACCGGAGAGTGCAGAGACTCGGGTAAAATGCAGAATGCTACATCAAGGCCCTCTACGAACTTGGCGAGATCTGTGAATTTGGTGCAAGTCAAAACTAACATTTAAGAGACAGACTTGTTGTCGTTATCAAGCGTGCCGCACAAGCCCTGAAAAGTGAAGCCAAATCGTCTCGATCGCCCCCCGGTGACTGGTCCTATAATATAGGTCATAAGCCCCGCCTCCCCAGGTTATTCAACGAGACCACCTAAACTAGGGGTGACCCCAAATAGTCGAAGATTCGATGCTTCGATTGGAGGAGCCTGATTCGACTACCGATCTCACGGTCGAATCTTCGCAGAGGTGTTATGAAACGAGGATCATGCCACTTTGGCTATATGAGGGCGCTCAATATCTTATTTCACATAGAACTACCGGTTTTCTGTCAATACTTTAATATTCAGCCTATTATGATAATGCTGTACTGTATATAAAAATGTGCAAAGAAAGAAGCTTTTAATAAATATTTTTTTAACGTGCGTGAATAAATCCAAACACCCCGTGACAGATTTAAGTTTCACTTTCAATCCGTGACCGACAGAGGAGCGTCTTGGCGGCAAGGATTTAAATCTTTAACAATGTCTGGGATAAGAAAATCTAAAGTGTGGATGTACATCATCAGAAAGGATATTCTCCAAGGCTGGATTTAGCATCAGGTAAACCATGATCGCACTTCTGCCGGCCAACGTTAACAAGTTGGTTTTCCACGGGACATTCTAAAATGCTTAACGTGAAAAAAGCTTTTAAAACGCTTAAAAGGCACTTTAACGTGGCTTAATGTATGTACACAGTACACACTTTATTAAGAAACCATACTATGTGCAGATAAGCAGATGAACCCAGAATATGAACGCAATGCGTTCCTCCTATAGTAAAGCGTTTTCTTTACATAATTTGATATTTTAATTTAACTATTTTAGGAGATTAAGCCATAAACGCTTTTCACGTTTTAGAATGTATTTTATCCACATGCACAATTTGAAAAGACTCCATCGGACACATACAGAGTGAAAGACTGGATTTGTTCTCTCGATCAGGTAGGGTACAAGTGATTTCAAAACTTTTCAGCCGTTTCTTATTTGATTTTTGGATGCTGTGAACATTTTTAGCTAAAAAGACTGCCACTCCAGTTTAGCATTTATTGAGTTTAGCATTTATAAAGTTGAAAATTCTGGCTACTATTGTTATTTTAATAATTTTTTATTATTATTTTATTTATTGATCTGTCAGGGTTATCTAATCTAACTATTTGTGGCTTGTGTTTTGAATATATGTTCCCCTGCACTTTAAGCATTCTGCACACATTTGCTCCTCATCTTGTGACTTGATTCTGATTTATTTCGTTTTGTATTTTTAATTATTAGAAAGGTGTATTCTGTTCTAATTTAATTTTGTAAATTAATTGTTTATTTTTTCAGTGCATCAATGTTGTGCTGTACTTAGAGCCTCCTCGCACAGGTAATTTAGCCAATTTAATTTGATTTGCATGTGAAATGCAAATCCTGTCTGCAGTGTGGCCTTTCTGGAGTTATTTATGTTATTTCTTAGTTTTATTGATCCAAAATGTTTTTATACATTTTCTTCTATATCTTTGTGTGATTTTCTGTACATCACCACTTTGAAATGTTAAAGCCCCGCCCTCAGCCCCACCCCCATACACATGATTCGACTATTAGTCGACTATAGGCAAGACTTGACGATTCTGATTCGACTATGAAAATCCATAGTCGGGGACACCCCTAAACTAAACAATTTAATTACACTTCAAATATCTTTTTTTCTGAATGTGGTTTCTGTCATTTACTGTAGTTTTTATCACACTGATGTAAATTCAAGTGTTTGTTTTTAAAATAAGTTTGTTTTTAGTTTTTAACGGTGGTGTGATGTCATGATTGACAGCTGTGATTGACAGGTTCTTTGAGCGAAGGAGTCACTGAAGCACCAACAGACTTTTTTTCGGGATCTTCGGAGGACTGAGGAGATTGGAGCTTTAAATTTAATATCTAAATTTCTATAATTAATTATTTCACAGCGAGAGTGAGGGCTGGGCCTTGATTTCGCGGCTTTACTTCCTGCTCACTACTGCGCAGGTCTGGTCCCGAAAATCGCTACTGCGCAACTCAAGCCCCAAGATGTCAGCGCCATATCGGGACACTGGCGGCTTCACTTCTCACCAATGGAAGAGAGCGAAGGGGCGTCATCCATATTTTTTTTACAGTCTATGGTCGGTATTCGGGAGAAAGAGTTGTCTAGGAGAATGCAGAAAATGTCAAAGAGAGAGCTTTTTTCCTGGGCCCGGTGAGTAATAAAAATGAGTGTGAAAAAGCTTAATGGACTGTGTCGCTTAAGATAGGTGATACCCCCATTAGTTTTAAGATAGATATGGAGCTGATAGGGAGATAGGGAGCTGATATAATTGTATTGAACACTGTGACATTAGCCCAGGTGGATCACTAAAATACATCGGACATTTTACTACAGAAGCGGAGCATAAATGTAGAGAGTACGCCCTTACCGTGTATGTGGTAGCGGGATGAACTGTCAGTAACCTTCAAAGCTGATGGACAGCTGCTGAGATGGTGCCCGTCAAAAGAATAGAGCAGATAAGCAGAGTTTTTGAAGGGAGTGGTACAATGAAAACGAAGGTGAAGAGCCATATGCGGTGGGTACCATTACCTCTAATGCCAAAAGTTAAAGCAGAACTAGGGAGAATGAAGGAACAAGGTAACATGGAAAGAGTCACACAGCCTACAGATTAGTGTGTACCCATGGTACCTGTCATGAAGACTAATGGCATGGGCAGAATTAGTATTGTATTAAATAAACTGAATAAAATAAACAAGATTCTAGCTGAAGCATCCTTGCATCATTAGACACACATCAGGATTTTGTCAGATTCCGTTATGTGAGAACAACAGCTCGCTGAAGACATTCATCACTCCAGTAGGGCATTATTGTTTTAAAAAACTCCTGTTTGGAATCAACATATCCCCGGAAATCTTCCAAAGAAAACTGAATGAGCTTCTAGTGGACATGGAAGGAATTGCTGTGTACAAGGATGAAGTAGTTGTTTAAAGAAAGGACGGGGCCGAGCATGACAATCACCTGAAAAGAGTGCTGGAAGGGATGGAAAGTGTGGGCCTCATATTAAATAAAGATAAGTGTGTATTCAGGAAAGCAGAGTTGAGTTTCCTGGGACATAGTGGATGTGCAAGGTATCAGAGCAGACCCTGGAAAGGTACGTGTTATTGGTGATTTGCAAGAGCTGAACAATGTAAATGAGTTGAGGAGGGCATTAGGCCTCATAAACTAGATGAGTAAATACATTCCAGACTTGGCAATAAAAGGGGGTCCTTTGAATGAGCTGCTCAAGAAAGGAAAAGCATGGACATGGGATCCACCTCAGAGAAGCGCATTCAGCACACTAAAAAGCTCGCTCACTAAAACTCCACGTGTGGCACACTATGATCCCGAAAAAGAAACAGTGGGATCTTCGGATTCTAGCAGCTACAGTATTGGTGGCGTTTTATTGCAAAACCATGATGACAGCTGGAATCCTGTCGCATGCTGTTGTAGAAGACTGTGTAGCGAATGAGACCAAATCAGACACAATTGTTGGTACATGTACCATAAGATGGTCCTTGTTGTCATGACCACGATCCGATAAGGTTTTATGGGTGTTAAAGGAATGTGGCCAAATGCAAGAGAAAGAGAGAGACCATGGAAAGACAGAAACAATCTGCAAAACAGACTCTCCTGCATTCATTTAGTGATTAATTGACTAACATGAAATTAAAATGCATTCCAGAACATTTTGAGAATGATTTACTGTTGTGTGTTGTGTCTTGTGTCTTGTAATAATTCTGTTGATTCTATGATCTCTTTGATACTATGTAGTTATTACAGGACCAACGGTCAGTGTACCCCACTTATACCATGTTTGGGCTCGATAAATTGGTACTTTGAAGATCGAAATGATTGTGTACATGATATGCCAAAGGCTGTGCAACACATTAGTTTTACTAAGAATCTTTCTTAGTAGTGTCATTAAACACCAATCCAGCATGCCAGTCCGAGTGAGCACGCTTAAGACAAAGGCTTGTAAATCCTGGTGACAGAGGAAACTCCCGCCAGAAATTCTACCCTTCTCATTGGGTGAACCAGCCTGCATAGGGCTGTCCTTTGTCAAGCTTTAAAAAGGCCTTTTCACTAGATCAGCCCACTTTTTGTGTTTGTGCTGCTGGCCTCCACTGTACTTCTGCTGATACTGGGGAAAACCCCTCCCCCATCCCTGGGCCCTGGGCCCAGCAGGCCGGAGCACTGCCTGCCATGCTTTCACGCTCCCCAAAGGTAGACAGACTGCCTCTTCTTCAATCCAGAAAAACTGCAACTTTACCATCATTGAAATGGCAACGATCAACTCCTGGCCCTCTTGGCACTTCAGGAGGCCGCACCGTCCAGCGTGCACTCAGCAGGCCAGGACAGCAGGTTTCGACACAGCCATGTGCTCGAAGCCACCATGCAAACTCCGACCCAAGACAGCTTCGGAACCACACGATGGCAACTTGCACCATGACTTTTGACCCTCACGGACCCACCAACGGACTCATTTTTCAACCACTTCAAGAATTGTCCACGATTGCAACTGACCATGCAAGTATTTAATGAGATGCTTTGAAAATGATCAGCTGATGGTTCTTTTCATGCTAAAATAAAATAGAGTTCTCCAGAGTTCTGTTTCCTGTTTCCGGCTCCATAACACTCACACCTTTACCTATGCATGTATGTATGAATGTATGTATGTTTGTTTAGTGTTAGTTATGTTTGTGATTTAGTTAATAAAACTTGTGCACAATTATGAATTTGATTTCTGATCCTCTGTTTGCATACAAAGTCCCTTTTACGATCTTAATCCAATTACATGCTCTAATTGCTGTACACAATAAGGAATATTTATTTTTCAGTGACTCTGAAAGATACACTTTTCTTAGAATAAATGAATAATCGAAGAGTTTGTTGGAACTGATTAATTGATTGTAATATTAATTTGGCTTACCTCAAAATTAATCTAATTAACTGAACCAAATATTAATAATTAATCATTATTGGTAATTATGGATTATTAGTAATATTTCCCCTTTGAGCTAATATCATTACAACTGACATATTCTGAACCGAGATACGCCCAGATATGAAAGAAATGCCTTGCAGGTGTATGTGCATGTGCAAGGTTCCAGAAATACTTGGTGGGAATGGACACATTTAAATTAATCACTGATCCATTAATAGCACTGATCAAAATTAGAAACTTGGACAGTGTGCCAGTGAGATGTCAGAGACATCACTGCTGTTTAATGCAAAAGCGGAGTATGCACTTGGCAAAAGCTTGGTTGTTACAGATACATTGTCGCATAGCCCGTTTGAGCCCATTGAGCACTTTGGAGAACTTCATGACAGCAGATGTGAGTTTTCATGTGAATGCAATCATCGGATGTCTGCCGGTGTCACAGCATATGTTGAAAAAATATGAATGGAGACACAAAAGCATGAGCAGCTACTAACAGTGGAGAGATTTCTAATGGGACGATGGCCAGAATATGCTAAAAGCCTTCCTAACAGTGTACAGAGTTTTACAGAAAGACTCTTTGTCAGTGAGTGATGGACTGATTGTGCTGGGGAATCGCATAGTAGTTCCAAAAGTGATGGGACATGAGATGCTTAGCAGAATTCACGACGGACACCAAGGTTTGGACACCAAAATGCAGGACACAGGATCAAGAGACTGTGTGGTGGCCACAAATTTCTGAGGATCATAGATGAAACATAGAGACATGTATTTTTTGCGTAGAAAATAAACATGCACAGTGCAAGGAAACCTCCATAATCAAAACCGTTCCTGGAAAGGCCATGGTAGTGAATAGTCACATACTTGTTTCTGCATGAAAGGAAACAATGGTGAAGCCTGGAGAAGCTTTTGTGGTGTGTACGATATTCAGCACATTACAACAAGTCCACACAATCCACAAGGTAACAAGCATGCAGAACGCCAGATCAGACTGCAAAGCGTAACTGAAACAGGATGACCCGTTGATAGCACTCATGTGTTTTCGAGCTACCCCTACCACTTCTACCACGGTCAGCCCAGCGGAATTGCTTATGGGAAGGAACATCCGCACTACTCTACCCACATTATTAAAAACCTGAGACCAAAGTGGTCAAACAAATCAAGTGTAAAAGAGAAAGACAAAGCAGAAAAAGAAAAGCAAGCATACTACTTTAACAGATGACATGGACTTACCTGTTCTTAGACCGGGCAATTTAGGCTTTTTAAAGCTGGATGATGAATCAAAATGGAAAGGATCTTGCTACGTTGCTTGTAGAGATCACTACTCAAAGGTGATATGAGGTTATCAATGAAAAGGAGGGAGAGAAAAGGAGAAATCACAGGCATCTTTAATTGCTGCCTGATGGAGTTCCAGGCTTTCAACCCGGGCGGGCAGGGCCGCCTTGGGCTTCGTAAGCCAAGGTGATGGCATCCACTATCCAGTGGGCCATCCTCTGCTTGGAGACAGCCTTTCCCTTCTGCTGGCCTCCGAAACAGACGAAGAGCTAGGGGCTGGGTCTGCCTCCCTCGAAGGCAGTGCTTGCAGGTTCACCACCTGGTCCCGAAAGGGAGTGGTAGGAACCTTGGGCACGTATCTGGGTCTCAGGAGGATCACGTGATAGTTATCCGGGCTGAATTCTAGGCACGATTCGTCGACCGAAAATGCATGTAGGTCCCCTACCTTCTTGATGGAGGCCAATGCAACCAGGAGAACTGTCTTACAGGACAGGATTTTCAACTCAGCTGATTGGGAGGGTGCAAAGGGTGATCTCTGAAGTGCTGAAAGGACTGCCTGGGGTAGGTCTCCTAGAACCTCCGCGTCCCATCCAGGGACCAGACATGGAGTTTCCAGAGGTCCGGATGTGGGTGCCACAGGGTGCCCCGTCTCTGAGATAGCAGGTCCCGGGGGCCAGTGGCGGAACAGAAATAAAAGGAAACAAAAGATTCTCTACGTGGCCCTCCACCGGGGGAAGGAGCGGCGCCTTCGCCACTTCCTGAAGAGCAGTCCGATCCACCTCTGGGTCGCCCGTCTCAGGGTTGTTTGCACCTGTGCTTGCCTCCTGGTTTGGCCAGAACCAGTACGGCCCGCCCCGAGAAACCAATCATCCAACTGAGAAGGTTCAGGACATGGTGGAGGGTTCTACTCAAGCCTGATCTTCTCAGTGGCCCGGGAAAGCATAGCTGCACATTCTGGATCGGACTCGGGCAACGCTACACTCCCCGAAGGGGGTAACGCAGCCGAATCTTCATCTCCAGAGGAGCGAAGCTTCCCCTCTGATGCTGCGATTGACATCTGGTCGTCAGGAGGAGCCCCAAAAGACACGGCTGGTTGTTCATGAGAAGGACCAGCAGTTTCTTTTGTAAGCTCCAGCGGCGGCCACATTTGTGAGGCGTGAGAGTCCCACGCAGATTGTCTCGGCGGGGAAGCCCTCACGGTGATCCTCAGATCACCCTGGCTAAGCACCGAAGTAGGCCTATTCTGCGGGGCAGAATAGACGCTAGATCGGGGCATAGGCGAGGGGACTGCACCTCCCTTGAGGTAAGCGAGTCTCGATCTTAACACGGTCATAGTCATATTCCCGCAATGGAAACATGAACTATTCACAAAAGCTGCCTCAGCATGCTTAATGCCCGAACATGTGAGGACTATTGTGGCCATCTGCTGGCGCCAGGGAACGACCACACCCAGAAACGCACAAGCGAAATTACATCCTGAAAAGGATGCAGGGTTCGCTTGTGTTGCTCTTTTGTGAAGAAAAAGAAAGAAAATAAAAATATATACTCTTTCCAATAATCTCACCCAGGGAATGGCCGCAGTGTACAGCAGTGCTGTAAACACTATCAGGGAAACGCCCACCGATACCGACACAGAAATAAGCTTGCTGTGAAAACAGTAGTTGTGTGAGCTTAAGCTCGCGGCCACTCGCTGATCGCGCCATCACAACAACACTGGAACAGAGAGTCTTCAACGCTATTAGAGTCTTCATAGAAAGCTCGGCTCCGAAGTGAAAGACAATGTGTGCGTGCGCCCGCTTCCTGTTTATACCCGTGCTACGGGGCGGGGCGGGGCGGGGCGGGGCAGGGCGGGGCGGGGCGGGGCGGGGCGGGGCGCATGACGTGATTCACGCACGCCAACAGTCATTGGCTCGTTCTGTAGACACTCGAAGTTGATAGGGCTCCCTGAAGTGATCCCAATTACATGTCACGTCGACGTTACGTCGAACGTGAGTGACTGTAAGGGAACTCAAAAAATAATAAAAAATCCTGATATGCGAGTTCTAGAGTTAAATACATAGACGTTGTTAGGTAAGGTTACTGGTATGGGGGAAAACATGTAAATTATGTTGTAATCGTATAACAGAAATGTAACCTGAAGTATTTGACTAAAAGGGGAAGGTGTCAAGGTATCATGTAATACCTGAGCGTAAGTGTGTTTGTGATGTACAGTAGACTAACTGAATACAATGTTGTTCTAACCCTTTCACACGTACGATCACACCGGTGTGATCAGTCTAGGCTGGTCCCTGGAGCGTACGATCACACCGGTGTGATTAGAACGGTCAGTGCATCACGTGATCAACTGCTAAATTCAAATGTGCTTTCGCGCGTTGGCTGGCGCTGAGCCAGAGACAGGCGCGCTCAGAGCTGTCATAAATCACAACTTTTCAGTGTTTTCAACCACATAATGTTTATTTTAGATTTCAGACATATATTACTAAAAAAACAGTACATTAGAGTTTGTAAAATACACACTGATGTCAGAGGAAGAGGCAATAATAATCCTTTCCATCATAATCAGACATGTTTTATTCAGATACACATTGTGAAAGTAACTTTAAAGTTTACTCTGTTCTTCTCCCAGTTCACAAGCCACTTACTTTTATGTATTTCGGGAGAAGTGGATTAATTCACGTGTTGTAAATCCAACAGATCCGATTCTCTGCGTCTGCAGCACAAACTAAAATGGCGGCGCCCATCGCGCATACAGCTCAACTAACGCGATCGTTATAAAGGTGTTTAAACAACAAAACACTTCCACTTGCATATATTTGACAATCGGAATATCAGATATTTCATGCCATATCCAACAAATGTGAATATTTTGAATAAAAAAGGAAAAATGACATAAAAGCAGATCATCATTCATTCAGCTCTGTTGTTGCTGCGGTGTGTCACGTGACAAGCAATGACGCGTCACCATGGCAACCATAAAGCGACACGTTCTAAATAACGGTCGCCTTGAAAAACTCACGCTGGGAGGTCAGCCAGAATATTTTAAACTTACGTTTGAAAGGGTTAAGGGGCTCTTCAATAAACCTCAAGCGATATGACTAATGCCTCCTTGAATGCCTCCAGAAAGTTACTTTCTTTTAAGCTTTTTTGATGAACACTTGGCTGCTTATTATAGTTTATTTTTGAAAATTAAACTTTATTATTGTAGATTTTAAGGAACTGTTCATATTTTTTGATGTGATATTTGAAAAGCTGCTTTAGCACCATTGATCTAAAGCTATCGAAAGGACTGTTCAGTTAGCTTTCAGCCTGCGATCAGTGCTAAACACAGGCATGTTCTCTACTTCAGGGGGTCATGATCTTTCAATGGGGTTTGACACAGAGTCACCAGAGAAGAAAATGGGGTTGCATTGGGTTAATCATGTCCAATTTCTCTCATTGTAAGATATTCTTTCTCTGACCTGACATTAGAAAAGGACTTTCCAATAGATCCTATTTTAATGGTGGGCTGTTAAAATGCTTGTTTTTGATTATAAATATGGGGACAGGTGAGCACAGTCATTTACGTCATTACATTAATGTCACTAACTGACTCTCACTTGCCAGATTTTTGTAGTACATACAGTATAGTGGTTTTTGTGTGCAGTTGTGAGTGCATTCTTGTTTCTCTTCCACAGCCTACAAAGTGAATCAGCACTAACGCTGATTCTGAATGAGAGTTTACACAACACATTCAGGTTGACGGTTTGATTACTTTGTCATTCACTAATCTTTAATGGAAGTATTCTGCATGTTGTTATATAAAGATAAATGTTGGTCACTTTATAGAAATGCATTATTTTAGATATCCTCATCAAAGTGAGCAATACTTCATGACAGTTAATCAGGCCTAATCACATCAAATGTCAATATTTCATTAAATTACAATAGTTAATAATAATAAAATCCCCTCACAGCCTCATTTTAATCCACAAAAAAAATTCAATATGACGTCTACCCTAAAACCCACGAGTCATAAGAAACCCAATAGGCTATTCATATTCCCCAAGCTACCACCCCCTGCCTTGAATTTATAAATGTATTATTGACTGATTTAATTAAGATACTGACTTAATGAAATGCAGTATTGTTTAGTTGGACTCTGGCTTAAGTTCGATTTGGCCACTTCTGGACTCAGACTTGACTCGGATTCGAGTGGGTAAAGACTCATACTCGACTTGGACTCGACTAAGGTGGACTCAAACCCAACACTAGAGAATAAGCCAGTCAGACTGCTCGGTTTCCTTCTTGTATTTCTCTGGCTTCATCGCTATTGCTGAGAAAACAGATATGCTTTGACAAGTTTTCAGCCAAGGGACATTTTCCTGACAATCTGGGGAATATAATTTCTGCCTGGTAATTACAACACCAGCTGTTGAAAAGTATTTACATGTCATTAAAATAGTTTCTATCGAAAGTCACACAGAATGTGTGGCAGAAGTCTGTATGCTGTCTCTTTCTTACTTCGTATCCCTGTGCGTCTGCTCAGCACAGTCAGAGATGTCAGTGTGCAGTGACCATATGAGAAAGAGCTGGTGTCCAGGGGGCTGTGAAGAGCGTCCAATGTCGCACTCTCTCTCTCTGAAAAGAAAGAAGGCACATTTGTGAAGTACCTTCCTGCCTTTTGCTCACTACAACTGTCAATGCTGTCAGCTCTGTTAAGAAATGTCTGGTAAAAATAGATGGTCTAACTTGTGCTATCTTTGTTTGCCTGTTATGAATTACACACCTGCCAGCTGAACATTTCTCTGTTGATTATACAGTAGATGGTGAAAAAAATATTAACTATATATGCACTTTTCATGCCCTGCACTTTTCTGGTCTCTGAACGCTGATAATTATGACATCAAACATGTAACAAGTTCAGGGGTCCACAATTCATTTCACAAATGACATGCAGATTGTGAAACACTTTTATATCTTTTCAAAGAAAGATTGCATCAAAGGAGAAAACAGCTTCATATCACTTTCATTGAGCCCTTGTAACATGGTTGTCATCTTTTAAGCTGTCAATGCCTTGAATAACTTTTTTTTTTTTTTTTTTTTTTTTTTTTACATTTAATAACATTATTCGTTATCCAAAAACTGCAGCCAGCTGCACACAAACATAATATTGAAAGTTCAAGAAGTAGTTTACCCCAAAGTTGAATAAAAAAGTAGGGAATTATATTAAATAAAGAAAATATTATTTTTACAACCAATATGATTGATTGATTGATTGATTGATTGATTGAAAATTGCAGCATTATTTTAATTTTAACTAAGCACCCTCATTGCAAGTTTCCATTGCCAACAAATTAAGCATATTATTTATTATATTGATGCAATGTAAATTATACAACTTTAAAATTAAAATGAACTTACATGCATACGTAAAATACATAAAATATTTATTCCTAATACTAATATTTGTTTTATTACTCTTAATTAAAAATACACTGTACAAAATTAAAGCATTTGCATGCTTTATGGTATTATTTTGGGAAAATATTTCTTAATTGTCATAAAATGTCTGTCATAATGCTAAATAAATAAATAAAAATCTCAATGATCATAAAATTAGGCTTCATTTTCATAATTTTCGAATTTGGACTGACATATGACCTGCAAATGATTTTTGACACCCTACTACATTTCTTTGTTCATTTTCTTGTCTCGGCATAATATGTTGATAACTTCCCGACTTGCCAAAAATTCTTCAAATGTGCTCAGATAAGCACATTTTGTGTAATCAATTATTCAATTTCCCCCTCTTCCTGAACAGAGAACAAAAGATTGTCCGCTGAATTTCTTTTTGTTCTGTTGTAATTATGCGATGACCTTCTGTGTCACGTTCATAAGCCGCTGAATGCGACTCAAGGTCCCAATGTCAAGAGGCAGCCAGATAGTCAAGATGTTCCCCCTTTATTGCTACGCTGTGTTAAATGTCAAGAAGAGGCCGCAAAACCTATTATGTTCCCCATTCTGCATTAATGTGTGTCTTTTAATGAGCACATAAATTCATACATTAGCATAAGCCTAAGGGAAGGCCTCAACGTGTGCCACATGCTTCCTTCCACTAGGTGGCGAACTTCATGTTTTCGTAGAAAGGCCCCTCCTGCTCCTTAAGTGTAGTTGGATGTGGTCGTGGGGATTTGTCCCCCCGGCTGGAAGCTTTGTTGAGGAGCTTCGCATATGCCTTTAGGGTAAATTGGAAAGATGTTGTTTAGACATCTATACAGCTGTTGGTGTGAAGCCATGCGGATCTAGCTCGTCCCTGCCGAGAGCAAACCGCTACATTCACACGGGCTCAAGAACATGCTGGGTCTGCTGAAGAGCTGAAGGGCCTTACAGATTTGCCATATGGAGCCGCTTATGGAAAAACAATGTATGCTGGAGGTCTTAAAGAAACAGATGTACAGTATGTCTACATAGAAGACAACAACAACAAAATAAAATACACTTTATTTCTGGAATATTTATTTTTTTAACATAATAATTCATGTAATCATATTATATATTATAATTTTATATAATTCATATAAAAAATGTTGCAGCATATAATCAAATTCAAAGTGATATTTCTTTTCTAATCCTTTTCATTCTTCGAATCTGTGATCAAAAGGTTTTTGAAAATCGGCTAATCTAAGATGAAAGGCATTTCTTATTTGCATGTTCTAGACTGCCATTAACCACATTACTTTCACTAAAAATATTAATATGAATGGCTTTAAAGGTGAAATATGGAATGTTTTCGATGTAAAATAAAACAGTATGATGCCATAAATCATGTCACATACTGAGAGTTGTGCTATTGCGTTTTAAGCGATTGGATTTCCATCTGGCGAACAATAATAAGAGTGACCCACAGGAACTTGCACTGAAGGCCAGATCTAGGGAGCAGAATGCATAGAGACTTAAATGTGTTTGTGTTTTTTATTTATTTTTATTTTTACTTGGAGCATTAACTAGGAAGGCCTTCGTAAATACCCAGAAAACCCATCAGAACACATTAGCAACTGCATTGAAACACCCTGGCAACCATCTACAGCACCTCAAAGTATTGAGTGAATGTAAACATTTTTGCATCTGTGTTTGGTGCCATAAGCAGTGCCACTTTTAGGGGGGTATTTTTAGGTGAAGCTGTTATGGTGCAATTTCTTATTCGACCTTCCCCAGGCAGTCGGTTCGACTCCAGCTCTGATTTCTAAGTATCTCCATGGAGCCCCTGCTTCAAGCTGCATGCCCGGTGAACATTCCTCTTTTGCTAGTCTGATGTAGTGGTGCATGTTATCGAACATTTGAGTGGATGCCTCCAGTGATGGCGGAGTTACAGAGCTGTGTCAGAAAGTAGAGAATCCAGACAGCGGGCCATCCACAGTGCTCATGTGACAAATTAAGATGGCAATCCTGGAATTTGCAAGCCTTTTCAATGTCTGTCTCCCTGTGGAGATTGGACATGATGGAATAATTTTGTTCCGTGTTTCTGGATTTCAGCTGAGGGCTATTATGCCATATTCCAAGACCCCATGAAACGGCTCAAGAGGAAGCTGAAGCAGCACAAATCATATCGTTTTGCACCGATTAGTGTAATGAATTAAATTGTAATGCTTTACAATAAGATACTATAAATCAACAACAAACATTTAATACAATATTTATTAATCTAGGTTAATGTTAATATATCATTATACTTTTGTTTATTGTTAACCCTCTGGGCTGCGTTTCCCAAAAGCATCGTAAGCCTAAGTTGATCGTAAAAACGATTGTACGACTGATCTTAATATTATAGTCTGTTTCCCAAAAGCATCGTAGCTTAAGTAGCACTTGAAAATCTTCGTAGATCTACGAGTGCTCTGGAGTAATCGTACATCCCCAAGTGCATCGTAAGAAGACAGATTTATGAGGACACCTGCAGGACAACCGGCAGATTACACCTTTAACTTTATTCAAATGCAATGTGATTATAATATAAGGTTTTGATTGTACTTTATTGTACACTTTATTACTCTTTTTTTGTTGTTGGTTAAATAATGTATAAATTAAATAATTAAAAAGGTCAGAAAACAAAACAAAAAAATAGAAATAATTTAATCTAATAAGTTTAATCAAAATTAATGTAATGAACAAAAAAATAAATTAAAAAAATCCTTTAAATCTGTTAAAAATTACATCTTTGTTTCACTCTATCTCCTCTAAAAGGACATTAATTTCATCTTTTTGAAAGGTATCTTTTCGTTTTTTTTTTTTTTTTTTTTTTTTCAGCCATTTTGTCAGTGCCTCCGCCTGTAGGTGCTTTATATAGACTTGTCTTGATTGCTAATCCACAACAGATGACAATTATTAGGTTAAACGTTCAGAATACGATTCCATATAAGGTTATGTTTCAGCACTTCACGAATGGACAGCGACTCTTAAGTAGCACGTAGAGCGTTCTCGCGTGCATTTTTGGGAAACGCTCGTGGAATTGCTGCGAGCATTCGTAACCTTGCACGTAGAAAGCGCTCTTAAGAGCTAAGATACATCGTTATCGGGAAACCCGGCCCTGGGCTCTATGGTGTTTTTGGGGCCCTTGGGATGTTTTGACATGCCCTGACTTTTGTGCTTTTTTCAGTTATTTATAAACATGTTAATGGCAAAGGTGTAAATTCACTCTATAAAGCACAAACATGGCTACCATAATATGTGAGCAACATGTATGTAGATGTTTGTATTTTTAAGAGAATAATGTTTATGCGTGGTTATTGAAAAAAATAAAAATGAAAGTTGCTGAAATAAGACCACAAAAACATACTAAATATGTGTCAATAAGACTGTTGACTAATGGATGTTGTCGCTTCGAGTTCTGGCTTCAAAATTATGTGAAAATAGTCTTGCTTTATCATTCACAATAAAACAATACATTGATTTAAATTGTGTAAAACAGGTTTTGCTTGGAAAGCCAATATGCGAGAGGGGCGTAAAGGGGGAGTAGTTTACACCTGAGAATACAATACACTCTGCATAATTAGCCATTCATTCAGGTGTGACACTGACTGAGCCAAGAATAAATGCGAGGACAAAAGATATATTTAGAAGAAGACTTATATTGACCATTTAAGATTTTGCTTACATCTATCTTGTAAATATGTTTTGCTATTTTATTAAAAAGGTTACAATTACAAAAATAATTACAATTTCAAAAATATTTCAATATTTCAATTATAGGCCTACATTTGATCATATGTATTCATTAGTTTGAATATAGCCAACATTGGAACATCTAACATCTTAGACTTTGACTTTATTCTATGACTTTATTTTTGACAAAAATAGTATTATATATATATATATATACACACTACTGGTCAAAAGTTTTAGATCGGTAAGATTTTTTATGTTTTTAAAATAAGTCTCTTCTGCTCACCAAGGCTGCATGTATTTGATAAAAAACAGTAAAACAAAACAGTATAATTGTGAAATATTATGACAATTTAAAATGACTGTTTTCTATTTTAATATATTTTAAATTGTAATTTATTCCTGTGATTAAAGCTGAATTTTCAGCATCATTACTCCAGTCTTCAGTGTCACATGATCCTTCAGAAATCATTCTCATATGATGATTTGATGCTCAAAAAACATTCATTATTATTTTCAATGTTGAAAACAGTTGTGTACAATTTTTTTTCAAAATTCTTTGATGAATAGAAAGTTCAAAAGAACAGCATTTATTTAAAATAGAATATTTTCTAACATTATAAATGTCTTTACTGTAACTTTTGATCAGTTTAACTCATCCTTGATGAATAAAAGTATTGATTTATTTTATTTATTTCCCCCAAAAATAAAAATAAAATTCTTACTGACTCCAAACTTTTGAATGGTAGCGTTTAATGTTACAAAAGCTTTCCATTTCAGATAAATGCTCTTCTTTTGAACTTTCTACTCTTCATAGCATCATGAAATAAAATTGTAAAAAACTGTTTTCAACACTGATAATAATCATAAATGTTTCTTGATCCTCAAATCATCATATTAGAGTGATTTCTGAAGGATCATGTACTGTTCTGGAGGAACATGTCTAAGTTCTGAAGGAAATTCAGCTTTGATCACAGGAATAAATTACACTTTACTATATATTCACATAGAAAACAGCTGATTTAAATTGTAATAATATTTCACAATATGACTGTTTTTGTTTGTATTTTTAATCAAATAAATGCAGCCTTGGTGAGCAGAAGAGACTTCTTTTAAAAGCATTAAAAATCTTACCGATCTAAAACTTTTGACCGGTAGTGTATAAATATATAACATATGAGCAGAAATTGCTAAACAAAAGCTTATTTGATGTGGCAGTAGACTATATTCTACAGTAAAAACTGTACCCAAATCTAGTCAACAAAATGTTGTCTTTCATATTTCGCCTGACTGTAACGTTGTTTTTATGAAATATTAGGGCATATAAATGTTAATTTGCAGTTAAATACGTTGCTTATACAAAGACATTTTATTTCAACATATTTCAGTCGATTTTTACTCATCTCAGTATAGCAAAGCATTTTAGTTGATTAAAGCGGTTTATTCTTTCACACACAGACACGCGATTCATATTTAGGCTAAACAGTCTTTACAAATATGTACCCTTCATTCATCTCACAGAAATGCGATTCATATTATAGAAACGCGATTCATCTTTTTGCGGTTTACATAGGCCTACAGTAACATTATTCCATAACGTTATTTATTCCACATTAACACTTGAGAAAAGATAACTTAGCCTACCTCACTCCTCAGCGGGATCTATTGCTCCTCATATCAGCACTGTTCTGAGGAAACTTTTCTCCAGGATTATTAGGTAGGCTATATTATGCCTCACTCGCGGCGCACTGTGTTTACAGCTGATGTGGGCGTTTCACAGGTCTGAAATGGTTCTCAGAATTTGCGTTTGAATAGCGCGCGCTCTCCGGGGTGTGGTCACATTACATTTGAATGAGCTCTAATGAGCTCGATTGGAATCGCTCTCTTTTAATACAGATTTCACAAGCTGAGAATATTTGTTTTTTTATATAAATTACTTAATTTAAAAGAAGAGAATTCAAGCTTCATGCCTGTGCGTCTGTATGCCTGTTTGACTGAGTATTCGCTGAGTTACAGTTCATTTTCGGACGCGTTTCAGAATGGACTTAACTGACAGAAAGAAGGCAGAACTCGCATCAAATTTATTTTTCTTTATTTGGCAAAAAGCACAACACTTTGTTTTTATTGTGAGTATACACAAAAATAATACACATTTAACAGAATCGATTGATGTATGAAACTTGTTTGTAATATCAAAGTCAACAGAGCAAAATTAATTTCTTTTAACCTGATAAGAAAAAAAGCGAGCTGGTATCGCCGGCGATACCGCTGACCCCAGGGGGTTAATGCATGTTTGTTAATAATACAATGAATCTGAAACCCTCCACCTCCCCAGCTCCACCTGTCCGCTACAGGATTTGCATGTCTGTTCATGCAGCAGCAGCAGCATATCTTACATGCTCATAGCAGCATGTCTGTGTATCTAATGGCAGTTGCAAGTCCATACTTCTAGTCCTAGTCCGCCAAGACCAAATACATTAACATTGTCATATTCATTAACATGCCAAAAAGTACTTTGAAAGCTGTCATGATTGAAATATAGTCTATAACTGAAGCGAAATATAGGACCAGCTGCGTCTGGCTCTACAAGTTAGAGTGATATGAGAGACATGAAAGAAGCACCTCAAGTACCCGTATGAGCGATCATTATACATAATGTCGCCAGTCATTATTTAGGGAACAACTGACCTCAGAATGTCACAAGTGACTAATCAGAATAAAGCATTTCAGAGAGACATGTATTAAGTATAATTAGCATATAACCGAACTAATTAATATTACAATGTAAAGAATTTCATTTAAATTGAATTGAATTGAATTTGTCAGCCTGGCTAAGCTGACGTTTAGTTGGTCGACCAAAACCCCTCTGAAATTAGCATACTACATGTACTGTATATGCATAAGTATGTAAATTAGTTATATTCTAAGGCAGTGGTTTAAAATGTTGCAAAGGATAGCCATTTGCGAAATAAATGCACTTCTAAACAGATCCTTACATGTGTTACATGATCTACTCTGAATTTCCTGCTCACAGCAGCTGTGCTCTTTTCCAGGAACGCTCTTCCCCTCTGTTCCCTGCTCTCGGCAAAAATGTGATACTGACGAGCATCTACTCTTGAAGTGTCGCTCCGAATCACTCAGATCTGAGGAACGGTTTTCCATTTAGTTTTACAAGCTCTGAAAACAAATAGGAAACTACATTCCACCCCCACCCAAAACACTTCTCCACCCCAAAGTTCATCTTATGGATGGATTGAGATGGCCTCAAGGGGAACCGCGGTGCGCTATAATGCCGTCTGATGGAATGAAGGAAAAAAAACAGCTTCTTAGCTCGCATTGTTTGTCTTTAAGATAGAGTACAAATGCAGACAAGCAGAGAGCATCCAGATGATAAGTAACTCTGACACACTCAGCTGCAACACAGTTTTGTTTGTCTTTTCAAACAAGGCCTATGGCAGCTTAACCATATATTACAATGATGTTTTTTTGTTTTTTTTTTTCACAAAACCGTGAGAGTTGTAAAAAAAAAAAAAAAAAAAAAAAAAAAAAATCTCAATGCAGCTTTTATTTCAATTGGCATCTAGTTCAAATGTTTTATTGCTGGATAGATTATTGGTAAATGTGATTTTTGTTTTAATACCAACATGCTGCAACCTTTAACAGTCAGTGATGACATGTAATATAGTGTGACTATGTGACAGTCAAATCTAATCACTTATTTCTGTAGTGCTGTCACACCAAATATCTGTATGAATCCAACAAGCCCTTTGTCTAAATCACTTTTCACTGACTTTTTTCATACGCATTTCCTTTAAAGCTGAGTTTTAATGTGTGTGTGTGTGTGTGTGTGTGTGTGTATATAGGGGAGTGCGGGGCACAACCTAACGCGGGGTTAAATGTAACACAGACCTTTTACATAGTTAGTCTGGGTCAAGCAGCTTGTGTTTCCGCTCTTTTTCTCTTGCTGCCAGAAGACGGTCTCCAGCGGATTTGTGGAAAGGTTTGATAAGATTTAGAGAAGAGACTGGACAAAGAGTGTTTTGACACCATGCAAGTACATTTTTTCATCATACGTTTTTTTCCGTTTTCTGAGTATGTCACCAAATCTAACTTTATATTTCCTTAATCACTGTCTTGTTGGCTAAAACATAGCACCATTTTGAAATATATCAGCAACTGTTAGCTAGGCTTAAACAATTTTTTACACAGCGGGGTTAGTTGTAGCACAGTGTTACAACTAAGCCGCCAAGTGTACAATGATAATGAAATGAAAACAGGGAGCCACACAAATTTTCAGGTTTGCGTATTTATTTATATATTTATTTTGCCACATTTAACCATGGCCTCAGATTTGGAGGTGCTGATTCTCATCCCAGCCGCTTCACACTCGGCTGCAAACCATCCCAGTGCATGCTGAAGGTCCTGGTCTGATGGGGCAAACACGACAACATCATCCGCAAAAAGCAGAGACGAAATCGTGTGGTCCCCAAACTTGACACCCTCTGGCCCCTGGCTGCGCCTAGAAATTCTGTCCATAAAAATTATGAACAGAACCGGTGACAAAGGGCAGCCCTGCTGGAGTCCAACATGCACTGGGAACAAGTCTGACTTACTGCCGGCAATGCGAACCAAGCTCCTGCTCCGGTCGTACAGGGACCGAACAGCCCTTGTCCAAAACACGCTGACCATAATTATTGGCTCCCTGTTATTAAATACTTTTTCTAATCTCCTTTTGCCAAGATAACAGCTCTGAGTTTTCTTCTATAATGCCTGATGAGTTTGAAGAACACCTGACAAGAGATCAGAGACCATTCCTCCATACAGAATCTCTCCAGATCCTTCAGATTCCCAGATCCATGTTGGGGCTTCTTCTCTTCAGTTCACCCCACTCATTTTCTATAGGGTTCAGTTTAGGGGACTGGGATGATCATGGCAGAAGCTTCATTTTGTGCTCAGTTACCCATTTCTGTGTTGATTTTGATGTTTGTTTTGGACCGTTGTCCTGATGGAAGATCCAACCACGGCCCATTATAAGATTTCTAGCAGAGGCCGTCAGGTTTTGATTTTTTATCTGTTGGTATTTGCTAGAATCCATAATACCATGTATCTGGTGTCATAAGATGTCCAGGACCTCTAGCAAAAAAATAGGCCCACAACATATAAGATCCAGCAGTATATTTAACCGTAGGCATGGGGTACTCTTCATCCCTGTTTGCACCAAACACATCTGCTGGGTTTGCTGCCAAAAAGCCCTTTTTTTGTTTCATCTGACCACAGAATCCGGTCATGTCTGACAACTGAATATGTTGGAGTTTGTTTTTAGAGGAGCGAGGAGGATTTTTCTTGAAACTCTCCCAAACAACATGTGGGGATGTAGGGGTTGTTTGATATATTTTTTTAGGCTTTCTGATCCCCAAGACTCAAGTAATCTCTGCAATTCTCCATCTGTGATCCTTGGAGAGTCTTTGGCCACTCAAACTTTCATCCTCACCATCCATTAAGACAATACAGACACACGTCCTCTTCTAGTTGATTATAACTTCTTAATTATTGCCCTGATGGTCAAAATGGGGATTTTCAATTCTTTAGCTATTTTCTTATAGCCACTTTCTATTTTGTGAAGCTCAACAATCTTTTGATGCACATCAGAACTATATACTTTGGTTTTACTCATTGTGATGGATGATTAAGGGAATTTGGCTTTTGTGTTTTCTCATATTTAAACAAAAAATTTTCAAACCTTCAATGAAACCTTTTTTTTAAACCTTTTTTTTTAATGAAATATTAATAGGTTAAACAATGCAGATTTATTTTTTACAGCCATTTTTGATCATATTTTCCAAGGGTGCCATTAATTCTGACCACAACTGTATGTGAAGAAGCAGAAACAACATGATGTAAAATAACGCGATTATCAACATTAAACTGAAACATGTTACATAATGAAACGTCGACCCAGGACGAGCTACCGGACTGTGAAGCTTTGGGGGTGTTGATGGACTCGATCTCATACATCTGTGTTTTGATCATCGTTCTGAATCTGACCTGGATGTAGTCTTTGACAAAAAAAATATTTTCTCAGCTTTTTGCTCAAAATGTTTATTTATTTATTTTTATTTTATGAAACTCACCCACATTCAAGTTTTGATAATAATAATAATAAAAAAGAATGCATAAAGTTAGAATAAAACGTTTTTGTTTTTGTTTTTTTAAGCAGAGGATCTGTTCTTTCTTTTGATAGATATTCAGATATTCATGTTCAGATATGACAAAATATTTGTAACACTTTACAATAAGGTTCATTAGTTAACTACCTTAGTTAACTTGAACTAAGAATGAACAATACTTCTTCAGCATTTATTAATCTTAGTTAATATTAATTTCAGCATTTGCTAATACATTATTCAAATTAAAGGTTGTATTTGTTAGCATTATTTAATGCACTGTGAACTAACATGAACAAACAATGAACAGCTGTATTTTTAACTAACATTTACAAAGGTTAATAAATACTGTAACAAATACATATTGCTCATTGTTAGTTCATGTTAGTTAATACATGAACTAATGTTAACTAATGAACCTTATAAAGTGTGACCAAAATATTCTGGGGGCCATGAAACTTTTGTGAAAATGATCAAAAATGCTGGTGGCTGGCAACTTTTTTTCAAAATGCTGGCAGGGAAAGAGTTAATAAATGTATATAAACTAAAGAGAGACAATATAAATGATAGTATTTCAGTATACAAATAGTATGATGACATATGACTGATGATTACTTGCATCAATGTATTTTCATATTTTAATCGAAAAATCAAACAATAAACAAAAAAAAAACAAGGCTAAAATTGTCTACAAAATACAATTTCAATGGAGATTTGAATATGTTAAACAGTTAGGGCTGCATTACAGAATGTTAAATACTTGAGGTCAGAAACACTAACCTGAATGTTTGAGGAATATTAATACGGTGCTGCCTGACAAGAACTTTAATAGCTATGGGGGATTGAAATTTGGGGTTCTCACAGGAAGTGCTAATGATTGGATTTTATATTTTCAGCTCCAAAAACATGACCGGGAAAGTGAGGATGTTCCTTCTAAATGGAGATCAGAAGAGGAGATGGCCAGAGAGGCGACAGAACTACACAGCCTCTTCAACTAGCTTTTTTAGGTAATGATGTGTTATGAAGAGGACGGCCAATATTGTATTTTGTAATTACCAAAGGTGGGAGGGGAAAAAAGACAATGTCTGGTTCTAGGTTGCAGTTTGTTGTGCAACCAAATATCTCAATAATAATACAATAAAATAAAAGATTCAGTGCATAACGTCAGAATTTGACTGTGAACAAGCCCTCGATACAAAAGGGGCAGACTTCTTTTTGTTCTTTTTATATTCACCAGATGGGTTTTTAAAAAGAATTATTCACCAGATGTCAGATGAAGTTGAATATGCGTTGTATATGGTGGTCTGATGTGGCATGCTTCCATATACTCATCTTTTCCTTGACATGTGTTCACTTCAATTTAGGACACTTGATTGTCTCATCAAAATAGCATGATATGCATTAAAGTCAGGATTAAATTAAAATGTATTGTGAGTGATGACACATTTTGACTCTAAAAACCTCCATTGCTGCCGATGGAAAAACATACTGTATATCAACATTTGCTTTTGTCAAAATCCATAATAAAATGTCCTACCCCTTATATGTCATTTTCTCTGTAATTTCTCTTTTTTTTTTTTTTTTTTACAGCCAGAGGTGGAGGACATGCAGATGGAGAATTTCAACAATTTGATATTTTGTGACCCTTTATTCAAATTAAAATGTAAGTTCATTTTCTGAATCGTGTGCAATTTTTTTGAAAACATGTATGAACTTAGTTGTCACAAATTGCTGCACAAAATAATGAACATACTTTTGTGATATTTTTTGGTGTGTATCAGAAATCTTTTACTGAACATCAAGTACATTCATTATCAGCCATTATAAGTCTTTCTGTAAATGGGCGGAAATAAGATTTTACACAAAGGTCAAGCTGCAATATAGGAATAAAACGCTGTGTGCCATTATATTAAGTCAATTTAAACCAGTTTGGTGCGTGTAAGGATAATGGTTTGGTAAAGCATTAAACTGCTCCACTTGCACGAGTTCCGTGCTTTTACTGATGCCTGAATTGCAGAAACTTGTTTTAATGAAATCTCTTCATGCACATATTGAAAAATGACACTGCAAGCTACAGTAGCCTTAATAGAGAATCTAGAATAATCAAATAGAATAAACAGAGATGTTGCATTTGCGACAAATAAGCCTTTATTATCAGAGTGTAGTTACCTTACCCGCAGTCCCAGTGCTGGAAAGTATTATGAGTTTTATCATTTTATCAATGTGGAGATAAAATGGTCTTGACTGGCCCCTTACTCATCTGGAAAAAGGAAATACAATTCTGACAGGGTAATGTGTACCAGCCCATAGCCCTTTCAGAGTAATCAAGTTGTAAAAAAGGCCCATGAATTTTAAACAATATCATTATCCACAAGGGATTCCTTTAAGAAACAAGTATAACAGTTTGAATGGAGAAGGAATCTGTCACAACTTTCAAAACAGAAATAAAATTCACCTAGCTTAACTCCAATAGGACAGGCACACATTACCCATGTAGTTTGTTGTCATTATTTCAGTGTAAAAGGCCCGATTTCCTTCTGAAAATGCAGGTTAAGCTGGTCATAACTGGTTTAAGTTGGTCTCTCAGCCTGGTTAAGTTGATATTTGGTCGGGCAGCTGGTCTCCCGGCCTGACCTGTTGACAAGTGCCCAATCCCTTCAAAATCAAACCACGTCAAAATGACCAGCTAAAACCTGAGCCTCCGAAACATCCCGAAATGTCTCTAAATGTACAGGAAACAAAGTTGTGGCAAACTATAAAGGTGTGTAAAAGATAAGATTGAGATTAAGCTAGCTAACCTAGCTAATGTATATGAATTCTGGTAAATATGAATTTATTGGATTATACTAATTCACGAGTTCACACTTACATATAATTTTGAAGGGGTAAAGTTTAATGCGTGTTTGGCGTGCTGTCCGGAGGGAGGGCTCCGAGCTCGGAGTTCGGCCCGAACCCAGAGTACTCCCCCCGTATGTAAGTGTTTTAGGACTAGAAGCGTGGAGAAGGGGTGGTGGAGGGATGCTGCAAAAACTGTCAATGAAATGAGGTGAGACTGCTGAGTATATATACCTCTTACCATTGATTGCTGAGTGCTCTCCACTTGTGTTAATTATCTGAACGTGCTCCTCCCGAACCTTGTTAATAAAACGTCATTAGTTTAAAAGGGCAGCATGGACTTTAAATCAAAATTCCAATCTAGATTGCATATAGCAGCTTTCAATAGGTTGTTATTAACTCATTTGTCTTTTTAATTGAGTTAGTAGATCTCCACGTGGTATGCAACTGATTATGTCAGAATGTTATGACATTGTGAATCATGCAGAACCTGATTTCACTCCTGAATATCAACATGTTTGTTGATCCTGGAACAACATTTCAATCAACCATCAGATTTGGGGGACATATTTACAGTTTATGCCAAGTTTAGGCTTACAACCAGGGTTAGGTGCTTCTACATCAGTGTTATTTACAAATCATTTCCCTCTGATTTTTGGGATAACTTATGGGTAGGGTTATGTTTAGGGTTAGGGATATGGTTATGATTAATTTTTCAAACAGGAATGTTTTTCCAGGATCAGCAAAATAGGCTGAATGTGCGTGAATCATAGTTTGTACCTCTTTAGAGTTTATGGATGCTGTATTGTTATACACAACAATTACATTCTGACTATTTTCCAATATTATTTGTTATAATGCTATTAGTCGATTGTGTTCTATTAGTCGAGTGAAAATATACAGCAATTTTATTTTACTTGTAAAATTCAGTTGCTTTATAATGCCATTGATAATTAAAGGATGGAAGAATGTTACAGGAAGCATTTCAGCTCAAGTCCTCAGACATGAAAGAGTCTTATCGCTTCTCTACAAGAGACTGCTCTGTGATCCTTTTTACAAGGTTTTGCAGGCCTTTACCCACAGTCCCAAACAGAATGAGAATGAGAATGTTTTCTTCACCAGTTTCCTCCAAAATCTATCCCTTTTGAATCCCCTTCCCATCATCTCAATCGTCCAGCCTCTGAAAGTGTGAAAGAGGGACCGTGCTTGACAAGGACAGAGGTTGGGTTTGAAGCTAAAAGGAGGCACAGAGCAGAAGGCTTTTTTTTTTTTTGGAGCTGTCCTCTAGTGTTTAGCACACCTTGCTAATCACTAAGCTTGTGAGAGACATGCTGGTTTCATTTCAGTCTGTGTCCGTCTATGATTTCAAGTCACTTTTCTTCTATACTTTCATTAATATGGTAAAAGATTCCAAAATAAACCAAAAAAGTAGGGCATTTACCAAGGATTTTAGCACTACTAATGCTAATTCTAGCGAGTTAGAAATGCATATCATACTAGCCGAAAGAGGTCTAGGTGGTCAACCAAATGTGTTTTGTAACATGGTCAACAAAGTCAACCTAATATAGCTGGTTGCTTCAACCAGTCTAAGATGGTATGTTGGTCTTATTTGGTTCAAACAGGCTAGCCAAGCTAGTTTTCAGCTGGTCAGCAAGGAAGTATAAACTGAGCAGTCCAAAACTCCTCTAAAATCATTAAACCCACTTGACCAGCTATCTAAGACCTGCAAAACACATTAGGCTAGTTTTTTTCTTTTCTTTTCTTTAGTTGTCGAATTCTAACCTAGTTGATCTTAGACCCAGTAACTAGTAATCCAGTGGTTCAACCACCCAGAGCAGATTCAGCCAGTTGGAACAGTGTCTGGAACTTGCTCTTAGAGCAATACAGTACATTTGTAAAATATGTATTAAAGAAAAAAAAAGAATGTACTCTGTTCAGTGAGGTGTTCTGTACAACTTTCTATAATTAGCTAATTGCAGCTAATTAGCCTAGTTTAGCTTGGCAATTTGGTTATCTGAAAAAAAATAAATAAGACTAAGCTAAAATGCGTTTTGAAAATTAGGTGTTTATTTTAGATGTTAAATATATCGAGTCAAAAGACCTAAACAAGTGCACACTATTAAAAGGCACAGTTCATTGCACAATTAAACCCTGATTTTATTCAACACGCACAATGCAATCATGAAATAACCAAGTTAGCTGTTACACTGTACTGTGTTATGCCTTTAATGAATAAAAGGCCAAGGATATGGCCTCTTTTTGATATGAAAGGGGGTTAAATTTTGCATGAGTATCACCTGTGATATATCAGCATCACCTAAGGTTCATTTGTGCAATGCTGCATTGAGACAATAAAGCTCATTTTGTGTGTGGTGCAGGAATATATTACCAACATCATTTGCTGCTAATGGACTCTCAGCAGAGCCACTCGCTGGTTTAGGTAAATGGATGGTGTGTGTCGTTATTTGTGCATTGGGAGGAGTGGAGAGGATCAGGGGGTGATGTTCCCTCCTCTGCGCCCCCTGTTTTAATCATTAGCGTCGTCATTTTGCAGATGGGAATGTAATGGGTTGGAGGTGGCGGGTTAGAGGAACGCATACCCATTAATGCCCTTTTCGAACAAGTGGTCGTCTTAGCAAGCTAGTTAAAGTGCTTCATACCATCAGTACGATAATAAAGAAGGTCTTAGGGCAGAGATGCTGTCATTTTACAATGGGAAAATTGTCTGGAAAGCACAGGTTGCTGAACGATCCTTAGTTTTCTTTTTGTCATCATTTAATTTGTTCTTTTTTCTTTGTCAGACATAAGAAGGGACACTTGGAATGTCTTTTTTATTAACGTGGACTCACGTTAGAGGGCATTTAAGGATTCTGTACTTGACTTTGGTGCTAGGGTAGTATCATGTATGTAATAATTAAATAGTAGGCTTGGAAATGTTGTGTGGAAAAGAGTGTATTCACACATTTTGATTTCCAAATTCTGACTAGCACGTACACTACCAGCTTGTAGTTTGTTTTTGTTTTTTGAAAGAAAGAAAGAAATGAATAATTTTTATTCAGCAAGGTCACATTTAATTTAACAAAAGTGACAGTAAACATATTTATAATGTTACAAAAGATTTGTATTAAAAATACTTTCTATTCATCAAAGAATGCAAAAACACAATAATAATAAGCAGAAAATTGTTGATTGATAATTGAACATTCATAATGACAATAAGAAATTTTTCAGCATATTAGAATGATTTCTGAAGGATTCTAAATGGTTCCTGACAATGCAGGTGTCATTGTTATAGTGTAATTTTATATTTAAGTACTGAGTATACTAATAATCAACTACATGTACTTACTATAGGGTCAGGGTAGGATTAGTATTTGGTTGAGGGTTAATTGCATGTAATTATGTAATTATTTTGTTATTACTATGGTAAATACATGTAACATATGTAACAAGGACACTGTAAAATAAAGTGTTACCATTAACTACATGTACTTACAGGCTTATGTTGTGAAATATAACAAATTAATCATATATGTGAGTTTGTGTATTTAAAAGCAGTATCACACGGTAGCCGTGCAATATCAGTCCATGTCAGCAAGGCAGGCCGAGTGTGTAAATCAGTAAAAAACAGCAACGGAGTGTCTTTACATTTTTTTTTAACTACTTTCATCCGCCACGGATTCAAATCTCAGATTGAAAGTTTAACAGCTGAGCCCAAGCCTCCGTTAATATTTCTAAAATGTCACATTAGAACTAACAATGAAGGAACGTTGAGTCACCTCATTGAAGCTTATTGTATTATGTAGAGTAGTAGAGTATTATTGGAAAGTAGGGGTGTCCATGGTTAACCGATTAACCGTTAAAAATTGTGTAACCGAGTGAAACATTTTGCTCGGTTAAGTGGCGTCAATGGCGTGCATTGAATTTAGTTGTAATACATTTTTGCACCACCAGAGACCGCTAGACCAGTTTTCTAATATGAAGCGGGCAAAGAAAGCCGCGTCCGAGAGTGAAGGCTGTGCGCGAGCCAGAAACAAACATAGTATCCGCGCGCCACAGATGGCAGCCAGAGCCCGTCTACGGAGAGCCTTGGCACTTCCTATTAGCCCCATTGTATCGATCTTGGTTGCAGTTCCATTAGAATTCCACTGGAGGTGATCGCGGGCGAGTGCAGACTGAATGGGAGTCTATGGGGCTAGACGGCTAAATGTGTCTCTTTCACCCGATTGCCATTGAGAAATCTCAGATTTTATTGTAGGTTTTGCAAGTTCAACATGGGTTATAGGTCGAAAGTTGAATGAACGAGTACTTATGTTCTTTCGATTTCTTACAGGTTGAGTTGCTGTTGCCCATAACACGCTAGCATTCTGCTAATGACGTCAGCATTCTGACGTCATTGACATTTTAAAAGACTTTTTAAACCAAATAAGTGACTCTAAAAAAATCTAACACCCAGCAATGTGTAATTTCTTTGCATCTCCTTACGAATACAACATTCAAATTACTAGACAAAAAATTATATCCTGAGAAAAGTGGATTTTAAGGGTTTTTCGCCATAGACCTCCATTCATTCTGCACTCGCCTGCGAGCGCCCCCGCATGGACAGAGACGTGTTACTGCAGCCAGTCCAGAAACCGGAAGTAAGCAGAGAGTGCCAATTCTCTCCTATTAGACATTCTCTGTCGCAGCACAATAATATCTGTCTGCAGAGCCGCAGAGCCACAGCTTTACCCCAGCAGTTTTACCCCGCACATGCGCAGTTTCATCACAACAGTTTTACCCGCAGAGTCCGTTTACCGTTACATTAACCCATACAATTTGTATTATGCATTTCCTAAACATGTACTTGCTAATCAAACACTTTATATGAACAAACTACTAATCTATAAAACACAATCGGTCTTCCGACCTTTTACTATTGTGTTGATATGCGCGAGGGAGAGAGAGCAATACAGCGCTCGTGTTGTTTGAAGGCGGTGAGAGTGCGCGCGCGCGGCCGGGGCTCTCTCACTGTTTGTTCTTATGCGCCCTGTCCACTGATCTAAATAATTAGTTGTTACAACGACTTATTTGTTCCCTCGTTTTAATAAATCGTGGACACGTTGAACTAATTCCCTCCCTCGTTTTGATTTAACGAATTACAACGTGGCCAAAAACAGTTTGATACTATTAATTAGTGAATGCTAAAGACCTATTTTTTGTGAATTGGTGAATATTCAGGTGAATTATTTCGTGGCCACGAATTAATAATAATTATTAAACTGTTTTTCTTACCTGTGAAGATAGCTCTTCAGTGAAGGCCGACTATTCTCGTACAGCTTTTTATTCCTTTTTTTTTTGTGTGTGTGAATTGGTGAATATTCAGGTGAATTGTTTCGTGGCCACGAATAATTAATACCTCAGCACGTTTTACAAGACCCTTCTCGATCGCAGCGGCAACGGGCACTTTGATCACTTGATTTAAAAAACAAAACATTTCAGCGCTAGATCGCCTAAAAAAAAACGAACGAAATGAATGCTCTGCTAGTTAACTGGAGATGTTTTGTTTATTTGTATTGGTATTCGTGCCGCGAGATGTTTCAAAAGTGGTGGGGACAATATCGACCTTAGAAAATAGTGGTGGGGACATGTCCCACCCGCAAATTACGCCTATCTCGGGGTTGCGGCGCGCACACTATGGTTAACCGAGTATTAAACGCTAAGGGCCTCGGTGAACGGTTAAGGAAAAACTTGAAAACGTGCAGCCCTATTGGAAAGAGATCGGCTAAGCTTTGTCCGTCGGCATTTTGACAGTCAAAAATAGTCGATCTCCGAATGCGAATGAACTGACTCTGAATATTAGTATTGTTTCTTATATGAGCTTCCTTTTTCAAATACAAGGCCAATATTGATTTTCACTAACGATTTTCACAACAAATTATCCATGAATTTAAATGGAAATAAGCTTTAGGAGCTTTCCATCTTTACTCTCCTCCCTGTTATGTTGCAAACTCTATGTACACAAACAATGTTCTCAATGCTGGAGTTCATGTGTAGAGCCCCTGGTGATACTTCCAGCAAAGTTTCATGTTGTGTCGAGCCTTCTTAGTGTTTTAAAAATAGTGATTTTTGATGCTATCATAGAAGTGCCCCAATCACTCCCATTCAAAAGGCAATTTGACCGAAAACGAAAATACGGTCAAACTTAAAAGTGGCATTTCCATTCTAATTGTGCTTTTAGAAGTTTTTTAAAGTTTGCCTCGGGTAGATTAACAAAAAAATCCCTAGGTTGCATTTTGGCGAGAGTTACCCTTTAATCAGCAGTGTAAAATGACTTAGAAAATTGGGTAACACTTTAAAATCCATACAATGAAAGTTAGTGGGGTCCAATGTTTTGTTTTTGTTTTTTTACCCCAATGACCTTCAAAATAAGCTTCAGGAAGATGTGAGGTAGAGATTTCCCTCCTCCTTTTCACTTTTTAATTTATTTATTTTTCTAGTAAGAATCCCGTGCACCTGAATGTTTTGTTCATTACACTTTAGAGTTCACTTTATGGTGCTTTCCCTGACTCTTACATAAACATATCTCTGTGCTAAAACAGAATGTTGCTACTTGAAGTGCCATTTCATACGATTGCTCATAAGATAAAATTACACTCCCATTATATTTTGGATGTGAATGCATTGGATAACTATCAAGCTTACTCCTTCTCTCTCCCTTTGTGTTTATTCTGAACAATAAAAGTTGCAATTTGCAGGCGTCTTGATGATTACGACTTACACTCTCCTGAGAAGCATGGTGCGGTTTGTTGATATCTATAATCTTAGACTGGTTTAAAAGAATATTTCTGAATCCAATTAAAAGCACATTATGCTAACGGAGGTGGGGTGGGCCCAGAGAGGGTTTAGCATGGGCTTAGCTTGTGGCTAATGAAATGAAATGATTATACAAGGCGTCTCAGAGAAGCCCAGAGCATATAAACCTCCCTGAGTGGAGGCGCCCGTGAGAAATGATGTCAGTAACATGTCAACCTTTACGCCCGTGGGTTATACGCTAGGTTAGCATTGTTGAAATATGCAGGGAAAATCTGTTCGGTTTAAAGTAGACCAGGTTGAGACTGCCGCACAGCAGAGAGAACTGGGGAAAACAGCTAATGCACATTCATGATGAAGACAAACACATGTGCAGTCGACTGGTATTTATTCCCTGTAGCAACTGAAAAATAATTAGCGTGTCATTAGCGTCTTTTTTCTCCTCGTTCAGTAAACAGTGCAACAGGAGCACGTGAACACTAGCAGAGTGATTTGCCTCTTTTCACTCAAGATTATGAGATGAATTTATAGTGATAGATGAAGATATGTTTCAGGAACAAACTGCAGACCAGAAGTAAATGATCTGAAGAAGTTTCTTGCCCTCACGCTCATTGATTCAAGACAACAAAAGGTCAAAAACAGGTAAGGTGCGGAGATCTGATTAAACCTTTAGAGGTAGATATTTAAAATGGTAATGCTTGTTAAAGGATTGGTTCACCCAGAAATGACAAGTCTGTCAATTATTACCTTTATGTAATTACAATGTTTTTAATAACAACTCTTACAACAACCTTCCCTACTATCAATGTCCAACAGTGTATGTATAAATTAAAAGTGAATTCTGTCATTCTGAGTCCACAAAAGTGTCAGTTTTTAATTAAAATTACATATATCTTTGTCTTGCCAAAGCTTATTTCATAGCTAGCTGAATACACATACACATTTTCCCTCTTGTGGAGTTTGAATAAATAAATTAAAATACAGCCTGGTTTGAAATGGCACATAGTAATATTATTCACAAATTATATTTACATTTTATTTATAATATTTTCCTTCACATCACATTTCATATTTCTTCTCAAGCTCATTTTGAAAAAGAAGAAGACAAAAAAAAACTTTTTGAAGCAGAAATGTTGGTTGTGGTAAAGGAACACACACACACACACACACACACACACACACACACACACACACACACACACTCACACACACACACACAGTTAAGATAATCGTAATTTTTAACCCTATATAAAATATATAAATAAAAAAATTTGAGCCTGACTTTTAATTAGATAACACCTCATTTGCATATTTAAACATAAAATTTTGGAAAACTTGTAATACAATCTTTTTTTTTTTTTTTTTTTTTGCAATTATTAAAGTAATCAATAAACTGGTGAAGTATGGTGATATTTATTAGTTTTTTTTTTTTTTTACCCTATTGGGGTATCTCACCAAGCAAATAAATAACATAAAATAAATATATTAATAAAACATATCTTGGACAGTTTATCATCCATCCATCCATCCATCCATCCATCCTGTCCTGGAAGTACCCACATGTCTGTCCAATAAGTCTCACCACCCAATATCACAACCTCAATTTCACCTTTCCTTTCTCTCCTGGTCTTTCTCCCTCCTTCTTTTTAGTCTATATCTGTGTCAATCTATCTATCTCACTGTCATTCTTCCTCGGTTGTGTGACATTTCCTTGCCAATGGCTGCCTGCGGGGCATTTCAAATGTTACTTTGATCTCTGCATTGACTACCTCTGGTGCAAATGGGAGGAAAAAGGAGAAAAAAAAAAGAAAAAAACATAGTATCACTTATGGATGTGCTGTAATGCACAAAGTCTCACAAACACTGTAAATGTGCCTCCTCAGCAGCATGTGGTTTTCATTGTGTGAGGAAGTGCACTGCTTCTCCTACAGGCAGCTTTAGCAGTCGCTTGTCTTCAGCTAATGTATTTTTCCATGTGCTTCAAAATGTATTTTACATCAAATAATGTGACATTAAATATTTAACATTTTTAGCTTGCATATTCAAAGACAATGCTTTACTTACGTACTTCTTAGTACATTTATGTTGTGTTATTGTGTACGATTCATCACTGCACAAAACAAAATGTTAATCAAAATGTAATGACTTTCTCCACCTCTGAAATTACTTTTCTGCTGATGTATTCAAGGCCACATGGGCAGAAAAAATAAATAAATAAATAAATAAATCTGCCTCAGTCAATTTTTCTTTACTTAAAAGTTTTACACATGCAGAGATGAATATTACTTGTGCCAAAATGAAGTACACTCAAATGAGATATAAGTAGTTTTTTTGTTAGCTTTTTTTTTTGTCAACCGTCACCAAAATTGTTTGATTATCCAACGTTTTTCAAAATATCATATTTTATGTTCTAGAGAAGAAATAAATGTATTCAGCTTTGGAATGGCATGAGAGTGAGTAAATGATAACGGAATTTCTTTCCTTTTTTTTCTTCTTTTTGTTTGTGGGTAAACTATGCTAAATTGCGTCTCCATTTTTGCCTCATATCAAATAAAGTATTAACACTCTCCACAGCATATACTATGAGTTCAAACCTCGTGTTTGTTTGAAAATGAGTTAAGGTCACTTGTGAAATAAGCTTCGCCTGTTTTCGAGCAGTAGTCCAGGAGAGAAAAAACTGAGGGATTACTCAATCAGGGTGTGACTCGACTAAAACGCGAGAAGGCCCGGGGCCTCAATGAAGTGGACAAGGCAGTCTGAAAATTGATTCCGCCGGTCGAGCACTGCAGAGCAGGACTCCTCCGCTGTAATTCCCCGCATGCATTCATTCATTTCAGCGGTTGCTGGGATGCGGAGTACGTCAGATGCTTCTCTGCATGAAGTATGAACTGGAGTTCTCGCCGTGGGCTCGGAGATCTCCTGCACCGCGGTGCCACGAGGGCTCAAGCAGTGGAATACACTTACAGTGAAATATCATCTGTGATTTGCCTCGGGAGGCTCTGGAGAAGTGTGTACGCAGACAGCGGGTAATTTCGTGCTTCTATGTATCCGAAGCATGTGGAGACTGAGAATGTGATCCGGACCTGGCTTATACCACTGATTCATTTATCACTCGAGAGCCTTTGGGTTTCTGCACAGATGGCTGCGCGTTTCCGGTTTGTTCCACTTCGAGCGGCTCTCCATGTGGCTCCTTAAGAGGACTTTGTGAAAATACGTGAGATTTGGCTGGAGGACAGTGTCAAACTCATTTATTTTCCATAAATAGGTGCCGGACACGCGTGCAGGCTGGTTAATATATGCCCCACCTGGCGCAGTCGACTCTGTCGCCGCTGAACCTTAAGCACATTTTTCATTAGTAGGCTTCGGCCGGCCAGCAATTGTGCGCTGAAGGGATAAATTCAGAATCTTTCAAAAACGTGAAAACTAAAGCAGGTCAGGGGAGAGTACCAGCTATACATCAAAGAGATTTATCCATCAGTAATGAGTATGGTTCTGGAATATTTTCTTGTGTAGTCCAGGGACTGGCCTCTCTGATGCCAAACCACCATCATAATGGAACTACAATTGACTGCAAAGTCAGTCTATAGACGACTGATGTATAATGAATTTATTTATTGATTTATTTTTTCTTTGGGTAGTCTTTTACTTATCCAATGCATTATAATAAAAATGCAGTTAATCTACGTGTTCAAAAAATGCTCAATACATGTAGTTTAAAAGAGGTTATAGGACTCTACGGGATTAATTTCTCTGCATTGCTTATGTCATGTATTGATATACGGAACAAGCTTTGCGAAGTGCAATTTTTGGGCCCTCAATAGAAATGAAAGGGAGGCATAGATCATAGGAGTTCATGCGTGATATATGTTTATATCATGTTCTGTTTATTGGATGTGGCAGAGATTAATTTATGCATTCAGCATGATCACTAATTAATGCAGTGAATCTCTATTGATTTGTGTTGTCACACACGGCTATTGAATGTCCATAAGTGAGTGAGTGTGTTATTCATTCATTCATTCATTCATTCATTCATTCATTCATTTGTTGTTGTTTTATACTCACTTGAAAATACAATTTGATCCAAAGGTCTGTGAGCATTAAAGAAACATGCTTGTTTTCCTTAAATCTCTATTTTTCACATTACAAATGAAATCATCGTCATATACAAATCTGAGTTAAAAATGTAATTATAAGGTAAGGTAACACTTTATTTTAGAGTGTCCTTGATACACGTTACATGTAGTCACTGTAGTAATAACTATCAATTAGGCATAATTACATGCAACTAACCCTAAACTAAACCCCAATAGTAAGTACATATAGTTAATTATTATTACACAATACTTAAATGCATAATTACACTGTAACACAGAAACCTTAAAATAAAGTGTAACCAAAAGTAATTTAAGCATTTCTTTAGTATTTGGTATGCTCCATTTTATTTATATGCACTTGAGCTGCATGCCCACAAATTTGAGGATTTAAGAAGGATGTGAGAAGGTTTCAAAAACCACCTTGTACTTCTGTGGAGGCTGTAAATCCGACTATTTGCACAAAGGAGTTCACAGTGTCAATGTCAAAAAATATATATTTATTCAATTAGTGTCCCAGGAATAGTGAAATCATTTATTATTATTCCACATCCTAGAATTTACATTCATCACACTCGCTGTGATTCGGAATTCAGAATTCCATTGTATGCAGGCAAAAGAAAGAAAGGAAAAAAAAAAACCTTTGGAGGAAAGCACTCAAATGAAAACACTAACATTCACATCTCCCTGAGGGCGCCTTTGCAATAAAAGGAGAGGGCTGATTTTCATTCAGATAGAAAGCTAGTGGGGAGCGTTTGCTGCTTGTGTGATGTGGGATGCGGGCTGATCTTCAGATGGTGGCCGGGATTCTGAGCCATTTCCTTCTTTAGTTTGAGACAACACCATGCATTGCATTATTGTGTTATTCTCTTGTTTGTGCTTCTGCGGCTGATTTGGTTTGAAATGAAAGATTGAAAGGGGATTTTCAGATATAGCTTACACACGCCCTACAGCAAAACTACTTCCGACTTTCCTGTTGAATATATGTGCTGAGCATAACGCATTAAGGACCTGTTGAATCTGGGATAGGGTTTTGGCCAAATGTCTATGTCTACCAAATATCACACTTGGTACAAAGGATCATTTCTTAATGGGACATTGCTACAGTGGCTGGTCAAAGCAGCAAGATGTGATGCAAATGTCTTGAACCAAATTTCAAACTCAGCATATAAACAATAAGATTTGCACTTTAATAATTCTCCACTAGAAAGTGACTTATGGATTTGACCTGCCTTATAGATTTCATGCCTAAATCTAGATTTGCTTTCACTAGAGGTGTGAAGTCAGGAGTGATTCTCCAGCAGGAAAAGGTCAAGGACAACAGGCAGGGCATTGGCGAGCTTTAATCAGTTTCACGAGAGTAGAGGCGGCTATACACACCCACAAATCTCAGTGATTTGCAGCAACAAAGTGACCTTTAGTCATTCATCTTCAATAAGAATTGGCAATTTAAGGCAACATAAGCAACAGCAAATGGTGGCTACTGTATGTGACTATTGAGCAGTTTAATTTTACGCAAATTAGGGTGGCCACCGATGGGAGTTTAGCCAGTGGAACTCAAATGATTTGACGGCTGATACAGTTAGATACTGCTAGGTATGCAGATTTTTTTTTTTTTTAAGCACTGTTCAGACGGGGGATTAGTTTTACAAGGGTAGATGTATTTTTACCACACAATGTCTGTAATAATACTGGCCAATTCACACGGGATAAATCTCAGTAAAACTAGCAGGAGTGGGAGGAGTAACTCGATTTACGCACCGCCGTCACCCTCCTGTCGTCGTGTGTATTACGTTGCTTCCTGATATCATGTGCGTAAACGCATATAACCTATATTTATATATAAAATAGTTAGGTCCGGTCGAACGATGTATTAATTCAATTCAGATTGGATTATGTTGGTAATAGGCACTTACCTAATGCTAAAATAAGGTTTGTACCTCTAGCAAGTGCTTTCGACCTTCTTTTTGATCTGAATGGTGTGTGGATCACATTTGGATCAGTTGAGTTTTGCCACAGACCTGTCCCATCGTCTAGAATGCAAATTAATTATTTTTCAAGCGCCTCCATACTTGAAAAACCCCGGAAAACTACTTTTAAACAAACAAATTCTGGAATATTTTGTAGGTAATTTTCCTGGACCTTTTTACAGAAGGTAAAAGTCACTGTAATCTTTACTGACATTGTCCATAATGATTACTGAGATGGCACATTCAGACAGGACTAAAATCACTGAGAAGCTCTGGTAATAGTTACTTTACCCCACCTCTCCATGTTCAACTAATCCTGTCCGAACAGGGCTTTAGCAACTAACAGCGGGGCTTGAACTGGAAAAAAAAGTGTTGGTACTCCAGAGGGTTGAAATTGCATTATAATAAAATGCAACATAAATGTTTTGCACTGTCGTCACTCCTCCTTTTATCCTTCAGGAGCTCCTCCGTGGGACTCAAGACCAGTGGTGGAATGTAACGAAGTAAAAATACTTTGTTACTTTACTTAAGTAAATTTTTCACGTATCTGTACTTTACTTAAGTAGAATCAATAGTGCAATACTTTTGACTTTTACTTCGTTACTTTTTGCAGCAATTATTATACTTTCTACTCCACTACATTTCTACAACGTTTCGTTACATTTTCGTTACATTTTCTGATCAGTTTTTCCCCCTGCCAAAACAGGGATTGAAAAAAATCTCCATGTTTTCGGTGCTGACGCGTTCATGTAACATGTAACTGTGGCGCTGCCAATAAAGCACCTAAAAGCTTTCACAAAGAACCGGCAAAAGTAATGATTATGAATATGTAAAATATAACAAGGAGACATTTTAATTGTTTATTAATATACAAGTGTTTCCTGCTGTGTCAGTGTCAGCAGCAAAGATGAAGTTGACGATGCTGCGATCTTTGCAGTGAACGCGCCAGAGAGAAATGCACATTTCATTCGGATTACATGCAGAGAACAGTCTGTATTCTTTCGTTTTGAATTGTTCTGTTTAAAAGTATACATTTCAAGCTTTCTATATATATATATATATATATACGTCTCAGGTCTGTGAGGCAAGTACAGACCTGAGTTTCGGTTCATGAGTTTCACCAGTTCACGCGCCCGCGCCTCTGTGTCCTGATCTATTTTCTGCTATATTTACTTATTTATTAAATCCAGGCAATTGGTTGATGAAACATTTATTAAAATTAAGATACAATTAATACGAAACGAAATTCACTTTAAAGAAGGGCTTTTGAGGTCTCTGTGAACGTTTTAAAGCAGTATTTTAGTGCCGCTTTCAGAGCGCTCACGTGTGTAACGGAGAACTGACACGTCCGTAACATTGTTTTTTCCTCATAAATGTGAACACAAAAAATAAAATGAATATTTTATGTTCTGTGGAGAGCCAACCCTTCTTCATCCGGTGGGTATATTACTTTTGGTTTGCGCAGTGAAATTCACAGAATTACTAAAAAATATTTTGCCACCTAAAAGTTAAAGATTTTTTTTGTGTCACGTCCGTTACGGATTTATATTTCCCTCATATTAAATATAAAACGCATTTGTCTGTAGACTAGTATTTTTCTAATGTCTGGACTTCTTTATTAAGGGAGTATGGGGAGTATGGATATATAAACAGTTTCAATTGGTAGGCCTATTTGAGAATTTACATTTCAAGTTTTACATTTCAAGTTTTTACTGCAATTGTCACGTCCATAACGCTGGGGTTGCCCAATTTTAAAGAATTTATCCAGGTCTATGTATTGTATAATGTTAAATTCAAATAAGGGGTTCTGCCTTCTCACACTCACACCGCGACACATGTTCGTGGATCCGAGTGTCGCGATTTCGGTTTCATATTGTATATTGTTACAGCCCTAATTATTAGAATATAGACATTAAGAGAATAAATTGTTATGAAAGTACTTTTTACTTTTAATACTTAAAGTACATTTAAAATCAGGTACTTTTTACTTTTTACTTAAGTAGGGTTTTTATTGTGGTACTTTTACTTTTACTAAAGTAAATATGTCTCTGGTTATTTGTACTTTTACTTAAAGGGATACTTCACCTCTGGAAAGATGAATGTGTATTTAAAATAGGTCATTTATGTAGAAGAAATGTGAAGAAATTTTTGAATTTGGAGCTTTCTAGACTGAGAAAGCCAGAAAATGTATTTTTGGCTTATGTGGATGAAAGACAACAACTCCCAAAATGCACTTGCTTCGCTGCCCTAGGAGGCCATGCCTACCGGTAAGAGAGCGCAGTTGAAAACAACAAGGTTAGGCTAAAAGTGAGTCTCCGTGACGAGTCTGCCTGGGATTTCGGGATCGCCCAAAATGTCCGGGATTCGGCTTTTGCGTTCTACAGTCGCCATTCATTATGTTTACTGTGGCGAGCAGGACGAGGCTGACGGCCGCGGGAGAACGGCGCGAGGCCGGTGGCGTCATTACTGGCGCGTGCCGGTCTCATATCTCTCACGGAGGAGCGGGAATTTTCTTAACAATGGTAAAACGCACATCAACCGATCACTTGTTTAGCGTTCATGTAAACACTACATTCAGATTTACCGATCGGAATGAATTCAGTTAGATTGAAACAAAAGCTGTGCATGTAAACAATGAATGGCGACTGCAGAAAGCAAAAGCCGAATCCCGGACATTTTAGACGATCTCGCCCGCCGGACAAGTCCGGGAAAAAGAGGATGGTAACCCATTCAGCTTTCTCCTACTACTCAGCTTTCTCCACAGAACAAGAGCCTGCTAGCTCTGTTTAGCTTCCAAAGAAAGACGGCTGACTGTGTGTACATTCTGAGAGTGAGATCCCACCCTCTATGGGCGGGTTGAAAACATGCGGAACAGCCCCTACTACTGGCTGTAGTCTTTAGCCTCTGGCCAGAAAATCCTCCGATGACGCAAAATGATGATTTTTGCGTCATTGGAGGATTTTTTCCAGACAAAAAATACATAAATCTCTCCTCTCAGGGGGATATGAGGGTGGAAAGCACGGTAATTCGAAAATACTACAGGTTTTCTACTAATACAAAGCTTAATGCTAAATCCTGAAGTATCCCTTTAAGTTCTGAGATTCAGTACTTCCTCCACCACTGCTCAAGACTGGTGTGGCATGCAGGTGATGCTCATTAACACTCATTCCCACTGCTCTCAGCCCCTTCCTGCATGGGCATGTGTGGCTCCCCCCTCTATTGAAAATTGCAACATGTGAGAAGTGCCAGTACGCCATAACACACTTGGACACTATAACAATATTAATAAACATGTTCATTAATTTTTTATTACATTTTTAAAAGTTTGTTGTCTCAAGGCAACATTGTACCACAGCGGACAAATTGAAACATTTGACATTTTCTCATAGAACAAATAGAGATATTTATTGAAAACATCAATTTCTTTAACCAGACATTTGAACAAACACATTTATCCAGTTTTTAATGTATTATAAATTTCCTATTTAATAAAAAGTTACATTTCACATCCAGCTGTTGCTCTCAGGCAACATTGTACCATAGTGGAACACAAGTATTACCAAACCATCATATAATCGTTATCATATCAAGTTATCATATACATCTTCATCCTCATCGCATGTTCGCTCTCACCCTCTCTCCCTTCCTGCAGGATTCACCATGTCACTATGACCTTATCTTCCTCATCACAGTATGACACCTCATCCTCACCCTCGTTAACTGACAGTTGTGTTTTATTCCTTTTTAGGTACTATAGAAAACATGCAGATCATAAAATGTGCAGATATAGTATGAAAATTACTATTCTTATAAGTGCATTACAAAATCATGCAAAAATGGAAATAGCCCTTTCCAGCCTTGTGGAGGTGTACAATTTTGTCTCTAGTGTCTTTGGACAGCTCTTTGATCTTGGCCATGTTAGTAGTTGGATTCTTACTGATTGTATGGGGTGGACAGGTGTCTTTATGCAGCTAACGACTTCAAACAGGTGCATCTAATTTAGGATAATAAATGGAGTGGAGGTGGACATTTTAAAGGCAGACTAACAGGTCTTTGAGGGTCAGAATTCTAGCTGATAGACAGGTGTTCAAATACTTATTTGCAGCTGTATCATACAAATAAATAGTTAAAAAATCATACATTGTGATTTCTGGATTTTTTTTTTAGATTATGACTCTCACAGTGGACATGCACCTACGATGACAATTTCAGACCCCTCCATGATTTCCAAGTGGGAGAACTTGCAAAATAGCAGGGTGTTCAAATACTTATTTTCCTCACTGTATAATATATTTGTATCCAACCTAGTATGCCTGGTATGGCCTTGTGCGATTCCATTGTGGTACAGTGTTGTCTTTAGGCAACACACAGTTCTCTTACGAGAGATTCTCTCGTATTGCGCAAGTTGCTTACGCTATGGGTAAAGTCATCTTTTCTCGAGATATGAAGCCAAAAATTATCCTTAATTTTTGTATTTATTGTCAACTCAGTGCAGCAGCTAGCAGACCTAGAGCGGCTGTCTAGCGCGCTCATTGGCTGCCGTGCAGCAACTGCAGCAGCCAACCACTGAGCCCCGCGTGACGTCACGCCCAATGGGGGCGCGCCCGCCCTCACACGTCAGAGCCCGCCAGAATGGGCATGGCTTCAGTATATATAAGGAAGGCTGCTACCCTGATTTTCATCCCTTCAGCAAAGCTCTACGCATCACTGAATGCTGAGAGAAGCCGCCGTCGTTGAATCCAGCAACTAGCAAGCAGAGGAAAGCATCTGAAGAAGCCGGTCGTCTTCGCCGCCTTCAGCCATCCGTGCCTGCCATGTTATCCGGCGACAAAGAATCCTTTTTCTGCTCTACTGTGTGTGTGTTCGCCGCCGTAACACACACTTTTCTAAAAGAGCGCGAGCGTTTTTATCAAAATGCCTCGCAGTTCCTGTGGCTCTTGCCGAGCCCCGCTCAGCACCAGAGATCGCCACGTGATCTGCGCTCTCTGCCTGGGTCGAGAACACGCAGCCCTCGCTCTCTTCGGGAGGCTGTGTCCACTGCGAAGAGCTTTCAATGTCGACACAGCGCACGCACCGTGTTCGACAACTGGCCGCGTCTTTCCAGAAAGGCTGCACCGCTCCTCTGAAAACATTTCAGAGAATGCTGGGTTGTATGGCATCAGCTGCAGCAGTGCTTCAGCTGGGCTTATTCCGTATGCGCCCGCTGCAATGCTGGCTGAATGCTCGAGTGCCTCACCGAGCTTGGGCTTCCGGTGGCAGACGAATCAGAGTGACTCAGAGCTGCGTTTCAGCCCTGGAGCCCTGGTTAGTGGCCGACTGGTACCAGCGAGGAGTGACGATGAACCTTAGCACCAATATCACCAACCATTGCCATCACTCTTTATAACAAAACAAAATTACAAAACCAGGGGTGTCCAATCCTGCTCCTGGTTGACCAAGATCCAGCAAAGTTTAGCTCCAACCTACTTGACTAGAAGTTTCTAATACTCTTGAACACATTAATTAGCTAGTTTAGACATGGTTAGATAAGGTTGTATCTAAACTCTGACCTTGACCAAGGATGCCCAGCCCTGCTCCTGAAGGGCTGACTTCCAGCTGAATTTAAAGCCAACCTGCCCCTAGTGGCTCTATCTGAATGCTTAGGTAGCTGACTGCCTAGTTAAGTTGATGACATAGTAGGCAGCGTTTGCACATGGTTCCTCCCAAAAGTGATTTCAGACAGGCTTCTTAGGCAACAAAAATAGAGAGTGTTTAATTAGTGATGCAAATGCAAAATTCTAATTTCCTGCTAGAATCTAAATCAAAGTTGAAAAAGTTGCTCAAAAACATAAATTTATACTGTACAACTTTCAGGGGGCAACTTATTTTTTAGTAATGTAATGTAATGGAGTCGAATACACGGTTTAGTGAGATACCATAGGTAGTGAGGGATACATCTATGTTGTCTGTAAAAATCGATCAGTTGGAAGTACAGTATCAGTAGACCGGATCCTAAGATGCAGGATTGTTCAGCATTCAGATGCAGCCAACGATTCTGAAGAACTTGGTTAACTGTTAAACTCTGCAGGGCAGAGGCCATCCCAGTAGACCTTGACTATCGATGAGCAGGATTGGACACCTGGGACTTAGACCAAGATGGACATTTCCTCATTTCCACATCTGCTAAACTTCCACTCTGGTGGGATTCTGGTTATCCCGTGGTCCAACGTTTAGAGGTCAGGGGGCAGTGATCATTTATCCTGCAAGGTTCATACTGTACTTTTAGGTCTGTTTATTCTCGCAGGGCAGCTCATACTGTGATGATCAATTCGATGTTGCATAAAGGTCATTTGATCCTTTTTTAAACAAACTGAAGACTCTGATTAATTCATGCATTGATTCCATCTGACCTTTCCATTGTAGACCAGGTCAATTATCTTATGGAGATGGAAAGTGTTCAGAAGGTTCTATTAACGTCCTAATAGTTGCATTTATCATGGTTACCAGCGTGGGGAGAGTGTAACAGTAGCTTGAGGCGAGTTGTGCTAATATTTTACTCTATGTTGACAGCTAACTGTTTACTCTGCCAGTGATGGCATGTAAGGAAGTGCTCAAGGGAGGGATAATTAAAACAGGGAGTCATGATCACCACCACTTTGCCTTTTTGTCCCCTGACAATGACAAGACAGGAAGAGCTGTCGAGAAAGCCATCGGCCGGAACTGCAGAAGATGTTTTACAGCAGTCAGATGGGAAGGAGTTAGAAGGCCAATGTTAAGTTCACAAAAATAACTAGAGTGCACTGTGTGAGTGGGGTTTATACTTCCTTTCCTTTTTCCTTTCCTTTCCTTTCCTTTCCTTTCCTTTCCTTTCCTTTCCTTTCCTTTCCTTTCCTTTCCTTTCCTTTCCTTTCCTTTCCTTTCCTTTCCTTTCCTTTCCTTTCCTTTCCTTTCCTTTCCTTTCCTTTGTGTTTTCAGTGTCCATCCTTCCTTGATTATGTCTTTCCATCCTTCCTTTATAATGTCTTTCCTTCTTTTCTTAATAATGTCTTTCCTTTCTTTCAATATGCATATCTCATCATTCCAGTGTCTTTCCATACATTCTTTATAATTTTGTTTCATTTCGTCATCATTCCTTATATCATTCCTTCCTTTTCAGTATAGGTACTTACTTTCTTACATTCTGTCCTTACTTCCTTTCAATCCCTTCCTCCCTTCCTTCATTCCTTTCAAACCCTTCCTCCCTTCCTTCATTCCTTTCAAACCCTTCCTCCCTTCCTTCATTCCTTCCTTCCTTCCTTTAATGTCCTTCCCATCTTTCAATGTCCTTTTTCCCATCCTTTCTTTTAATGTCCTTTTCTTTCTTTCTTTCTTTCTTTCTTTCTTTCTTTCTTTCTTTCTTTCTTTCTTTCTTTCTTTCTTTCTTTCTTTCTTTCTTTCTTTCTTTCTTTCTTTCTTTCTTTCTGATGTCCTTCCTATCTTTCAGTGTCCTTTTTTCTCATCCTTTCTTTTAATGTTCTTTTTCGTTCTTTCATTCCTTCCTTCCCTCTTTTCTTCCTTCCAGTGTCCTTTTTTCTCATCCTTTCTTTTATTAATGTCCTTTTCCTTCCTTCCTTCCTTCCTTCCTTCCTTCCTTCCTTCCTTCCTTCCTTCCTTCCTTCCTTCCTTCCTTCCTTCCTTCCTTCCTTCCTTCCAATGTTCTTTTGTCTTTAATATACTTTCTTTGGTCCCTATGTTCAATGCCTTTCCTTCCTTTCCTACATTCTTCCTTTCATAATTTCTTTCAATGTCCTTCTTTCCTTCCATCCTTCCTTTCAATGTCCCTTCTTGCTTCCATCCTTTCACGGTCTTTTCTTTATAATGTAATTTCTTCCCTCCTTCCGTCAATGTCCTCCCTTCCTTCCTTACTGTCCTCCCTTCCATTCCTCCTTATTTCCTTTCCTTTCCTCCTTTCCTTTCCTCCTTCATTTCATTTCCTTTCCTCCTTTCATTTCTTTCTGGCAAGTTTTTTCCCCCTAATTTGATCCGTTTGTCTCTCTGCAGTCTTCAGAATGATGGCAATAAAATGACTTCATTCTTTTATAATAGAGAGAGATTTTGTAGCACATTGGAGTGAACTCAAAACATTACAACTCTATGTATAAATGGCTTCAGAGCTTTTGGAAAGAAATGGTGTAATAAGGGTGATAAAAAAAGACTCTTTAAGTGCTAACTGACTTTACATCATATAAAAATGTAAAAATGATGAAGCATTAAGTTTCACACATTTCCATCATCCGGACTAGAACCATTTCTATTATGCGTGCTTGACCTCAGAGCTGAGAGAGTATTGTCTTGCAGTATATTCTATAGAAAGATGCTGTCATAGACCATGCGTAAACCCAACTCTACCTCCTGAGTATCTCATTGTATTCCCCTCGGCATGACAAGAGGTTCTAATTTGTATCAGATCAAACTGGACAAGACATGATCTTGATCCATATGATATCAGTTATTATGAAGCTAAATGCCCTGCATTACAATTTACCACAAAATTAGATATCTTTGTTATGTGCTGAACAACAGAAAATAATCTAAAAGACCATCCTTTACTCTTGGTGGTATCAGAGTACAATCGTGGTATCATATGGTAAAACCATGGTTTCAAATGATAACCATACTGGTACGTCATGTTTTTTTACATGGTCATCAGAGTGGTTTTTGTGTGTGTGTGTGTGTGTGTGTGTGTGTGTGTGTGTGTGTGTGTGTGTGTGTGTGTGTGTGTGTGTGTGTGTGTGTGTGTGTGTGTGTGTGTGTGTGTGAACATTCTGCTTAAATTTATTTTAGGTTGAAAATAACTAAAGTTATTTTATTTTTTTAACTTGATTATTAAAAAATATAATTAAAGAATTAATAAAAAAATATCAGGGATATTTTTGACTGATACGCAAAGGATCTCATATCATAACACGATGAATAACTGTAGTATTTTCTTTAACATTAAAGATCAATTAAAGTAATGTTTATATCAGTAAGTGAAACATAAAATGGCAAAATACTATTTTCTATTCAATAAACACAAATCCACCAACACCATCTCAAGCTAAGTCAGTATTTAAGCGTCGATGTATCCATGCGTAAACACAACTGTACAATAGCGTTGCAGCTGTGATGTGACTGTGTGTGAGTGGATTTATAAAATGTGTAAAACGCTTTGCAGACTGGAGCAGGTGGCATTTGAAATCAGTGTTTTATAAATGAAGTCCTCACAGAATGTAAGTACCACTTATTAAATGCAAAAGAGTCATTTTTGTTGTGTGGTTTCTTTTTCTCAGCCTATATATCCCACTTTGCTGAAATTTTTGAAGCCCCAAGTTTTGTGGTGATGCTAGAGTTACTGGTCAGGGCCCTGAAAGCCTCCATCACTGTGCATTGTCAGCAGAATCATTCAGCATTGCTTTTGCTGAGGAACATATCACATCATTTCCCCCTCAAAGGATGTAAGTAATACAGTTATGTGGACTGCTGATACAGGCCTGGCTGCATTTGTTTTTATGGGTTATACGATAAATTTCTTCTCACAGGTCAATGAAGAGAGAAAGTGGCAAAGAGAAAGAGAAAAATAAGCACAAAAATCACACTCTCTTTCTCTTTTTCAAACACTGCCAAGTGTCTCAACCCCTCTCACTGCATTTTAATTTCTCCTTTCACAAAGAAACTTATGTGCTCCATCTACTGGTAAGGAGTAAACTTACAGTATTGTGAACAGAAGCATAGATGGATAGATCATGGATGAGTGTTATACATGTATGAATCATGTATGAATGAATGACTGTAATTGCTTCATTATTCTTCCTTTTGTATTCAGAAGAAAGAACGGCATGGATGTTTTAAGGTGAGTAAATGATCAAATAATTGATTGTTTTTAGTGTGTGATGCCTTAAGCCTTCATCATAGTTAATCGGAAAACAACTTCACAAAAAGTTGCATAAAAGAGACCTTATTAAAGTCAAACACTGCCAGTGTTTCATCTTGTGTGTGATGAAATTTTAAAGATGAGCAGACATCACCAAAGCGTGCTTTACATCCCTGCGCAATTAATTTTTCGAGAGCATGATTTCTGAAAACGTCAGAGCTTGCGTGTGCTGGTGAGATAAGGAAGGTAGGTTTTTTATGATAAATAAGAATGTTTTTAAAATGCTCATCTGGTTTCCTCTGCCGTTTTGCATTTATTTTTATATTGGAATACATTGAAATTAAAATATTTTGTACACTTTATTTTAAGGTGTCCTTGTTACAGTGTAATTATACAATTAAGTACTGAATGATATAATTAACAACATGTACTTACTATATCATTAGGGTTAGGGTTGTTAGTTGCATGTAACTATGCATACAGTAATTTACTGTTATTACGGTAACACTTTACAATAAGGTTCATTAGTTTACATTAGTTAACTACATTAATGAACTGCACTTATACAGCATTTATTAATCTTTGTTAATGTTAATTTCAACATTTACTAATTCTTTATTAAAATCTTGTTAAAATTAGTTAATGCAATGTGAACTAACATGAACAAACAATGAATGACTATTTTTATTAACTAATGTTAACAAAGATGAACAAATACAGTAAAAAATGTGTTGCTCATGGTTAGTTCATGTCAGTTAATACATTAACTAATGTTAACTAATGAACCTTATTATAAAGTGTTACCATTATTACTATAGTAGCTACATGTAAAATGCGTAACATGGACATCGTTACCAAATATTACATTTTACTGCTGTAAGACACTCAATTTGAATTCATCCAGGTTAAAGTTGATCAGTATACTTTTAATTCTAATCACTCTGTTGACTTTGTAATACGCTTAGACAATCATTAACAGGCATTTGACACTGATCGAACTTTGCGGCTGGGATCCCAGGTATTTTTTTCGGCATGTTCATGGAGTGTAAACAGAAAGAGGAAGCACCACCCTCCCATCCCTGTGTGGAAAACAAATTGCCTTCTTTCCGGGGATTCAAGCAGAGTTTTGGAGCACTGAGCATGGATCAGAGCGCATAAAGGATGTGTAATGAGTTCCATGCTTGTGAAATCATAAACAGGATGGAGGCAGCCCGAAGCCCAGGAACGCTCTCAGCCGCTGAACGCCGTCTTTTAAAGCTCCACCATTCCCCAGATGGATTGCATGCACGCCACACTAACTCTCTGCTTCGCTTGCCAGAGGTGTTTGTTGTTCAGTCTCTCTAACCCCCTCAACCTTCCACCCTCTACATGCATACACCCTTCTCTTTTAACATATTGGAGCCAGATAAACATGTTTGATTTTCAACTCTGTCCTCACCTGAGCACTGAAAAAAAAAGACAAACAAACAAAAAAACATGATGGAGTGAGATTTTATACCTTGATATAATTATACATCAATATAATTGCATTTTTTATAAATAATGTAATTATGATCGTATGTCTTATTTCAGACAAGATGATTAGGTAAGAAAGTTGAATGAATTTTTGATGGTTTTGGGAACAATGTTAAAGAAGCTAATGATTCACTCAATTTTAATTTGTTTTCTATAAGAAATATTTGTTGGGCTATTTTTACATTATGGTACACAGTTTCCACATGACATTGGTACTTTTTTTGTTTAAAAAACTGGGCCCCGGACCTCCCATTAGCATCAAGGGACCCCCCATAAGGCCCAAAAAAATGACCTTGAGGGGGTCCCCTGGTATTTCATTAAAACTAAAATACTAGAAACATAATATATGACGTTATATATATATATATATATATATATATATTATTATTATTATTATTTTTTTTTTTTTTTTATCAAAGTATTGCGCTGCTGCAAGAAGCTACTCCAAACTCCACATGCTGTTTTCTGAAGGAATTTACAGAGCGCAACATCGCTGTGTGACTGGCCAACACGATCTCTTGAAAGTGCATATCTATAGAACGAATTTTATTTCTCGTGTCATTTATACGCCAAAAATAGTTTTTGCATGCAAATGATATGTGGGTGTGTATTACACGCCATAAAGGGCGTATCATATGTACGCGAAAACTGATTCATACGCACGCAAAAAAATATTTTTGCCGTATAAATGGTACGAGAAATAAAATGTGTGCTATAGATACATACTTTCATGAAAGTCTGGCAGAGTGTATCCTCATTTTCACCTAGAGATGGTACCTAGAGTCACTAGGCTGTTATTATAATCTTGGGGGACCCCACAAGAGCTTTGACTCAGTTCGAACACTAAGTTAAACTAAATGTACCCTACAAAGCAATCTTTGTACAAAGCTGAAATAACCTCAACATAAGCAACAACAGTGAAATAAGATCACATGAATTATCTGTCAATTAAATTTAAGTAACAGTTGTAGCTCGTTGCTATAGCAACAGTGGGCTCCCCGGCACATTTTTGGTAGAATGAAAAAAAAAGCATTTTATTTAACATGTTAACCCGTACTCTATTTTATTGTTTTACTGACACTTTTTTTCATTCATACTACTTTAATCCCACATTTCTTTGATCAGAACTCTCACTTACTGTTCTTTTCTTTTGCCCCTCTCTCTCTCTCTCTCTCTCTCTCTCTCAAAAAAAAAAAAGATCTTTGTGGACTTTTTAAAATTAGCAATAAAACAATCGCAACAAGGATAGTTATGTTTGCTTAGCATAATGTCAATGTATGAGATTAATATAATGTTTTGCTCCAAAATCACAATATATACATGTCAGTCATTTTTGAAATAATTTGCTTCTGTGGTTCCATATTGCTTCTTAACACAGAGTGAGACAGAAAATATATAATTTGATAAAATTCTATACTCTGAAACAGACTATGTCGATTAGCGTTGCATTGTAGGCTATAGATATACATCATTCTTACAAAAATACTTGAGATGGCTTGAAGAACACAGATTAACACAGATTATTGCAAATTGCAATCGTGTTTATTGTCTTCACATTTCATTAGTCAAAACATCTCTATCTATCTCTATCGCATGTTATTCAGCTGTAGCAATACCTGATGTCCATGTAAGGGATTTCCTAAGGGCGCCCTCTGGCCTCCAGTATGAATGTTCAGTAATGACATGAGAGTGTTAAGCTCTCCATATTTCTAACATCGTCTCATTTTGGATAAAAATAGAAAACTTTGTAACGTAGTAACTTGAATAGTTTTTCAGCATACTAGCCTACTTATTTACTCTTACTTGAGTCATATTATTTTCCAGTACTTCTACTTGTACTCAAGTAAATTATTTCTTAAGTAGCAATACTTTTACTTAAGGTGCAGTCTGCAAGAATAACAGCTAGTGGTCGAAATAGGTACTGCAGTCCAAATTCAAAATATCGGAGATTGTTGTTTCCCCCGCCCCGTCCTCCTCAGACTCGACGCTCACGCGGGTTGCCAGTTTGAGGACACACAACAGGAATGAGCGCAATTGACAACAAAAGCAGAGGAAACTTACACATCGTAAGTTGATGAGTTGATTTATCCGCGTTTTAATATGCTCCCATTCAAAGACATTTTTAGATGATACCGAGGCTTTTTAGGTTGTGTAGAATCAGCAGTCTCCGACCCAGTTTGTTTGCTGGCTGCAATACGCTGTGTTTCATGCCAACTGGCATCCCAGGGTGTCGAAATACTATTGGGTGAACTGGCAGTGGGCGAGATCACACAGACCAAAACAAAAACAGACATTCCAACACGGAAAGCACATTTCAAAGTAAAATAACTGGCTGTAGAAGTGTTTTTCAGAGAAACGAGTATGTTTCCTAAATATCTGGAAACATATTATGGTATTTTTATGCTTTAGTAGAGTGAAAAAGTTACATACAGCACCTTTAAGTAAAAGTTTAGTACTATTTCCACCACTGCATACAACACAAAACAAACGGATGACAAAAGCATAAAATAACCATAACCACATAACTAATTCATGCTGCAACTCATGCTGGGAGCTTGCGTCGCTTAATATAATACTGTTTTTACTCTGTTAGATGAGTTGGGACAACGTTTTTGGGTGAAATGAAGACTCTTATTTCTTACTCCCATCTGTTACTCAACAGCTCTATATGCTGCATAACATTTAATTGTTGTTTTATAGCGCAGGTTGACCGCCATATTAGTTGCTGCATGTCTTTGTGTGTAAGACCAAGGAAAAGAACAGTAAAGAACTCCAGTAGCACTTTTATTTTCATTTCTCCTTGTAGAAGAGGGAAAGAAAAATGAGAGCAACTCAAAAGCCATGGGGAGACATAAAATAATGCAGGGCAATTTGTCATCCAGCAAAGCCAAGGCCAACCTCACTGTGGCTTGGAGAATGATATTAACACGGTAATTAGCAGCAACATGTGTGCAGTGTTTCTTAATAGAGTCTGCCTAATCTTGTTATTAGTCATTCAATTAATGACGAACCAATGATGCAGGTTTTCATGTTGGGGCCCCAGATGTGTTTCTCAGAGGCCTCCGAACGGTACGGTTATAATCACCTCTCTTTCGAGTCTGAGCCGGTTAACTCAAAGATCTTCTCAGCTAGATGCCACAAATAGAAGCTTGTTTATGCAGGGAAGGAAAAATGAAATGAAAACACAACAACCATTCTAGTTGTTTCCCATTTGTACTGTGTTCAGTAAACGTTACTCGTTTCTGAACTGCTGATACCTTGTAAGAGCAAAAACTGAAATGATGCCCCATTAAGACTCTAAAATAAGAAAACCAGTCCCTATGAATTCCCCTCCTGGGATCAGTAGTGGTAAAGTGTTGTGTGCGTTTTACTTGCAACAGTTTACCATAAAACATTTTTCCATCCATATTGTGTGTAAACACGTCTGATAAAGTGTTTCGGATTCATACATTTGTATTTTAAAATGCACGTGTGTATAGGCAGAAAGACAGCATAATATAGAGCTTTGTTTGTCACTGATGATCACTAGCTATGCCCATTATTACTAGTTGTCTTTGTGAGTAAAGTTAATACATACATATATATATGCTGTCAATATAATTCTTGCAGTCATTATTGTGAAATAAATGTAAATACTTGAGACAAACAGTGACATTCATTAAAAATTCACAATCAAGACTATTTAAAGCATATTATATGCATAAATGTTCACAGTTGGCAAAAGTTTCAACTATGTAATGAAATAAACACATTTCTATAGTGTCTTCGTTTCAAAACTAATATATTGTAATACAATACAATACAATACTAGCTCAAACATACTGTACATAAGAAATAAAGGTAACACTTTACATTAGTTAACTACTTGAATTAAAATGAACTACAGCATTAATTAAGCTTATGTTAATTTCAACATTTACTAATATTATGGAAATCAAAGGTTGTATTTGTTAACATTATTACTGCACTGTGAACTAACATGAACAAACAATGAACAGCTGGGTTTTTATTAACTAACATCAACAAAGATTAATAAATACTGTAAAATATATATGTAACGAGGTATGATGTTGTGGGAAGAAGGAGGCGGGAACCGGCGAACACTTAAACATTTTAATAACCAAATAAACAAATACAAAAATGAAAGTAAAAGCCAGCAGCCCCTCACGGACGACTGCTGGCAACACACAAAACAGAAACAACACATCCAAATAAAAATCAGGCCTGTCCTCTCTCTCTCTTCACTGTCGTCGCTCCTCCTTTATGCTTCCGCTCCTCCGTGAGAGATTCGAGACCGGTGCGTCGCGCAGGTGTCGCTCATCAGCAATCACGCCACCGGCCTCGTGCCGCCCTCTCACGGCCCTCGGCCTCGTCCTGCTCGCCACAATATATATATTTGTTATTCATATCTAATGTTAATAAATGAGAATACATAAATATAAATACAGATGATTAATTACCATGACTGGTTTAACCTTGGCATTTAAGGTGTATAGGTTTGTTGTCTTTTCATTTGGGATCAGACTCTGACTCTTACATGCATGGATGAATTTCACTGGTTGCCATTTTTCAGCATCGAATTTAATTTATTTTAATATGAAAAACCTTTACCCAATCATAGCAGTGGGTGTTGACTAAGGGTGGGAATCTTTTTTTACCTCCCGATTCATATCGGTTCTTGAGGTCACGATTCTCGATTAAACGTCAATCAAAATTTAGATTCAATATATGCATTTATTTAATTGCAGTTTACTGTTGCTGTTTTTTTTTTTTTGTTTGTTTTTTTTTTTTTATATATATATGTTTCTTATTTGAATGCGGTAGACAGTTTAATAGGTCTAGAGGAAAGAAATCTAAATTAATTGTAAACCTTGAAATTTATTTTGTTTGTTTTTTATTCCCATTTTAGTCAATCCCAATATTAGAAAACAAATGTAATTTAAGCTGATTGCAATCATTACACACATGATTGACAGTCTTCTGTAATAAAGCAAGGCAGCCTTGAGACAAACAGAAAAACTACAGAGTACATAAATAAAATTCTTTGATACAAAAATTAAAACTTATAAATAACTGGTAAATATAACTGGCAAATATAAAACTGATAAATAAAATGAAAATAAATAAACAATTGGACAAATACAATAGAAACAAATTTATATGTCACGTTTCTGTTTGTGTTTGGACTGTTTTTGTGATTTGTATTCAGTTCATCATTAATTCATCTGTCTCGCCTGTGCCCTGTTAATCACCTCATTTAGTTATCTCGTTTGTTTTGCCCCAGCTGTGTCATATTTTCCCTGATCTGTTTCCTTGTGTATTTAAGTCCTGTGTGTTCCTTCAGTCTTTGTCGGTCGTTGAAGTGTCAAGGTCAGTGTTGAATGTCATTGTATTCCTGAGTTTCTGAAGTTCCTGAGTATTCCTGTAGTTTGTGAATAAACCAGATGTATTGAAATCCTGTCTTCTCGTCTTCAACCTGCAATACCCTGACAATATACAGTACAAATTAAATAAACTAAGTTTGTCAGGTACAGTAGCCTGGTTTTAATTAACATGTCTTAAGAAATAGGAATAATCAAATGTAAAAATAAAACTGTACAGTGTTCACTGAAAAAGTGACACATACAAAAGTGATTCAGTCAAAGCAGTGAGTGATTTTCAGATTTTTTATTTATTCTTAATTTCTTTATTAACATTAATGAAAAGGATGACAAACGTTTATCTGTCACGGTTGTGAATTCATTGTTTCCTCTGCGTCTCGTGTCATTGTTGTTTACATGTCTGTGAGTTTGCGGGAGTGGGCGTTGTCCCGCTCACGTGTTTGTTCAGTGCTCCAGCTGTTTGCAATCATCCCATTCCCCACCTCAGCTGTTTCACATCACCGTTCCCTATTTATACTCACTCATCTCTCCATTCCAGTGTCCATCCGTTGTTTGCTGTTCCTGCGTGTTTGTTCGTGTCGTCTTCCGGGTTGTCGTGTCTTCAGTGGATCCCTGTTGTTTCACCGCACCCGAGCACCGATCACCGAACACCAGCACCCAGCACCGAGCACCAGACCATCGAAGTCCCTGTGTGTCCGAGTCTGAGCGTTTCCCCCTGTGTGGACCGTCCGGAGCTGATTGCTGCACGCGAGATCGCGACCGCACCCTGAGAGGAACCTTCATTCCTGAATTGTCTTATTCTGTGTTTGAGTTCCTAATAATTATTGTTCACCCGCAATTGTTTCCAGTCATCTGTCATGACAGAACGGATGGACCCAACGATGGGAGCAGCGGGTGATTCATCTGCTTCACTGGAGGATTTCATTCGAGTATGCATCGGCCGGATGGATGCCCAGGATCGCAGCCAGGGGGAGACAGGACGCGCTATCCAGACTCTGGTCACACAGGTGTCCGAGCTCACCCAGCGATTTCATCAGCTACAACCCCCCACTGCGCCAGCACCTCCCGCCGCACTTGCAGTTCCTCCCACACCACCTGTGCCTCTCTCCCAGTCGGAACCCAGACTGCCCACGCCTGAATTATACTCTGGTGAGCCGAATTTCTGCCGTCCATTTCTGACACGTTGCAGTATGCATTTCTCATTACAGCCCAGAACTTTTGAAAAGGAGGAGGCGAAAGTAGCCTTCGTTTTGACGCTACTGACTGGGAGAGCGGCGCTTTGGGGAACTGCAGTATGGGAGAATCAAGACCAGTGCTGCTCCTCGTTCCAAGCCCTCTCGGCGGAGATGAGACGTGTCTTCGACCGAGCCGCCGAGGGGAAGGAGGCTGCCAGGGTCTTGACTGACCTACGCCAAGGAGATCGATCGGTATCGGACTATTCCATCGAGTTTAAGACCCTGGCGGCCGGGTGTCGCTGGAACGAGGAGGCGCAGTGGGACCATTTCCTGCATGGGCTGGCCGAACGTGTCCAGAGGGAGATCTACGCCCTGGACCTTCCTCCGACTCTTAATGGACTCATCGACCTGGCCCTGAGAGTGGACGCCCGTCTGTCCAGGATAGAGCAGAGGACGCCCACCAACCCAGTTCAGAGTCGGAGTGAGAACCAGCGGTCCAGCGGCCTGGACGCGTTCGGCTCCCACGATCCCGAGCCCATGCAGGTGGGGCGAGCTCGGCTTTCCCGGGAGGAGAGAGAAAGGCGGAGATCCCAGGGCCTTTGTCTTTACTGTGGTGGCGGCGGACATTTCGCCCATGGTTGTCCGGTGAAAGGGCCCAGCCCGATAGTAAGTTTGAGGCTACTATCGGGTGGGATCTCCGCAGGAAAGACCTCATCCACTTCCACCATCCTCCCGGTAAGACTGAGATGGTCTACTCTGGATCACCACTGCACAGCACTTATTGACTCTGGAGCAGAAGGGAATTTCATGGATCACCGGTTTGCACTTCAATTACAGATTCCCCTCCGAACACTTCCCCAGAAGATCACGGTCAATGCACTAAACGGACAGACTTTACCCACCATCTCCCTTGCCACCGAAAGTCTTACACTCATCACATCTGGAAATCACGCCGAAACCATATCTTTTTACATCACGGACTCTCAACTCACACCCATAGTTTTAGGACACCCATGGCTCAGTTTACACAACCCCCGTATCGACTGGAAAAGACGGACCATCTCAGCTTGGAGCACTGAGTGTCACAATTCGTGTCTTGTGTCTGCTTGTTCTGTTGTTTCTGTCCCTGTGTTACAGGAGGAAGCGGTGGATTTATCAAACGTGCCCGAGGAGTACCGTGACCTGAGTGAAGTGTTCAGTAAGTCTAGAGCTGCTTCTCTCCCTCCGCATCGTCCCTATGACTGTGCTATAGATTTATTGCCAGGTAAGTCTCCGCCTAAGGGCAAGATTTATTCACTTTCAGTTCCTGAGAGAGAGGTTATGGAGAAATATATTTCTGATTCTCTAGCAACCGGGTTCATCCGCCCTTCCTCTTCTCCAGCGGGGGCGGGGTTCTTTTTTGTGGGGAAGAAGGACGGTTCTCTGCGACCTTGCATTGATTACCGAGGACTGAATAACATCACGGTAAAGAATACTTATCCTTTGCCGTTGATGTCTTCAGCCTTCGAGAGGTTGCAGGGAGCGTCTCTCTTTACTAAATTGGACTTGCGTAATGCTTATCATTTGGTCCGCATCAGGGAGGGGGACGAATGGAAGACTGCTTTTAACACCCCTAGGGGGCATTTTGAATATTTGGTTATGCCTTTTGGGCTTTCCAATAGTCCCGCAGTCTTCCAGGCATTAGTCAATGATGTGTTGCGAGACATGATCGATCAATTCATATATGTTTACCTGGATTTTTTCTTCGTCTCTCCAGGAACATGTGCAACACGTACGACTAGTGCTTCAAAGGTTGCTAGAGAATGGGCTTTTTGTCAAGGCGGAGAAATGCGTTTTCCATGCACAGTCAGTTCCTTTCCTGGGACACATCGTGTCGTCTGAAGGTATGCTTATGGATCCTGACAAGGTTAAGGCTGTGGTAGAGTGGCCAATCCCAGATTCCCGCAAGGCCCTGCAGCGGTTTCTGGGATTCGCCAACTTCTATCGGCGTTTTATTCGCAATTTCAGCCAACTAGCCGCACCTCTGACTGCCTTGACCTCTCCCAAAACTGCGTTCAGGTGGTCAGACGCAGCTGAGGCTGCGTTTGCCAAACTCAAGAGCCGCTTTGTTTCTGCTCCTATTCTCATAGCCCCTGATGCTTCACGTCAGTTTGTGGTAGAGGTCGATGCGTCGGAGGTGGGGGTAGGTGCAGTGCTTTCACAACGTTCACCTTCAGACGACAGAATGCATCCCTGCGCGTTTTTGTCACATCGATTATCTCCTGCCGAACGTAATTATGACATTGGTAACCGGGAGTTGTTGGCAGTCAAGTTAGCTTTGGAGGAATGGCGTCACTGGTTAGAGGGTTCAGGGGTGCCCTTTACAGTCTGGACTGATCACAAGAATTTGGAGTACATTAGAACCGCTAAAAGATTGAACTCCAGGCAGGCTCGGTGGGCACTTTTTTTCGGTCGTTTCGATTTTACACTTTCCTATCGTCCGGGTTCCAAAAACGTCAAACCCGATTCTTTGTCGCGTATTTTTGATCGTCCCGAACACGAAGCTACTCCTGAGCGCATTTTTCCTGAGAACCTGATTATCTCTTCGCTCACATGGGAGGTCGAATCGAAGGTCAAGAGGGCCTTAGAAGGGGTAACGCCTCCGATCCGGTGCCCACCTAACCGCTTATTTGTGCCGGAGGAATTACGATCAGACGTCGTCCAGTGGGGTCATAGTTCCAGTCTAGCTTGCCATCCAGGGGTGAGTCGTACCTTATTTCTAGTTAAGCAGCGATTCTGGTGGCCCCTGATGGCTCGTGATGTTCACAATTTTGTTTTGGCTTGCTCTAGTTGTGCCACTGGTAAGTCGTCCAATCGACCCCCAGCTGGGTTACTTCAACCACTGTCGGTGCCTTCGAGACCTTGGTCCCACATCGCTCTAGATTTTATCACCGCCCTCCCACCCTCCCAGGGTAACACGGTAGTTTTGACCGTGGTGGACCGATTCTCGAAGGCAGCCCACTTTATTCCCTTGCCCAAATTACCTTCAGCCAAGGAGACAGCGGTGGCAGTCGTTGATCACGTCTTTCGGTTACATGGCCTCCCGACAGACGTGGTCTCTGACAGGGGACCCCAGTTTGTGTCCAGATTTTGGCGAGAGTTTTGTAAATTACTGGGGGCGACGGTCAGTCTGTCCTCTGGGTTTCATCCCCAGAGCAATGGCCAAACTGAGAGAGCCAACCAAGATTTGGAAAGATCATTACGATGTTTGGTCTCCAAGAATCCCTCCTCCTGGAGCCAACAACTTTCCATGGTGGAGTACGCCCACAATACGTTACCAGTGTCATCCACGGGCCTATCTCCGTTTAAGTGTAGTGTAGGGTACCAACCACCTGTTTTTCCTAGTACTGAGTCCGAAGTCGCGGTCTCCTCCGCCCACGCCTTCATCCAGAGGTGTCACCGTACTTGGACGAGGGCCCGAGAGACTCTCCTCCAAGTGCGGGAACGCACCAAGGCCAAAGCCGATCGCCACCGGTCAAGGCCTCCCGTATACGTCGTCGGTTCCAAAGTGTGGCTTTCTACTAAGGACATTCCGCTCCGCTCCGTTTCCAATAAACTGGCACCCAAATTCATTGGCCAGTCATTTCCAGTCATCTGTCATGACATTATCAGGCTGCTGTTAAGAACAAATGCACAGATCTAATATACTGTTTACGTTCACAAAAGGATATAACAGACTGTGTTCATGTGAGTTTGAAATAACTGTGTGTGTATTTGACCATTCAGGTGCAATAAGATATGAAACGCAACTGAATTCGGGGATCGCATTCACCAGAATCTGTGCTCGCCTGTGAATTGATGCAAATCGGCAGAAGATAGAATAGCAATTCAAATGTGAATTTTTTTTTTTTTTTTTTTTTCACCCCTGGTGTTTACTTCCAAGTCTTGAATGACCATTTGACTGTACATAATCATTCTTATTACACTTTAATATAAATATATATATATATATTGAATGTATAAGAATGATTATGAGGTCAATTATATAGTGGCGATTGTACAACAATATTTGCTCGCAGAATGCTGTGACCAATCAGAATCATTCCAGAGTGTTGTCATAAATATTTTCAATCTTACATTTTTTTATACATTTAAACTGCATAAAAGATAGAACATTAGTTATGTGGTCTTGGAAACAGCATCACTAACAATATAGTATCTAGACTATCTATTCACACTTTGTCTGGAAGCGCTTGGTTTGAATAACCGAAAGTATAAATGAGATTTGAGGTGTAATTTTCACTTTTTCAGAACTTAAGTTTCACCCATACTAAACTATAAAATTGCTTTTGAAAATTTTGTTTCCGTTATATAGACTATACGTTTATGTACTTTTCTTGAGGTTTACAGCTCCTAGTCATTGTCTGCTTTAGTTAAAGCTGCTTTACAGTAAAGAACAGAACAAACATTCTGCACTATCTCCTTTTGTGTTCCAGGGAAGAGAAAAAGTTGTACAGATTTGGAGTGACATGAGGGTGACAGAATTTTCATTTGTGGTTTAATTGTTCACCCAAAACGATGACAACTTTATTCACAGCTAGAGCGACAGCTGTCTTATTTCAGTGTTACCTGAACCCCACCTGTCTGGTCCTGTTCTGACAAGAAGCAGACAAAAAGTGACTTTCTTTCTGTCTTTCTCTCTCTAGGGGACATACCTCCAGGGAGAGATTTTTATTTTTCATTTTTTTTTTAACTTAATACTTTGATTCTTTCAGTTAAAGCTGATTATTTTGAGGGCAATTAATCAAACTTCAGACAGAATGAAAACATGGGCCAAGAAAAAAACAAAAACAATTTGCTGATTATATTTTAATCATGTTTTAATTATTCCTGGTTTGCCTTAATTGCTCTCATTTAAAGAATTACTCTGCTCTGCTAATGTAAATTGAGTCACATTTATTCCCTCTGCTTATGAAACGTTCCTCAGTTGTCAGTTATGAAGTCCAATCCAGTGTGTTCGCATTAGACACCACTGTTGTGGCAGCACATTCTCACTCCTCAGTCACGTACAGCATGGACACACTGGGTCAGGGCCCCTTGCACTGAGGACTCCTTTAGCATTTTTCAATGTGCAGGGTAGTGTGAAGCATTGTCAAGCACCTAGCACTTCACTCACTGTAAAACATAACTGAAATTAGTTAAATGAAATTAGTTCATTTCACTCAAATATTTACGAAAGTTCATTGTAATCGATAGAACAAAAGTTACATGAACTCCGAATAACTGAATAACTGATTGCATTAAGCTGACTAAGTTGCAACTGTAAAAGAGATTTGAGTTAATATGATGTTTATGCATTTAAGTTGAATCAATTTATCTGCAATTTACATGTTTGTGGAGCGCAAAAGTTTAAACTTCTGCCAACTAAAGGCCCACACTGTCAGGGTTCTGTCACTTATGTCTAGTCTATTTCTTGGTTTTGTGACAGAGCCCTGACACTCCTGTTTCATGTGTGGGGCGTTGTGTTTGTCCACTAAAGTGTTTTTAGCCAGCTGAAAACGCTAGGCGCTCTGCTGAAAACGCCTAGCTATGGGTGCTTGAGAGCGTTTTGGCAGTGCAGCATTTTTTTCAGTTGAGACACTTTGCTTGTTATGATACGGAATATCCGCAAAAGTATTACTCATTTCACACATATTTTGTTTTTGTGTTGATTCTATATTAAAATTTCGATACAATGTAACGTATTTTCTCTGGCTCTTGTTTTAAATGATTTTGTTCCGTTATTATGCTTGTTGTTGTCATCTGTTGACATTGTACAAGCAGAATGTGGCGGTTGGTCGGTGTGGGATTTGTCCCGCCCCTCCTCCACTGTGATTGGGCGGTTGGGTAAAAAGTGACAGAGCTGTGTTTTACCCAAAGTTGAACATTCTTCAACTCTCGGTGACCTGTAAAAAACGTTGGGCGCTCAGCGCTTCAGCGTGAAAAAAAAGCTCAGCGCCTCGTTGCGCTCGTGCCGTTTAAAAAACGCGACGCTCCCATTGAAAACAATTGGAAAAATACGCCAGCCGCGTCCCTTGGTGGACACAGGGCCTTAGGGCGCTAAGAAGACTCTAAAGGTATAACTCAGCTAAAGGTATACCATTTCTTGGCGTGTTCCCCGAAACATACCTTAGGAAGTTGCTTAAGATATACCTTCTTACGTGCGATGTTACCAGGTGCTGTCCGTGGCGATGGTGCTGAATTTGTTGATATCGATGGCTCGAGAATCAATTATTCACTCATGCAGGGGCTGCTTCTCTGCATTATGTTCTTTATAAAATAATCACTTCAGAAAAATATAAATTTATTAGGATTAATGGGATATTAAATAATCCAAAATATAGCCAAGCCTACATATTTTAAAATTATATCATATATTGCTGCCACAATAACGGCCCATTATAAATGTTTACATGCTCTCTTCTTTCTCCTTTTTGTTCGCTGAGGTGGAGCTGTGATGAAATATTGTTCTTGTAAATACTTTCCAGCATTTCAGTAATACAAGTGTACATCGTACGTATGGTGCTCGGCAGTGATCAAAAAGTGATGTCTTAACAATAGCCTAGGTAATTTGATCAGAGATTTTTATGTGGGTGGTGGGAGAATAACACTGACTTTCTGGATTCGGATGGCAATAAAATCACAGACTAACCCCTGTAAATGTTTAAAGGGATAGTTCACCCAAAAATGAAAATGCTGTCATCATTTACTCACCCTCATGTTGTTCCAAACCTGTATGATTTCCTTTCTTCTGCTGAACACAAAAGAAGATATTTTAAAGAAGGTTGGTAATTAAACAGTTGCTGGTCCTCATTGACTTCATAGTATTTTTTTTCCTACTATTGAAGTCAATGGAGTCCATCAGTCATTTGGTTACCGACTTTCTTCAAAATATCTTCTTTTGTGTTCAGCAGAAGAAAGGAAATCATACAGGTTTGGAACAACATGAGGGTGAGTAAATGAGGACAGCATTTTCATTTTTGGGTGAACTATCCCTTTAAAATACCGTACGACCCCATGAGAAACAATTAGCATCCGAATAGGGCTAAACCAACAGCTTTCACTGGCCTTTGAAAGGGCTCCGCGGATGGGGCCGTCTTTCATTTAGCACAACTATTCGCGGTATCGCTGCCATAGTTTGAGCAATCATTCACAATCATTTCCTTTAAATAGACTCCTAAGCCTTTAATGCCTAATGGTTTGCCAGCTGATGTACCTTTGATTAATGTAATTAAAAAGCTAACAACAATCAGTGTAATAACAATTTTATTTTGAAAAAAAGAAGAAAGAAGAAAATAGCGTCACAGTCCAGCTTAAGTAAGTTCTGTGATGTTTCATTTTTGTTGTAAAAAGATTATTAATTTAGTTCATTTATATATATATAAGTATATATATAGCCGCTCTGGAGAAAACTGTGATGTCATCGTCCAGCTCAGTTCAGTTCTCATAATAATGGTGTCAACACAGGCAGATCAGTATTATTGATGAAAATTAAATTAAATGTTAAATTTAATGTCCCCAACTAAGCAAGCCAAAAGTTAATGGCAACACATGTGGAAAAAGGCAAAAAAGGCGACAGTGGCAAGGAACCAAAAATCAGGTGGCAGAATGGAGATAAAGACCTTGGGAGAAACCACGCTTAGTCGGGGGGCCAGTTCTCTTCTGGCCAACGAATAAACAGTGTATGATTATGATTCAAGCAGCATTATAGGTCAGAAGTCAGACTGAATTGGAACAATCAGAATATTATCCAGTTCCATCTGGTTGAAGATCAGAGTCATCACGCCGGTATGGAGACGGGTTTGTTGAGGATCAGTGCCGATGGCTGTCGTGTCGATGAGACCTACAGTTGACTCAATCTCTGCTGACTCTTCAGGGATACGTTGTGGTCGTGTCTAGGCGCAGGTCCTCCATCTGATCTGGATAAGGCACGGATCCAGCTGACTACATCATGCGTTGTGGTCGTGTCTAGGCGCAGGTCCACCATTTGATCTGGTTTAATAAGGAGCCAATGCAGTTTTGACAGAACCGGGTGTAAGACGGGTGCCAGTAAGTCTGAGCGACCTCCCGAGAAAAACAAAGACTCTCCTGAGAATTAACATTTGAACTCTCTCTTGCATATGTAACATCCGAGACGCAGCGCACAGTGCAGCTCACTCCTCACTTGCACCATCTCCCCCATCTCCCCCCTTCTCCTCCTCACCTAAAACTCACTGAAAACCTATGCAATGTTAAGTATGTAAAAAAAGTAACTATACATGTAACTATACATGTTTGGTATCATTTAAAGTGTCTCAGTATGCCTGGTAAAATGGTATCATTCTCCCAACCATAATGCATAAAAGAAGTAAATATGAGAAAAGTGATGTGTCCCCTAGATCCTCCATTCAAACTACCTCCTGTATTTAAAACAAGAACCCATTCAATTACAAATTCTGATCCCACAGTTGTGAACCCCTCAAAAGGGGACCAAAATCTAATTATAATGACAGACACCACCATTTGGTAAGAATATTACATTTTCTGGGTTTATAAGGAAAATGGGCAAAAAGGTTCGGGGAGTCTGTAGGTAGACTTCCCACATGATCGCTGTGTGTAGATTTTTTGTGCCAGGTAAATGTTTGGATTGTTGTTATTATATTTGATTGACCGATGATTTTATTCTAGGAACTGGATTTTGAATTATTGCTCTATTACCTGGTCAATAAATTGTAAACATTTGATTTTATTCTGACTGACTCTAAGATTGTTTTCCCAAGTAGATTATCGGATTCGTATATTCCCACAAGTTCGCGTCAGATTAGTGACAATTAATATTTGACATCAATTCAAGTCTACTTGGTTTGCAGAGACAAGTTATTTCCGTTTAGGGCAGCGAATGCTGTTTGATCAACCTAAATCTGGGTGTGTCAAATTACCTCTGTTTTCATTTAATGTTACTTTAGATAAGGGTACGTGGGAAACCACGGCTTGGCCAATCCAAAGCTATTATAAGAGAAGTAAGCTGGTCAACTCATATCTGTGATAGTGGCCTTACCTCTACTGAAGAAAACATTTAAAATTAAATTCAAGTGTATGCAATTCCATGGGGCTATACAAAAAAATCTTTGATTGTGTAAACGTGAATGTGACCGAACTCAGGTATATAGCAATTACCTCTGTTTGATGAACAAAACTGGCGAGATTGTGTCGTGAGACCCGCGGAAGACGCCAGGACCTCATAAACATAATTAAAGAGTTAAAAAAGAATAATCAAACATTCTCTTACTTTTAATGATGCCCAGATATCATTAAAACCTTTTTTCATTTATGGAGTCAGATGAAATAACAAGTCAATACATATGAGAAAATGTATTTCATTTAATCTAGTTGTGTTGCGTAAAAAGAAAGACAGTAACATGCAGAAACCTTCACCCGTATTATTGGAGACCGCTCATTGGACCTATAGACGGGCTTACACGGTCATATATCCTGGTTCTAGTAAGAACTCTGGGTGCTGCATTTTGGAACAGCTGTAGTTTGTTTATTATGCGTGCAGGGAAACCACCCATAAGAGCATTACAATAATCTAGCCTTGAGGTCATGAACGCATAAACTAAATGTTCCGCATTTTTCACTGAAAGCATATGTCATAATTTATATATATTTTTAAGATGGAAGAATGCAGTTTTACAGATGCTAGAAATGTGGCTTTCAAATGAAAGATTGGTATGAAAGAGCAAACCCAGGTTCTTAACAAATGACGAAGACTTGAGAGAACAGCCATCAATTGTTAGACAGTATTATAGGTTAGTATCAGCTAGGCATTCCAATTAATTTCTTGAATTGGCAAGTTTCGTCGGGGCGCGAAGAGATATAGAGCTGAGTATCATTGGCATAACAGTGAAAACTAATCCCATGCTTCCTAATAATATCTCCCAATGGTAGCAGAGTGAAAAGCAATGGTCCTAGTACTGAGCCTTGTGGTACGCCATACTGAACTTGTGATCGATAAGACATCTCTTATTTTACTGCTACAAACTGATAACGGTCAGATAAGTATGATTTAAACCATGCTAATGCAATTCCACTAATGCCAACATAATTGTTGAGTCTATTTAAAAGAATGTTGTGGGCAATGGTATCAAATGCAGCACTAAGATCGAGTAACACTTATAGAGAGAGCAAATCATTTGTAACTCTAATGAGAGCAGTCTCAGTACTATGGTACGGTCTAAATCCTGACTGGACATCCTCACAGATTCCATTTCTTTCTAAAAAGGAACATAGTTGTGAGGATACTGCCTTTTCTAGTATCATTGACAAAAAGGGTAGATTTGAGATTGGCCTGTAATTCACTAATTATCTAGGATCAAGTTGCATTTTTTTAATAAAAGGTTTAATAATACCCAGCTTAAAAGTTTCCGGTACATATTCTAGTGACAAAGATGAATTAGTGATATTAAGAAGAGGATCTATGGCCTCTGGAAGCATTTCTTTCAGTAGCTTAGTCGGTATAGGGTCTAACATACATGTTGTTGATTTAGATGATTTAACGAGTTTAGACAATTCTTCCTCTCCTATTGCAACGAATGAATGGAATTTTTTTTGTCTAGTTTTGTTTTCTTCCCATTGCTCTCCATTTTTCTGGCTGCTCTCTTAAGGGCCCGAGTGTGTCGTTGAACCACTTCTTTAAGCGCAAAGGAGCAACTGTGTCTAAAGTGCTGGAAAAGAGAGAGTCAAAAGTTCCTGTTGCAATATCAAGTTCTTCTAAGCTATCTGGGATGCTGAGGAGATTAAACTGGACAGGAATATTATTAATAAATCAATCTTTAGTGGCAGAAGTGATAGTTCTAACATATTTGTAACACGGAGTCGGCTTAGCAACCTTGGCTAAATGGAGTATAAACAAGAATAGATAATGATCTGAGATGTCATCGCTCTGCTGCAGAATTTTAACGACATTAACATTGATTCCATGTGATAATATTAGATCTAGAGTATGATTATGACAATGAGTGGGTCCTGACATGTGTTGTCTAACTCCAATAGATTTCAGAATAACTAATAGATTTCTGCCAATCTCAATGCGTCTTTTTCATTATCTACATGTATATTAAAATCACCAACAATTAGGACTTTATCTGCAGCCAGTACTAACTCCAATAAAAAAATCAGCAAATTCTTTGATAAAGTCTTTAAAGCCTGTATACAGTAGCTAGCACAAATGTCAAGTGCAATTTATCATTTACACTAGATAGTGTTACTTTAAGCACCAACACTTCTAAAGAATTATATTTGAAATGTCTCAGTTACATATGGTAACCCTCGTTCCCTGAAGGAGGGAACGGAGATGCCACGTCAGGGACCGATGAATAGGAATATTGCTAGAGAGGCCAATTTACTTTGAGTGAAACTAAACAAGCCAATGAACATCAGGGTGCAATCATTTTCAACAGCTGCTCTGCCATGCAGTGTGGGTATATAATGAGCAGCAGGTGCGATCGCACTTCAGTTTTTTTGCTGAGGAGCCGATGAGCTGGCTGCCCCGACAGGCTGCAGCAGATGTGGCGACGGGAAATGTGAGGCGTGTTCTGGCTCAAACGTTCCTTGGTGCTATTTTGCAGTTCCAGAAAACAATTCCGCCATAGACCAGGAAAAACCTAGTCTAAAGTCAGTGGCGCGTTCAAATGCTATTTTAAGGGTGCATGCTTGGCCATAATGTAGCGTGTGCACAATGCGCATACACTTTGCTTCTCTCATCTACACACGGACGCAGCAGTTCACATTTTTGAAAACCATACATAATTACAAGGAACAATATTCCACATGGGAAATCATTGTGGTGAAAAAATAGGCTTACATCTAGATTACACATTTAGTTAATTTGGGTGGGTTTCTCCCATCACCATACAATATCACTTCTCTGTCTTTTACGGCCCTGACGAGAACGTCAGTCTCCTCGGCTGTGAACCGCTCCTGGCGTGCGCCTGGCAAATCCGCCGTTATAATAGCAATGCGCCATGGAACAAGCGCGCCTGCTCTTAAAGGGAATGTGAGATGATGCTCTGATTGGTTTATTTCACGTTACGCCCAAACCACACCTAGTAATGTAGTAATGTACTGTAGCTACTTCAGACCAACCCATTTTAGATTTGCGTTGGGCGCAAGAGTAATTTATCCCGCCGGTATAATAGCAACCGCCCACAAAGTTACTTGCGTTTCGCATTTGATACTTGCGTTTCAGATCGTTGAAATAGGGCCCTATATCTGTCGTTCTGGGATAACCCGTACACTGAGATTTTTGGATAACACTGGCAAAGCGTGCCCTTTCTGTTAGGAAGGAGAATGCTGCGGAATCCACATTCTTATCCGAAGGAGTTATGTGGAGATATACATATGGACTTACCCGAAGGTTGTATTGCATATGAAATACTGGGTGACTTAGTATTACTGGGTAATAAGGCTGCACAGTAGGGTGCAGCAAGCTGACAGAGCCTGGCCTCTCAGGGCTTCTACCCATTTAGGGTGAGAACACGGGAGGAGACCGGCTCTACACATAGGCTATAATATCTAGCGAACATGTTAGGTGTCTCCCAGCCCGCAGCTCTACAGATATTTGTTAGCAAGAAGCCATGTGCCAGCGCCTAGGGGGATGCAACACCTCTCGTGGAATGAGCATGCATCCTGAGCTGGCAGGGCACGCCTTGTGCTTGGTAAGCCCGGTTGCAGTCTCTTATTTTCTGTAGCCACTCCAAAGTCTTTCGCGTTTTACAACGGGTGAAACTCCAGTCGTCACTGGTTATTGTCGTTTGAACCTTTCTGGATCCGCCATCAAATTGATAAGTTTAATTATATCGAGTGCTGTGAGAAAAGGCTATAAATCTCCACCTCCAACATCCTCACACGCAACATAGCCTACTAGCCGAGACAACTTCTTTATGTGTGCAGATGTGACGTAATGACGCAAAGACATACTCGAATTTCCTGGGGAAATCCACCAGTACCACTGGAATTAAAAACATTATTACAAGCTTACCGTTTTGCATCGAGCTAAGGCAAGCAGATAGTTTTGAACACTGGCTGGTTATGTACTTGCTCAAAAATGTATTTTGTATAATTTTTAACCCAAAAAAGTTACAGACTGCAGCTTTAACTATATATATATATATATATATATATATATATATATATATATATATATATATATATATATATATATATATAATGTTGTTTTCTTGGTAAGTCTCAAGTCATGCTTTTGCTTCAAGTTGTTTCAGGTTTTCGATTATTGTGTTTCACCCCTGCATTTAGAACAAATCTTTTCTATCCAAGACTTTGATCGTTACCACTGTTAGCCCTAAACAGATATTCCACACATCACTTCTTGCATGCAGCCCACAAAGCTTCAGGCCCCAAACTCAAACAGCGCAAGCTGAGTTTTCACAGCCAGCCAAAAACATTCTCAAAAAAACATCCTAGAACACACACAGTCACCCAGAGCAAGTTATAAAAGCTACTTTTCATCGGCATTTTTCTGCCTGTTGTGTTCTTCCAACATGATGTATATCCTATTACACGCCCTGGCATTTACCACATTTCTTTCTGCGTTTTTTGAAAGAATATGTACTGTGCTCTGTGAATAGAAGACTTTGGGTAGTAGGGGGCTTTTTTTCAAGCTGACAATGGAATCGAAATAGTGGAAGTCAACTCAAAAGAAAATTCCTGGCTTCAGGAAAACTGTCAGTGCTGCAGTGTTGCACTTTTACCTGCAGGCACCGTATTTTCCTGTCTTTTCCTCTCAAAGTGATTCATGGTCTAAAGATGGCACTTTAGAGGCTGGTGGGATTTTGGAGGTTTATAACGACCTCTGTAGGAAGTAGGAAATCAGCAGGACTCTGCGCTGTGTGCCTAAAGTCGCTGTAAGGCAGGTCCGCTCACTCTGTGGCCATCTTGGTAATGCCTCCGGGCAGCTATTTTCTATGTAGGTAATACAGCTCCCATCTACTTGAATGGGGAAAGGCTAGACATTTTGCTTGTCTAGATCAGGGGTGATTCTTTTGGGGTTTTAGCCCACTACTTGAGTAAGAGTTGCTTTAAGTGCAATGGTTGCAAGTTTGAATCTTGTTTAAGTGACATGTAGAGCTCTGTCATACACCCGGCACAGTGCAGCACCAGGCGTCGCACAAGTGTTTTTTTTTTTTTGCTAATTAGCAGTATATTAAATCGTTTTTGACCTAATTATTTTGCACTGAAATGAGTCTGACACACGAGTCTGTCGGCTCTGACAGCGTTGCATTACGTGCATCTGCGCGCAATATCATAGCCTATGATTTCCGAAAATAGTACTATGTTGTCAACTAGTGATATCATCACAAAAACTTTTGAGGAATATGCAACATAATTTAGACAATTTTTTTTGTCATATGTATTATAATAACTGACAGACACTATAATTTCATTGCAGCTCGCACAGAGCGAGGCTGAACATAGGAGCTCAGCTTCGCGGCTGAGACACGAATAGACTATTAACTTAAAGCTTTTACTCTTAAACACAAAAGGCACGTTCACTATAATAAAAAAAGAATGTTTATTAAACAAACCAGATCAAGTAATAATATTCAGCAAACCTTCTAGTAGCCTACTTTCTTCAATCTGTCTCTCTTCTCCAGTGGGTTGGGCTAATCCAAAAGAAGTCAAAACAAGGGGGGTGTTCTGAAGACAGACTGTTACCTGTTAAACAGGGGTGTTCTGAAAACACCCCCATTAGTAATTAGTGCTTTCCACATGATGAAATGAATGCGGCAAAAACCATAGACTGAAAAAAAAATAGGTAAAAACAGATCAAATGAACGCGGCAAAACTAATGAAATTAACGCGACCAAATCAGAATTTTGGTCGAGCAAGAACGTATCGACCAAATAATCGACTAATCGACTGGGAGATTACAGCCCTATATTACACACACAGGGATGCGCAGCAGCACACAAACTAGCCGAATATTTAAAATAAAAGGATTACACTGTAAAAGATTATTATTGTGTACATAAAGATATGGTGGAATCCGGCTTGTCCTCTAGATGGTCCGATCGCACAATTTAACCTCGAGCACGAGCAGATCCATTTCCTTGCTAGAGAAGCATTCAGTTTTTCCGCTTGCAAATTCCGTCATGTAAATAGCAAAAGTGGATTTGGACACGCCCTAAGTGCGCTTGCGCCGTGCGCTTTAGACCATGTGCTTAGATCGGTAAAATAGGGCCCTTAATGAATCAGACTTAAAGTTGTAACTATACTAGTAAGGGGAGGATACATAATAAGCTCAGATAGCGTAATGATGCAGCTGCTTTCAGCAAATGTGAAAACAAATGGGTGAGTGAATGATGCTCATTGTTTTGTCTGATCTATATATCCATTTGAAAATACATAAAAAATATAATTTATTTTCAAATTAATTTTGATATACAGAATGTTGTAATATTGTTTGTACGGTATAATATGAATGGCCTGTCCTGAAGGTAATAATAACATATTAATAATAACAATAATAATCTTTACCAACTTAGTTATTTCTTTAAAAATATGTCTTGACCAGCAAAGTCATGTGGTACAGAAAATAATAATAATACTATTTTTAGCATTATTTCCTAAAATTATAATAATATTAATAATTTGATGCTTGTTAATTGTTAAAAAAAGCCATGTGGTGTGACCAACAAGTCATGTGGTACAGGAAATATCATAGACAGGCCAATATGTCTCACTTAGTTTAGTATTTGTAAAACTAGACAAAGGTATTTTGGGTTGTAAAATGTCATGTGGTGCAACTAACACCACAGTTGTGGTAATGCCTCTATGACTTGCTGTTTCCGCCCTTCGGATGAGACATTAAACCGAGGTCCTGACTCTCTGTGGTCATTAAAAATCCCAGGATGTCTTTCGGAAAAAGAGTAGGGGTTTAACCCCGGCATTCTGGCCAAATTTGCCTCTTTGCCCATTTGCCTCTGTCCATCATGGCCTCCTAATCATACCCCATATAAATAAACTGACTGGCTTCATCATCAGTCTCCTCTCCTCCAATAAGCTGGCGTGTGGTAGGCGTTCTGGTGCAATATGGCTGCCGTCGCATCATCCAGGTGGATGCTGCACATTGGTGGTGGTTGAGGAGATTCCCCCTTCCATATGTACTGTATAGCATTTTGAGTGCCTAGAAAGCACTATATAAATGTAGCAAATTATTATTATTTATTATTTTTAAGTGAATTGTGGAATTTTAATGCTTGCTTCCTCCTTATTAAGCATTACAATTTCTATTTAATTGTACAATTCCATTTTTCTAAGAGTTGTCAATCTCCTCCCCCTTTCTGTCTCTGATACACCATTCAGCTAAAGATTTTTTTTCTGTATTTGTTAAAAAGAGGGATGGAATGTGTGGTCTAAATTAAACATTTCATGTGCTCGCTTCAGAGAGTTATCTGAATCTAAATCACAAATGCATGCAAGAAATTAAAGCAATTGGATTCTTTTGATGAAGTCCAATTTGTATTTCTTTAAATGCTGGTGGTCCGGATTGCACTGAATCAAAGGCTGAATGCGTTTAGCTCCTAGCAATGGAACGTCAGGGAAAACTTAATTTCCCTTGTAATTTTCTTAGCAGGGAAGAGTTACACTGACATGCTCAAACAGTAGGTAGCTGGTGTTTTCCAATGTCTGTGAAAGCAAGAGATTAAAAAAAAAAAGAAAACTTGCTACGGATCCCTCCACTCTGCATGTGGGTGTAGGGATGTAGTTCTTGAGACTCATTGCTTAACACTACCTGACAACTTGGTTGACATCTCAAAGAGTTCCTTAATATATTCTTAAACCTTTTGGCATCTCTTTCCTGCCCCAAATCTCATGAATAAAGCATGGAGCCCAGTCAGCAAGTGAGCAGTAGGAGAAGCAGCCAGCCTCCATCCATCACTGTCTCCCTGCCTGGCTGGCAAGCCGGCCACATCAGCTCCCCCAATAACCACCCCCTCCTTTTCCCTGTCAGTAAACAGGTAGGAGAACTGCAAGAGCAGGTGGAGGAAAGAGGGAGGATGCAGGCATTTAGCAAGCCATGAATCTTCAGAAGTCAGTCCTGCCTGACCTGGCAAGGCTTGCTGTTGGTACTGTATGTGTAAAGTAGCTCTTTACTTAAAAAATCTGAAAGCGCTACTGTAACTGTCTTTTGACAGCACAATCTGACGTTTTTATTTTACAGAGACATGCAAGTATTTATATTGCTGTTTTAACCAATTCATTTACTCTGGCCTGCAATATAGTTTATCTAGCCAAAACCCAAACAGTTCGAAAGGAAAAAGCCTTTTGATCATGATGTAAAATGACTAGTAAGTATTTAGTCAGTGATGCCATAATAATATACCAGAGTCCCAAATTATAACACATAAATACCCCACACTGTCAGCAGCGGTTGCAACAATAACGGAAAAGAATGGATATATTAGCAGCAGTTTACATTTTATATATATAATGCATTACAAACATATTTTCCCTTATAGTGCACCTCATAATGCATTTTATGGTCTCATGAATAATTGTAACCTCAGTAATAATACATTATAATATATCTATTCATTGAACACACCTTTAGAAAGTATAATGCCTTATGCAATGCAAATGCAATAATTTATGAAAAAGATATGATGCATTATAATGTACATTATGAATACCTTTATAATGCATTATACATAAAGGCTTTAAGTAAAGGCTTTAAGAAAAGCAATGTTTGTCAAAACAAACTTTGATGGCCGACAAAATAAATAAAGCCTTAAAGTTTGAATGTGTGTTGAATTTATTTCAATTAAATCAGTAAATTCCACTTTTCATTCAAATGCCATTTCATCTTCCTGTGGGGTGTGAGAAGTTCAATTCAAATTCACACTCATGAATTGAAAATGAGCCAATTCTGAATTTGATACTAACCTGAATGAAATAGTATTCCATTAAAAGTAAAAGTAGACTACTGCTTTACAAATGTAATGACAATATGTGTGTATTTATTCGATTTTTGTTTTATTATTATTTCTTTATTTCAAACCAAACTCTTAAATGTATTTAAAATTTAGAGACTTGTTCTTCTTCTGAATCATTCCTTGTAGCTGCCTGCAGGTCACCTAATCCAAAACCTTTTTTTTTTCCTGGAAGATTGACAACTTGTGTAGCAGTCAGTCAATCAGAAATGACTGACTAGAGAAAACATAGAAAAAGTTGTCTGTTGTCTTTTTGCAAGATAGGTAGGTAAAATTCAACAACCATAATGCACTGGTCATGCTGCCATCCAAGGACACTCCCACCAGTCTGCTATGAATACGCTTGACAAGAGTCAAATACCACCTTGCTTTAGTAGGAAATACTTCCTAGCAAACTTTTAGTCAAAATGGTGTTGACCTGTATTGTTCCCATGTGCAAGAATTCAAAGTGTAATCATTTAGCGAGAGTGAGTAACTTTCGGTTTCCACTTTCCAGTGATGGGTCCAGCGCATTTTATGAAATGGCTAAAGGCTGCAAAGAATTGTAAATAATGGAGAGAACACAGCAACGGAAAATCTGAAAAACCTGTGCCTGTAATCATCATTTCAAACTTTGTTAATTTGTATATACTACCGACACTGTAACAATACAAAGTGGGTTGAAAATTTACACTTTAATGTCCCCATTTAGCCACTTGTTAGCAAGTGCCTTTGTCAAGACAAGTAAAGGGGGTATTATGGATGAATTTATGTTGTGGAATAAAACATAAAAAAAATGTTAGCCACAGACCTTATTTCAGGCATAAAAACTCATTCAAAAACCCCAATTGACTTCACAACGATGAAACTGGAAGTGCTAATATGCTAACTCGTTTCTATGATTTGGCCTACAAAAATGTGCCATCCCTGCAGCACTCTAATTCTTTTTCTGTGTGCCATTTCTTCTGATTTCTTAGATTGTGATTCAAACTGTGAATGAAGAAAGAAATATCCATCCTGCTTATTTCAATATGTTGATGGTTTCAAACCATATTAGCAAATACATGTCTACATTAATTGCTGCCTTATTCACTAAGTTCCTGTTGCAATGCTACAACTTCAATCTAATCATTTTGCAGTGCAGGCCAGCAGATGTGGCACAGGCTCGAATGGCAGCAGCACATTACTGAGGGATCAGAGACCAATGCTCGGTGACTGAAGTAATACAGAGAGATGTCATGTCACATTTTCACCTTCTCACCTCCACGTCACCCAACAACCCAGGCTGTTTAATGGTAACATCAGGGGGCCAGTGCCTCTGGCTGGCAGAGAAACCGGCATTAGCCTCTAGCAATATCCGTGTCAGGGCTGAGATGCACAACCTCTTGCTCGGTTGAGACAGAAGGAGAGATGAGGGAAGAATGTCTCAGCAAGAGGTGAGACTTCAATACCGAAGATTCCATTAACCTGCTGCTAAAAGACGTGTGTGTGGGTGTGGGACACTAAAGAGCTGGATTTAGTGTTGTGGAGGTTTGTAGTTTGCTAGTCAATATGAAACACCAGAACCAACGGTTTTATTTTCGCAACTGATATGTTTCCAGGTGAAACTTACGGGATATTCAACTTGGATTTTTTAATCAGGAAGAAATGTCTTTATATCACAGGTGGTTTTTAGGTAAAAGTTGCAAATTAAGAGGGCTTGGTGAAAAGAAAATTATTATATTTTGATGAAAGATGTGTTTTTTTGTATTTGGTTGCGTTGTGGCAGCACATGTGTTGTCAAACTGATGAAGATGTTTTCTTAATTTGCTGGAGTTTTTTCTATTTGCATAAAAAAAAAACTGTATTTGTTTGCATTGAGTATTTGCAGCGTGTTTCTGTATTTGGTTATGTTCTGAGTTTTTGCAAATTTCCAGCTTTCTGTGTTTTCTAAGCGATAGCATATGTAAGCAGATGCATATGTAAAATAATGCCATCATCAACATTAAACAGCATATAAATCAAAACTGCCTAATGTTACCAAATGAAATGTTGACCCAGGAAAGAGTATAGGACTGTGCAAGCATGTGGGGAGTTGAAGGACTCAATCTACTCCATTTATGTTTTGACCATCATCGATCATCAAAATGTTGCTTTTTTTTTTTTTTTAAATTAAACTTACCTACATTCAAGTATTGTTAAAAATAGTACTAAGCTACTAAAATATATATATATATATAATAATCACATAATGTTCTGATATTCCAACCTGATCTCACGGGAAATCGTACATATTTTACGAATTGCCCAATTCGTATAAATTCATACGAATGACCTACCCCTGACCCCACCCCTAAACCTACCCATCATGTGGGTGTAGACAAATCGTACAAATTCGTACGAGTGAGGTCGTACAAATTCGTACAAATTAGCCACCTTTTTATCATTCGTACGAATTCGTACGAATTGGTCGTGAGATAGTTTTGGATATTCCAATGCAATCTCACGACCAATTTGTACATATTTTACGAGGTGACGAATTCGTACGACCTCACTCGTACGAATAGTGAGGTACGTTTAGGGGCGGGGTCAGGGGTAGGTCCTTCGTACAAATTCATACGAATTGGGCAACTCGTAAAATATGTATAATTTAGCAAAAATCGTAAAAAAAAAATTGTATATGAGGTTGTACAAATTAGCCATCTCTTAAAATACGTACGAATTGCTGTGAGATCAGGTTGGATATTATTACAACAAAATATTGTGGGGGCCACAAAAATTCTGGCGGTGGCTGGCAACGTTTAAAAAAAATGCTGTTGGGGAAAGAGTTAATTGCTTCAATTCACACTTGGAGACACTGAAAACACTGGATCATCTAAAATAGTACAGTGCTTCACTTTAAAACGCAGTTATACGCACTAAGCCATATTGCAATTTTGAATTTATTTTGATCAATCACACAGCATTAACTTTAAGTAACAAAAAATATATATATATAATAAGAAACTTAGCAACTAGCAGTCATTAGAGTATTAGTTTAATGTTAAAGATCTGCTAACACTTTATTTTAATGCTCCCCAATAGAAATTATTCTGACTATAAGAAACTTTGCAAGTATGTCAACCTATACAGTCTACAATACACTACTAATACTCTAATAGTAGTTGTAGTTGCAAATAACTTATAGTTAGTAGAATGTCTAAATTGGACCATCGGAATAAAATGTAACCAATTTCAGTACTTATTGCAACAACATCAGCAAATTGAATATCCAATAAAATATCCATTCTAATCTAGGATGGTTTCATATTTGCCTCGTTTTGAAATGCTGATTAACCAAAGATGTCCATTTAAATGTTGGATGAATTTAAATGCATCACAATGTCAGCCTGCAAATTAAAACAACTCTTTTAAAATCGAATATATATACAGTAGTCAACATTTGAAGTGGATCAAAACTTTTCATCAAAGTTATACATGAATTTTGAACAGTACCTGTTCTTTCTTGACTTTTTTTTGATCCACTTCAAATGTTGACTACTGTGTGTGTGTGTGTGTGTGTGTGTGTGTATATATATATATATATATATATATATGGGCGTTCAACTAGGGGCACTTTTAGGCTTGTGAAGTTGAATAAAAAAAACTTGTTCAAAAGTCACGTAACACAGTCTCATAAGTTTAAATAATTTGTCTAGTTTTAAGGTCTGTAAGAGGACAAACTTAGATTACAAGAGAAATTGGTAATATTTTACATTTTTTCCGACCTGCAATGAACAAATGTCATTTCCACCACATCTTTATATACAGCTGTTATTTAAAAACAGAATAACTTATGCCACTCAAGAATTGTCTAAGATCATTTTTGTAACTAGTTTATCAGTTTTTCCACAATGTACAATAATTATGTCAATGAGATAAATTGACTGCCCTAAGGACCAAATGATGAACTGTACACCTGTCACACTCTGAAATTTAATATTGGTTTGGGCAAGAGCTTATTAGAAAATAAATAACTTGAATTTTTATATTAAGTAGAGCATGATCTTGTAAATTGTGGATACATTTTTAATGTGTGATGAGAACTTTTTAAATGTTTTTAAAAAATGTGTGTGGTGATGGAAATGACGGTGGTGGTGGAAATGACAATGAATTAACGTGAATGTAGAGAAACAGTAATATTTTGAGAAATATTTATATGAAAAACTCTTAAACTCATCACACTCAGTAAACTCAATTCACAAAGTCAATCTACTCTTGCAATCCATATCAATTGTACTTTGTAATCATAAATGTCATTTCCACCACATGCTGTCATTTCCACCACAGAGGGCAGTGTGGTGGAAATGACATTTCTGTAGTTTTTTGTGAAAAAATGGAAGATAGCTTCACTGATCAGCTTTGAATTAATAATCAGCATTTCATGCATGCAAAATACTCTTATTTAACTTAAAAAATTTTACTTTTTAAAAACACCCTTGAAGGTACAGCATGTTTCCACCACATGCTGTCATTTCCACCACAGAGGGCAGTGTGGTGGAAATGACTGTGGTGGAAATGACATTTCTGTAGTTTTTTGTGAAAAAAATGGAAGATAGCTTCACTGATTAGCTTTGAATTAATACTTACCATTTCATGTATGTAAAATACTCTTATTTAACTTAAAATTTTTAACTTTTTAAAAACACCCTTGAAGGTACAGCATGTTTGGAAATGACGTAGAATAAATATATTAACTGATCAAGCAATATTTACCTTGATTTTTCTTATTTTGTTCTTTATGAAAATTTAAAATTGCCTCCATGTCCCACATGTGCTCTGATGTCTCTGAACATTTCCATAGAAACCACCTAAACAATCTTTCACACAAACTTTTTAACCCTCCTGTTACCCTCAAATCTACCAACATCTTTTACCCACTGGGGTCAATTTGACCCCACCACTTATACATCCAGAATACCTACTGCACGGCTATGGACAAATTAGCAAATCACTATAAAATGTCACTGATTGATCTAAAATTAAAAAATTATATATATTTGGTGTTTTAATAGCTTTTTATTTATTATATAATACAATATATTTTATCAAGGATAGGTTTGGGGTCAATATGATACTCCCATTGATAGTCTCAGGATGCCTCGCTGTTCGCACGACACAGGACTCATGGTAGCGTTCACCTTTTCTTCTCTGGACAAATCGATTTTCTAGATGTTCTAATCAGATACATTAACTTTGCACCAGTCTTCTGCTGTCCAATTCTTGTACTTCCTGCAGAATTTCAGCCAATCTTTGATGTTTTTATTGGAGAGAAGTGTCTTCTTTGCTGCACTTCTTGACACCAGGTCGTTGTCCAAAAGTCCTGGCCTCGCTGTGTGTACAGATGCTCTCACACCCACTTGCTGCCAATATTGAGCAGTTCTGCACTGGTGGTGACATGATTCCCAAGCTGATTTCTCAGGAGGAGAAGTTCCTGGTATTTGCTGGACACTCTGGGACATCCTAAAGCCTCCTTCACTGCAGCCGAACCTCTATTCTTGAAGCTCTTGATGATCTGGTAAATGGTTCTTTCAGGTGCAAAATTCTTTGCAGCTATTTCCTTACATGTGAGGCCATTTTGATGCAAAGATGATCCTCCATCTTTCTTTGGAGGAAACCATGCTAACAGAAGAACATAATGATTGGAAGCACTTCTTCCTTTCTTTTATAGCGGTCATGTGCTGATGATATGATTAGTAAAATGATGTTAGCTGGTAATTTGGTGTCAAGGACATAAACAGTAAAATTTGGGGTTTTGTGATAAAGTTTTTTGAAATTATGTAAAATGCCTCTGATCACTCTGCACAATAATCTAGAAAAATGTGAATCAACATCATAACAACTGAAATTTGGCCACAGCTGTACCCTGTCATTCAAATGGGAAGTATTGATTGGCCAATAATTGCTCAGCTGTTCGCGGTCACCCTTCTTGTACAACAGCACTGTCTTGGCCATCTTCCTCGATTCCGTCCAGCCCTGGCACCCGGTCTTTCTGGATGTTCTGGATTGCATGCCTGACCTCACTGGTCAACACTGACGGGATGGCTGGTATGGCGTTGTCCTGCATTTCGGGCGGGTCGACTGGTGTCTTGCTGGCGAACAGGTCCATATAGAACCCCCCCAAAAAAAAAAAAAAAACTTTGCTAAGAGGTAATTTTCAATTGAGAAAGAGCATAAAGAGAGAGCTCACAAAGAGAAATAGTTTATAAGGCTTCTGTGGAAGCTTTCATACATTTGCTCCTCCGCTATATTATGTTTCCCCCTCCCCCACGGCACAAAATATCAAAGTTATTGCAAGAATTATGTTTTCTCTTCCCTGGAAATATATAATTGGCACTGGAAATATCTAATTTCTTGTGAGAATTATGATTCCCCCCTCCACAATATCATGCGAACAATCAGTGGTTCTCGCAATACCTCAAGTAGGCCTATACGGTAATGTCAGGTTAGGGCCCTAAAGCAGAGGGAAGGTTTTTGAAGATCATAAAATCTCAACTTATAATGACCTCAATATCATCCAAAATAAATGTGGGATTTGTGCCTAATCACCAATGTGTGAACAACAAAAAAATATATATTTCTTATATGTTTTATACAGCAAAATGAGCCTGGGGTCAAATTGACCCCAAAGAACACCGATGCTACAAAAGTACGTACAGAACATTGAAAACCTATCATCATGTTAATTTTATGTTTATCCAGTTGTCCCCATTAAATTAGGAAAAGTCTTTAAATATGAAGCAAAAAAATTGTTTTAAAGTGTGTATTTAGAGACGTTAAACACCGAATGGGGTCAAATTGACCCCAAAGGTAATAGGAGGGTTAAAGGGACATTACAGTGTTGTGGTGGAAATGACACCAATGCTGTGCGACAGCTATATTTTGGCACCTATAAGGAGGTTGAAAAGTATGAAAAAATCATAATAGAAAGGTAGTAAAAGGTTTTTAAGGAGGTTTTATTGTTAGTTTGAAAAAGAAAGAGGATTTTGTCCAAAATTGAATGTATTTTTAAAAATATGACCAAAGTACATAAAAGTGCCCATAGTCTAAGAATCACCCATATATGAAACAATCTAGATCTCATTAATCGACTAGTTGATTGATTGTTGAACAACTACTCATTTAGCTGTCTAATGTGATCAATCCTTATTCCATAAATAGTCTCTTTTGTACTAAATTCAGCATAGTCACTTCAAACCCACATTCAGATTACTGTCAAAAAGAGTACATGGGTGAAATCCTTTATCTTGATTTCAAGGCAAGACTGCAATTCATCATTCCTGCCATTATAGAGTTGTCCAGGGGTGGTGTTCGGGCACCACTGTGCTCTGCTAGAAATGAGCCTCGCTGAAAATCACAGATGTCATTAGCTATCAGTGCTCTGTGTGGGAGGTTAATGTTGCTTAATGGATGTGTGAATATCTAGAGGATGCCCCCATAGAAAGTTTTTCATCAATAGGAATATTCTGAAAAACATCAGCGCTATGCCTCTGGAATCACCTGAAATGTTGTGTCATGCCGCGTTTGAGACTCTCACCATTTCTTTTTTACACTTTCCATCTCTTTTTATTTTCTTTTTTTTTTCCATCTCATCTGAACTGCCTCAGCCAAACATGGTCGGGAGTTTCTCAAGACATGAGTAATGATCAGAGGTTGCCTGTATGTGGCTGATTCATATTGAATGAGAAAACATTATGATCTGGCCTCAGGGCAGCGTCTAATGCTCGCCATTTACAAATCATCATGATAAAACACTCTAATGGAACGTATTCATACCCACAGACCTCCCATAGTTTGAGAGGTCTCTACATGCATATATGTAGGATATGTTGAAATGGTGGTTTGGGAGTTTACAATTGGTGTGAATATGTAATCCGGCCTAACTTGTGGAAGTGAACTGCTGTTGCTGAAATTAATTAGCTAATTATAAGATAATGCCTCTCTCATCTCTGCTTGTCTCAGCTGGAACTGCGATTGTTGAGCAGCACACGCTCTTCTCTTCTTCTGCAGCGCATCTGTGGCAGACAGACACCTGCTAATTATGTGCGTGTCAAGTTTTGGTTGTTAAACCAAACGGAGGAAAACAGCGAATCTGACATCATCTCCTATTGCAGGGATTCAATTAAAGAAGGTTCCATCTGTAAGTTTCCTTCCCAGCAAAGGTATGAACATTCAAAGGTTCCAAAATAACCTGCACTCTTTCAGGAGTTAGTATGTTATTCGGCTGTGAAATAAAATTGCATTTTAACTTTTTTTTTTTTTTTTTTATTGGAAGCCATACTTTAAAAGTAAAAAAATATATATACATCCAACTTTTCTCAAATACAAATAATTCCATAGCAAAGTTTTGGGGGGCAAGCCAAAGGTGATTAATCTGTGAAAAAAAAAAAAAAAAAAAAAAACTCCTTAGAAATGCTATATTAACAAAAAAAAAAAATATATATATATATATATATATATGTATGATGTCTAGTCATGATAAAATTTCATATTTTATTAATATTATTATAATACAGTGCCCTCTACTAATATTGGCACCCTTGGTAAATATGAGCAAAGGCTGCTGAAAATAAATCTGCATTGTTTATCCTTTTGATCTTTCATTGGAATAAAGTGAGGGAAACTCTATGAAACCCTATGAAATAAATATTGGCCACAATTATTGGTACTCCTAGAAATTTGCATGAAATTGTCCAGCCATGACTTCTTGTTCCACAGGAGTATAAATATGAGGAAGCACAAAGGCCAAATTCCCAATAGTAAAACCAAAGAATAGTTATGATTTGCAGCAAAAGTTTGTTGAGCTTCACAAAATAGAAAGCATTGAAAATCCCCATTTCCACAGTCAGGGCAATAATTAAGAGGTTCCAATCAACTAAAGATGTAATGAATCTGCCTGGAACAAGACATGTGTCTATATCGTCCTAATGCATGGTGAGAAGAAAAGTTAGAGTGGCCAAAGACTCTCCAAGGATCACAGATGGAGAATTGCAGAGATTACTTGAGTCCTGGGGTCAGAAAGTAAAAAAAAAAAAAAAAAAAAAACTACATCACCACAAGTTGCTTGAGAGGGTTTCAAGAAAATCCTCTTCGATCATCCAAAAACAAACTTCAGCATTTTCAGTTGTCAGACACGACTGGAATGTCAAAAGGGACCTGGTTCTGAGGTCAGATGAAACTAAAAAATAGCTTTTTGGCAGCAAACCCACCAGATGGGTTTGGTGCAAACAGGGATAAAAAGTACCCCATGCCTATGGTTAAATATACTGCAGGGCCCGTATTCATAAAGAATCTTAATGCAAAGAGTAGCTCCTAGTGACAAAATTCTAAGAAAATTCTTAGAAATGTGGGCGTTTACTCTTAAATTTAAAGAAAAAATCCTAGTAAAGAAAAAAGTAATTCAGAAAGCATCTTAACCCTTAAAAGAGGTCTTAAGGTCAAAATTGTTAGGAGCACGGACGAGGACTTTTAAGAGGCTTAAGAGTTTCTTTAGCAGAGGAGAAAATGGCAGAAAGACGAAGAAGGAGAAGAAATGTGTTGCAGACAATGGATGACAGTGAGTTAATAAGACGCTTTAAATTAGATCATGCAGGGATCATGTTTGTGACAGATCTTTTTAGAGACACGCTAATATCTCCAACACAGCGCAGAAATGCCATAGCGCCTGAAAATGAAAGTAATCACTACATTACGATATTTGGCAACTGGGAAAATTCCATGTTTGATACATTAAAACCAACATTCAAACCACCATTTAAATAGACATGCCAACAATCAGTGTAATAGAAAGAGTGGAACAATTTTTATCATTCTAAGCCAAGCAAATACCTTATAGGAAATCAACAGCATGGTTAATAAAATAAGGATTTATATATAATGTGTGTGTGTGAGAACGGTCAAATAGGAAAAATTACGCATGTAATTTCAAAGTGAAGGCTTAGAATAGACCCTATACTTAAAATCACTTCTTTCCCCTTCTTGGACAACCAACCAATCACAGTCTTCAAAAGATTGTGTCATACATAGCAACGGGGTCAACCCCGCCTTCTTACTAAGATAAAAGTTTTTGTCTTTTCCTTACTCAGAGTTGCTCTCAGATCAGTCCCGAATTGCTCTTAAGCTAAGACTCCTACGTAAAAGTTTTTAAGCTAAATTAAGAGTTTTCTGAGAGGATTCTTAGAATCTTTATGAATACGGGCCCTGGATCTTATATGTTGTGGGCCTATTTTTTTTTTTTTTTTTTTTTTTTTTTTTTTTTTGCTGGAGGTCCTGGACATCTATCAGATACATGGTATCATATAGCAAATACCAACAGACGCCTCTGCAAGAAATCTTATAGTCTTATAATAATAGTGGTTGGATCTTCCATCAGGACAATGATCCAAAGCAAACATCAAAAATCAACACAAAAAAATATCACTGAGCACAAAATTAAGCTTCTACCATGACCATCCCATGCAGTCATCTGACCTAAATCCTATAGAAAATGATTGGGCTGAACTGAAGAGAAGAGGCACCAACATGGAGCTGGAGAGATTCTGTATGAAGGAATTGTCTCTGGTCTCTTGTAGGGTGTTCTCCAAACACATCCGGCATTATAGAAGAAAACTCAGACCTAATTGTGGCCAACGTGAACTACAGATAAACATTTATTTTACAATGTGAGCTTTTCCCCACTTTCAATTGTTTTATTTCAATAAAAGGTTAGAATTGTGTGATTTTATTATTTTATTTTTTTTATGAAAGAGTGCCGAGGGTGCTAATAGGGCACTGTACTTCAATATCATAATTTTATGATAATAATTCATCGTCCAAGACTTTTTACTCAAAATTCACATAAAAAAAAGCTCTCAGTTTTTTTTTTTTGTTTTTTTTTTATATTTATTTCTGCTTCATGAGCTACTGAGAAGCCAAATTGGTGATTTATAGTAAGCTCATTGCTGTTAATAATTCAAGGAAAAGTTGGTTCCATGACCAACAGACAACTACAATAGTTAATTTTGATTATATACATGTTCAGCTCGCCCTGATTACGCACCTTGGGCCCTATCTTGCACCCAGCGCAATTGACTTACACCGATGCATGTATCATTCCTATTTTGCACCCGACGCACAGTGGACTTTTCCCTCCACAGACGCACGTCGGTAAATTAGGGAATGAACTTGCGCTCCCGGGGGCGGTTCAGCGAAAAGAAGAGGCGTATTCTGGCACAAACGTTCCCTGGTGCTGTTTTGCAGTTTCAGAAAACAATTCCGCGATAGACCAGGAAAAACCGAGTCTAAAGTCAGTGGTGCGTTATTCAGATGCTATTTTAAGGGTGCATGCTTGGCCATAATGTAGCGTGTGCACAATGCGCATACACTTTGCTTCTCTCATCTACACACGGACGCAGCAGTTCCCATTTTTGCAAACCATACATAATTACAAGGAAAAATATTACCACACAAGGGAAATCATTGTGGTGTCCATGAAGATGTGAAAAATAGGCATAAATCTAGCTTACACATTTACCCAAATGATTATACGCCTGTTTGACCAAAGCTAATTTGGGTGGGTTTCTCCCATCGCCATACAATGTCACGTCTCTGTCTTTACGGCCCTGACGAGAACGTCGGTCTCCTCGGCTGTGAACCGCTCCTGGCGCGCGCCTTGCAAATCCGCCGTTATAATAGCAATCTGCCATGGAACAAGTGTGTCTGCTCTTAAAGGGAATGTGAGATGACGCTCTGATTGGTTTATTTCACGTTATGCCCAAACCACACCTATGTGTAATGTAGCAAATTCAGACCAACCCATTTTAGATTTGCGTCGGGCGCAAGAGTCATTGATCCCGCCAGTATAATAGCAACAGTGCCCGAGATCCGCCCACAAATTTTCTTGCTTTCAGATTTTTTTCAGATTCACTCTTGCTGCACTGCTGTCGGTTCAATTTGCCACAAAGGTAAAGTTACCGCATCACTGTTATTTTTGTATGACTATCATACCAAATCAAACTCAAATCCTCTTTTGTTGCTGATAGTCGTTATTTGAGCTTTCCGACCAATGGCATGAGTTTAGGGGTGGGACTATCTGTTTGTCAACCAGTGCAGATGGAGAGAGTGTTTTGAAGTTTGCAATGGTCTACAAATTACACACTTTGCCTTTTAAGGTGACCATGGACAAGCACTAATGTAGAGGTAGTTATTCCTTCTTTTTTATGCAAATATATGCCTGGTCTCCAGAATATCTATCAACACCTCTCCCATCCTGTGACCCAACAAAAATGACTGTCAGTTCTCCCGACAGTTCTGTGTTATTGATTCCCCTCCTGTTTCCAAGACAACAAGGTGGCAGTTAAATTGACACATTTGTCTCTGGGCTGCATAATCCCTTCAAGAGGATTTACACTTGCTAATCAAACACCTTCTGAGATTGAGCGAAACAATTTCACTCAAGTCTAATTCAAGCCAAAAGTGAATCTTATAAATATAGTGCATTCAAATTCGAATTGATGGAAAGGGGGTAAATCTTCAGCCAAGCACAGAAAGAAGAATGTTTGTTGTAGTTGGCTGCAATTTTTCGCTAGTTTCCTTGGCTTCTCCCTTATGCAAATTGCATTTCTGTATTGTGTATAACCTTGCAGACCAAAAACTATTTTTATTTAAATATCCCCTAACTTTTTTCCTAAAAAAATGACTAGAGGTATAATCCATAGCCACATGCTTAGTTAGCCAAACAAGAAGTGCAAGCCACGGGAAATAAGTAAAATTAATTTTGAGACCACGGATGTCTTCTTAATCCCACGGTTAATAACTTCAGCTGTAAATACAGAATATCATTAACACCTTGAAAAGCAAAGCTGCCTTGGAGGCAGGCATTTTTTGTCATTATGTTTCAGCTCAGTGAAAATCCAAAGGCAGAAAGTGAAATTGAATGCCGTCTGTCTGTTTTTTCCTCTGAGAGATTGCTTTCTGTACTGAAATGTAATGTGCATTGTAAATTTGGTTCAGAAAACACTTATTTTTGTTTGCATGATAGTAATCACAATGCACCGTGGTTAACTTAAATATTCCATACACTTCATGTATTAGCTTGTGTTGCGTGAAGATGACTTTTTGATGAATTGGGAATTGATGAATTTTCCAAATGTAAAAATGTAAATTTCGAATTGGAGATGACTTGTAATATTCTTTGTGTCCTAGAAACCCCAATGATGTACATATATGTTCCTCTGGCATAATCATAATGCAGCACACAGATATCATAGGTTCTCCAGCCTTCTGTTAAATCACAAAATAGAAAAATCATTTTCAAAAATGTTATCGAATCATGAATGCTTCTGCTTGAGGTCAGTTTGACCTCGGTAAAAAAATAGACAAATAAAAGAATGTCAGCATGTAAAAATCCATTAATGTTCTACACCTGGTGTCTCAAAAGTAATGGCGCATTTTTCATAGTCAAAATAAGCTCTTACAAGATAAAAACAAATCATGAAATACCAACCTGTTTATTTTTCTTTTCTTTTTTTCTATATTACAAAGACATTTTTAACAGAACATGAAGGTTAAACAGACAACAAAACAACTTGATCAATGAAAACATGTTCCCACACAATGAACAATGTCTTGGAACAATGCATTTGATGTTGAATCATTAAGGCCCTTCTTCTCTCTTCCGCCTGGCGTGCGTTTGTTTCCTCATGAGCGTATGCAAACAGCCATGCTCAGCAAAACGCAAGTTAAATGCAGTCTGATCAATACTAATGAAGTCTGATCAGTGAACACCCTGTGGCTAACACATCACAGACAAAGCCTCTAAATTGCTTATTTGTGTTTTCTAGTCTACGTTATATTCAATAACAAGATCCGTGTGTTGAAATAACATGATTGTGAATGCACTGCAATAATTATTCAAAGAGGACGGTTTTCCTGCAGCTTCTACCAAGGTCAGAAATTAACCAAGGCTCAGGGATAAAAGCAAAAAATTATACTGGCAGTTACAACGGTAACGACAATGGCAGTTATTCAAAAGGTTTTGGACCAAAATGTGACCAGACAAATCACATTCAAATTCAGTATTTGATGTTGATTATAAATTAAACCATGTAGGTGGAATTTTTGTAGGTGGACCTTAACATCAGTAAATTATAGAAATCTGTTGAAACAAATTGGAGATTTTCAGAAAACAAAAATAGTGGCCAATACAATTTGAAAAACACAATTCACAGTGGCAGTTGAGTAGCTGTCAATGGAAGGACAGAAAGCTTTCAGATTTCATCAAAAAGATCTTCAGAACTAGGGGTTTAGAACGACATGAGGGTGGGTAATTAATGACAGAATTTTCATTTTTGGGTGAACTCACCCTCTACAAAGTTCATAAGGTGCTTCTTATGTAGAACCTTTTAAGGGTTTCCATTGTGGGATCTTTTATTTCCATTGTGGGATTTAGTTTAAACTCGTTTATATTATTTTGATTATATTTTCTTTATTAAACAGCTGGTAAAAATCAGAAAAAAGATCCGCACGCGAATATAGGCCAAAAAACTTTTATTGTCCAGAGGCCACAAATAAAGTGAAAAAGTGCAAGGTGAGCAAAACGTTTTCGGGTTCAACCCTTCATCAGTCACATGTGTTACCAAACATACACCTGCGGTAATGTATTACACACTTATTACAGTAATCCATGTAACATACCGGAATTTGGTCAACATACCATTTTAGGTCAAAAATCCATTTACATTCCCTCTACAAAAGTATTCGCTCCAAATTACCACCCCTACGCGACTGTGTTCTATAAATAAAAACATTTTTTCCGAGATCGAATGGGACATCTCAATAAAATGACGCGCAACTGGAGTTCCCTTTCGTTGTCACTCCGAGTTACGTCGGATGACGACGAATGAGGTTTCGCTTAGAAAGCCTATCATCTTTGAGTATATAAAACGAGCCAATGGCAATGAAATGCCATGGGTCTGCGGAATTTGCATAGCGTATCTCCGCCCCATCCTGGGGGTATATAAGGAAGTACGCCGGCAACATGCAGATATGTTTTCGCTTCGGAGCCAAGTTGATTCTTCACTCCACAGCCAATTCTGAGTTCATCTCTTCATTCTCTTCGAGACGAGCCTCTCTCCAGGTGTTGGTGTGACAGCGAGTTCCAGCGAGTGCACATTCCCTGCTTATCTGTGCAGTGATTTGCCAGAGTTTGTGTGTTCATCTCCCTGGTCGCTTCAACATTTGTGGAGAAATCTCCTTTCACAAAAAGAGCATTGCACGCGGCACGTCTTTTTAAAGATACCTCGTCCGTGCATTTCTGGTTGCGGTCTGTATGTGTCTGACTCTGATGGGCACAATCGCTGTCTTGTGTGTCTGGGTGTCGAGCACGCTAAGGCAGCGTTTGTGGATGAGTCATGTTCCCACTGCGGGAACATGCCCATCACACGGTTGCGGTCTAGACTCAATGACCTTCGTGGTATAGTCCCCTCACCCGCACCCCGATCTACGAGCTCTATGAGAGCTGGTACTTCGGCTGGCGGCCAGGGTGACCTGAGGGTTACGGTGTGGAACAAAGCGCCGACTATTCCACGCTCCACACCGCCCTCTAGCGCCATGCAACCCGCGAGTGTTCAGAATGAGCCTGCAGTACAGTCCTCTGACTTGCCGCAGGTCTCATTCGGCGCTCCAGAGGAAGACCGCATGTCGATCGCTGCATCACAAGGTGGGCAGGAGTCCTTGGGAAGTGACAATTCGGCTGTGCTGCCACCCTCGGGTTTCCCGGGCAGCCGCGGCCATTGGTCTAGAGTGGTCCCCGCCACCTGGCCCAGTGTGCTCGCGGCTGGACGATTGGTTTTTGGGAGCGGCCGCTGACCCTCGTCGCCGCCCAACCCCAATGCCTTTCTTCCCGGATGTGCATGAGGTGGTCACGAGGTCCTGGAAGGCACCATTGTCTTCCCGTGATCGCTCGGCGACCTCCTCCGCCTTGCCTCCTCTCGATCAGGCGGCTGCTAAAGGGTACAATGGGGTTCCCCAGGTTGAACGCTCTGTTGTGATGCAACTGTGTCCTCAGAGTGCTTCTTCCCGTGGCGACCCAAAGCACCCCTCCAAGGCCTGTAGGTTCTCCTCCACACTCGTGGCAAAGGCCTACAGAGCTGCGGGGCAGGCAGCCTCCTCATTGCATGCCATGGCGACACTGCAAGTCTACCAGGCCCATTTGTTGCGTGACATGCACGAGGGGAGGACTGACCCAGCACTCTTTGACGAGTTGCGTGCAGCCACCGACCTCGCTCTCCGGGCGACGAAGGTGACCGCACGCTCGCTGGGTCAGGTGATGTCCACTTGTGTGGTCCAGGAACGACACCTGTGGCTTAACCTGGCTGATATGCGGGAGGCCGAGCGGACCCGGTTCCTCGACACCCCCATATCCCAGGCTGGCCTCTTCGGTGGTGCAGTCGAGGACTTTGCCCAGCAGTTCTCGACTGCCCAGAAGCAGACTGAGGCTCTAAAACATGTCCTGCCCCGGCGGCCCGCTGCTTCGGCAGCACAGTCGTCGGCACAGGTGCCTCAGCCTGCTCCCCGCAGAGGGCGCCCTCCTGTGGTTCCCGCCCTTCCTGACCGGCCTCAGCAGTCATCTGCCTCCGGCCCGCATCGTGGAGGAAGCCGCAGGAAGGCGCCACAGCCCTCTCCCGCCCCGCGCCCCGCTAAATGCCAGGCCAAGCGGCACTCCTGAGACGGGCTGCTCAGAGATGGTTCCGAGTTCTTTTCAGGAGACGGTAGCAGGGCCGCTCCTTCCCCCGGTGGAGGGCCGGGGGAGAATCCTTGGTTGTCCCACTCCCACTGCTCGTCCCACGACGGGCAGCACCCTAATGTGGTTAAAGAAAGAACTCACTCTTCCATCTCGGAGCACACAGAGTTCTCGGATGACAGTGTGCGCCGCTCACGAGCCTCGCCACTCTCAGTGGAGTCCGCTTCACATTGGTCGGTGGCAATGCCCCTGTCATGAGAGCGGAGGTCGCCACCCTACTTGCGAAGGGTGCGATCGAGACTGTCCCTCCAGCCGAAATGAGGTCAATGAGGTCACCTCCCTGGCCAATTCCCCTGAGGAAGGACCTGCTTTCTCAGGGACGGGGCACCTTATGGCACCCTCGTCCCGATCTTTGTAACCTCCACGTGTGGCTCCTGGACGGAACGAGGCAGGTTTGAGTACCCTACCACCAGTGGTGGTGGCTACCATCACTTCCGCTAGAGCATCGTCCACGAGACATGTTTGTGCGTTGAAGTGGAACTTCTTCATCAACTGGTGTTCTTCTAAAAATCTAGAACCCACGAAATGCCCGATCAGTGTCGTGCTCTCCTTCCTGCAAGAAGGGTTGGAGCGAAGGCTGTCTCCCTCCACCCTGAAAGTGTATGTTGCCGCCATTGCCGCACATCACGACGCAGTTGATGGTAAGTCCTTGGGGAAGCACCACCTGATCGTCAGTTTCCTGAGGGGAGCGAGGAGACTGAATCCTCCTCGTCCTCCCCTCGTACCCTCTTGGGACCTCTCAGTGGTGTTAACTGCCCTGCAGAGTGCTCCCTTTGAGCCTCTGCAATCAGTGGAGCTTAAGTTCCTGTCAATGAAGACAGCGCTCCTGGTTGCATTGGCCTCCATCAAGAGGGTAGGGGACCTGCAGGCATTTTCGGTTGACGAAGCGTGCCTGGAGCTCGGGCCAGCTAACTCTCACGTGATCCTGAGACCCCGGCCTGGATATGTGCCCAAGGTTCCCACCACACCCTTTCGAGATCAGGTGGTGAACCTGCAAGCGCTGCCTTTGGAGGAGGCAGACCCAGCCTTGGCACTGCTCTGTCCAGTACGTGGAACCTTCCTAATATGTCCGTGCTTACGTAGACAGAACGCAGTGTTTCAGGACCTCAGACCAGCTCTTTGTCTGTCATGGTGGGAAGCTGAAGGGAAAGGCTCTCTCCAAGCAAAGGTTGTCTCACTGGATAGTGGACGCCATTGCTTTGGCTTACCAGCAGCAAGGTCGACCATGCCTTCTTGGTGTGACGGCCCACTCCACTCGGAGTGTGGCATCCTCTTGGGCTCTAGCGCATGGCGCCTCGCTAACAGACATCTGCAGAGCTGCAGGCTGGGCGACACCTAACACATTCGCGAGATTCTACAATCTCCGAGTGGAGCCAGTTTCTTCTCATGTATTCGCCTCAACTAGCCGGTAATAGATTCTGCTCAGGTGTCTTCGCTTGCTCGCCATTCCTCTCCACGGATGGGATACGTGCGATATTTCCTCAGGTGAGCCTAATAAGCCCTGAGTCTCCTCCAGCACTGACGACGTCAACGCCAGAGTTATGCCACCGGCAGCTTTCGCGCTTGGCTAGGTGCCTCCATGTGCATGGTTCCCCTCCGGGCGACCCCCACATGTGTATTTCCACTGTAAGCCTCTTTGAGCATGTGTCTTTCCCTTAGCAAGCCACCTTGCCACCCCTGGGGTTGAAATATTCCACCTGCGGCTGGACACCCCAGTGTTACTCCGTATGCAGCCCTTCGGGGTCACATGTGTATTCCAAGTCCCCCCCTTCGGGTTGGGCATGATTGCATATTTCCACTGAGATATGCTTCCCAGTGTACCTTGGTATTCCTGTGTTAAGTAGGAGTCCTTCGTCCGTGCCAGTCTCACGACAGGGAGGTCAGACTTACGCAGGGCACTGGAAGACAGTGGAGAGGTGGCGTGATTACACTGGGAACCCCATTCGTCGCCATCCGACGTAACTCGGAGTGACAACGAAAGGGAACGTCTCGGTTACGTATGTAACCCTCGTTCCCTGAGTAGGGAACGGAGACGTTACGTCTCCCTGCCACTTCCGCTATACCGCTGGAACGCCTGAGTTCAGTCTCGGCTCCTCAGCGAAGAAACATATCTGCATGTTGCCGGCGTACTTCCTTATATACCCCCAGGATGGGGCGGAGATACGCTATGCAAATTCCGCAGACCCATGGCATTTCATTGCCATTGGCTCGTTTTATATACTCGAAGATGATAGGCTTTCTAAGCGAAACCCCATTCGTCGTCATCCGACGTAACGTCTCCGTTCCCTACTCAGGGAACGAGGGTTACATACGTAACCGAGATGATTTTTGGTCTTTTTTTCTAATAGCACTCATATGTTTGGTAACACATGGCTCTGATGAAGGGTTGAACCCGAAAACGTTTTGCTCACCTTGCACTTTTTCTGTGGCCTCTGGACAATAGAATCATTTGAGCTTTTTGGCCTATATTCGTGTGCAGATCTTTTTTCTGATCTTTGAGTTTCTTTTGGATCTATGCACCACAAGAAGTTATTACTCATTACTCATGGGACTAATGTTTGGTGCTACACAAAATTGTGTAACACTTTACAATAAGATTCATAGTGAACATTAGTTAACTGCATTAGTTAACAAACTAATAATGAACTGCACTTCTACGGCATTTATTAATCTTTGTTAATGTTAATTTCAGCAATTACTAATACATTATTAAAATCAAAAGTTGTGTTATTTAACATTAGTTAATGTACTGTGAACTAACATAAACAAACAATGAACTAACATTAACAAAGTTACAGTAACAAATGTATTGGTCATGGTTAGTTTATGTTAATTAATACATCAACTAGTGCAAACTAATAAACCTTATTGTAAAGTGTTTCCAAAAAAAACATTAAACAGGAGAGTGTTGTGGAATCATTTAAGACATTTATTCTTATATAGAACCTTTTTGGCATAAAGGGTTCTTTAAAATGGATTCAATAACTCCCCAAAAAAAATGCAATTTTGTGTGTTCAGTTGTTGAGGACGCAGCAGAATCTGTCAAACTTTTTCTGGTAATGTGCATCACTGAGATCCAGACTTATAAATCTGCTTTTTAAAATGCTAAAGGTGTGATACATTTCCAGTTATAATGCTCTTCTCCTTTATTTGATGAAGTACTGCTGCCATGATCGGCAAAAAAAACAAAAAAAAAACTGTTTTGGTTAAACTGGATTGCAGGTGCAGAATGGTCATGACCCCAACAAGCTTCTCTGTATAAAAGACAATTAACTATCTCAGTACTTCATTAGAACTGAACACAATTGTGCATGTCAGATCAATTATCTGGTAGACTTATCTGTTCTATCTTCCCAGCCCCAGCATCATTTAGTTAAAATATCAATTCTACTGTACATTGTATTCTTTTTTTCTGCAGCCCATTAATTTCTGGTACAACATTGCTCACTGAGCAGGTTCAATACATCCATCTGTGCAATATGTAAAAAGAACATAAAGGGAAAACCAAATGATGCAAATATGGGCTCTGTTTGTATATTTAATAACAAATACATAACCTTATCGATTGAGAAAGGAAGAGAAGCACTGAGAGAGAAAATTGAATTCTGGAAGAAGAAAAAAAGAGATTACTGGTGATGGATCTTCTTGTGAGGCTGAATGTGTGTGTGTTTTGAATCTACAGCGGCAGCAAGGATACAACCAGCAAGAGAGCACTTATCATACGGTACAATAGAGCTGCTATTTCCTTAAGATATCAGACGGAGGCTGGGCAGAATTTAATTACTGTGAGACTGTTGCCGTTTCAAGGACTTTTTTCCCCCCACAGCTGAAAATGAGATTAGAGCTAACGCCTCAGTCATATGAGAGAATGGTGATTAATTTCTCAAAGGAATTTGCCTCTAAATCAGTAAACTTTCTCTATTAGCAATTTAGATCAGACCTGCATTTTGCAGCAGTGAATATTCACCTGACAAGCATCATCACACTTTATTAACAGCTCAGTCAGTGCTGCATTTCGGGGCCCTCATTTCCAACTGACACACGCACGCATCGTAGACTGACAACTGTTATGAATCCATTGACAAATCCACAATGTGTTTTTGCCACCGCATACAGTGCAAACAGGCAGACCACTCCGGTTTCACTCCACTGTAATACATAATAATGTCTTCCAATCTCTCCCCCACAGCTAAAAAATATGGAAGTATTTTTACAGCTATGTGTTTTTCTTTCCTTAAAGGAATGGTTGATCCAAAAAATAGAACTCTTTCATCGTTTAATTACTCTGATGTCATGTATGAATTTCTTTCTAGCATCTTCCGCTGCTCTCTTCTATACAATGAAAGTCAGTGGCGATCAGGAGTTTATTACTGTAGCTTCAAAAAGGCATTGAAAAATAGTTTATATGACTTATGTGTGCACTATATTAAAAGTCTTCTCAAGACACAATATAGCTTGTCAGAAAGAGATCAGTATTTTAATATACTGTATATCCACAAAGAATTGTGACTTGAAAATCTGTTAACATTCACTTTCAATATATATGGAGTATCTATTTTTCCACAAAATATAGTGTTTGGAACAACATACGAATTAATAAATGTTCTCCTTTTAATACATATGAACTTACAAATCAATAGCTATTCAGTTTTCAGGAGGTTGGCCCACTCTGATGAACAATGATACATGAAAACCAGCTAATAATAACCGAGTTTATTTACATAAAATGCTTGCTAATTGGGTCAGAGAGAGGACGAATATGCATAATGTAAAACTGAAGAGCTTTGACTAACAACAAAAAAAGATAAACACCCAGGGAATACATTAGAATTTAGAGCAAGACTCACGACAACATCAGCTTCAACCAACGATTGAAATTATTTACAATTCATCCCTATGGTCTTTGGTGATATTGCAATAAAAGTACTAATATGAATTCCATCTCAAACTCGATTTCGCTGCATATCAGCTATGGTGAATACAAAGGCCCTGTGTATAAGTAGTGAAAACCTTATATAACACTTTTCTCGTCACATCAGAAATCTGCACTGTTGAATCAGCGTTTTGAGTCTCAGCTGCAACGGTGGCAGCACTCTACTTACGGGCCGTGAGGGGGAAGCGCCCAGGATGACAAAAGCTAAAATCTAGATTAATGACAGGAATCAAGCTGTGGTGTCATCCGCGAGAGGGCACATCAATCTCAAATCAGATTACTCAAGATTAATGACGGCAAAGAAAAACATCTTGATAATGAACTTTATAATGATGGATGGTGCCCCGAGTTAATGTTAGAAAGCCTGAAGTGCAGTTTCCTGGCCCAGGCACAGAGACAGGCTAATCAAAGTGGAAGAGATGTTCAGAAATTGCATCATAATCAAAGATCGTCATACTTCTAAGTCTGAAAGCAAGTGTGACTCACTGTCTCCAGGGACACTGATCAAAGCCATGAAAGTCAACTGATACACTGTAGTTCAGTTCAGAGGAGTAGGACTAGCTCTTATGATGCATAATCACTGACAGTCAGTCAGTTTTGCGCTCTGCATTGTCAGCATGGCGGTGTATTTGACATTCATATGAAGTTTAAAAGTTTCAGCGAGGTGTGATCTTTGTTACCAGGCTTGAACATTAAAGGAGTAGTTCATCCACTTCATGTCGTTCTGTAAGGGTGGAATTCCTGCAGTGGTTCAAGCTGCAAGAACTGCCGAATGACTAAAGAAACGTTATTGGCAAGATGGTAGAAAACTGCACATTTCTTGTCTATAACCACCCACTGCCACTTATACCAACGACGGAAATAAGTGCAGTTACAATAGCTTAATATTTGTGGGAGAGCGTTGCTATAGATAGTGATGATATTGTATTGCAATATGTAGCACTTCAAAGTCAAATCCAAATCAAAACTAGTTAGCACATTAGTTGCAATTGAAAAGGTTTAATGACAAATTATGGTTATGGTTACACCTAAAATAGTTACAAAATATATGTATGAGATGATGATAACTTATATTATTAATTGTACCCAGCATATATGAAAAATGTTACCTGAGAGAGAGATAGAGAGATAGATAGAGAGAGAGAGAGAGAGAGAGAGAGAGAGAGAGAGAGAGAGAGAGAGAGAGGAAGAGAAGAAGATAGCCAGAGCATCAAAGAGGCAGAGCAACAGTTACAATCTTCTTTTATCCTTTCCTTGACCATGTGACTAAAACCCAAATGTGAAACATTCAAACTGACCAATCAGATAATTACACTTCCACCACTGTACTAAAGGTGTGACAATTCATCGACCCCCCAAAGTACAAACATTTGGCCTGCATGCCTAGATCACTATCAGCCCCTCTGTGCCTTAGGAACTCCAAATGGTCATTGTCTCTGAAAGAGGGGGTAGAAAAACAGTCATGCAAATGTCTTGGATTATTTTAAATTCTACAGTTCCAAGCCCCAATTATTTACATGCTTCCGTGGAACATAAAAAGTACACATTTTAAAGCATGTATTGGTCACACTTTTGCACCTTCAATGAATCTGGACTGGAGCTTTCAGGTTTCAAAAGGAGTGCAAGAACGACGTAAACTTATCAAAAGTCTATACATCTCATGTGATATATCCAAAGTGATACAATTCTCCAATTTTTGTACATAAGAACAGGCTCAGATATGTTTACATTGAATGTGCTAGGCTTTAGCTGTCAGTCACTTCCAGTTATTCTTGTTGTGCAAAAGCAGTCCGTTATGCTGGTTCATATTGCAAACTAATTACTGTAATCATAAGCAATGGTTTGTAGTGAATAACTCTACAGTTTACTGCACTTTGTTTTTCTTCTAGTTTGTATAGCAGCTAATGAATCGGAAGTCTCATACAATCACAAGAAATAGCTTGCTATTACAAGAGTGACAATCACGTATTGTATAACCCGTAAATTCAGAACTCACAACCGCATTTTCTGTGAATCCCTGCTGTGTAAATGGAATCGCACTTAAGGTGTGGTTACTTTAGCAAATAGGTCCACATTGTTTGTTATCAATAGTGTGCATGAAGCACTTCTCACGCAGAAGTCACTTTCAAACCAAGTCAGTTGTCAATTTTGGTTGATTCCTGTTGAACCGCTGATTAGTACTGGTAGTAACAAAGCTTTTTGAAGCTCTGAATCAGCTGAACCAATTGTTTCACAAAACGATTTTACTGGGAAATGACTGGGAAAAAGTGTCACAATCAACCTGAATTCACCCCTATGTGACAAAAGAAGTGTGTCTGAATTCACAGTACTCATAAAAGAGAAGGCAAAATGTACCCGGATGACCTATTTCTTTCGACGTGATTCTGAAGTGCGCATTTGATGGACACTTTACGTAACATGTGTAAAGAGACTGTAAAATATATATATATAGGATTTTTATAGGATTATTAGGAACACCATACTAATACTGTGTTTGACCCCCTTTCGCCTTCAGAACTGCCTTAATTCTACATGGCATTGATTCAACAAGGTGCTGAAAGCATTCTTTAGAAATGTTGGCCCATATTGATAGGATAGCATCTTGCAGTTGATAGAGATTTGTGGGATGCACATCCAGGGCACGAAGCTCCCGTTCCACCACATCCCAAAGATGCTCTATTGGGTTGAGATCTGGTGACTGTGGGGGCCATTTTACTACAGTGAACTCATTGTCATGTTCAAGAAACCAATTTGAAATGATTCGAGCTTTGTGACATGGTGCATTATCCTGCTGGAAGTAGCCATCAGAGGATGGGTACATGGTGGTCATAAAGGGATGGACATGATCAGAAACAATGATCAGGTAGGCCGTGGCATTTAAACGATGCCCAATTGGCACTAAGGGGCCTAAAGTGTGCCAAGAAAACATCCCCCACACTATTACACCACCACCACCAGCCTGCACAGTGGTAACAAGGCATGATGGATCCATGTTCTCATTCTGTTTACGCCAAATTCTGACTCTACCATCTGAATGTCTCAACAGAAATCGAGACTCATCAGACCAGGCAACATTTTTCCAGTCTTCAACTGTCCAATTTTGGTGAGCTCGTGCAAATTGTAGCCTCTTTTTCCTATTTGTAGTGGAGATGAGTGGTACCCGGTGGGGTCTTCTGCTGTTGTAGCCCATCCGCCTCAAGGTTGTGCGTGTTGTGGCTTCACAAATGCTTTGCTGCATACCTCGGTTGTAACGAGTGGTTATTTCAGTCAAAGTTGCTCTTCTATCAGCTTGAATCAGTCGGCCCATTCTCCTCTGACCTCTAGCATCAACAAGGCATTTTCGCCCACAGGACTGCCGCATACTGGATGTTTTTCCCTTTTCACACCATTCTTTGTAAACCCTAGAAATGGTTGTGCGTGAAAATCCCAGTAACTGAGCAGATTGTGAAATACTCAGACCGGCCCGTCTGGCACCAACAAACATGCCACGCTCAAAATTGCTTAAATCACCTTTCTTTCCCATTCTGACTTTCAGTTTGGAGTTCAGGAGATTGTCTTGACCAGGACCACACCCCTAAATGCAGTGAAGCAACTGCCATGTGATTGGTTGATTAGATAATTGCATTAATGAGAAATTGAACAGGTGTTCCTAATAATCCTTTAGGTGAGTGTATATATATATATATATATATATATATATATATATATATATATATATATATATTGAGCATAAACTCACATTTTGAGCACAAGCCATTGTGTCAAACATCCCAAGTCATTTTCTCAAGTAAAGATATCTTGATTTAAGAATGTTTAGATATTTGTATTGGAAAAAAAATGACAAAAACACTAACTAAAAAATAAAACACTAAATTGTGCAGTGTTTTAACTCTAGAAGCTGTTTTAGACTTAAAATGTACTTGGGTAGTGCTCTTAAAGACAGTATTCAAGCCACTACTTTAAGCTGCTATGTGAACAGGACATTTCGAGACTCCAAGGTTGTGTTCACACTTGACAGATGTTGTTCGATTAAAGCGAACTCTGGTGCGATTACTCTGTTAGTGCTGTTCATTTAAATAACTGTGAATGCTTCCATCCGAACCCTAGTCTGCACCAAACAAGTGAGATCCCTGAAAAGATGGGTTTCGGTCCTCTTCCAAATAATGAAATTTGACTGAAATTTGAACGCAACACAGACCAAATACATCTAAACGAACCACAAACAGGATGTGATGTCACAAGATACAACCCTAAAAGTCTGAATGCTTAAGCATAGACCAGGTTTTTCTCATTATAGGAGATACTTTGCCCATTATAGTTCAGTACAGGCATTGGAAACACCGTCTCCTTGCAGCAGATCTTCGTTTGTGTGCAACAGTGTGCAACATGGTGATGTTTTGACTCCTTTACACATTTTATAAGCTCTTTATGAGTTCTCAGCTGGCAAAAATGCCATCATATGCATACAAAGAGCGTATTTAGCCAAGCGGACAGGATTGTTTTGGATGTTCGGTAGGTTCTTTCACAAAATATACATCATAAAAGCCCTTTTTTTGTATCTTTCGATTCTGTCTTTAAAATGGCAATATGAATGCTAAGCGAACCATGATTCAATTTTGGATTAATCATTTTTGGTCTATACAATTTGTAAAGACTTAAACTTTTTCTGAATTTATACTAGGCAGTATATACTTATATACTTAGTATACGCATACTAAGATAATACTTTTACTTTTTCTGCCTTGTAAAAGTATAATAAAAGTAATATGAATAGAATTTAGAATTCAGTATTTATCAACTATTTTATTGACAAGATTTCACTCAAATTAATGATTCATTCACAAACATCTTTCATGAATGGACCAAGAAAAGCTAGGGTTCTCAGATTATTAGTGAATAACTCATAATGGTGCTGTCACCATTCATTGTAACTAGAAATAGAGTGATTATTAGTTTCTGTAAAAATGGGTTAAGAGTGAGTAAATAAAAGAGAAAAAAAAATTAATCAAAATAACTTAAAAAATAAATTGATGATAGTATGTCTATAGCATGTTTGCTATTAATATTAATAATAATTGTGGCAACGTGAGTAAATTCAGCAATAAGCTGCTACAGAAAAATCTTTTTTTTTTTTTTTTTTATCTCTCATATTTCAATTTTAGCACCTGCTGAGAGTAGTTGTAGTTATTCTTGCTATCAGAATCATAACCACTGGCTGTATTTCCCTGGTGACTGATAGTGCTAATGCAATATGGCATAATGTATTTCATGTCTAGATGGGGAAAAGGTCAGATAAATGATATTAGTACGTCTTAAATTACATAAAGTGATCTTTTCTACCCCTTGTAACTGTATTTGCCTCTAGGGGTGTTTAAATGAAGAATAGCAGGCAGATGTTTCTTGAGTTTTTGTAATAGCAAGAGGCCCATCTCATTTAACGTCCCTGCATTCTGTTTCCATCAACCTTTTCCCAAAGCGGAATAAGGGTCAGAGATACATGTTAAATTCCACATTTAATTTATAAATAGGTAAGAGAATAAATTGCTTTTTGATATTTTCAATTTCCAAACCAGCCAAAGTTGTTATTTCCATTTACACTTTGCTATTGTCTCTGAAAAAAAAATAAAAATAATAATAATAATAATAATAATATATATATATATACATTGGATAACTGATAACTTTAGTTGAATCATTCTGTTCCGCCACTGGCATCTCAGCCAGCGGTACCAAATTCTCAGCAAAAGCAGCTTCTCTATCTCTGGGTCCCAAGAGAGTGAGGTTGGCAGTGTGCAACGCTATGCCTTGCCACCCTCAGCCCCCTTTTGCTTCGCCAGCGGCAGCCTGACGCGCTCGAGGCCACGTCTATGCCATCTCACTCATCCCCTGCCGATCGGTGGAGTCAGGTTAGTGTTGCACCGCACACACAGACCCCACTTCGGGCTGTTATGCCATCCAAGTCGGGTCCCTGCATTCCGACGCGCTGCCCCACTGCGGGTACGTCTGTGTGTTGGTTCTGCTTGCACGGTTCCTGGGAGCCTGGCTAGTACTTCCCAGCCCATCTCGCTGGCTCATGGTTTCCAAAGATTGGTTTGCAGCGATTGACCTGAAGGACGCGTAGTTCATGTCTCGATTCTCCCTTGACACAGACCATTTCTGCGCTTGCGTTCGAGGGACGGGCATATCAGTACAAGGTCTTACCCTTCAGGCTGGCCCTGTCGCCGTGTCTTTGCGAAAGTTGCGGAGGCGGCTATTGCTCCCATGAGCGAGCGTGGTGTTCGTATCCTCAACTACGCCGACGACTGGCTCATCCTGGCCCAGTCAAGAGAGCAGTTGTGCGAACACAGGGACATGGTGCTCCGACCCTCAGCCGCTTAGGGCTTCGGGTCAACTGGGAAAAGAGCAAACTCACCCCCGGGCAGAGGATCTCTTTTATCGGTATTCTTCTGAGGAAGGAGCTTTCTCAGAGACGGGGCACCCTATGGCACCTGCGTCCAGACCTCTGGAAACTCCATGTCTGGTCCCTGGACGGGACACAGAGGTTCTAGGTGACCTACCTCAAGTGGTGGTAGACACCATCACTTCCACTAGAGCCCCCTCTACGAGGTGCCTCTATGCGTTGAAGTGAAACCTGTTCGTATAGTGGTATTCTTCTCACCAGGAGAACCCCCGAACTTACTCGATCAGGGCAGTGCTTTTCTTCCTGCAAGCTGGGTTAGAGCGAAGGCCCCAGTCAGTTGGGGGTCTGAGAGTCTTGTGTAGGGTGATGGATGTGGCAGCAACCGTGGTGTTTTCCATAGGGATCCCAATTACGTTGGCACATCGACGTAACGTCGAATGTGACAGACTGAAAGGGAACGTCTTGGTTACGTATGTAACCCTCGTTCCCTGAAAGAGGGAAAGGGAGACGTTACGTCCCGTCGCCATGGTTGCTGACCATCGCTGTACGGCCGAACACGTCTCGGCTCCGAAATGTAAAACAAATATGTGACGTATCTTCTGCTCATTATATGCTTGCACTGCAAGCAGAGCAGCTGATGCAATTATTGCATGCCAATGTGTATTGGCTCGTTTTAATACTCTTGAAGTAGATTAATCTCTCAAGGCGATCCCAATTACGTCAGCACGTCGACGTAACGTCTCCCGTTCCCTCCTTCAGAGAACGAGGGTTACATACGTATCCGAGACATTTTGTGATCATTGTTAAAAACTGACGTGTATTTATTTTACTGCATTTGTATGCTATAGAATTGGCCTGTGGAAGGACTTTGTTTAATTTGGTTTATGTCCCTGCTTATATATATATACGTATATATATATATATATATATATATATATATATATATATATATATATATATATATATATATATATATATATATATATATATATATATATATATATGGTGAAAACTGACAAACAATTACATCTTTCTATCATGCTGGCTAATCAGCTAATGACAGGCGCATTAACTGTGAGGATGGGTGGCTTGTTATTAACAGACAGCTCATGCTGAGCTATGGTTAATTGAAGAAGGCTAGTAAAAACAGGAAAAATGGACCTTCGCAATTATGATATACCATATTGCTGGCACACTGAGCTCATGACAGCCGCTAATGGGGAATGATTCCTGCTGTTTTAATGTCAGGCCATTTCTAAGAAGATCGGTGACACCTCTTATAAATAAAGGTAAGTGTATGTTTGTGCAGTACCTTGCATATATCAACACCCTTTTTTCCTGTATGGGAGTTCTTGAATTGACTAGGTTTGAATTGAATAGTTCTTCAGAGAAAATAATAATTATAATAATAATAATAATAATAATAATAAGATTTAAAAAAGTATTTTTTTCCCAAGTCAGTGTATATCACGCTTCTTTGAAGAACCAGTATGCATAGGTTTTCTAAAAAAGCAGAGAATAAAAAGTTGTTTACCTTAAAAGATTATTATTTGACATATATATATAGTTCAGTCATTAAACTCTATAGATGGTGCAGACTGATAGATCCTTTACATGTCTTCATATGAAGTCTTCATAAAGTTTGTTATTTAATATATTATCTCAAATAGTTGTTTGCAATGAGGTGACTCATTCCATGTAAATGTTTTTTGTTACGCTACTGATATAACTGGAGACGGCATCTTTTCATGTGTATTTTTTTTCAATGATGAGAAAATTACTGTGTGTACCTTTTACATAATTTTGGTTTTAAAATGCCAGCAAATATTTTAATAAAATTAGTTTTTTGTATTGAATAGCAGTCTTTGTTTAATAGTTATTTTACCATTACATTTATTCAGTGCCATTTATGCCCCCTCTTAAAACTGCATATGAACTTGGAACACAGAATGCTAACATCTCTCTCACCGCTGTGTTTATACAGACAAAAACAAAGGCCAAAACAGACGTGAGTGCACTTCTTGTGCTTTATAAAGAATGCTTGTTAAGAACCTACTCTGCCCTTTCGCGGTTTCACTCATGAATTTCCTCACGTTTCATGCATAGATTTTCTGTCGTAAAGAGCTATGGGAGCCAGAAAAGTTGTGTTTGAAACGGCGTTCCTCTCTGCCTTGCCTCTCCCTGGCAGAATCAATCACAACTCAGTCTGTGCATCAGTCATGTTTCATAGATTTGCCAATAGTTTTGCCAGCTCCTCAGGAGAAGCGAGGGAAAGTGCAGAAACCTGCCAGCTGTCTTTAAACTGTTAGCTGTCGTTTGCATTGGCGGCAGTACCACCAGGAGGCTGATAAATCTGATTCACTGGGCCACACTGGTGGCATTTATATTAATAAGAACGGGTCTTTTGAGATGTGTTTGGGAGATTCATTATCCATTATTTGAGAAGAAGGGTGTACACAGGGGATAAACAAGGTGTTGTACAGTGTTAATTCTCTAACAACATTATTATCATAAAGGAGATGTTGTAGTTCCTCTCATCCTGCAGCAGAGTTTGAAGGGTTCCTTCATTGTCTTTCATATTAACCCTAAACACTTATTTAAAAAATTGAGCAACTTACAATACACATTTTCCATATACAAACAGAAATTAGAACAACATTTACAACAATTATAACTGTGGTGGACATTTATACAGTAGCAGTTTCAGTTTCATAAGTCGAGTTAAGTCACCTTTATTTTTATAGCGCTTTATTCAATACAGATAGTTTCAAAGCAGCTATGAACAGGAAAATAATGATTCAATGATGCAAACATAGTTTTATTCAGCTGTAAAGCAGCTCTAAAACGAAAAGAAAAAAGTGTCATTGTGCAGTTGAAGTCAATTAAGTGTTGACTCAGCTCTGTTATAAAGATCATCAATTATTAAATATCAGCTAAAAAGCAACTCTGCAGAAAACAGTGATGTCATCGTCCAGCTCAGTTCAGTTTTCATCAAATAGTGTCAGCACAGTCAGATCAATAATATTGTTGAATTTGAAGTGTCCTCAACTAAGCAAGCCAGAGGCGACAGTGGCAAGGAAAAATATTTCATTCAGTTCCTTCTGCTTGAAGATCGATTCATCATTCCGATATGGAGCCAAAGCTGGCGACCGGGTCTGTGTGGAGGACCTGTCTGGTTCTCGTGGTCTTTGCTGAGGATCTGTGCTGATGGCTGTCGTGTCGATAAGGCCTTTACAGAGGATTGTCTAGTAGACGAGGCCTCTGCTGACATTCAACTGTGTTGTGGTCGTGTCTAGGTGCAGGTCCACCATAGATATGACCGGGATGAGGATGTGACAGACAGACCAACATTAGTGTAGATGTCATTCTTCTTACAATGTAACAAGTACATCGGATGTTGTGGGAAGTGTCCCTGGTTCCGGTTGACCTGATTTATGCAGCCTAAGAATCATTTAACTGATTTGAATTCTAGAAATGATAATATGTTATGTGTATGCCAGGTTAAAGAGATGTGTTTTTAGTCTAGATTAAAACTGGCATATGCCTGGTTTCACAGACAAGGCTTAAACTAGTCCCAGACCAAAATGCATGTTAAATGAGTGCAACTTGCACTGACAAAACTTAAAATATGTCAGTGCCATTGTTTTGTCTCAAGATGCACAGCAGTAATGTTTTGTTTAAGGCACATTTAAAAAAACTACTTGAACTAAGGCCTAATCCTGGCTTAATCTAAGCACTGTTTGTGGAACCAGGCCATTGTGTGTCAGTTTCAAATGAAACTATACCAGTTAGTTTTTTTTTGTTTGTTTGTTTTTTTTTAAAAAGAAAAATAAATTGAAAAAAAATTGTTATTGCTCTTCTTTTACATATCTTACTCACTTTCTTCTACTGCTTTTTCCTTAATTCCTTTATTTATAAAATTTATTGAACTTTACTATAGTGTTTGAGCACAGTTAATTTGTTTGGGGAATTATAGCTCTCAAACTATTGTTGAACGCAACACTCCTTTTCTTGATTTGTATGTCCTGTGAGTTTAATTAGCTGTTTTGCATGACAGCACCAATTCAGACTATCACCTCGCATCAACGACAAATTATTTTTTGTAATCGGAAAACGGTGCAGGATGCTAGCCAAGGGAGTAAAACATGGCATAGAAACTCATTTCAAGTTGCTATGTGTCATTTTGTTAATGACAACGCCTCTCTTCCCAACTGAAACTATCATTACAGAGGGGAATTCATATTTCAGCCATCTGACAATTCAATTGACAGCTCATCTGGAGAGATTTGAAAGAAAACTCAGGCTTATTGCTTCCGTAGCATGTACCGGCACACTGGCATAGAGGAACATTTGGAGGTTTGTGAGCGATATGGACATGTTGAGCATGCCTGGGACCATGGTGTGACGGATATATATGAAGGCAGCGTAGAGGGCTGAGCGTGTTTAAGGTAGCGAGTGTGGAGGCTTAGCCAGCATGCAGGGCCAATGACACAGTTATCATGAAGATGAATGCTGGCCTGCACCTTAGTTCCAAGCTAGGCTTCTCCTTAGAGAAGCGTGAAAACTATAGATCTGGATGCAGCACGCAAGAGCACGCAGCATCATGCGCTTGCATACAAAGCAGATTCGCTGGATAATGCTCTCAAAATCAGTAAAAATTATCTTCTTCCTTTAGTTTTAGCTGGTTGTTATTTAGCTAAATTTCTACATTGTAAATGCCTGAATAAGCACACTAGAATAACATTATGTTCCTGATGAAGAGGTGCTACACAAAAGCACATATTGCCTGGTAATGGGAGGGAAGGTTAGCAGGTGTCTTGCTGCGCTGAGTGAAGCAAAAGTGATTTGTACACGTTGCTGCTTTGTGGTGACCACCCACCAAGGTCCAGTCCCAATCAAACCCTCTACCAGCAGCAAACCAGGCTCCTTATTGACTTGACTGAATTGATCTAGAATGTCAGTCTCGTCAGTAGGTCAGCATTTAAATTAACGCCAAGATGCTTTTTTTGATTTGCTAATTTTCAATCAAGTAAAATAATCTTCTGTCTGAAGGCACTAGGACTATTAGGTCTATGCTAGTATTAGAAAGAACAAAAGGTAACACTTTATTTTGATGGTCCCTTTTGAGCAGTATGCTGACTACAAGTAACTTTTCAACTACATGCCAACTAACTCTCATTAGAGTGTTAGTAGACTGTCTGCTTAATATCTGCTAACTCATCATTGTGATGTTCATTGATAGTTGATGTTATAGTGCATTTTATTATTTATCCGTGTCGGAGTTCCGACTAGGAAGACAGACGTTGCCTAGCAACACGCACCAACTTTCCTCTGATTTCCCAGCTCGGAAGTCGGACAACCGTGAGGACACCGAGCAAGATTTCCGATACAGAATCCAAGATGGCTGCACCCTGTGTGACTTGTAAGTATGAATTGTTTTCATTGTTTTTGGACCGCTTTGGTTGTTTTTGGACCGCTTTGGTTGTTTAAATGACAATTTTAATCACTCGTATTACTGCAATACCTTACTGTGTCCGTATCACTGCCTGTGGGTATGGGAATCGGTCTTGTTGTGAGTGCAATATTGAATGAAGCCTTGTTTCGAATGGGTGTTACTAACGTGACTAGCGTTGCTAACAGAAGATAAACTAAAACATAGCAGATACTTTTGGAGCGCCTGGTACCAGTGCTACCATAACACCAGCTTTCCGGGTGGCGTCCATGTTTTTTCTCTGACTCAGACGTGCAAAACATACCAGAACGCTTGAAGTGTGGAAGTGACGTCATATCCGAGGACCGAGTCGGTTCGTTGACAATAATAGAACACACCATTAGTTCACAGTGCATTAAGACATAATTTCAGCATCTCTGCAGAAGAAGATCAGCGCCTACTTTTTTATCGCAACTTTGGCCCCACCCACAGGCGTGTTAGTGAGATGACGAGGAGAGAAGAGAGATACGATCATCGGACTACAAATAACATTACCTTCCAAAGGATCCTAATGCTAGGAATGTGGTTATTTATTTTCAACAATGTGAATATCTCAGTTGAGCATTATTTATTTGTATTCAGTACATTTCACTGTGGATTCTTTGGTAAAACAGTCAAAATTTCGGTGCAGGCTTTGCAAACAGACTTTTACGATATGGCCTTGACATTGGTGCAGCAACATGTAACTGTGTTTATTCTAATGCCTGATCCGTGATCAGTGATTTCTGATATATATTGATTCATGTACAGTCAGATGTTCTTTGTCTATGTGTCAGTAAATCAAACCAGTGACTAAACAGTCAACTTCGCATTGTTTATTCTTAGTAGGATGAAAATAATCTGTTATTTAAACTCTGATTAATATATATATAGAAAGCGACCGAAGAATCTCCCTTTACAATCGATGGAGCTGTCAATCATACAACGCAAGTTTATCAGCCACTGAGTTGTGGACTCTCGCCAAAACTCCCGTTATAACAGTCTCTTTTATCTATAGTCTTTAGTTATAATCAACTAATTTCTTATTTACTTTGTGTTTGCATTGTTAGTTATGATGAAAGCATTCGTTAATGTGCAGAAATTGAGCTGCAATGACGAGATCACTGCATGCTTAAATTTTCACGATTAGTTAACCTTGAGAGCTGTAATAGTAAAAACGTGCTTTATTTTTTTTTTCCAGACAGAGTTCCACATGTAATACTTAGCTATTTCATATGCAAAGATGTTAGCCAATCACAGCAGTGGGCTTTAACACTGAAGTCTCTCAGCAGACACGCCCCTTCAAACAGAGCGTTCAAATCAGAGGGCTAAAATCAAGGTACGAAAAATGCCTTTCAATTCTAAATTATGAAAATTTTTGATTTAAAAATCATACTAACTTTATAAGTGCACCCCAGGAAACATTATGAAACAATAAAACAATGCAGTTAAAATTTGAGTTAAAGACATGGAATCATTTGAAATACAGCACTAGAAATAACAGACCTTGTAACAGAACTGGTACAAAGTGATCTTATATATATGTATTTTTAAATGTGTTGATCTATGTGTGCTAAAACCACACTATGCGAGAATACATAGCCTACTGATGAGATCACACTGGTCTGAACACGTGCTAACCAGGCCATGGCATCACGATTCACAAGTCAAAATAACTTTCATCTGTTTGAAGGCATTAAGTTCATAATGTAATGAGGTGTTCAAGTAAATTGAAGAAGTCATTTCTTGGTATGATAATGCTAGGAAAAAAAGCATTTTTTAATTCTGATTTAAAAGTGAAGAAAACTGGAAAGTACCAAAGTGAAGGACTGGCAGCAAATGATGTATAAATCTACTATGTATAAATGTATTAATTGGTTACATATTGTGCAGCAAGGCAGTTGAGAGCTGTAAAACATATGATTCATATTTGGAATTCAAGTGGTGAGAGGTCGTTAGCCAATTCCCCATGTCTATAAAAAAACATAATTTAGAGTGTTATTCCAATTATAACCCTGTGGAATTCATAATTTAAAACGTGTTACAAATTAAACTTGATGGAAAGGAATGTGGAGTGTTGCTTTAATTTGATTTGATTTGATTAACATCACAGTAGGTACTATGTGCATATTTAGATGCTTTTCATGAGTGTAAATTTATTGATTGGACTCAGATCGTCTTAGAAGTTCCCTCCCAGGCTCTCGGCGGGTGAACTTTCCTTTGAATTATTCATTTATTTATCTGTGTTTCCGCTAGTGTTCCACAGAACAAAGAACATGCATGAACTCCAGTTTGTCATGCTTGTCCTCAGCCGCTCACCACCTCTCTGCAGCCTACAGGACATCGGTGGCAACCATCAAATAGGAGCATTGACAAAAAGATAACAGAGCTGAGAGGCCCAGCTAGCAGGTTGGGGATAAGACGGGTGATGATCTGTCTAAAATATTGTTCCAGCGAACATCGGACTATTCCACCAATGGTGCGTGTCAATAGCTTTTGGTCTCGCCGCTGTCAGATCGGCAACCGTGGCGACCTGTGTCTGATTCCTGCTCGCTGCAATCAGGAAAACAACAGGTGGCTTTGTCTCACAGGTGAACCCACAACCTGTCAGAGGAACAGATGGAAATTCATAAACAATACACCAGACTCAAAGCCATCCTGAGGGGAATTCTTCCTAAAGAAAATCTGCAATCCCTTGTTTCACCTATCACAAAAAACGTATACAGATGCAAAGAGGTGTTTTCTGTAATCAGGGTCGTGAGAGACCCCAGAGGAAAAGTGTATTGCTAAGAGATTGCTCTTTCTTTGCTCAGCATATTTTATGGATTTCTCATTTGTCAAGTTTGTCATTTCTGTGCGACTAGCATCACTGCAAAGAATAATTACTACTTTCAAACAGGTTTTCAAATCAAAACACTCCCCCTGTTTTCCATTGGTCAAGACAAACAGGTAGTATCACCTCGAGCTTTAAAAAGATACAGATTTCAAATGGGTTAAATACATATGATTGTGGCATGATTGTGTTTACATACAATATAGCATGTTTTAATGAATGTTTACATACATTTGGCAATCCTTCAGCCTGAACTACAGTAGTGAACCACCCTATAAACACACCCACAGTATAAAAAAATATGCCCCAGTACTGATGAAAGGCTAAAATTTAAATATATATAGCTTACACATAAGCTGAACTCATTTGAATAAAAGGCCACTATTCACTAGGGGTGTAACGATACCCTCATGTCAAGATTCGATACATATGATGATATTGAACTCGCGATACAATATTATTGTGATAGTCTCTAAGACATATGCTAAAAGGTTTACAAAAAATGTACTGTTGATTAAAATGTTAAATTTAGTTTTTACATTCAAATTATTATTGAATAGGTTTGGATTTGGTGCTGGTAACCCAATGCACAGGACAATGGTGACACCAGAATAAAAATATTCATGATTCTAAAGCTGAAAATACATCATTATTTTAGACGAATATGCTTGCACTTATATTTAAAATAATGTAGGCCACTTTTTACAGGTAACATGAGACATTTGGCATTATCCGGACCCACAAATATCCCCCCATTGCATTAGTATACATTATATTCAACATTATACAGTATATAATGTAGTACTGACGACTATCAACTAGATTTTATTTCTCACAGTAATTTTCATTTTGGGTGAACTATGCACAATACAGATTTTCACTATCCACGATACATATTGTTGTATTTTTGTATTGCAATTGTGACACGATAATTGTTACACCCCTGCTATTCATCATAATATTCACTATATTTCATTATGTACCATATATCAATGACCGAATACAACATACATTTGTATACAGGCATCTACAAGAGCAATCCAAAACAGAGTAGAACAAATAGTAGCCTGTACATTTCTGTAAATACCCTTGTAATATATCCAGATCTCATAGGTAATATGCCTTGTCAGTTTTATTTTGTTTGAGCAAATAACTCTGACCATGAATGCAGCAAGGCATTCACGCAAATCATCCATGTGTTTACTGAGAGGTGAGTTAATTTGTTCTTTCTAAACATCACCTCATCTCGTGTGCTGTTTCCGCTCTCTAGGGTCCTCAGAATGGGAACATTTTTACCACGTTTTCCTGCCGTGTGGAGCGATGAACAAATGTAAGTACGGCCGGATGTAGAGACAGGGGTAAATAGTTTTTAATTGGCAAGTGCGAACAGTGTCTCTGGAGCTTGCCGAATGACAGATAAATCGTCTGTCTCTCACTTTTAGCTTAAAACGCTCCCTCTGCGATTAGACCATCTGCTTTAGGTTACGCTACAAGTCGCTTAAACACTCTTTGTAAAATGATTTAAAGACGCAGCTGAAACGTTGAGCGGAAGGAGCGAAACCACAGAAGAACTCAGCTTCTGAGCTATAATGAACAATGACCAGCTGTTAAATGCGTTGATGTAGAGTCGCAATTGCCAAAGAGTGCTGGGGACAACATGACGATTCTGAAAATAATGATCATTCAGGCAAATGATTACAGCAGTAAACCATGAGGCTCACTGAACCTTTAAAGAAACAGTTCACCCTCAAATAAAAAACTGTCATTATTTACAGTACTCACTCTCATGTTGTTCCAAAACCTGCTGTTATTTTCTCTGTGGAAGACCAAAGTAGATTTTTTTTAACAATTGTTTGGCAGCTACAGTATTATAATATGATATGGTTAAAAACAACTCAGTGACCACCACTGGCTAATGTGAAGCTCCAAAAAGGATGAAAATAAATGTCTTAAGCCCTATTCGGACGAGTAAACAACTTTTCAGTTACAATTCTTTTCATGATTTCATGTACCAATTTGGAAATGACTAATATAACTGTGTTTATTACAGAGATGGGAGTTTGTGTTTTCTAGATGTGGGTGTTACAGATCTGCTGTGCTTTCATGAATCAGGTATGACATATAGGTTTTTCAATGAATTACTTATTGATATAACTCTAATTTATTATTAAACCCCTATTTAAATAAACTTCACATGAGTTTATAGAAGTGGCTGTTTATAATAAACCCACATAAGTGAGCAGAAAAATCTTGACAAATGTCTTACTTGACACTGATATTAAAATGGCCAGTCTTCGCAATTTCCGCGATTTGGCTCGGTTTATTCATTTTATAATGTTATTTCTCTGTCGGATTTCAGTGCGTATTGAAATGAAAGTATGCTTAAGATTGGTGCCTAAACGGTAGCTCAGGTAGGTCAAAAAACACATGAGGGGAAGCTTTAGTAAAATACAACATCAGCAATCACAGACATTTGCATTCAGATGGGATTAGATTTCTTAGAGGACGGCTGAGTTTGCTGAAAAAGTCATTTGCTCTGGAATTTTTACTTTGGTTGTGTGAGAAAATTGCAGACATGATTAAAGACTCAAATCACACACTGAATCAAACCATCAGAGAGAGAAAACAATTTAGGAATACGAGTCAATAGCTTTTATTCAGATCTTTGAATTTATTTTAAAAAATGCAAATAATACATACACGATTGTGCACAGAGGTATTTATATATATATATATATAAATTATGGTAAATTATCAATAGAGAATATTCCGTTTTGTGTGAACTATCCCTTTAACGGTACTTAGCACTTGTTGTTTACAGTTCTCAATAGATAGACCTTGAAATTTTAAATGACAAACCATTCACCGTGGAATACTGTGCCCTATAGTGGTGTTCTTGTCTAAAAATATTCTTTGCCTGTGGTAGCACATAGCCCCGTCTCAAAAAAAAAACAAAAAAAAAAAAAAACACAGCAGTGGTTCCTGTCGCAGGGCTGCATGGCTGTCCATCTGGGAGGCAGCCTGCATACACTTCTAAATGAGAAAGTTGGGTCTGATCGTCCAGCCATGACAAAAATAGATTACTCTGGGAAAAAAAGAGAGGGGAGAGACCAACAGAATGAGTGTGTGTGTGTGTGTGTGTGTGTGTGTGTGTGTGTGTGTGTGTGTGTGTGTGTGTGTGTGTGTGTGTGTGTGCGTGTACTTGTCTACCTATCTAAGTGGGGACCTTGGTGTCGTTACACACTCACCAACAGGGGACCGTCGAGCCAAGTGGGGACTTTTTTCAAGTCCCCTGTTGGTCATGCTTTAAAACATGTTAAAATCAGCTAAAACACGCTCTGGTGAATTTTTTTCATTTTTGACCAAGTGGGGACCTACATGTGTGTGTGTGTTTAAGTCCATACTCAGCAGCGCTCCTGTAGGCTGGAGCAGGAACTGCAGTGGCCCATTAACACACGTCGTTCACACTTCTCTATTGTTTGAATGGGTTGCTGTCCTAGAGGCTCTGAGACTGTAGAGCTGCTGTTTAACTGGAGCTTTCAGTAACACTTTATAATAACTCCACGCTATTAATCATTAGTTAAGAATTAGTAAACAGTTAATCATTTTCTAAAGTTTTATAAATGAATAGACATTAATAAGCAGTATATAAATACAGATATAAATGCTTTATTCTTGTTTTAAAAGCATATCTATAATGTGTTTGATAATTGTATTTTCATACTTTATTAATGATCAATTTATCATTTCTAAATAAAGTATAGTATCATTTACAAAGCAGTTATTTAGGAGTTGTCAGTGGTTCATAAGATCACTTAGAAAGTGTGAGTAAATGATTAAACAATTTAAATGTACATTCATAGATATTTATTATTCAGACATATAGTAATAGTTACTCAGTGTGTTAAATGCTTCATTAACATGTATTTCTACTGTAATTCAGGTAGTTATAAAGTATTTCGTAGTGGTCAGTTCACTATTTTTGTGAGCTCATCTAAAGTGAGGACTAGTTATGCCTTGTAAAACATTTATAAAGGAGATTTAAAGGCTGTTAATATTTCTATGTTCTGTATCACTGTGTGTGTGTTTGTTACCTTTTTCTGTTTAGAAGAAAACTGAGTCTTTAAATCTCCTTTATAAATGATTTACAAAGCACAACTAGTCCTCACTTCAGATGAGCTCACAAAATAGTTAACTGACCACTACTAAATGCTTTATAACTACCTGAATCTACAACATTTACTTACACTTTCTAAGTGATCTTATGAATCACTGACAACACCTAAATAACTGGTTTGTAAATAATGCTATACTTCATTTAGAAATGATAAATTGATAATTAATAAAGTATGAAAATACAATTATTAAACACATTATAGATATGCTTCTAAATCAGTAATACAGCATTTAAAGCTGTATGTATAAAATGCTTATTAATGTCTGCTTTATGAATTATGATTTAACTGTTTACTAATGCTTAACTAATGATTAATAGGATGCAGTTATTATAAAGGTTTACCATATATATTATATTTTTCATAACATAACTTCAAATATGCATTTTTTTATTTATTTTTTTGCCAAGAGGGGATCTGCAACTCAATGTTATAATTATAATGTAATTATTATTATATTATTAAGATATTGCAACTGATAGTATTGGCTGCACATTAATTAAAACATAATTTCTACTGTAATAAATTCAGTAGACATGTCCTTTTTTTTGTTTCCTTTGTTTCTAGGATGTTGATGTACAGAGATAGTCAGTGTTTGAAATATTGCTCAATTTAAATACAACCAAACATACTGTATGTCGCTCGTTACCATCCAACAGTGGACCTTTCTTGAAGATCAAATTCAAAACTTTTAAGTTGACTTGCTGCATCTGGTCATTTTGAAGAAACAATAATGAAATACACAATTTTCTTGTAAGGTCTTTTTTTATAATATAACTTCAAATATGCAAAAAAAAAATTTTTTAAACATGCCAAGATGGAATCTCAACTCTGAACGATGTCTACCTATACAAGTGGGGACTTTCTGAACGATCTCTACCTATACAAGTGGGGACTTTCTGAACGATCTCTACCTATACAAGTGGGGACTCACAATAGCCTGCAATGGAGCTGTGTGTGTGTGTGTTTGTGTGTGTGTGAACAGTTAAGTCTGTCTTTATTTTGTATGTCTTTATGTTCATATACATATAATAACACATAATAACATATATATAATATATGTTCACACAGGCATCAGAGATCACAATATGCATAGTTAAACATATACAATAATTTTTTTTTTTTAAAGAATGACGAACATTATCAGTTATCAAAAACTTAATTGCTTGAGGAAAGACCATTTAAATCTACAACTGGGTAAAAAATACAGACGGCCCGGCTGTAATAAGGATCCACTGAAGGCAAGTGTAAATGAGAACCCAAGTCCAGTTTATTACAAACAAAAGCAAAGATAAAACTAAAACATGGTGTGGCATGAAAAAATAAAAAATAAAAAACCAGAACATGAACAAAGACTTACAAACAGTGGTCTACAGGAAACAATACTTTACAAAGACACATGGAAAACATGAGGGCTAAATACAAAGACTAATGACAAGGCAAGGGACACCTGTGAACAGTGATCACACAATTAACCAATGACAAGACACATGGCAGGATCACATGAAAAACAGGGAATCCCATGACAGACATGGAAACATGACATGACACAAAAACATGACAAGAACAAACCCAAAATCATGACACCGGCAGCAACAGTTCAAAATCAGAGGCGAGAATATCCTCTTATCATTCATTAGGGCCCAAGCCCTGAAAGGGCGAAGGCCCTATTGTTTTCGGTAGGATTATTTGTTATTATTATTATTATTATTTTTTTCTACTTCTCGGGCACTTTTGAGACCCTTAACATGCTCGAAAACTCTTGAAACTTTGCACACAGGTCAGAACCCGCGGCCATCAGGGCCGGGCTGAAGCTGGTACCCGGGAGTGGCAGGGAGGCTCGACAGCGCCCCCTGGAACGGGGTCCGAAAACTTGGTCCATAAATCAAACACGCTTGCATGTAATAATATGAAACTCGGTACACATATAGATCTTATCGGGCCGAACAACTTTCGTGCTCTAAGTTTTACGTCAGCCCAACAGGAAGTCGACTATTATGGGTTGTTTGAAAAACGTATGCTCTGGAATTTGAAATACTCCTCCTAGAATATTTGTCCAATCACAACCAAACTCGGTGTGCATGAAGTCAAGACATTGAGGATGAAAAATTGCCAGGGGATTTTTGATATCTCAAACGGTTTGGCTGTGGCGAGGAAACAAATTTATGGCGAAAAAATGAAACAGGAAGTGTGTTATAACTTCTGCATACATTAACTGATCTTGATGAAACTTCAGCAGTGTGTTCGTTGTAAGAGGCCGATCACATGGATGTGACTATTGTGAGTCAAAGTTATAGCGCCACCAACAGGCAGCAGGAAGTACATCACCTTCAAAATGCTTTGAAATCACTGTCTTATTTTTACCCGATTTGCTTCAAACTTTATGTGTACAATGTAGACACACGGCAGATGTAGACCTGTGAAAGGATTATTGATATCTTAGATACTGTTGCTGTGGCAACGCATCAAACTTTAATATTCTTTTCAGATGCTTTTGAGACTCCTAACATACTTGAAATTCGATGAAATTCGACAGACACATCACATTTATTATCCAGTAGACATGTGCAAAGTTTCAGAAACGGGCGTGGTGAGGGGCTCAGTAGCGCCACCTTTAGTCAAAAATGGGGGCTTAGTTTTAAGTAGAGTCACAAAAATCGTTATGTGTATTGTTCTCATCAAGCCGGACAACTTTCTAATTTATAGTCATAAGCTGTGACCAACAGGAAGAGAGATATTTTGGTTTGAATGTGATTTTTTGGAGAATTCTCTCCCTCTCTCTCTCTGCCTCTACGTCTCTGTGTGTGTGAGGGGTGGGGGGATTTGTCTTTTGAGTGAGATTTCTTTAAAATTCCTGTTTTTCAATGTTTCAGGGGCTTTTGGGGCCTTTAACGTGCTCGAAAACTCTTGAAACTTTGCACACAGGTCAGAACCTGCGGCCATCAGGGCCGGGCTGAAGCTGGTACCCGGGCGTGGCAGGGGGGCTCAACAGCGCCCCCTGGAACGGGATCCGAACACTTGTCCATAAATCAAACACACTTGCATGTAATGATATGAAACTCGGTACACAATATAGATCTCATCGGGCCGAACAACTTTCGTGCTCTAAATTTTACGCCAGCCCAACAGGAAGTCGGCAATTATGGGTTGTTTGGAGAACGCTTGCTGTGGAATTTGAAACACTTCTCCTAGAGAATTAATTAAATCGCCACCAAACTCGGTGTGCATGAAGTCAAGACATTGAGGATGCTAAATTGCAGACGGATTTTTGATATCTCAAACGGTTTGGCCGTGGCAAGGAAACGAATTTATGGCGAGAAAAGAGAAACACGAAGTGTTATAACTTCTGCACACATTAACTGATCTTGATGAAACTTCAGCAGTGTGTTCGTGGTAAGAGGCCGATCAGATGGATGTGACTATTGTGAGTCAAAGTTATAGCGCCACCAACAGGCAGCAGGAAGTACATCACTATTAAAATGCTTTGAAATCACTGTCTTATTTTTACCAGATTTGCTTCAAACTTTATGTGTACAATGTAGACACACGGCAGATGTAAACCTGTGAAAGGATTATTGATATCTTAGATACTGTTGCCGTGGCAACGCATCAAACTTTAATATTCTTTTTTTATGCTTTTGAGACTCTTAACATACTTGAAATTGCATGAAACTCGACAGACACATCACATTTATTATCCAGTAGACATGTGCAAAGTTTCAGAAACGGGCGTGGTGAGGGGCTCAGTAGCGCCACCTTTAGTCATAAGTGGGGGGGTTAGTTTTATCAACAGCAACAAAACTTGGTATGTGTATTGTTCTCATCAAGACGGACAACTTTCTAATTTACATGATCTATCTCCGACCAACAGGAAGAGAGATATTTTGGTTTGAATGTGGATTTTCTGAAGAATTTTCTCTCCCTCTCTCTGTGTCTCTGTGTGTGTGAGGGGAGGGGGGATTTGACTATTGCTTTTATATTGTTAATCAAGGTTTCAGGGGATTTTGGGGTCCTTAACATGCTCAAAAACTCTTGAAACTTTGCACACAAGTCAGAACCCCCTGCCATCAGGGACGGGCTGAAGCTGGTACCCGGGCGTGGCAGGGGGGCTCAACAGCGCCCCCTTGAAAGGGGTCCCAAAACTTGGTCCATAGATCAAACACGCTTGCATGAATTAATATGAAACTCGGTACACATATAGATCTCATCGGGCCGAACAACTTTCCCCGGTCAAGTTTTACGCCAGCCCAACAGGAAGTCGGCTATTATGGGTTGTTTGGAAAACGCTTGCTGTGGAATGCAAAGTACTCCTCCTAGAGAATTCATCCAATCCCCACCAAACTCGGTTTGCATGAAGTCAAGACATTGAGGATTCTAAATTGCGGACGGATTTTTGATATCTCGAACGGTTTGGCCGTGGCGAGGAAACGAAATTATGGCGAGAAAAGAGAAACACGAAGTGGTATAACTTCTGCATACATTAACTGATCTTCATGAAACTTCACCAGTGTGTTCGTGGTAAGAGGCCGATCAGATGGATGTAACTATTGTGAGCCAAAGTTATAGCGCCACCAACTGGCAGCAGGAAGTGTGTCACTTTCAACATGCTTTTGACAAAAGTGGGGGGGTTAGTTTTACCAACAGTTCCAAAAATCAGTATATATATTGGGCTCATCGAGTCAGACAACTTTCTAATTTACAGTTATTAGCTCAGAGCAAAAGGAAGTCAGATATTTTGGTTTGAATGTGGATTTTTTGGATATTTCAGACATTGAGTTTTTAGCTACTCTTCCTAACTGGTTTATTTTATTCACACAAAACTTTTTCAAAATGATAAAGATACATTAAAGATGCTAAATTGTGAACGGATATTAAACATCTCAAACGGTTTTGCTATAGTGAGGGACTAAAGTAAAGTAACCCTTAAAGCCTCATCTTCTAAAAATGTAATTAAACACCATTTATTTCTATATAAAAGTATAAAAATATCACAACTAAACCCATTTTATTCTTTTTTTTTTTCAAGTTTAAAAATAGTAATTGTACTATTTAGTCCCATAAAAGTCAAGTCATACATAGGGCTATACTGCCCTCTTGTGTTCAAAATCAGGAAGGCTTATTGTATCTACATAAAAATATACTAGGTATGTGACGGTGAGAATATTTTACCACCGGTTAATCGACGTGTGACACCACTGGGGGCTTTTGAATCGCCAACTTAAAAACGAAAGTAAAATATGTTCGTCCGCACTGACATTGATAGTGGTTGAGCGAGCGTTTCAAATGAATTCCTATGGAAGTAGGAATTAACTGAAAAACGTTCACTCTGTTCTGCTCGTTCCTCGCCGTGGATGCGCACCGTTATGAATGCCCGTGCAGCCATAAGCATTTTAGTTTCATTTTAAAATTAGCGCCTTTCGGGGGGTGGATTGCTTGAAATTATTTTACAAAAGCAGAATGTTGTGTTTTATTGCGACTGTACACAAATACAAGTTAACACTTTGCAGTTTGAATGTCGTCCTGTATAATGACGGAGTATGTTTTTATGTGTCCACTGTTCAATCGCACCAACGCCACACACACACACCCACCCACACACACACGGTTTACTATCTTTGTGGGGACTCTCCATAGATTTAATGATTTTTATACTGTACAAACTGTATATTTTATCTCCTTACACTAACCCTACCTCTAAACCTACCCATCACAGAAAACTTTCTGCATTTATACATTTCCAAAAAAACTCATTCTGTATGAAGCTTGTTTACCCATGGGGACCTCTATTTAGGTCCCCACTGTGACACGAGTCCCCATGAGTCTGTGTGCATTCAGGTTAAAGTCCCCACCGGGACAGAAAAACATGAACACACACACACACACACACACACACACACACTCCAGCATTGCAATCTTGACATTGCAGCCTGTTCATTATAGACTTAATAAAATATAATAATAAAATGGTCAACCTAACATATAAAGATTACACTGCTCTAAATAGTCAGTTGTACAATTCGTACATTCACGGTAAGCACCGCTCCACTATGAATTTTCCAAGCACATTTTTGCGCATGTGAAGAGGATGATTTTTTCCGTCGATATTGGAACACGAGTGAAGAACAAAGCCTATAATAAAGAATAGTTTAGCATCCACATACATCGCAAATGTTGAAACATTTTGATTCTAATGAGAGGGTTACGTGAGCCCAACACTGCTTTCTTTCATTTTTATTTTTACATTAAATTTAAAGGATTTGTTGTGGAATATTTTGAGTGTATCATAAAATCAGAATAAGGTAAGTCAAGCAATATTTTTGGTCTTTTATATATATATATATAAATATAGCTGCAAGCAGCAATGAAGGGCCAAAGCCGGCGGTACTGCCACCCCGGTGCCTTTAGGTAACTAAAGGCACCGGGGTTGCGGTGCCACCGGCTTGGGCCCGTAATCGCTGCTCGCAGCTATATTAATATTATTTTTCTTATTTAACGCTCTCTCTTCAGAGATACTTTCTAAGCTTGGTTATGCAGTCCCTAACAATTTACTTGCCATTGTTATGTGCCATTGCACACACACACACATACATGTCTATATTACTAACAGACCGATATCACTCTACACTGACCAAGTGGGGACGTTCTGAACGATCTCTACCTATACAAGTGGGGACTCACAATAGCCTGCAATGGAGCTGTGTGTGTGTGTGTGTGTGTGAACAGTGAAGTGAACTGGCAGTGAAGTCTGTCTTCATTATGTAACTATATATATATATATATATATATATATATATATATATATATATATATAGTATATTATATATTATGCCTTTTATCATTCATAATATTATTTCTCTTATTTAAAGCTTATTTTCTCTCTTCATAGATACTTTCTATGCTTGGTTATGCAGTCCCTTTAGGGTTTATGGGATTAATCAAACAGAAATAGCTCTTTAAGGTAACAATTTCAGGTGACTTATTTTAGTATAGTGTAAAGCATACTTTAAACAGTGAATAATGATTTTATTAATAAAAATGAACTTCGCGTCCCCAGTTGGATGGTAAAGAACGATACGTGTTTGTCTGCTTTGTACATTTCTTGCCATCACAAACACACTGTAAAAATTTTGGAGGTCAATCTCAAAATGTTATGTAGACTTGCTGCACTGAACATTTTTAGTTGGTTCAGTTGAAATATATGAAGTAGGGATGTTCATTTAACATTTTGTTTTCTGACTGACAGCTGGTGCTTGTTAACCAGTCAGATCAGTTAACTGACATGATTTGAAGGTTAGATTAGAATTAAATGGAATTAGAATAGATAATAGTCTGTGACCGATTCAAATACCTCAAACATGTAGACTTACATGTGCAAATAGCAGCATAAACAACAGAACATGAGGATTCACACACCGTCACATCAAGCACCCGCAGTGCTTCTGTGAACACAGTAAACCAGAATAAAACTGTATATGAAGAGTTTGGTTGCAAAACGCGATAAACGCCATTTTTTGACATTTGGATTTTATTATTGGAAATCACTGTTCAGATGTACCTTAATCTATGTGTGAATTGCTGCCATTAATACGATTTAAAAATGTACATTTTAAGCCTACTACAAAATTCATTTTTTCACAAAACGCAATATCCGCCAGCCCAGTTTCTTTACAAAGTGCGATATAACGGTTAGGCTATAGAACGTTCAGGATGCTGCGCGAGCTCAGGATGTCACGCGAGGAGAGAGTAACCGCCGGTGAAGTGCTCCGAGTTTGCTCAGTGATTTAACGATAATATCAAAACAAAAAACATATATTTTTAAAAAGAGGATTCAATAGGCTAACTAAAAAACGTTTACCATTTAATTGTTTATACTGTAGGCGAGCTGTCAGTCAAGTAGGCTACGTCACACACATACACACACACACACACACACACACAAACAAAACATTGATTCACTAGCTTTTCTTAATGGTATTACAATAGTAGAATATAGCCTAAGGTGGATATATAGCATTTTGCAAAAAAAAAAAATATATATATATGTTGTTATGTTGTGTATGTTCTGGCCAAAACTAACTCAGAATCTTATTATTATTAATCAATCTTTGTATATACTATTCCATATATTTATGATATATTGTTTTTTTAACCAATTTAAGATGATTGACAATGTTAAGTTAAATATGTTGCATTTTGGCATGGTTTTTGACTTATTTATGAACTATTTATGGACATAAAATTAAATAAAAAATATCCTGGATTTGAAGAATATTGTGTCCCTGGCCTTCACTGAGCTCAGGTAATAGTTTAATGTACAAAAAATTATGAATGAACTTGACTGTTGATATCTGTCAAATAACCAACATTTCTCAAAATGGATATATCTCGTTTTGCAACGAAACTCTTCATATATAACTGTATATATAATAAATAGGCCAACTTAAATGAACAATTAACAAAACTAAAGTGCAATAAATAATAAATGCTTTAGGGTCTGTTTACACGACATCATTTTCAACTGAAAACTGAAAACGTTTTGGCCGTTCATTTCAACGAAAATGCCATTTTGTGGGCCTGACAATGCAAGCTTTTGAAAACGAGTTTTAAAGTGCAAGGTTTTGAAAATGATGCCTTTACCATCTGCATGTAAACAACATAAACGGGAATTTGTGAAATTGGTATGTCATTCCAACCCGGTCACACTAAATGCTTCTCTATAGCACACATTGGGCCCTATCTCGCACCCAGCGCAATTGACTTTGTACAGCGACGCATGTATCATTCCTATTTTGCACCCGCGCAAAGCAGACTTTTCCCTGCACAGACACAGTGGCGCGTTGAGCATGTTATTCATATGCTATTTTAAGGGCGCATACTTGGCCATAATCAATGTAGCGTGTGCACAACATACACTTTTATTCTCTCATCTACACAGAAGCAGCAGTTCTCATTTTTGCAAATCATACATTATTACAATAGATAGATAGATAGATAGTTTATTATAAAAGCATACATCTAGCTCACACATTTACCCAAATTATCATACGCCTGTTTAATGTTTAACCAAAGTTAATTTGGGTGTGTTTCTCCATCCCCAACGTCCCTGACAAGAACGTCGGTCTCCTCGGCTGTGAACCGCTCCTCGCGTGCGCCTAAAACAAGCGTGCCTGCTCTTAAAGGGAATGTGAGATGACGCTCTGATTGGTTTATTTCACGTTACGCCCAAACCACACCTATGAATAATGAAGCTACTTCAGACCAACCCCTTTTAGATTAGCGCCGGGCGCAAGAGTCATTTATCCCGCCGGGAAAATAGCAACAGCGACGAGATCCGGCCACAAAGTTACTTGCGCTTTGCGCTTTGACACTTGCGTTTCAGATCGTTAAAATAGGGCCCATTGTGTTTATTGTGCAATTTATACGCGGAAATGAGTTTTTACGTGTATGTGATGCGCATGGGTGGGTTTAGGGTAGGTTTAGTAGTGGTGTGTAATATGTAATATGTATTATATGTTTGGTTAGGATTAGTGTTGTAGGGTGTGTGTACACGCAATAAAGTGTGTATCATATGCATGTAAAAAACTAATTTTCGCATAAAACATTGCACGATAAACAATGCGTGCTATAGAGATGCATGTTCATGAGATCAGGCTGGTCATGCACAAGTAAATAACATGTTCACATGTGTACTTATCATCAGGTGTTCACATGGTCATGAGTATTATGTGTTTGCCTTTTTTTTTTTACAAAGTGAACTACTGGCCTGGCTTGCATAATACAGCCCTTTTAGTGTTTATAGGGTTTGTTTGTAAACAATGTTATAGTTGTATTTAACAATATTTTACATTTTGCACGCAGTTGTGTAGTGTATTACTTTAGTTTGAAAATTACTTGCATTATCTTTTTAACTGTTAAATTCTCATTAATTTCTCTTTCATTATGCTTAGATGAGGTTAAATCTTGGCTTGCTCAAAACTTTTTGTCTTTAAATGAAGACAAAACTGAGGTGATCGTTTTTGGCCGGGGGTGAATAGAGCAGAAATATTGCTTTAAGGTAACAATTGCAGGTCACCACATAAGTTAAACTGTACATGATCTAGACTCTAGATAAATATAATGCGACCGCAGCAGTAAGTCAGGGGAATGCTTATATTTATTCCTTTGGTTTCAATTTTGAACATGTTGCAGTTCTTTTTAAAACGGTATACATTTTAATACAATTATAAAATGATATAACATAATTTGATACTGTATATTAGCAGCAATTACAGTACACATTTTTCACTTTAGCAGCAAAGTGCAGACCCTCTTTTCTGTAATGAAAGACCAATCTTATGGGTTGTGGTCTCTCAGACATTGGCAGTAATAAAAATAAAATAAAAACATTGTTTACCTTTGGACTTAAATTACACTTGATACTGGGCATCATTACATTTTTCCCTGACTGACAGGGGATACTTGTAACCCGATCATAATCTGTTATCCGACAAGATTAGAATGTTATATTCTAATCAAATTAAATTAGAATGTATGTATTTCTCAATACTTATCACTTCTTTCAAAGCTCTTCACTCCCATTGTCTTAACCAACTTTCAGCTTCACTGCAGTTAATTTCACATTTAAAACGCATTAAAACTACCAGAACACATCATTCATGTCTCAAATTAAGTCATTCTTTCAGAACTCTAGTGAAGGTTTCAGCCAACAAACATAAATTAAATATACAAAACAAAACACACACAAACAACAGGCAGCAATATGCACTATTTTCTGCTGTTCAGAATTCAATGCAGTTTATGTTACATGGATCATGTTTACATTAATGTACAAAATTATTTCCTTTTGTATAGATGGTGATGAAAATGAAAGACTAAGACTTGTGTATGTGTTTAGTTACATCTTCATTTTTCAGATTTTTTTCAAAAATGAATATTCAGTATATATATCAATGTAGTATACGGTAGAAATGTTGCACATTTCAGTCTAGCTTAGGTTTTTAAATTAAATAACACAGTCTTGGAAAAATATGTAAGCATGTGCAAATAAGCCTGTATAGTAAATCAAGTTCTGTTTGTCTTTGTGTTTAAGTGAGAAATTAATTCATTTAAATTGAAAGATCTCAATGTTTATAAGATCTTTCAATTATGTTTAACAGTTTTGAGCATATAAAAGAGTGTATAAAAATGGGCCCTGAGTTTTGGCAGTGGTTGTGTCTAAGTGAAATATGTAGTTTGGAAGATGTAGTCACTGAATGCATTAATACAACATTGAATGACACAGACATTTGTAACACTTCTACAGTAATACCGTATTAAAATATATTCAGAATCTAAAAAAATAAATACAATCAAAACAATTAGATGTAGCTGAACACATACAGGTATTAATCTTTCAGTTTCATTACCATCTATAAAACGGGGAAACTTGGGGGGAAATGTGTACTGTACTGTAAACAATGAACATGTGACATAAAATGTTGTGAATTCTGAACAACAGAAAACAGCAGAAATATGTTATAATGCTACCTGTTATTTGTGTTTTTTTTATTTAACGTGTGTTTTTGGGGTAAAACCTTTTCTAGTGTTCTAGAAGAATGAGTTGATCTGAGACATGAATGAAGTTTCAGTGCATTTTGAATGTGAAATGAACTGCTGTCAAGCTGTAAGTTGGTTTGGAGAAGATATCATGGTCTTTCAACCTGATATCATTTAAGATATCATTTAAGACTGTGGTATAAATTATTGAATGATTTAACTATAACTCATTACTATCCTTGATATTCTAAAGTATTTTTCATGTGTATGTAGACTCTAGTGTGTGAATTGAGTTGTTGCACTTCCCCCCACACACAATTTACATATCAATGCAGGAAGGCCTGAAAGGCCAGTGTTTGTCTCAGGTGAGAAAACAGGCCAACAACCCTCACAGTACTGTTACCAATATATGTGCAACTTCTCAAATAAACTAGAGAAAACGCTGGGATTTACCCTGCCAAGTTAAATTAAATTACAGGTTTTGACAATCACTAGGACACATTTCTCAATATTTAGGTACATTTTCAAAACTCTTCACTCAGTTCTCCTAACCAACTTACAGCTTGACAGCAGTTCATTTCACATTCAAAATGCACTGAAACTTCATTCATATCTCAGATCAACTCATTCTTCCAGAACACTAGAAAAGGTTTCACCCATACACTTAGTGCATTTTGAATGTGAAATGAACTGCTGTCAAGCTGTAAGTTGGTTTGGAGAAGATAGCATGGTCTTTTAACCTGATATCATTTAAGATATAATTTAAGACTGTGGTATAAATGATTGAATGATTTAACTATAACTCATTATTATCCTTGATATTCTAAAATAGGTATTTTTCATGTGTATGTAGACTCTAGTGAGTATTGAGTTGTTGCACTTCCCCCCCCCCCACACACAATTTACATATCAATGCAGGAAGGCCTGAAAGGCCAGTGTTTGTCTCAGGTGAGAAAACAGGCCAACAACCCTCACAGTACTGTTACCAATATATGTGCAACTTCTCAAATAAACTAGAGAAAACGCTGGGATTTACCATGCCAAATTAAATTAAATTACAGGTTTTTACAATCGCTAGGACACATTTCTCAATATTTAGGTACATTTTCAAAACTCTTCACTCAGTTCTCCTAACCAACTTTCAGCTTGACAGCAGTCCATTTCACATTCAAAATGCACTGAAACTTCATTCATATCTCAGATCAACTCATTCTTCCAGAACACCAGAAAAGGTTTCACCCATACACTTAGTGATACACTTTGCCACTCATAAAATAAACAAACACAAACAACAGGAGCATTACACAATGTTTTCTTTTGTAAAATGCTTTCATAAAACAAGAATGACACTATCTACTGTTTATAATTCACTGCAGTTGAACCCAGTTATCATCTATGATAATATCATTGAGCAGGTGGATATAAGTATCTTGGTGTGGTCATTGATCGTTCATTTACTTGGAAAGCCCACATTGATTATCTTTGTTCAAAATTCTGGCAACGATTGTATTTTTTAAGAAGACTTAGGCTGTTTGGTGTAAATCAGAGAATTATGCAATTATTTTATTATGCCGTTTTAGGTAGTCTTTTAAATTATTGGATGCAAACTTGGCAATCTTTCGGTCCAATTAAAATCACAGCTTGCACGTCTGGTGAAAACTGCAATGAAAGTTATGGGTGTAAGAGAGTACTCATCACTTCAATCAATTTACGAATCGATGGTTATTAAAAATGCACAGACAATAGTGAGTGATTCAAGCCATCTTTTATTTCCAATGTGTCAGCTTCTGCCATCAGGGAGATGGTATAGAGTCCCACTGAGTAAGAGTAACCGTTACAAAAAATCATTTATTCCTGTATCTATTAATATGTTAAATAGCAAGATGTAGTAATGTAGTCGTCTTTTTAAACTCTTTTTGGTTTGTGTGTGTATGTATATGTTGTGTACTAATGCAGCTATGAGTCCAAGACAGATTTACTGAAAAAGGGCAATAAAGTAAAGTATACTAACTAACTTTTTAACATTACTGTACTAAAATATTCCTAAGTTTCCCCTTTTGTATAGGTGAACACTTGTGTTGGTGTTTAGTTACATCTAATTATTTTGATAATATTATATTTTAGAATCAGAATATCTATTTCAATGTGATATTACTGATATTACTTGTTATTTTTAACAGTTTAACAGTACTATTATTATTAACAGTTTTAAAAAGAGTATGTAAACATGTGCAAATTAGCCTGTATAGAACATAAAGTTCTGTTGGAGTTTGTGTTTAAGAAGAATTCATGTAAATGGCACAAAATGCATTCAATGAGATCTTTCAAAGCAGTGATCCACAGTTTAGCTCACATAGACGGATGGTGTGATCACTGTGTGAAGAGAGTTTTGAAAAAGTGACATTAGTATTGAGAAACTGAAATTGTATTTGTGTTTGGAATAATCATCAATTTAGTGTCATTGTAAACATAGTGCTAAGATTTTATATTTAAATATTATACTATAATATATACACACACTGATTTCAGAAAATCACTGGTAGTGTGAATGAATAGAAATCAAACAATCCCGGGACAAATTATCAGTGTATTTTCCGGAATCTCTGTGTGAATGGGGCTTATGTGAGCCAAACTGTGGATCATTTATTATTGCTTTGGCAAAAAAAATATTTATTTCTCACTTAACACAAACACCAACAGACATTTATGTTCTATACAGGCCAATTTGCAGATGTTTACATTCTCTAATCAAAACTGATGTTCAAAACCTAATATTTAAATATATTCTGAATCTAAAAAAAAAAAAAAAACTAAAAAAAAAAACTAAACACCTATACAAGTGTTACTCTCAGTTTCATATTTTTGTACAGTATTGTAAATATTGTAAACGTGGATAATGTAACATTAACTGCAGTGAACAGTAGATAGTGTAATTCTTGTTTTATTTATTTTTAAATAAATTTTTACAAAAGAAAACTTTACAAAATAAATTTGGCAGGGTAAATCCCAGCGTTTTCTCTAGTTTATTTGAGAAGTTGCACATATATTGGTAACAGTACTGTGAAGGTTGTTGGCCTGTTTTCTCACCTGAGACAAACACTGGCCTTTCAGGCCTTCCTGCATTAATATGTAAATTGTGTGTGGGGGGAAGTGCAACAACTCAATACACACACTAGAGTCTACATACACATGAAAAATACCTATTTTAGAATATCAAGGATAATAATGAGTTATAGTTAAATCATTCAATCATTTATACCACAGTCTTAAATTATATCTTAAATGATATCAGGTTAAAAGACCATGCTATCTTCTCCAAACCAACTTACAGCTTGACAGCAGTTCATTTCACATTCAAAACGCACTAAGTGTATGGGTGAAACCTTTTCTAGTGTTCTGGAAGAATGAGTTGATCTGAGATATGAATGAAGTTTCAGTCCATTTTGAATGTGAGATGAACTGCTGTCAAGCTGTAAGTTGGTTAGGAGAACCGAGTGAAGAGTTTTGAAAATGTACCTAAATATTGAGAAATATGTCCTAGTGATTGTCAAAACCTGTAATTTAATTTATCTTGGCAGGGTAAATCCCAGCGTTTTCTCTAGTTTATTTTAGTTTATTTGAGAAGTTGCACATATATTGGTAACAGTACTGTGAGGGTTGTTGGCCTGTTTTCTCACCTGAGACAAACACTGGCCTTTCAGGCCTTCCTGCATTGATATGTAAATTGTGTGTGGGGGGAAGTGCAACAACTCAATACAAACACTAGAGTCTACATACACATGAAAAATACCTATTTTAGAATATCAAGGATAATAATGAGTTATAGTTAAATCATTCAATCATTTATACCACAGTCTTAAATGATATCTTAAATGATATCAGGTTAAAAGACCATGCTATCTTCTCCAAACCAACTTACAGCTTGACAGCAGTTCATTTCACATTCAAAACGCACTAAGTGTATGGGTGAAACCTTTTCTAGTGTTCTGGAAGAATGAGTTGATCTGAGATATGAATGAAGTTTCAGTCCATTTTGAATGTGAGATGAACTGCTGTCAAGCTGTAAGTTGGTTAGGAGAACCGAGTGAAGAGTTTTGAAAATGTACCTAAATATTGAGAAATATGTCCTAGTGATTGTCAAAACCTGTAATTTAATTTATCTTGGCAGGGTAAATCCCAGCGTTTTCTCTAGTTTATTTTAGTTTATTTGAGAAGTTGCACATATATTGGTAACAGTACTGTGAGGGTTGTTGGCCTGTTTTCTCACCTGAGACAAACACTGGCCTTTCAGGCCTTCCTGCATTAATATGTAAATTGTGTGTGGGGGGAAGTGCAACAACTCAATACAAACACTAGAGTCTACATACACATGAAAAATACCTATTTTAGAATATCAAGGATAATAATGAGTTATAGTTAAATCATTCAATCATTTATACCACAGTCTTAAATTATATCTTAAATTATATCAGGTTGAAAGACCATGATATCTTCTCCAAACCAACAGCTTGACAGCAGTTCATTTCACATTCAAAATGCACTGAAACTTCATTCATGTCTCAGATCAACTCATTCTTCCAGAACACTAGAAAAGGTTTTACCCAAAAAACACAAGTTAAATAAAAAAACACAAATAACAGGTAGCATTATAACATATTTCTGCTGTTTTCTGTTGTTCAGAATTCACAGCATTTTATGTCAAATGTTCATTGTTTACAGTACAGTACACATTTCCCCCCAAGTTTCCCCTTTTTATAGATGGTGATGAAACTGAAAGATTAATACCTGTATGTGTTCAGCTGTTGCAACTGTTGCAAATGTCTGTGTCATTCAATGTTGTATTAATGCATTCAGTGACTACATCTTCCAAACTACATATTTCACTTAGACACAACCACGGCCAAAACTCAGAGCCCATTTTTATACACTCTTTTATACGCTCAAAACTGTTAAACATAATTGAAAGATCTTATAAACATTGAGATCTTTCAATTTAAATGAATTAATTTCTCACTTAAACACAAAGACAAACAGAACTTGATTTACTATACAGGCTTATTTGCACATGCTTACATATTTTTCCAAGACTGTGTTATTTAATTTAAAAACCTAAGCTAGACTGAAATGTGCAATATTTCTACCATATACCACATTGATATATATTCTGAATATTCTTTTTTGAAAAAAATCTGAAAAATGAAGATGTTACTAAACACATACACAGGTCTTAGGGCCCTATCTTGCACCCAGCGCAATTGACTTTGTACACCGACGCATGTATCATTCCTATTTTGCACCCGCGCAAAGCTGACTTTTCCCTCCACAGATGCACGTCGGTAAGTTAGGAAATGAACTTGTGCTCCTCGGGGCGGTTCAGCTCAAAGAGGAGGCGTGTTCCGGCGCAAACGTTCCTTCATGCTATTTTGCAGTTCCAGAAAATAATTGCGCCACTAACCAGGAAAAAATAGTTTAAAGTCAGTGGCGCGTTGCGCATGTTATTCATATGCTATTTTAAGGGCGCATGCTTGGCCATAATCAATGTAGCGTGTGCACAACGCGAATGCACTTTGATTCTCTCATCTACACAGAAGCAGCAGTTTTCATTTTTGAAAATCATACATTATTAGGCCTACGATAGATAGATAGATAGATAGATAGATAGATAGATAGATAGATAGATAGATAGATAGATAGATAGATAGATAGATAGATAGATAGATAGATAGATAGATAGATAGATAGATAGATAGATAGATAGATAGATAGAGCATACATCTAGCTTACACATTTACCCAAATTATCATACGCCTGTTTAACCAAAGTTAATTTGGGTGGGTTTCTCCATTTCAATGTAACTTCTCTCTTTTACGGCCGTGACGAGAGCGTTGCTCTCCTCGGTTGTGAACTGCTCCTGGCGCGCGCCTGGCAAATCCGCCGTTACAATAGCAATCCATGGAAAACCATGGAAAAAGCGCGTCTGCTTTTAAAGGGAATGTGAGATGACGCTCTGATTGGTTTATTTCACGTTACGCCCAAACCACACCTATGAATAATGAAGCTACTTCAGACCAACCCCTTTTAGATTTGCGCCGGGCGCAAGAGTCATTTATCCCGCCGGGAAAATAGCAACAGCGCCCAAGACCCGCCCACAAAGTTACTTGCGCTTTGCGCTTGAGACTTGCGTTTCAGATCGTTAAAATAGGGCCCTTAGTCTTTCATTTTCATCACCATCTATACAAAAGGAAATAATTTTGTACATTAATGTAAACATGATCCATGTAACATAAACTGCATTGAATTCTGAACAGCAGAAAATAGTGCATATTGCTGCCTGTTGTTTGTGTGTGTTTTGTTTTGTATATTTAATTTATGTTTGTTGGCTGAAACCTTCACAGTTCTGAAAGAATGACTTAATTTGAGACATGAATGATGTGTTCTGGTAGTTTTAATGCGTTTTAAATGTGAAATTAACTGCAGTGAAGCTGAAAGTTGGTTAAGACAATGGGAGTGAAGAGCTTTGAAAGAAGTGATAAGTATTGAGAAATACATACATTCTAATTTAATTTGATTAGAATATAACATTCTAATCTTGTCGGATAACAGATTATGATCGGGTTACAAGCATCCCCTGTCAGTCAGGGGAAAAATGTAATGATGCCCAGTATCAAGTGTAATTTAAGTCCAAAGGGAAACAATGTTTTTATTTTATTTTTTTTACTGCCAATGTCTGAGAGACCACAACCCATAAGATTGGTCTTTCATTACAGAAAATAGGGTCTAAACTTTGTTGCTAAAGTGAAAAATGTGTACCGTAATTGCTGCTAATATACAGTATCAAATCATGTTATATCATTTTATAATTGTATTAAAATGTATACCTTTTTAAAAAGAACTGCAACATGTTCAAAATTGAAACCAAAGGAATAAATATAAGCATTCCCCTGACTTACTGCTGCGGTCGCATTATATTTATCTAGAGTCTAGATCATGTACAGTTTAACTTATGTGGTGACCTGCAATTGTTACCTTAAAGCAATATTTCTGCTCTATTCACCCCCGGCCAAAAACGATCACCTCAGTTTTGTCTTCATTTAAAGACAAAAAGTTTTGAGCAAGCCAAGATTTAACCTCATCTAAGCATAATGAAAGAGAAATTAATGAGAATTTAACAGTTAAAAAGATAATGCAAGTAATTTTCAAACTAAAGTAATACACTACACAACTGCGTGCAAAATGTAAAATACTGTTAAATACAACTATAACATTGTTTACAAACAAACCCTATAAACACTAAAAGGGCTGTATTATGCAAGCCAGGCCAGTAGTTCACTTTGTAAAAAAAAAAAGGCAAACACATAATACTCATGACCATGTGAACACCTGATGATAAGTACACATGTGAACATGTTATATACTTGTGCATGACCAGCCTGATCTCATGAACATGCATCTCTATAGCACGCATTGTTTATCGTGCAATGTTTTATGCGAAAATTAGTTTTTTACATGCATATGATACACACTTTATTGCGTGTACACACACCCTACAACACTAATCCTAACCAAACATATAATACATATTACATATTACACACCACTACTAAACCTACCCTAAACCCACCCATGCGCATCACATACACGTAAAAACTAATTTCCGCGTATAAATTGCACAATAAACACAATGGGCCCTATTTTAACGATCTGAAACGCAAGTGTCAAAGCGCAAAGCGCAAGTAACTTTGTGGGCGGATCTCGTCGCTGTTGCTATTTTCCCGGCGGGATAAATGACTCTTGCGCCCGGCGCAAATCTAAAAGGGGTTGGTCTGAAGTAGCTTCATTATTCATAGGTGTGGTTTGGGCGTAACGTGAAATAAACCAATCAGAGCGTCATCTCACATTCCCTTTAAGAGCAGGCACGCTTGTTTTAGGCGCACGCGAGGAGCGGTGGAGGAGACCGACGTTCTTGTCAGGGACGTTGGGGATGGAGAAACACACCCAAATTAACTTTGGTTAAACATTAAACAGGCGTATGATAATTTGGGTAAATGTGTGAGCTAGATGTATGCTTTTATAATAAACTATCTATCTATCTATCTATTGTAATAATGTATGATTTGCAAAAATGAGAACTGCTGCTTCTGTGTAGATGAGAGAATAAAAGTGTATGTTGTGCACACGCTACATTGATTATGGCCAAGTATGCGCCCTTAAAATAGCATATGAATAACATGCTCAACGCGCCACTGACTTTGAACTGTTTTTTTTTCGGTCAGTGGCGCAATTGTTTTCTAAACCTGTAAAATAGCATGAGGGAACGTTTGTGCCGGAACACGCCTCCTCTTTGCGCTGAACCGCCCCGGGGAGCGCAAGTGTATTTCTTAGTTAACCGACGTGCGTCTGTGCAGGGAAAAGTCTGCTTTGCGCGGGTGCAAAATAGGAATGATACATGCGTCGCTGTACAAAGTCAATTGCGCTGGGTGCGAGATAGGGCCCAATGTGTGCTATAGAGAAGCATTTAGTGTGACCGGGTTGGAATGACATACCAATTTCACAAATTCCCGTTTATGTTGTTTACATGCAGATGGTAAAGGCATCATTTTCAAAACCTTGCACTTTAAAACTCGTTTTCAAAAGCTTGCATTGTCAGGCCCACAAAATGGCATTTTCGTTGAAATGAACGGCCAAAACGTTTTCAGTTTTCAGTTGAAAATGATGTCGTGTAAACAGACCCTAAAGCATTTATTATTTATTGCACTTTAGTTTTGTTAATTGTTCATTTAAGTTGGCCTATTTATTATATATACAGTTATATATGAAGAGTTTCGTTGCAAAACGAGATATATCCATTTTGAGAAATGTTGGTTATTTGACAGATATCAACAGTCAAGTTCATTCACAATTTTTTGTACATTAAACTATTACCTGAGCTCAGTGAAGGCCAGGGACACAATATTCTTCAAATCCAGGATATTTTTTATTTAATTTTATGTCCATAAATAGTTCATAAATAAGTCAAAAACCATGCCAAAATGCAACATATTTAACTTAACATTGTCAATCATCTTAAATTGGTTAAAAAAACAATATATCATAAATATATGGAATAGTATATACAAAGATTGATTAATAATAATAAGATTCTGAGTTAGTTTTGGCCAGAACATACACAACATAACAACATATATATATATATATTTTTTTTTGCAAAATGCTATATATCCACCTTAGGCTATATTCTACTATTGTAATACCATTAAGAAAAGCTAGTGAATCAATGTTTTGTTTGTGTGTGTGTGTGTGTGTGTGTGTATGTGTGTGACGTAGCCTACTTGACTGACAGCTCGCCTACAGTATAAACAATTAAATGGTAAACGTTTTTTAGTTAGCCTATTGAATCCTCTTTTTAAAAATATATGTTTTTTGTTTTGATATTATCGTTAAATCACTGAGCAAACTCGGAGCACTTCACCGGCGGTTACTCTCTCCTCGCGTGACATCCTGAGCTCGCGCAGCATCCTGAACGTTCTATAGCCTAACCGTTATATCGCACTTTGTAAAGAAACTGGGCTGGCGGATATTGCGTTTTGTGAAAAATGAATTTTGTAGTAGGCTTAAAATGTACATTTTTAAATCTTATTAATGGCAGCAATTCACACATAGATTAAGGTACATCTGAACAGTGATTTCCAATAATAAAATCCAAATGTCAAAAAATGGCGTTTATCGCGTTTTGCAACCAAACTCTTCATATACAGTTTTATTCTGGTTTACTGTGTTCACAGAAGCACTGCGGGTGCTTGATGTGACGGTGTGTGAATCCTCATGTTCTGTTGTTTATGCTGCTATTTGCACATGTAAGTCTACATGTTTGAGGTATTTGAATCGGTCACAGACTATTATCTATTCTAATTCCATTTAATTCTAATCTAACCTTCAAATCATGTCAGTTAACTGATCTGACTGGTTAACAAGCACCAGCTGTCAGTCAGAAAACAAAATGTTAAATGAACATCCCTACTTCATATATTTCAACTGAACCAACTAAAAATGTTCAGTGCAGCAAGTCTACATAACATTTTGAGATTGACCTCCAAAATCTTTACAGTGTGTTTGTGATGGCAAGAAATGTACAAAGCAGACAAACACGTATCGTTCTTTACCATCCAACTGGGGACGCGAAGTTCATTTTTATTAATAAAATCATTATTCACTGTTTAAAGTATGCTTTACACTATACTAAAATAGGTCACCTGAAATTGTTACCTTAAAGAGCTATTTCTGTTTGATTAATCCCATAAACCCTAAAGGGACTGCATAACCAAGCATAGAAAGTATCTATGAAGAGAGAAAATAAGCTTTAAATAAGAGAAATAATATTATGAATGATAAAAGGCATAATATATAATATACTATATATATATATATATATATATATATATATATATAGTTACATAATGAAGACAGACTTCACTGCCAGTTCACTTCACTGTTCACACACACACACACACACACACACACAGCTCCATTGCAGGCTATTGTGAGTCCCCACTTGTATAGGTAGAGATCGTTCAGAACGTCCCCACTTGGTCAGTGTAGAGTGATATCGGTCTGTTAGTAATATAGACATGTATGTGTGTGTGTGTGCAATGGCACATAACAATGGCAAGTAAATTGTTAGGGACTGCATAACCAAGCTTAGAAAGTATCTCTGAAGAGAGAGCGTTAAATAAGAAAAATAATATTATGAATGATAAGAGGATATTCTCGCCTCTGATTTTGAACTGTTGCTGCCGGTGTCACGATTTTGGGTTTGTTCTTGTCATGTTTTTGTGTCATGTCATGTTTCCATGTCTGTCATGTGATTCCCTGTTTGTCATGTGATCCTGCCATGTGTCTTGTCATTGGTTAATTGTGTGATCACTGTTCATCACAGGTGTCCCTTGTCTTGTCATTAGTCTTTGTATTTAGCCCTCATGTTTTCCATGTGTCTTTGTAAAGTATTGTTTCCTGTAGACCACTGTTTGTAAGTCTTTGTTCATGTTCTGTTTTTTTATTTTTTATTTTTTCATGCCACACCATGTTTTAGTTTTATCTTTGCTTTTGTTTGTAATAAACTGGACTTGGGTTCTCATTTACACTTGCCTTCAGTGGATCCTTATTACAGCCGGGCCGTCTGTATTTTTTACCCAGTTGTAGATTTAAATGGTCTTTCCTCAAGCAATTAAGTTTTTGATAACTGATAATGTTCGTCATTCTTTAAAAAAAAAAAAAAATATTGTATATGTTTAACTATGCATATTGTGATCTCTGATGCCTGTGTGAACATATATTATATATATGTTATTATGTGTTATTATATGTATATGAACATAAAGACATACAAAATAAAGACAGACTTAACTGTTCACACACACACACACACACACACACACACACAGCTCCATTGCAGGCTATTGTGAGTCCCCACTTGTATAGGTAGAGATCGTTCAGAAAGTCCCCACTTGTATAGGTAGACATCGTTCAGAGTTGAGATTCCATCTTGGCATGTTTAAAAATTTTTTTTTTTGCATATTTGAAGTTATATTATAAAAAAAGACCTTACAAGAAAATTGTGTATTTCATTATTGTTTCTTCAAAATGACCAGATGCAGCAAGTCAACTTAAAAGTTTTGAATTTGATCTTCAAGAAAGGTCCACTGTTGGATGGTAACGAGCGACATACAGTATGTTTGGTTGTATTTAAATTGAGCAATATTTCAAACACTGACTATCTCTGTACATCAACATCCTAGAAACAAAGGAAACAAAAAAAGGACATGTCTACTGAATTTATTACAGTAGAAATTATGTTTTAATTAATGTGCAGCCAATACTATCAGTTGCAATATCTTAATAATATAATAATAATTACATTATAATTATAACATTGAGTTGCAGATCCCCTCTTGGCAAAAAAATAAATAAAAAAATGCATATTTGAAGTTATGTTATGAAAAATATAATATATATGGTAAACCTTTATAATAACTGCATCCTATTAATCATTAGTTAAGCATTAGTAAACAGTTAAATCATAATTCATAAAGCAGACATTAATAAGCAGTTTATACATACAGCTTTAAATGCTGTATTACTGATTTAGAAGCATATCTATAATGTGTTTAATAATTGTATTTTCATACTTTATTAATTATCAATTTATCATTTCTAAATGAAGTACTGTCACGGTTCATGAATTCACTGTCTCTCTCTCGTCTAACGTGCTGTTGTGTGTGTGTGTGTGTCTGTGGGCGTGGTCACTGATTATTAGTGATCAGTAGCGCCAGCTGGTTTCAATTGTATGTCCCTATATAAGCTCAGTAACTGGTGTCTCATGTTGTCAGATCGTTGTGGTTTTCCTGGTGTGTTTCCCGTGCTTGTTCCTGTGTTCCCCGTGCCGTTTGGATCTTCCTGTCGTCGTCGTGTCTTCCTGGATTTCTGCACTCTTCACGGATTCATCTAGCACTTCACGAGGGATTACCACTGGATCACTGCACCAGCACCTGTTGCCCACCGAGGTCCCTGCGTCACCACACCATCAGCGTTTGTGTCCGCCCACCTGTCCCGCTGAGTTAGCGATCATCTGTGTGCTGTGTTTCTGACCATCTGTGTGTTTTCAATAAAGAGCGTTGTTGCATATACATCCTGTCAGTCATCCGTTACAGAACGATCTGACCAACCATGGATGTAGCAGGCGCCACGAATTGGGACGAGTTTGCGACTCGAAGCATCGCGAGAATGGACACCCAGGAAGAGAGCATCTCCAACACAGGTCGGGCGGTCCAAGCGCTTGTGACGCAGGTGTCCGAGCTCACCCAACAACTCCAACAGCTAAGAGTTCCCACTGCGCCGCCCACACTGCCCGTTCAGCCCAATCCACCAGAGCCGTCCCAGCAGCGCGAACCGAGACTACCGACACCAGAGGGATATTCAGGTGACCCGGAGTTTTGCAGAGCATTTTTGACCCGATGTTCTATGCACTTTTCATTACAGCCACTGACGTTCAGTCAAGAACAGTCGAAGGTGGCATTCGTGCTGACACTGTTGTCCGGCAAGGCGGCTCTCTGGGGAACGGCAGTGTGGGAGAATCAAGATCCATGCTGCGCCTCGTTCCAGGCACTCTCCGAGGAGATGAAGAGGGTCTTCGATCGTGCGGTGGCGGGTAGGGAGGCGGCCAGACTACTCGCCGATCTCCGCCAAGGTAACGGCTCGGTGTCGGAATATTCCATCCGGTTCCGCACCCTGGCTGCAGAGTGCCGATGGAACGAGGAGGCGCAGTGGGATCATTTCCTGCATGGGTTGGCTGACCGTGTCCAGAGGGAAATCTACATGCTGGACCTTCCACGCAGTCTAAATGGACTCATTGAGCTGGCGTTGCGAGTGGATGCTCGATTGAGCAGAATGGGTCGCTTCCAACAGAACCCTCCGTTTCGCGGTATGGAGAACCCGCGTTTGGAGAACCTGGACACGGTCAGTCCCGTGTGTGATCCCGAGCCCATGCAGGTGGGTAGAGCTCGGCTTTCCCGGGAGGAGAGAGAACGGCGGAGGTCCCAAGGACTGTGCCTGTACTGCGGGAAGGCGGGTCACTTCATCCACTCGTGCCCGTTAAAAGATCAAGCCCGGTAGTAACAACGAGGCTACTATCGGGTGGGATCTCCGCCAAGAAGACCTCATCATCACCATCATCAGCTACTCTCCTTCCGGTAAGACTAAGGTGGGCAACCCACACTCACGACACCAAGGCTTTACTGGATTCGGGGGCAGAAGGTAATTTTATGGACTCAGAACTGGCTCATCATCTTCGCATTCCGATTTCCCCTCTTCCGTACAAGATCTCTGTCAAGGCTCTTAATGGACAACCACTTCCTGACATTTCACACATTACTGAACCCATCACTCTCATCTCTTCTGGCAACCACACAGAGACAATATCATTCCACCTCATGAACTCACCTCTCGCACCCATCTTACTCGGACATCCTTGGCTCACATTACATAATCCCAGAGTCGATTGGGGTCACAATTCTGTTTCTATGTGGAGTAATACATGTCATGAGTCATGTCTTGTGTCTGCGTGTTCGTCTGTACCTGTGTCTGTTTTCCAGGAGGAGGCGGTGAATTTGTCTAACGTGCCCGGGGAGTACCAGGACCTGAGAGAAGTGTTCAGTAAGTCTCGTGCTGCTTCTCTCCCTCCACATCGTCCCTATGACTGTGCCATAGACTTAGTGCCAGGTGAGTCTCCGCCTAAGGGCAAGTTATATTCACTTTCTGTTCCAGAAAGGGAGGCTATGGAGAAATATATTTCTGATTCTCTAGCATCCAAATTCATTAGACCTTCCTCATCTCCAGCGGGGGCGGGGTTCTTTTTTGTGGGGAAGAAGGATGGATCTCTGCGACCGTGCATTGATTACCGAGGGTTGAACAACATCACGGTAAAGAATACTTATCCTTTGCCGCTGATGTCTTCAGCCTTCGAGCGGTTACAGGGAGCATCCATCTTCACAAAATTGGATTTACGTAACGCTTATCATTTGGTTCGCATAAGGAAGGGTGATGAATGGAAGACCGCGTTCAATACCCCCAGGGGGCACTTTGAATACTTGGTCATGCCCTTCGGGCTGTCCAACTCCCCAGCGGTCTTCCAGGCACTCGTCAATGACGTGCTGAGAGATATGGTTGACCAGTTCATATATGTCTACCTGGATGACATATTGATTTTTTCATCTTCTCTCCAGGAACACGTTCAGCACGTCAGACGAGTGCTTCAGAGGTTGCTAGAGAATGGGCTTTTTGTCAAAGCGGAGAAATGCGTTTTTCATGCACAGTCTGTTCCTTTTCTAGGGCACATCGTCTCGTCTGAGGGAATGCGTATGGATCCTGACAAGGTTAAGGCTGTGATAGATTGGCCAAGTCCAGATTCCCGTAAGGCCCTGCAGAGGTTTCTGGGGTTTGCCAATTTTTATCGGCGTTTTATTCGCAATTTCAGCCAACTAGCCGCGCCTCTGACTGCCTTGACCTCCCCCAGAACGACGTTCAGGTGGTCCGATACAGCGGAAGCTGTATTCGCCAAACTGAAAAGCCGCTTCGTTTCGGCTCCCATCCTCGTTGCCCCTGATCCATCACGTCAGTTCGTGGTGGAGGTCGACGCGTCAGAGGTGGGGGTAGGAGCAGTTCTTTCCCAACGTTCTTCCACAGACGACAAGATGCATCCTTGCGCGTTTTTGTCTCATCGTTTATCACCTGCCGAACGTAACTATGACATTGGTAATAGAGAATTGTTGGCAGTCAAGTTAGCGCTGGAAGAGTGGCGTCACTGGTTAGAAGGGTCAGGGGTACCTTTTATCGTATGGACCGATCATAAGAACCTAGAATATATCAGAACCGCCAAAAGACTCAACTCTAGGCAGGCTCGGTGGGCACTTTTTTTCGGACGTTTTGATTTTTCTCTTTCGTACCGCCCGGGTTCCAAAAACATCAAACCCGATTCCTTATCTCGTATTTTTGACCAATCCGAACGCCCGTCTACTCCCGAGTGTATTTTACCCGAGACATTAGTGGTCTCCACTCTCAGATGGGAGGTCGAATCGAAGGTCATGAAGGCCTTAGAAGGGGTAACGCCTCCGCCTGATTGCCCACCGAATCGTTTGTTTGTGCCAGAGGGGTGTCGGTCCGACGTCATTCAGTGGGGTCATTGTTCCAGCATAGCATGTCATCCAGGGGTAAATCGCACCAGTTTTTTGGTTAGGCAACGATTCTGGTGGCCATTAATGGCTCGCGACATCCGCAGTTTTGTTTTGGCTTGCTCAGTTTGTGCCACTGGTAAGACTTCCAATCGACCCCCGGATGGGTTACTCCAACCGCTGTCTGTCCCTTCGAGACCCTGGTCCCACATTGCGCTAGATTTTATTACCGCCCTCCCGCCCTCCCAGGGCAAGACGGTCGTTTTGACTGTCGTGGACCGGTTCTCGAAGGCGGCTCATTTTATTCCCTTGCCCAAATTACCCTCAGCCAAGGAAACAGCGGTAACTGTCATAGATCACGTCTTTCGCTTACATGGCCTCCCGATGGACGTGGTTTCCGACAGGGGTCCCCAATTTGTGTCCAAATTTTGGCAAGAATTTTGTAAGTTACTGGGGGCGACTGTCAGTCTCTCTTCGGGGTTTCATCCTCAGAGCAATGGTCAAACGGAGAGAGCCAACCAAGATCTGGAGAGAGTGTTGCGATGTTTGGTTTCCAAGAATCCTTCCTCCTGGAGCCAACAACTCTCTATGGTGGAGTACGCCCACAATTCATTACCAGTGTCATCCACGGGCCTTACTCCGTTTGAATGTAGTTTAGGTTACCAGCCACCAGTTTTTGCTAGTACGGAATCCGAAGTCGCGGTCCCCTCCGCTCACGCCTTCGTCCAGAGGTGTCGCCACACTTGGACTAGAGCCCGTGAGACTCTTCTCCAAGTGGGGGCGCGCACCAAGGCTAAGGCCGATCGCCACCGGTCGAAGCCTCCCGTATACGTCGTTGGTCAAAAAGTGTGGCTTTCAACCAAGAACATTCCTCTCCGTTCCGTTTCTAATAAACTTGCTCCCAAATTCATCGGCCCGTTTCCTGTCACCAAGATCATTAGTCCGGTGACAGTCCGACTCAAACTTCCTCCTGCGTACAGGAGAATTCATCCCGCCTTTCATGTGTCAAAGATTAAACCTGTGTTTTGGGCACGCATTAATCCGCCAGTCCCGGTTCCCCCCCCGCCGCGTCTCGTAGATGGGGAACCAACTTATTCGGTTAACCGTATTCTGGACTCGAGAAGGAGGGGACGCGGATTTCAGTACCTGGTGGACTGGGAAGGTTACGGTCCGGAGGAGAGAAGTTGGGTTCCTGCTAGAGACATTCTGGATCACTCCCTTATCGATGATTACAATCGACAGGTAAGTCCGTCGGGGAACGCTAGGAGGCGTTCCTAGGGGAGGGGGTACTGTCACGGTTCATGAATTCACTGTCTCTCTCTCGTCTAACGTGCTGTTGTGTGTGTGTGTGTGTCTGTGGGCGTGGTCACTGATTATCAGTGATCAGTAGCGCCAGCTGGTTTCAATTGTATGTCCCTATATAAGCTCAGTAACTGGTGTCTCATGTTGTCAGATCGTTGTGGTTTTCCTGGTGTGTTTCCCGTGCTTGTTCCTGTGTTCCCCGTGCCGTTTGGATCTTCCTGTCGTCGTCGTGTCTTCCTGGATTTCTGCACTCTTCACGGATTCATCTAGCACTTCACGAGGGATTACCACTGGATCACTGCACCAGCACCTGTTGCCCACCGAGGTCCCTGCGTCACCACACCATCAGCGTTTGTGTCCGCCCACCTGTCCCGCTGAGTTAGCGATCATCTGTGTGCTGTGTTTCTGACCATCTGTGTGTTTTCAATAAAGAGCGTTGTTGCATATACATCCTGTCAGTCATCCGTTACAAGTATAGCATTATTTACAAACCAGTTATTTAGGTGTTGTCAGTGATTCATAAGATCACTTAGAAAGTGTAAGTAAATGTTGTAGATTCAGGTAGTTATAAACAACACATTCTCATACCTAAGGCGTCACTTTTTGTCACTTTCAACCATGCTTCAATATCTGACGCTCAAAGCACCCTTTAGCGTCCATATGTGACGCTTCGGTTATGGGTAGGTTTAGGCGTCATGTAACTGACGCTTTCGGAAGCGTCAATATCTGACGCTCAAAGCACCCTTTAGCGTCAATATGTGACGCTTCGGTTGGGTAGGTTTAGGTCTGTGGTAGGGTTATGCGTCTCATATGGACGCTAATATGAGAACGGGTTGTTATAAAGCATTTAGTAGTGGTCAGTTAACTATTTTGTGAGCTCATCTGAAGTGAGGACTAGTTGTGCTTTGTAAATCATTTATAAAGGAGATTTAAAGACTCAGTTTTCTTCTAAACAGAAAAAGGTAACAAACACACACACATGGTAATACAGAACATAGAAATATTAACAGCCTTTAAATCTCCTTTATAAATGTTTTACAAGGCATAACTAGTCCTCACTTTAGATGAGCTCACAAAAATAGTGAACTGACCACTACTAAATACTTTATAACTACCTGCATTACAGTAGAAATACATGTTAATGAAGCATTTAACACACTGAGTAACTATTACTATATGTCTGAATAATAAATATCTATGAATGTACATTTAAATAGTTTAATCATTTACTCACACTTTCTAAGTGATCTTATGAACCACTGACAACTCCTAAATAACTGCTTTGTAAATGATACTATACTTTATTTAGAAATGATAAATTGATCATTAATAAAGTATGAAAATACAATTATCAAACACATTATAGATATGCTTTTAAAACAAGAATAAAGCATTTATATCTGTATTTATATACTGCTTATTAATGTCTATTCATTTATAAAACTTTAGAAAATGATTAACTGTTTACTAATTCTTAACTAATGATTAATAGCGTGGAGTTATTATAAAGTGTTACTGAAAGCTCCAGTTAAACAGCAGCTCTACAGTCTCAGAGCCTCTAGGACAGCAGCCATTCAAACAATAGAGAAGTGTGAACGATATAGTTATAGATATAGATATAGTTACATAATGAAGACAGACTTCACTGCCAGTTCACTTCACTGTTCACACACACACACACACACACACACAGCTCCATTGCAGGCTATTGTGAGTCCCCACTTGTATAGGTAGAGATCGTTCAGAAAGTCCCCACTTGTATAGGTAGACATCGTTCAGAGTTGAGATTCTATCTTGGCATGTTTAAGTTTTTTTTTTTTTTTTTGCGTATTTGAAGTTATATTATGAAAAAAGACCTTAAAAGAAAATTGTGTATTTCATTTTTGTTTCTTCAAAATGGCCAGATGCAGCAAGTCAACTTAAAAGTTTTGAATTAGATCTTAAAGAAGGGTCCACTGTTGGATGGTAACGAGCGACATACAGTATGTTTGGTTGCATTTAAATTGAGCAATATTTTAAACACTGACTATCTCTGTACATCAACATCCTAGAAACAAAGGAAATAGAAAAAAATTACATGTCTATTGATTTTATTAGAGTAGAAATTATGTTTTAATTAATAGGCCACAACAGAGAATGAATTTCTTAAAGCAATAACTTTGCTGTAATGTCCACAACATAAAGCTTCTGATGTTTTATAGTGCTTTCATTGTAAGTGTTATGATATTCTGTATTATTTGTTGGTATGGAACTGCTACTGAGGTACAGAAGAAATTATTAAGAAAAGTAGTAGCAAGTAAATTGTTAGGGACTGCATAATCAAGCTTAGAAAGTATCTATAAAGAGAGAGCGTTAAATAAGAAAAATAATATTATGAATGATAAGAGGATATTCTCGCCTCTGCTTTTGAAATGTTGCCGTCGGGCCATCTGTATTTTTTACCCCGTTGTAGATTTAAATGGTTTTTCCTAAAAAAAATCATTTTTTTATTTTTTGATAACTGATGGGTTATATATATATATATATATATATATATATATATATATATATATATATATATATATATATTGTATATATATATATATATATAGTTACATAATGAAGGCAGACTTCGCTGCCAGTTCACTTCACTGTTCACACACACACAGCTCCATTGCAGCCTATGAGAGTCCCCACTTGTATAGGTAGAGATCGTTCAGAGTTTCAGGTCCCCACTTGGCATGTTTTTTTAAAAATAAAAAAATGCATATTTGAAGTTATATTATGAAAAAGGAGCTTAAAAGAAAATTTTGTATGTCATTTTTGTTTCTTCAAAATGACCAGAAACACTAGTCCCCTCTTGGCCAGTGTAGAGCGATAGTCCCCTGTTAGTAATATAGACATGTATGCGTGTGTGTGTGTGTGTGTGTGTGTGTGTGTGTGTGTTATTGGATCGATTGACATAAGGTAGACAGTCGACTTGTAGAATGTGAATGTGTCTTGTTTGAAGAGCTGGAAAAGGTAAAACAAACGTCAACATACAGTAAGTGTGCAGCTATAAAAATTCTCAACAAATCAGATTTTGAGCTGCGGGTTTGAGAAACATTCATCAAGAGATATCAAGCTCCTCACTAGAAAAAAAAAAAAAAAAATATTTAAAATGTCAATTGTCCCACAGCATTGGTATTAAATTAGAGAGCAAACAATTATTTTGGTTTCATAACTTTCTCCTAAAATACAAGTGATCTTTAGAATATAATAATACAGTTTTTCTCAGTCGCTTTGGTGCATTTCTCACATCACTATTTACACAACATTTAGTTGTGCACATCATTTGTGCACATCATAGTAGTAGTTTCTCATTCCTTCCAACAAATTGCACCAATTGCTTTCATACAACTCTCTGCTGTTTTATAACATTATCATTTGCTTATGTCATGTCAGTCAAAATTAAATATTCTTGTGAATGCTGAATAGTCATTCCATTGCTTGAGTCATTACATACGAAAATGTTGAACTAGTTGTCAAAATCTGTCAAGCTAATTTTACAAAAAATTTAAATCTTTTTTTTTTTTCCTGAAAATGTCTCCTAAATTGAACAATTTCTCTCAGGTGAATCTCAGCTTTCACTGATGAGGAACGTCTGGATGTGCATGAATGATTACAGTACTATGTATGTTGTATGTTCAGTTCCAATATGTACTGCAATATTGTTTACAGTTGTGCACAGCTCTACTCAAAGGGAGTTTATGTTTGTTGTAAATAAGAGTGTATTTTTTCTTTTGCACAATCCTGTGAACAAATTAGAATTGCAAAGAGCAAATGTGGTAAAAATGTGAAACAAACATATTCAGTGTCTTGTACTCAGTTACTTCACTAAATACAGTAATGTGTAACTTTACTGTATTTTTCAAATGGCTGTGCAAAAAAGTGCTGTCTTGAGCATTTTCAGGTAGTGTCACCAAGATCTGACTTTTTTGCATTGGAAAACATGTACAGAGTAAACTATGGAAGCTTGTTTCCGCCACTGAATAAAACATTTTAAAAGATAATTGCGACTTTTTATCTCACAATTGCGAGTTTACATCTCGCAATTCTTACTTTATTTCTCAGAATTCTGAGATATAAAGTCAGAATTGCGAGATATAAAGTCGCAATTGCGTCTTATAAAGCCAGAATTCTGACTTTTTTCCTCGCAATTGCGACTTTATATCACGCAATTCTGACTTTATATCTCAGAATTCTGACTTTATATCATGCAATTCTGACTTTATAACACATAATTGCGAGTTTATATCTCGCAATTCTGACATCTTTTCTCAGAATTGTGAGATATAAAGTCCAATCCTAAGGGGGGGGGAAAAGACGGACTTTTTTTTTTTTTTTACCTTAGAATAGTTTATATCTCACAATTCTGACTTTATAACACGCAATTGCGACTTTATATCATGCAATTGTGACTTTAAAACACGCAATTGCGACTTTATTTCACGCAATTCTGACTTTATATCTAGCAATTCTGAGAAATAAAGTCAGAATTGCGAGATGTAAACTCGCAATTGTGAGATAAAAAGTCGCAATTATCTTTTATTTTTTTATTTTTTTGTGGCGGAAACAAGCTTCCATAGTAAACTGTCATAATGAAAACATGACAAAGCCATTTGACTATCTTGTTCATAAACAATGGTGTCAGGACTTTTCATCTTGATGACACTGACACTTTCATTGACATGAATACTTGCTTTTGAGGAATGAGCTATCCATTTTGAGCAAGTGACACGCTTTTGCAGGTTATCAACTAGGTTTTGCAGTTTGTACTAATTGTTTTGAGAACTGCATTAACTGTTGTGCAAATGTAAATAGTGATGTGAGAAATGCACCAAAGCGACTGAGAAAAACTGTAATAAAAAACTGTATTACCAGAGCAACCTCTGAGAAAAATGATTTTTAATCTGACCAACCTTTCTGACCAGCAGACAAGCCCCTTCTTTTTCTTGGGAGAGTTAAAGTGCACAAACAGAGATCAGGGCAAGCAGTAAAAAGAAATATACTTGTTTTTTTCTCTTTTTTTTTTTTTTACAGTGGAGTTTGCTGCATTAACTTTTAAAACCATTAACTATTTTGGCCTCCTGGCATTAAAATGGAAAGCAACAGAGAGTACAAGACCAAATGGTTGGTCAATAGCACTTAGGTTTGAAATCAGGTAAAGGTGTAAATGTCAGAATCTTAAAAACCCACTTCATGTTTTACTGATTAGTGCACAGCATTCGCCAGGAGCTTGTGTGATAATGCTGATGTACGTCAGAGACGTGGCCAGCTAAAATACACAAGGTATACAGAATTCCATTTACAAGGACCAGCGACACAGTCTCGCATGCATCTGAAAACATTGCTTTTAATAAATGTGCCAGGGTTACTATGGAAACAAAAGATGTCCATTAAAGAAAGAGCCCATTGTGTCTGGGGGGAAAATACATGTATAGCTGTTTTTGCTGCTTGAACATATAGGTCACACAACAGTTGAAAATAACCTGGGCATTATGCAATTTCCCTGGAAAACTTATGAAAGGCATCTGATTATATACTTACTTACTGATATTAAAATACCGTGCCTAACCACATTTTTAAATTCCCTGGCAACGAGTCTGTACTGCAATTGAGTAAGTGTTGTGTATGACACCCAGGGTGTTACTATGCCCTGGCCTCAGTGCTAGCATGTTGCTACATGTTTGCTTACTGGCCCTGGCCCAAATCTTTGTATGATGTGCATGGCGTAGTGGTTTGGGTCCTTCTTTCAGTATAAATGTGCAGTCATATTCATTGTTTGGCAAACTTTCACACGCAAAATCCAGTAATTTTGACGGATTCGCTGCGTTGACCAGCAGAAAGCTGGATGGTTTGAAAGTGATTACATGAAATTTGGCTAATGTGACCACACCTGTTTTTTGTTTTTTTGTTTTTTTTTTGTCTATACAGTGAAAATATGAAGTCCAATCACTTTGAAAAGAAAAAGCTCATCTCCTCTCTAGTGATGTGTCCTATGTATAATAATGACTTAAAAACAATATCAATGACAATACTAATTTGATTTCTGATATAAAGATCATTTTTTGTACCTGGTACCAAAGGGATATATTATGAATATATCTAAAATTACACAATGGTTAGTGTGTGAAGCTAATGACTAAAGTGTGAAGTTCATGAATGAAAATGCACATGTTGTGGTTTCAAGTTAAATCGTATGGTCACTTTGTAAATATACTATGCATACTATGAAATTAATGATGCCTATTACCAATTCAATTCATTTCATTTCACATTTATTTGAATAGTGCTTTTCACAATACATATCATTTCAAAGTAGCTTTACGGAAAATGCATGAGTCCACAATACAATTTAGAGTGATCTGTTATGAGAGGTGTGTATTTCAGAAATGTACATACATTTTTTTAATAATTTAAACAATGTAATAATTTAAACAATGTATTAATTTAAGGCAGAAACAGTAAGGTCATTGAAGTAAAGAATACATATTGTTAACAATATATATATATATATATATATATATATATATATATATATATATATATATATATATATATATATATATATATATATATATATATATATAAAATAAAAAATAATCATTGGTGTATGTTGATTCAGAGTTTGCTTTATCTGAAGTCCTTGTAGGAGTTGACGCCGTCTCTTCACAGGTATTGGGGAATCTGAAGTCTTCATAAGAGGCTGGATCCAAACTGGAGATGACGTACTCTAGTTACCTCAGGATGGGCATCCAGAGATAAAACAGAGAAGCTGCTGTTCATAACATTAAGCAAAGATAATCATGTGCATTTCATCTGATATTGTATAACTGTATAATGTTAGGAGATGCATTATGTGAATACTTTGCTAAAGAGATGCGTCTTTCATCTAGATTTAAACTGGGAGAGTGAGTCTGAGCCCCAAACTTTATCAGGAAGGCTGTTCCAGAGTTTAGGAGCCAGATGTTTTGTGATCTTAAAAAGTGTGATGGACTGTAGGCCGATAGAAGATCGGTTAAATACCCAGGAGCTATGCAGTTTATGGCCTTATAGGTCTATAGCAATTCTTTGGAATTGATGCGGAACTTAGGTAATCAGTTTAGGAACGATAAAATTTGTGTTATGTGATCATATTTTCTTGACCTACAGTAGTAAGAACTCTAGCAGCTGCATTTTGGACTAACTATGGCTTGTTTATTGAGGATGCAGGACAATCACCAATAATGCATTACAGTAATCTATTCTAAAGGTCATGAATGCATAAACTAACTTTTCTGCATCAGAAACAGATAGCTTGTTCCGGAGATTAGCGATGTTTCTGAGGTGGATAAAGCTGTTTTTGTAACATATGACGTGATTTTTGAAAGACAAGTAGCTGTCTAATATAACACCCAGGTCTTTAACTGTAGAGGATGAAGTTACAGTACATCCTTCTAAATGCAAATTGTATTCTAAGATATTATGTGTACAGGTTTTTGGTCCAATAAGTAATACCTCAGTCTTAAAATTTAATAGAAGAAAATTACAGGTCATCCAATATTTTAAATCTTTAACACACCCTGTCAACTGAGATCATTTAGAGATTTCATCTGGTCTTAAGATTAACGACACATCTCTTTGACCTACAGTAGCAGACTTCTATAATTCAATGTTAGGCTGCATAGATTAGGTCAGCCAGAACCGGGAACACTTCCCATAAATCCTGATGTACTCGTTACATCATAAGAAGAATGGCATCTACGCTAATTTTAGTGTCTTTGTTTATCCCGAGGTTTTCCCGCAGCCTGCCGGATCCAGGCCGTATCCAGATCTGACGAAGGGCCTTCGCCTGGACCCGATGACAACGCTGTGCTGAAGTGCCAACTAGTCTCTCCCTATGGAGGATCCCTTTACCACTCCAGATAAAGCATTTTCGGGAAATTCGTTTCGCGTACCTACCCCGAAGTGATATAAATTTTGATACAGAATTTTATTTTAAGGAAAGCCCAGTACTTTAATTGTTTAGGCTTGGTCTGTAGGAAATTCCAAACCTGTGCACATATATTCAAACGCACATAACTATAGAACCAATTCTTAATGCGCATGTGACCGCCATCAGCGTTTCTCACAGGTTCGCATTTAAAGTCTGTGTAGAGAGGATGGTGTCGTCTTAGCGGCCCCTAATTTAATAACAAATGATCGTTGCGACGGAAGCGAATCAATCAAAACTAACTTTAGCTGGAAAATAACTTTATTAAAGAACCGCTATAAAGCCAAAACAATCTCTGTTACCTTAAATTATACGTTTATCTCTGTAAAGCTGCTTTGAAACAATCTACATTGTTAAAAGCGCTATATAAATGAAGATGACTTGACTTGACTCGTGATGAAATATATAACTGAGAATCATCGGCATAACAGTGGAAACTAATTCCATGTTTTCTTATAATATGACCAGGTGCCAGCATATATGTTGAAAATAGCAGAGGGCCTAACACAGATCCTTGCGGCACTCCATAATTTACTGACGTTATATTCGATTTTTTCCTATTTAAATAGACAAAATGGTAATGGTCTGATACGATCTAAATCAACTTAATTGCTGTCCCTGTATACCAGTAGAATTTTGTAGTCGATCTAAGAGTATTTTAAGATCTATAGTGGCAAACGCAGCACTATGATTAAGTATAACTAGTATTGAGATACAGCCTTGGTCAGAAGTTAGAAGTAAGTCATTTGTAATTTTAACAAGCACAGTTTCTGTGCTATGATGGGGCCTGAATCCAGACTTTCTGTTTTTTTTTATAGAATTATTATTTATTTATTTTTGCTATGTCCGACAAGCCGTCCCGCTCTCAGGCCACACCGTGTTTTGGTTATTTTCTATGAGTTTCCGGAAATGCTCGGCCTTGGCTGCTTTTAGAGCCTTTTTATGGGAAGATTCTAAAGACCTTTAAGTAAGTTTGTCTCCATTTGCACTCTAGATTACAGGTTGCTCTCTTGATAACGTGAGTAATACCGTTGTACCACTAAATTAATGGGTTTAATAACTTTTTTCAAAGTGAAGCGAATTACTTGTAAAGTTTCACTTTCTTCCGCCTGTCTTTTACCAAACAAGTTATATATGCATATCTAACTAACTAGTTGATAAATCACACCTCTCAAAGAGTTTCAGAGGTTTTGCGTAGTGACATAACGTGTTCATTACTCATCTTTAAATTGACTGCTTTGAGGCATTCAGTAATAAGGAAATATGATCGTTTCCTCCTTCCATTCCCTGAATATCATCTCTAATTACATTTCTGCTCCATGTCTGTGTTAAATGAATGCTCTCTGCCATTGCCTCTTCATTTCTGTTAGCATTCCAGAAAGTTCGAACACAAGGGGATAGAGGCTCAGATTACTGCTTTTAGGTGTATGTATAAACAACCACGAAGATTGGTATTCATTTCGCTTTGCCGGTGTTTGCAGAGGAAACAAGCTTTTCTTCCAAATGGCTGCTTTCGAGTACTCTATTGATCACCTCTGAAGATGACTGCTGCATGACAATGTCACAGATTCACAAAAAGTGAGACGAGGAGAGAAAATTAGGCCATTTTGAGCAGTTAGTGTATTTTTTATATATATATATATATATATATTCGCGACAAAAATGCCGCCCTGCAACGTGGGTGAAATCATGTGAAGTACTCTGATTTTGGGTTTTGATAAACAAAAGTTGAATAGATTTCGTTGAGAAACAAATATGTAAATGTTGCCATGAATCAAAAGAGTTTATGAATTTTCAGTCGCTCCTATTGGCACCTGTCTTTTCATCGCAATTTCAGTTTGGGTCATAACAGAGATCAAAGAAAGGACGTAAATGAAGATCTGGGGAGGGATGCTGTTAGATTAGCATCTTCGGTACCAACCTCCTTTGCACAGGTGAAATGCAGTTAATTAAAAATCAGTCTATCTTGGCTCCATTCACAGTGCTTCTGACATCTTCATCTTAAAAAAAGAAATTAAAAAAAAAAGATGATGGAAATGTGACTGCTATGCATAAACCCGTCCTTGCATGTGTTTAAACCACAGAATATAAACAATAAATGCTATACAAAAAGTAAGAGAAAATGAAATATACTCTCTACAATGTACAATAAATAATTAACAGTTTACCAACTAACTGGCAGTATTTTCAGTTTACACTAATGCCTGCTATAGCACACCTTTTGGCAATGCTGAGAATTCAATGTGCTTTCACTGTTTTATGATTTATTTATGGAAGGAGAACTCACCAACATGAGAGAGCAGGATCCAAATGCAGATGTTTAGTAAACTATACAATAACAAGAGTAACAGAAACATGGAAAACATGGCAAACAGAACCCTCAAGTAAGCTCACTTACAAAACATAAATAGACCTGACCTGACAAGGAACATGGGAAACGTCTCGGTTACTGATGTAACCCTCGTTCCCTGAAGGAGGGAACGGGAGACGTAACGTCGACGTGACGACGTAATTGGGATCACTTCAGGGAGCCCTATCAACTTCGAGTGTCTACAGAACGAGCCAATGAACGTTGGCGTGCGTGAATCGCGTCACGCGCCCCGCCCCGCCGCGCGGGTATAAACAGGAAGCGGGCGCACGCACACATTGTTTTTCGCTGAGGAGCCGAGATTTGTGACGGCCATGCAGCGATGGTCAGCAACGGTGGCGACGGGACGTTACGTCTCCCGTTCCCTCCTTCAGGGAACGAGGGTTACATCAGTAACCGAGACGTTCCCTTTCAGTCGCTCACGTTCGACGTAACGTCGACGTGACGACGTAATTGGGATCCCATGGAAAACGCCACGGTTGCTGCCACATCCAGCGCCCTACGCAAGACTCTCAGACCCCCAACTGCTGGGGCGGAAGATCTGCGTAGAGGGAGTTCAACTGCTGTTCCATTATACCCCACACAGCGGAACTCTTGGATAACACTGGGAAAGCGTACCTCTCCAGGGGAAAGAACGCTGCGGAGCCACATCCTGCCCGAAGGGAGGTAACATGTGGAGAATACACATATGGACTGGCCGAAGGGGCAGTGCGACATATGGAATGTCACTGGGGTGGCTCCACCCGAAGGGGGAGACACACCGGACAGTGACGGCAGAGCAGACTCTGCCAAGGGAAGACACGGGCTCACCGCAGGGAACTGGTCGTGGAAGAATACACATATGGGATCGCCGCAGGGATCACCACATATGGAACCCAGCCTAGCACAAGTTACACAAGCATACGAGCACTAGGCCTGGCGTCGGACGCTCCGCAACGTCCGACTGCCGAAGGGGTGCGGAGGAACTCACAGGGTTCGCCAATGGGGAACTCGACTGGAGTAAAAAGCGCACGTATCCGTTCCTAGGAAGGGAGTGGCGCAGCAAGCCGACACTAGAGCGGGAACTTCGGTGTTACCGGCTAGTAGAAGCGAGCACACAGGAAGAAACCGGCTCAACACGTAAGCTATAAAACCTAGCGAACGTGTTAGGTGTCGCCCAGCCCGCAGCTCTACAGATGTCTGTCAGCGAGGCGCCGTGAGCCAGCGCCCAGGAAGAAGCGACACTCCTAGTGGAGTGGGCTTTCAACCCAGGCGGGCAGGGCACGCCTTGGGCTTCGTAAGCCAAGGCGATGGCATCCACTATCCAGTGGGCCATCCTCTGCTTGGAGACAGCCTTCCCTTTCTGCTGGCCTCCGTAACAGACGAAGAGCTGATCTGAGGTCCTGAGGCTTTGCGTTCTGTCCACGTACAGACGCAGAGCGCGAACGGGACAGAGAAAAGCCAGGGCTGGGTCTGCCTCCTCCGAAGGCAGCGCTTGCAGGTTCACTACCTGGTCCCGGAAGGGAGTGGTAGGAACCTTGGGCACGTATCCGGGCCGGGGTCTCAGGATGACGTGAGAGTTATCCGGGCCGAATTCTAGGCACGATTCGTCGACCGAAAATGCATGCAGGTCCCCTACCCTCTTGATAGAGGCCAATGCAACCAGGAGTACTGTCTTACAGGACAGAATTTTTAACTCAGCTGATTGCAGAGGCTCAAAGGGTGGTCTCTGAAGTGCCGAAAGGACCAGAGACAAGTCCCAAGAGGGTATAGAGAGTGGGCGAGGAGGATTCAGTCTCCTCGCTCCCCTCAGGAACCTGACGATCAGGTCATGCTTTCCCAAAGACTTACCATCAACAGCATCGTGATGTGCGGCAATAGCGGCAACATACACTTTAAGGGTGGAGGGAGACAGCCTTCGCTCCAGCCCTTCTTGCAGGAAGGAAAGCACGGCTCTGATCGAGCAAGATCGGGGGTTCTCCTCATGAGAGGAGCACCAGTCAACGAACAGGTTCCATTTCAATGCATAGAGGCGCCTCGTAGAGGGGGCTCTAGCGGAAGTGATGGTGTCAACTACCGCAGGGGGTAGGTCACTTAGAACCTCCGCGTCCCGTCCAGGGACCAGACATGGAGTTTCCAGAGGTCTGGACGCGGGTGCCATAGGGTGCCCCGTCTCTGAGAGAGCAGGTCCTCTCTCAGAGGGATGGGCCAGGGAGGGGCTGTCGCGAGGAGCACTAGTTCCGGGAACCAGGTCCGGTTGGGCCAATACGGCGCAACTAACAAGACCTGCTCCTCGTCCTCCCTGACTTTGCACAAGGTCTGTGCAAGAAGGCTCACTGGGGGAAACGCATACTTGCGAAGGCCCCGGGGCCAGCTGTGTGCCAGAGCATCCGTGCCGAGGGTCCCCTCGGTCAGGGAATAGAACAACTGGCAATGAGACGTGTCCGGGGCGGCAAACAGATCTACCTGAGCGGTCCCGAAGCACCTGAAAATCAGCTGGACCACCTGGGGATGGAGTCGCCATTCTCCCGGTAGCACCTGCTGCCGTGAGAGCTCGTCGGCTGCACGGTTGAGCAGGCCCGGAATGTAAACGGCACGAAGCGACCTCAGATGCTTCTGACTCCAGAGGAGGAGATGGCGGGCGAGTTGTGACATGCGGCGGGAGCGTAGACCACCTTGGCGGTTGATGTACGCAACGGTCGCAGTGCTGTCCGTACGGACCAGTACGTGCTTGCCTAGTAGCAGCGTTTTGAAACGGCTCAGTGCAAGACGTACTGCTAACAACTCGAGGCAGTTGATGTGCCAATGCAGTTGAGGCCCCGTCCACAGACCTGAAGCTGCATGCCCGTTGTACGTGGCCCCCCAGCCGGTGGTAGAGGCATCCGTGGAGACCACAGAGTGCCTGGACACTTGTTCCAGGGGAACACCTGCCCGCAGGAACGAAGGGTCCGACCACAAGCTGAGAGTTTGGCGACAGTGCGGAGTCACTTGGACCCGGCACGAGCCGCTCTGCCACGCCCATCTCGGGACTCGATCGTGGAGCCAGTGTTGGAGCGGCCTCATATGAAGCAATCCGAGCGGCGTAACCGCGGCTGCAGATGCCATATGCCCCAGGAGCCTCTGAAACAGTTTCAGTGGTGCCGCTGTTCTGCGTCTGAGCGTGCTCACGCAGTTCAACACTGACTGGACACGGGCCTCGGTGAGGCGCGCTGTCATGTTGATCGAGTCCAACTCCATACCAAGAAAAGAGATCCTCTGCCCGGGGGTGAGTTTGCTCTTTTCCCAGTTGACCCGAAGCCCTAGATGGCTGAGGTGACTGAGCACCATGTCCCTGTGTTCGCACAACTGCTCTCTCGACTGGGCCAGAATCAGCCAGTCGTCGAGGTAGTTGAGGATGCGAACACCACGCTCGCACATGGGAGCAATGGCCGCCTCCGCGACTTTCGTGAAGACGCGGGGCGACAGGGCCAGCCCGAAGGGTAAGACCTTGTACTGATATGCCCGTCCCTCGAACGCAAAGCGGAGAAACGGTCTGTGTCGAGGGAGAATCGAGACATGAAAGTACGCGTCCTTCAGGTCGATCGCTGCAAACCAATCTTGGGGACGGATGCATTTGAAAATGCGTTTCTGCGTAAGCATCTTGAACGGTAGCCTGTGAAGGGACCGGTTCAGGACGCGCAGGTCCAAGATTGGTCGTAACCCACCACCTTTCTTGGGTACAATGAAGTACGGGCTGTAGAAGCCGGTCTTCATATCGGCTGGAGGGACCGGCTCGATCGCGTCCTTCGCCAGTAGGACTGCGATCTCCGCCCTGAGCACGGGGGCATTGTCCGCCAGAACACGGGTGAACAGGATGCCCTTGAAAGCAGGGGGGCGCCGGGCGAACTGAATCGCATAGCCGAGTCTGATGGTACGGATGAGCCAGCGAGACGGGCTGGGAAGCGTTAACCAGGCTCCCAGAGACCGAGCAAGCGGGACTAACGGCACCACAGACGTACCCGGGGTGGGGCAGCGCGGCGGAATGCAGGGACCCGACTCGGACGGCACAGCGGCCCGAAGTGGGGTCTGAGTGTGTGGTGCAGCACATACCTGCTTCCGTCGAAGGGCAGAGTGAGTGTGTGGAGGCGACCGCACGTCCGGAACACAGCCACTGCTGCTCGCTGGCGATGAAAGAGGGGCTCGGGAGTGACAAGGCATGGCGGCGTCGTCGACTGCCAAGCGCGCCCTCTTGGGGCCCAGAGGTTTCAGAAATTGCTCTTTTTTTGAAAATGTGGGTACCACTGACCCGTGGGTCAGTGGCGGAACAAAAAGAAAAGGAAACAAAAGATTCTCCGCCCGGCCCTCCACCGGGGGAAGGAGTGGCGCCTTCGCCATCTCCTGAAGAGCAACTTGATCCACCTCTGGGCCGCCCGTCTCAGGGTCGTTTGCACCGTCGCTTGCCTCCTGGTTTGGCAGCGGCCTGGACGGGCGGGGTCGGCTTTCTGCGGCTTGCTCCACGCTGAGGCCTGGATGATGGCTGCTGCTGCTGGGGCTTGGCGGGAGCGGAGGACGCCGCAGAAGGCCGACCTCGGCGACGAGTAGACGGAGGGTCTGCGGCCGGCGGACGGGTGGGAGCAGCAGCGGTCCGCCGGGGCAGGATGTGCCGGATGGCCTCCGTCTGCTTCTGTGCGGCCGAGAACTGTTGGGCAAAGCTCTCGACCGCGTCGCCGAACAACCCAACCTGGGAAAGAGGGGCATCCAGGAACCGATATTTATCAGTGTCCCTCATATCCGCCAGGTTGAGCCAAAGGTGGCGCTCCTGGACCACCATGGTGGACATCGCCTGACCAACTGAACGTGCGGTTTCCTTCGTCGCCCGGAGGGCGAGGTCGGTTGCCACACGGAGCTCCCGGAGGAGCTCTGGGTCAGAACCACCCTCGTTCATGTCCATGAGCGCCTGGGCCTGGTGGACCTGCAAGAGCGCCATGGCATGGAGGGCGGAAGCAGCCTGTCCACAGGCCTTGTAAGCCCTCGCCGTTAGACCGGACGAAAACTTACAGGCCTTGGACGGGAGGCGTGGATTACCCCGCCAAGAGGAAGCGGACGCCGGACACAGCTGCATCGCGACGGCCCGCTCCACTGGGGGGATATCCACATACCCCTTAGCTGCCCCGCCGTCGAGGGTGGCGAGGGGTGAGGAGCCACTAGAACGGCTTCGGGCACTATACGGTGCCTTCCACGTCCTAGAAAGCTCCTCATGCACTTCCGGAAAGAAAGGTACCGGGGCGGCGCACTGAGAACCAGCACGGCCCGCCCCGAGAAACCAATCGTCCAACCGAGAAGGTTCGGGACGTGGTGGAGGATTCCACGCAAGCCCGACCTTCTCGGCGGCCCGGGAAAGCATAGCAGTCCATTCTGGATCTGGCTCGGACAACGCTACACACCCCGAGGGGGGCAACGCAGCCGAGTCGTCATTTCCAGAGGACAGCTCCCCCTCCGATGCTGCGATCGACATCTGATCGTCAGCTGGAGCCCCAAAGGAAACGGTTGGCCGTTCCGGAGAAGGACCAAGACGTTCACTAAGGAGCCCCAATGGCGACAGCGCTTGTGAGGCGTGAGGGGCCCGCGGAGGATGACTCGACGGGGAAGCCCTCACGGTAATCCTCAGATCACCCTGGTCATGCACCGAAGTAGGTATATTCTGCGGGGCAGAATAGACACTAGATCGGGGCATAGGCGAGGGGACTGCACCTCCCTTGAGGTAAGCGAGTCTCGATCTAAGCGCTGCGATAGTCATATTCCCGCAATGGGAACATGAACTATCCACAAAAGCTGCCTCAGCGTGTTGAATGCCCAAACACGAGAGGCAACTACTGTGGCCATCTGCTGGCGCCAGGGAACGACGGCATCCAGAAACGCACAAGCGGAATGACATCTTGAAAAAGACGCAGGATCACGCTTGTGTTGCTCTTTTAGTGAAAACAAAAAAATAGAAAAATAACTCTCTCAGTGCTGAGGCACCCAGGGGTAGCCGCGGTGTGAATGAACACACGGGGAAACGCCCACCGAACCGACACACACACACACAAACACAGAACAATAGTGCTGTGAAAACAGCAGTTGTGAGCTGCAATGCTCGCGGCCACCGCTGATCGCGCCGTCACACCAACACAAGGAGAGTCCTCTTCTCGTTTTCAAAGGCAGTCTTTTCCTGTAGAGTTCGGAAGTGAAAGCAAAAGCTCGGCTCCGAAGTGAAAGACAATGTGTGCGTGCGCCCGCTTCCTGTTTATACCCGCGCGGCGGGGCGGGGCGCGTGACGCGATTCACGCACGCCAACGTTCATTGGCTCGTTCTGTAGACACTCGAAGTTGATAGGGCTCCCTGAAGTGATCCCAATTACGTCGTCACGTCGACGTTACGTCGAACGTGAGCGACTGAAAGGGAACACATGCGCTGCATCTGAATATGCCTGCTTGCATATTATATAGTATGCACAGTACGCCAAAAGAGTAGTGTGTCCAAATTCGTTTAATTCAAAAAAAAAAACAAAAAAAAAAGATATCCATGGAGAGCAATTGTAAATGGCAATGATGCTATGCAACTAATGCTGATGGGATGACAGGTGTAGTACATCCGAATTTCATTCGTACTACCCATATTCATTATATAAAAAACAGCGCAATGTAAGTTTCAAACCAAATAAAATGTAATTTAAAACTTTAAAAAACTTTTTACATCAGTTAAATACATTAGATAACATGAACTAACAATGAACAATACTTCTAGCATTATTGATATCAGTCAATGTTAATTCACTAATATATATTTTAGCAAATGCATTTATTAATGTTAACAAATAAAACCTTATTGTAAAAAGTGTTACCGAAATATCTAGTTCAGTCATGAACTAGATATTTCGCCTTGCATCCCTAATATATATATATATATTAGGGATGCAACGGTACACGGTAAAATCCCGGACCGTTCGGTCAGCCCTGCACGGGACAATCTACCCTCGTGTCCCGCGGGACTTCGGTTTTGCCATTGAGTTCGCGCTGATCCTTTTAGTTTTTGCTTTAGGCGCCGTTCACATATCGCGCCTAAAAACGCGTAGAAAACGCTAGGCGCGCCGCGTTCTCCTTTTTCCAAAGCGCTAGGGCGGTTGCGCTCCGGAGGCGTCTGTCGTTGCTAAAGCAACCATCAGCTGCACTCTGGTTGGTTCTTGTCACGTGACCTACGGTGCGCTTGCGGCATTCTGAAAAGTTGAGAATTTCCTCCACTGCTGGGGACATCGTTAGTGCCAACCGGTCTCGCCTTGCACCAGACAGTGTTGATAGACTCATCTTTTTGCACAAGAATCTCTCAATAGTGGATGAGTAAATAACATTGCACTTTGTATCCTGAATGCAGTATTTTTTTTATTATATTATTTTGCTCTGCTTTTTTTTATTCAAAGCACAAGCTAATTTATGTTTGTTAAAGGTAAAAGTGCACTTTTTCTTTCACATTGATCACTTCATATACCAGTTATCAAGGTTTGGAATTGGGATCCACTTGAATATTTTGAAGTGTGTTTGTTTACATTTTGTATTTCATATAAGTGATAGTTGAAGAGGTTGTATTACTTAGTGTTGTTCAGTACAGACTAGAGTGTTAATTTATTCCATACATTGATGTTCTTCCTACTGTGACATTCTGTTTATGCTCATAAGAAAAATAAAACATATTTTTGGGATGAAATAGCAGTCTCTTTCTACACAAAACATGTACCGAAACCGAACCGAGACCGTGGCCCAAAAACCGAGGTACGGACCGTACCGTGGGCTATCTGTACCGTTGCACCCCTAATATATATATATATATATATATATATATATATATATATATATATATATATATATATATATATATATATATATATATATATATATATATATATATATATTAAACATGTACTTACTATAGTAATAAAGATAAAGTTAACACTTTAGTTTAGGGTCCATATTACTAGGGTATTGACTGTTTATTGACTGTTTATTACTGTTTATTACTACTTTAAGCACATTACATGACTTATAATGCATGGCCATATTCTACACTCCTTAATTCTACCTAATACCAAAACTTAACAATTACCTTACTAACTATTAATAAACAGTAGTTAGGATTTCACTGAGGCAAAGATGTAGTTAATAGTTACTTAATACAGAGAATTGGACCCTAATCTAAAGTGTGACCACAATAAATTATGCATAGTTAAATGTAACTAACCCTAAACCAAACCGTAAGCCTAATTCCATAGTAAGTACATGTTAATTAATATTACTCAGTATGTAATTGTATAATTACACTGTAACATAAAATAAAGTGTAACTAAAATAACTTATAAAAATGGCAGAAGCGCATAATAAAATGGCCAAACTCTAAACTAAAATTAATTATATATATATATATATATATATATATATATATATATATATATATATATATATATATATATATATATATATATATATATATATATATATAAAAAAAATAAGCCTTACACTCATTATTTTATCCCTAAAATGAGTGAGTTAAAAGCTTAGAATAAGTAGCAGAAAGACAAATAAATAGAGGAAGGACAGCAGAATGGGTATTGATGAACATAAATTAGATTTAGGGAGGTTTGAGGCTAGTTACAGTTTTTTTCCAATTGCTAACACACAATTTTGCAAAGTAGGCTGGTTTTATATATATATACAGTTTTTTTTTTTTTTCACCAAACAAGTCAGTGCAACATATGCACAGCAGATACATTTACATTGGACTGAACAAAAATATGCTCACAAAAAAACAGTAAACTGAAAAAGATTGAAGTGTTAACAATTAACCATTGAGGTGTTTGGCCAGGTGGCACATATTGGCCAATTAGCTCATGTAGTGTCATTTTGAATGGCAGTGTTTTGAAATGGCAAACATGTGACTTTATGTCAGATTGTTGTGTCTTATGCAGAGAACCATGTTCAGTGCATTTAAAAAGTGCCATTTTGAATTGCAAAATGTGTTTAAAGCAGAAAATGTGTTTAGACTTTTGGAGACTTGAGAAGAGGTTTTGCTCTCTGTGTGTCAGTTTAAATAATTGTCATGTAATTTTAGTGTGCTAGCAATTGGAAAAAACTGTAAAAACCAAAATAAGGCTTTTGAAATTGTGTTACCTTAAAGTATAATTTTTATTTTATAGATTCATTTTGAGCTTATAAAAATTTGACTGTTTACATTTTGCCTATTTAACGGTTCATCTAGTGACAACCTACCACACATAGTGTGACAACATGTCCCGCTAAAGGTCAAGGTGTGTTCAATGAACTGTATCTCTTTTTTTTTTTTTTACTGACAGTGGAAATGTTCAGTAGCTTCATCTAGCCACATTCTCTCCAATACTTATCTTGTCTCATCTTGTCTCTCCTGCGCCAGGTTTGATTTTACAGTCAAAACATCTGTCAGGTGATCCACAACCACACTTCGCCACATGTCCACCCCCACTCTAAAGCAAATGCTCTGACAGGTCCTTCCTATGAACGCGACCCAGCATCCATTATACGACAGGATTCATCATAGCCCTCCCAAACAACATTGACACTGACACACAGAGTATGAAATGCAATAACAGCAGCCAGGTGTCTCTCTGGTGTGTGTGTGTGTGTGTGTGTGTGTGTGTGTGTGTGTGTGTGTGTGTGTGTGTGTGTGTGTGTGTGTGTGTGTGTGTGTGTGTGTGTGTGTGTGTGTGTGTGTGTGTGTGTGTGTGTGTGTGTGTTTATAGAGAAAAAGGAATGTGTCATTCATCTAAAACCCTACTTAGAAACCCTACTTTACATATTCACTTTACACATGCACATCATTTCCACAGCACTACGCATATATTCCACGCATCCTCTCTATAACAGACGCCAATATGTAATTTCGTAACCCCCCGTCTCTTTTTTTTTTTTGACGGCTGTAAGTTGTACCACCAGCAGCTGTAGTAATATGTTAAGCAAATGCTTCTTTCTTCAAAATGGTGGTTTGTGGCAGACAGCTCCATTTGGCTGATAGTTTCTCCCAGCTTGGGTCCTGGTCCGCGTTTATCATTCATCCTCGCTCTCAGCGCGTGAACGACACCACGTCAGTTCTCGTTCCCTCATATCTTTTACACCCCACGCAATCAATATGAGTTAAATCTCTAATTTAATATTTTCGTACCCCCAACGTGATCTGTGTTGTTCTTTAAATAACGTCCCTTTTGTATGTGATCTGATGAGAGATGACAACCCTTCTCGGATTGTTTGTTGTTGACATTAAATTTGGTGTCAAACTCCATGATATTTTGACATAAAATTATGACCTTTGTTAGATGTCTGTCAGTATAAGATTGTCTACATTAAAGAAAAGGAAAAGTATTTTAAAAATCTCTCTCACACACACACACACACACACACGTTCAAAATTGTAAGATTTTTTTTGTATAACTTTTTACTTGATGGTATATATTTATATACAGTATCTCACAAAAGTGAGTAAACTTTTAATGGCTGTATGGCTGTACGTTGAGTTATTTTCAGAGGACAATAAATATATACTGCTATACAAGCAGCACATTGACTACTCTAAAATATATCCAAGTTTAACTTCCATAGTATTGTCCCTTGAGAAGATATACTAAAATGTTTGCTGAAATGTGAGGGGTGTACTCAATTTTTTTTTTTTTTTTTTTTTTTTCAAATACCATGAATTATTAATTCATAGTTATCAATATGTTTTGGGAAGTTGACTCTGCCATCAACTGCCGACAACTGCCGTTTTGGGAAGATGACTCTGCCGTGTCATCTTCTCTTCCCCCACCCTCACAATTCTCATCTCTGGATGTGAATACGGCAACGGATACCTTATGCTCCACTCTAACCTCTTCTCTAGACAATATCTGCCCTCTCTCCTCCAGGCCTGCACGCGCTACTCCCTCTAACCCCTGGTTGTCCGAGGTTCTTCGTGAACACCGGACCGAACTCAGGGCAGCGAGAGGAAATGGCATAAATCAAAAGACGCATCTGACCTGAGTATGTATGAATCTCTCCTCTCTTCCTTTTCTGTTGATGTTCATGCTGCAAAATCTTCATACTTCCACAACAAGATCAACAGCTCCTCCAACACACGGTCACTCTTCAAGACATTCAACTCTCTCCTCTGTCCACCTCCACCACCACCCACCTCCTCTTTAACTGCTGACGATTTTGCAAACTTCTTCACCAACAAAACAACAACTATCAGCAGTCAGTTCTCAGCTCCACACACACAGGAACCCAGATTGACCCCTTCCACGGCCAATAACCCTCTGTCCTCCTTTTCTCCGCTAACCGAGGAAGAAGTATCTAAACTTCTCCTCTCCAGTCATCCTACCACCTGCCCTCTAGACCCCATCCCCTCACACCTTCTACAAGCCATCTCTCCCACACTTCAACCAGCACTCACACACATCATCAACTCATCCCTCCATACTGGCACTTTGCCTACAGCATTCAAGCAGGCTCGGGTTACTCCACTGCTTAAAAAACCAACACTAAACACATCATTTGTAGAGAATTACAGACCTATCTCTCTCCTACCATTCATTGCGAACACTTGAAAGAGCTGTTTTCAACCAAGTAACATCCTTCTTGTCTCTGAACAACCAGCTGGATATCAACCAATCTGGCTTCAAGAAAGGGCATTCTACTGAGACTGCATTACTGTCGGTCACAGAAGCCCTACGAATCGCAAAAGCTGATTCCAAATCTTCAGTCCTCATTCTCCTGGATCTGTCTGCTGCCTTCGACACTGTGAATCATCAGATCCTTCTGTCCACCCTCTCATCACTGGGCATCACAGGAACTTCACTCCACTGGTTTAAGTCCTATCTCACAGGTAGGTCCTTCAGGGTCGCATGGAGAGGCGAGGTATCCAGAGCACATCAGCTGACCACAGGGGTTCCCCAGGGTTCAGTTCTTGGTCCCCTCCTCTTCTCCATCTACACCACATCACTGGGACACATCATACAGGCACACGGTTTCTCCTACCACTGCCATGCTGATGACACACAGTTCTTCCTCTCATTTCAACCAGATGATCCCACAGTAGCTGCACGGATCTCAAGCTGTCTGGCGGACATCTCGACATGGATGAAGGAACATCACCTGCAGCTCAACCTGGAAAAGACTGAGCTTCTCGTCCTCCCTGCCAATCCGTCTCTACAGCACGACTTCACTATCTAGCAAGAATCGTCATCAATCACCCCATCAAGGTCGGTCAGAAATCTTGGAGTAACGTTTGATGACCAGCTGACCTTCACAGATCACATTTCAAAGACAGCTCGATCATGCAGGTTTGCTCTGCACAACATCAGGAAGATCCGGCCTTTCCTTACTGAGCATGCAACACAACTTCTCGTCCAGGCCCTGGTCATCTCTAGGCTTGACTACTGCAATGCTCTTCTGGCTGGACTTCCATCATGTGCAACCAAACCTCTACAGATGATCCAGAACGCTGCAGCTCATCTTGTCTTCAACAAGCCCAAGAGGGCCCACGTCACTCCTCTGTTCATCTCACTGCACTGGCTACCACTTGCTGCTCGCATCAAATTCAAGGCATTGACGCTTGCTTACAGATCTATCACAGGCTCAGCTCCCTCCTACTTTCACTCACTCCTACGAGTCTACATCCCTACCAGAAGCCTACGATCGGTCAACGAGCGACGTCTCATGGTGCCATCACAGAAAGCCACAAAATCACTTTCCAGAACATTCTCATTCACAATTCCATGCTGGTGGAACGCTCTCCCCACCCTCATCCGGAATGCAGAATCCCTGACAACATTCAAACGACAGCTGAAAATCCATCTCTTCCGTGAGCACTTAAAAATAAAAATAAAAAAAACCTTCCCTTTAAAACCTCACTTATCGGGCTTATGCTACTCTGAATAATGCCTGAACTTCGTATTTTGAGCACTTCTTGCGTTGTTTTTGCCTCTTCATGATGACTCGCTTAATTTAGTCCTAATTTGTAAGTCGCTTTGGATAAAAGCGTCTGCTAAATGACTAAATGTAAATGTAAATGTAAGTTGTACCAGATGAGATTTGGGACGTCTTCCTTTACATCCACATAAACTTTAATGATATCCCATTCTTAATCTGTAGGGTTTAATATGGAGTTGACCCACTCTTTGCAGCTATAACAGCTTCAACTCTTCTGGGAAGGCTTTTCAAAAGGTTTAGGAGTGTATTTATGTGAATTTTTTCACTATTCTTCTAGAAGCGCATTTTTGAGGTCAGACACTAATGTTGGAAGAGAAGGCCTGGATTCCGCAGCCTCTGCTCTAATTCATCCCAAAAGTCTTCTATCGGGTTGAGGTCAGGACTCTGTGCAGGCCAATCAAGTTCCTCCACACCAAACTTGCTCATCCATGTCTTTTTGGCTGAAATTGTTCAAAATATATTGGTATGCTGAAGCATTAAGAGTTCCTTTCACTGGAACTAAGGGGCCAAGCCAAACCTCTGAAAAACAACGTGTAACGCAGTTAGACGTTATGGGAAGAAGGAGGTGGGAACCAGCGAACATTTAAAGACTTGAATAATAAAATAAAACAAATACAAAACGAAAGTAAAGACAGCAGCCCCTCACGGACGACTGCTGTCACAAATAATAAAACACAACATCAAATAAAAAAGTCCAGGCCTAGTCCTCTCTCAGTCTTCACTGTTGTCGCTCTTTTATGCTTCCTTCTGTGAGAGATACGAGACCGGTGCGTTGCACAGGTGTCGCTCATTATCAATCACGCCACCGGCCTCGCACCATTCTCCCACGGCCGTCGGCCTCATCCTGCTCGCCACACAAACCCAAACCATAATCCCCCCTCCACCAAACTTTACACTTGGCACAATGCAGTCAGGCAAGTACCGTTCTCCTGGCAACCGTCAAACCCAGACTCGTCCATCGGATTGCCGGATAGAGAAGCATGATTTGTCACTCCAGAGAACACACTGCTCTAGAGTCCAGTGGCGGCTTGCTTTGCACCCCTGCATGGAGATGTAATGCTTGGATGCAGCTGCTTGGCCATGGAACCCCATTCCATAAAGCTCTCTACGCACTGTTCTTGAGCTAATCTGAAGGCCACATGAAGTTTGGAGGTCTGTAGATATTGACTCTGCAGAAAGTTGGTGACTTCTGCGCACTGTGAGCCTCAGCATGCGCTGACCACCCTTTGTAATGTTATGTGGCCTACCACTTCTCACTTCACAACAACTGAGTTGCTGTTGTTCCCAGTTGCTTCCACTTTGTTATAATACCACTAACAGTTGACCGTGGAATATTTAGTAGTGAGGAAATTTCACGAATGGACTTATTGCACAGGTGGCAAACCTATCACGGTACCACACTTGAATTCACTGAGCTCCTGAGAGCGACCCATTCTTTCACAAATGTTTATAGAAGCAGTCTGCATGCCTAGGTGCTTGATTTTATACAACTGTGGCCATAGAAGTGATTGGAACACCTGAATTCAATGATTTGGAGGGATGTCCCTTTTTATGTTGTATTTTATATAAATTAATAGGACAAAAAAAACAAGAGTGTCATGCCATTGAGCCAGATGCCATCATGGTCAGGTTGTGTAACAGGGCCTGACCCTCAAAAATCATGAACACAAATAAGCAATATGATGCATTATAATATTTCATCATTCACCACATAAACAACACTGTGTGTCTTGTCAATCCTCATTCCCTCACATCTGTTCTCTACCACCCCATGCAATCGATACAACTTAAAGTTCGAATTTCCTAAGCCTAGTTTACGTTTTCTCTCGGCCGACATGATCTGTTATCCATAATATAACGTTCCTTTGAGTAAGTGTAAAACCAAATATACCGGACCCGCTGGAATCGATGCATTTGTGTTGGGGGCGTATGGTAACCGTACATAAGGACTCCTAGAGGACTGTGCATTGTCCGTGAAATGTATTCATTAAGGGCTGTTACAGAACTCCCCCACCCCTCGCCCACAGATCAGTCCTTTCTGGCCCGCAGCGAGCCACTAAGATTTAAAAATGACCTTTTGGGATTATAAACAGTGCATGTGGAATCACTTTATTTCTACACTCCACTAATGAGAACAAAGCGGTTGTCAGTGTTTGATTAATGATTTTTTTTTTTTTTCATAACCTGGCAGAGTAGGAGATCATAAAGAAGTCATTTTCCAACTTCCTCTCTGCCTGTGCAACATTTGCGTGAATCCCATCAGATTAAAGGTCCATATCCCGACAGCTAAAAGCCACATGGCATAAGAATAGAAGGTCATTCTATTTTGTGGTGGAGAGAGCTAACATCCACCGTAACCTGTGATTAAGATACAGAAGTGAATTGTGGAGAGACTGTAGGCTGTGATGGAGCTCTGAGCGCTTTCTTTGGATGAATGAGGTCCCTCTCTGAGTGTGGAGTGGATGATGTCAGAATGAGCTGTGAGAAAAGGACCTGAAGGCCATGGTCCCTTGAGTTTGATGCATGGAGGAGATGGTACCGATGCCAGACAAAGAACAACAGAATCTGAAACATGAGCTAAGAATGAGCGCAAAATCACCAAACAATGACCTTGCAGCACAACAATTTTAGCATATGGAGTTCTTACAGTGACAATATCTGTTGGTAAGATTTGTTTTTATGTTTTTGAGAGAAGTCTCTTATGCTCAGCAAAGCATATTTTACAAAATTACAGTCATTTTGTAAAATATTTTAAAATAAACATTTGAACAATCTCTAATGCATTAAAACATGAAATATAAATCAATGAAAGGTTAATTTATTTATATATATATATACATATATATATATATATATATATATGAAGAAGTGTTTTTTTAAAGAAAATGTGATTTGGAACTTTTAATCCCTTGAGGGTGAAGGCTGAAAAGGTTCAGCGCATGTTAATGTTTAATTAAACGGAGGTGGATCAGGGTGATGGGGACATGGAAATATTTGCATATCTTTTTCCCCCCTTTTGTAATTGCATTATTTTTAAAATGCCATTGGAGTTAATATAAACAACACAATTCATTCCTGAGGATCCAGGGATCAGAGAAGATAAATTTGAGAGAGAGAGAGAGAGAGAGAGAGAGAGAGTGACCGATGCAAGCGATGCAGAGCATAGTTCTTTATTTCATTTTTAATGCATGTTCTATAAAGCCATAAATAATCTAAAAAGCCAGTAAATAAATGCAATTTATAAAAGTAATTTTTAACAGTAATAACCCAAAACAATATTTTATTAATTAGTTTTGTTTCTGATTTTATTGTTTTTCCGTGGTGTTGAATATTTTCAGTATTTAAATAACTTCAAATGCAACATTAATTGTTATACGGAGGGTGCCAGTGTTGCTGTCGAATGAGCCTCAACAAAGGGTAGTTGCACCCCTGAGAGCGAGTAATGGTTGAACATTAGCATTCGAGATACATTTCACCCAGTTAGCTTCTGGATGGAAATGTTTTTATACTGAGCTGTGCATCATGATATTATTCATTGCTGTCAAACACTTTCCAGAGGCAACTCATCCCAAAATATGTTTATTCTCTTTGCTCCTGCACACACACAGCAAAAAGGACATCACTCTCAGAGAAAATGTTTCTGAAATCCATTACGGTGACAGGTTTTTCACTCACTGATTTGATGTCTCGGAAGAAACAGGACTTGAGCCTTAACTTCACAAGTTACCTGTCTGTCTTTACCCCAGGAGTTAAAGGGGAGCTAACAGAGGGGAGGCGGGGGGAGTGCAAAATTAAGCACCAGGCAGAGGAAAAGATGGAAATGAAAATGCATGACTTGCGATAATTGCTGTGAAAGAAAGTGACAGCTGGACTCTCTCTTTTCAATTTGAGGATGTGACACGGTCAAACATTCTTCTTTTCTAATGGACTGCTTAGGTGGCAGCCACCATCATCCAACCCTGTGTAAAACAGATTACAGCCCCTCGCGATGTGTTTTTTTGATGGAACACTGAATAAATGTGTTGACATTATGAGACAGATAAATGATAATGACTTGCAGATATAAATGGCGTGTGCATAAGGAACCAGGCTGCTTGACGTCAGGGCGGAGAAAAACATTGCTCTTCCTCATCTGGGAATCTTACCTCTCTGGGAGACAGAGTGAATTTGTCATGTTTTTGCTATCAGCACACGCAGTAGTGGATTGATGCTAACATTAGCAGCGCTAGTTGATGTTTTGCCTCTAGTTTGTTAATGCGGAAATGAAGGACCACCATATAAGTGGACTTACTTCATTAAAAATAAACTTTCAAACAGCCAAACTAAGTCTGAAAACGTCTCGGGTTACGTATGTAACCCTCGTTCCTTGAGTAGGGAACGAGACGCTGCATCGATACTCGATACTTTGGGGAATGCCTTCGGCATGAAGCGTCTGAAGTCAACTATGGAACTATTCCAATCTTGATTGGTGCAACGTCACCCGTGACGTCGCATGTGACGGTGATCCGGAAGCTACAAAAGGGTCACAGGAACCAGGAAATGTTAGCTTCTAATTGGTCAAAGCAAGTCGTTCTCAGGGGCGTGAAAAGTGTGGCCGAGGGATGCAGCGTCTCGTTCCCTACTCAGGGAACGAGGGTTACATACGTAACCCGAGACGTTCCCTTTCGTAAAGGGAACTCCCGCTGCATCGATACTCGATACTTTGGGGAACGAATCCCCACGCCGCCACACTGAGAGAAAAAACGCCCTGGTATAAAGCATCTGGTACACTCACGGACGATAGAATGAGTAGAGGGCAGATCCAAACTAGCTTGTCATAAGATTTGGTGCAAGAAGGGGAGGTCTGGAGCCGGAGGCTCGACTGACCTCATGGCTGGGAGCCCCAGACAGTAGAAAATATTAGATGAGAGGTGAAGGCAGAAGCGCACCTTGTACTTCAAATATGAGTGGTTTTAGATAACCAACTGTACTCTTAATAAAGGGAATAGCTCCTAACCCTTGATGCATAAACTAGATGGACTGACTCCTCTCAGCCTGAGTCCTAATGTAGGAACCTCAAAGGCTACGACCTTGACCATCCGACACATGCGATGGAGGATGGAATACCTGAAGAATCTTAACATTGCCTACAAGTACCTCAGTACCGGGCAAAAATAACGTTGAGTGGCTCCCACGCTAGTAAGTAAGAGGGGGCAGCACCACCACTCTTCCAGGGAGTAAGACGAGCAGGAAGCAGACTCAATAGATTCTCCTATACATACTTATATATCTCAAATATATATTTGTATACCTCACCCACAGGACATGATGGGTGCCAGGGATAACCCATCAGCCTGATGCCAATAGGCTGGATGACAGGATTCATCCTCCAATCTACAGGAACATGGAGTTTCAGTGGGAACGTCCTTTCGAGAACACCCTTAGAGGCTTGCGGAGGGCACTGAGGCCGCCACAGAGGCCCTAAGCATGAACAGGAGATCCCGTTAGAGAGCGGGATGGAACACCAGTACTGAAGCCAGTGGGCAGTAATAAACTGGGTTCAATGCCCTCCCTAACTTAATTGTTTAGTTCCTAGTAGAGTGGGGTTCTAGTATGGATGCCCTGACCACCTCGGTGGAAAGGGCAACCTAATTATGGGTGGGACCCCCTCAGGGGCCAGACCCATAGTCTCCATAACTCTGGTCGGGGATGAAATAATATACCATCAGCCTGAGACAGAAGATCTCTCCTAATAGGAATTTTCCATGGAGGACTCTCCAAGAGACTAATAAGGTCCGAAAACCAAATTTGGGCCGGCCAGTACGGAGCTACAAGGAGTAGTCTCACTCCATACCTCCTGACCCTTTCTAGAACCCCAGGGAGCAGAGCGATCGGGGGAAAAGCGTACAGATGTGACCTTAGCCACATCTGTACCCTGGCATCCAAGCCCAAAGGAGCTGGATGTGAGAGAGAGTACCAGAGCGGGCAATGAGAGTTCTCATGAGAAGCGAACAGGTCAACCTCCGCCCGGCCAAACTCTCTCCATATAAGCTCAACCACTTAAGGGTGGAGCCACCATTCCCCGGGCCTCGGCCCCTGCCTCGACAGGATGTCTGCTCCCATATTTTCAACCCCAGGAATATAAATAGATCTGACAGAGAGACATTTGTCCTGGGACCAAAGAAGAATTTGATGCGCCAGTCTACAAAGAGGGCGAGATCTCAAACCTCCTTGGCGGTTGATATAAGAGACCACCGACATATTGTCTGTCCTAACAAGAACATGATGGCCTCTGAGGTCTACAAGGAAGTGCCTCAGGGCAAAAAATACAGCCAACATCTCCAAGCGATTAATATACAATGTGAGATGATGGTCTTTCCAAGTACCTCGGGTGTAACGGCCCTCCACAACCGCACCCCAGCCCGTGAGGGACGCATCCGTGGTCAGAGTTTTTCTCTCACATGGTGCTCCCAAAACCGGGCCCTGAGACAGGAACCATGGTTTCTTCCATACGACAAGAGAACGAAGGCATCTGCGCGTAACTCTGATCGTACGAAAAGGGTTTCCCAGAGGAGAAAATCCCTTGTTCCTGAGCCACCACTGCAAGGCCCTCATATGGAGCAGACCAAAGGGTACTACCGTGGAAGCTGCAGCCATAAGACCCAAAACTCTTTGAAAGTGTTTGACAGTGATAGCCTGGCCTAACCTAATACTCTTCATTGTGTTTAAGATAGTATTTATACAAGCAGGAGACAAAAGTCCCACTCTACTCCCAGGGACGTAGTCCTCTGAAGAGGAGTTAAGGAACTTTTCTTGACATTGAGTCTCAACCCCACGCACCTCAGATGGCGCAAAACAACATCTCGATGTTGAATTGCTAGTTCTTTTTGACTGAGCCAAAATGAGCCAGTCATCTATAAGATACGGACCCCCTGAAGTCTCAATGGAGCAAGGGCCGTGTCCATACATTTGGTGAAGGTGCGAGGGGATAAGGCTAGGCCGACTGGAAGAGTCCAGAACTGATGCGCTTTTCCCCCCAAAAGCGGATCTCGGAAACTTCCTGTGATGGGGTTAGAAGGGAAAGAGGAGTTAAGGAGCTTGTGGATCTATCAAGACAGACCAGTCCTCGGAGCTGGTCTGACTGACAGTCGGTAACTTGAATCTGAACCCCCTCGGAGGTTGATCCAGTACCCTGAGATCCAAAATAAGACCTAACTCCCCCCCTCATAGGAACTATGAAGTGCCAGCTGTAGAACCCGGGCTCCCGTAACCAAGGAAGAGCCCACTTTGAGGTTTCCTGTGTTAAGAGGGACTAGACTTCCTGTTCCAAAAACCGACCCTGCTCGGGGCTGGCCGACATGTGAACCACCCTTAGTAGATAATATTTGTATATTAGCTCCACCATAAGCAGGACCCCCTAGGCTATATTTTGAAGACCCCTCGGGGTGTCTAAATATGCCCTTATGGGGACCAGTCCCTCTAGACTGGCCTCGGCTATAAATTTCCAAATGGCTTTGGTGACCTGAAGCAGCTAACTGGCAGGAACTAACCGAAATATGCTCTCTACAGACCTCCTGAGAGGCGGCGAACCCAACAGTGCCGCAACGTCTTCGGGCAGATACTGCGATTTGTGTTCGCTGGAAGCCGATGTGTCCCGAAGCGCCATCGGCGGCGGGAAGTAAACATCGATTTCCTGAGGGCTGCATAAGGGGGCGAGACTCCTGTACTCGCTCTCCTGGGGGAACGCCCATAAGGGTCTGCGTGTTACGACAAGACCTCTTAGTTGAAGCCTTCTTAGCCCGAGAGACAGTCCTCAGACCTGTCTTCGGTATGGAGAGCTTCGTGCGAGAATGTTTCTTCTGGCCCCAAGCCTTATACGGGGGGGGGCACGAGAGGAAACCTTCTCAAAATATGAGGAGCTGGCGGCTGTCCCATGAGGCTGCCCCCTGGCAGCAACCCCATGAGACCTGGACTGACAACTGGGGATAGCTGATTGTCGCTCTGCCTCCTGAAGCCTCTCGACAACGGTTCTTGCCGCGTCGCCAAAGAGGCCAGAAGGTGAAAGGGGAGCATCGAGAAGGAAAGCCCTGTCTTTCTTCCTGATCCACAAGCGAATAAGCCATAAATGTCTCTCTGAGACGACTAGTGCTGCCATAGAACGGCCAATAGCACGGGCCGTCTCTTTAATAATACGGAGAGATAAGTCAGATACTCTACGATATTCAGTAATATAGAGTGAGACCTCCCAGTTATCATCCACCTGCTTGAGGAGGTCAGCCAGGTATGCCTGTAATAACCCCATCGTGTGTGGGCATGCACCAGCTCGACCACCGCCATATATGCTTTCCCTAACAAATTCGATGTACGAGATTTGGAGGGAAGTGTCTGAGCTATCAGGGGTGACGCAATGTCGGGGAGAAAATATTTCGCAAAATATTCCTCAACCCGAGCCATCACCTAATAACCATTTTCATTAGATTCCCTAATGGATGAGTAAATATATACATGGGGGAAAATAATTGAGATGAAAATGGATTTTTTCCACGATCTTGATACCTCAGTATGGAGATCAGTGAAAAAGGGAAGGCTCTGACACGAAGATTGTGACTGGGTCTGCAGGAAGCGCTCATTCATTTTATTTTTCTTAGTCGCTTCCTGCTTATTATATGGCCATTTAACATTTAATTTAACCACTGCCCTGATTACAACATCCAGCAACTCCTCACTAACGGGAATATGGGGTGGCGAATCCCCCTATCCACGTGATTCAGTGTTAATAGATAATATCTAACTCCTCGGAGCCAGATAAATCAAACGCTGTGTCTTTAACACGGTCGGAAGAAGCCGCAGCGCGGGCTTCCGAACCGTGCGCGAGACCAGTGGAGCTGGTTAATAAACACTGAGAAAGGGTTGCAACCGTCTCAGTATCATATGCCAGCCCCACGTGCGAATCACATGCATACAAGCGGCGCGCTGCCTCAACAGACGCGGGACCTGATGCACTGGAAACGCGAGCCTGATCTAATTGATCGAACAAGCTCAAACGGGAGCGGAGCTTTTTCATTGAAAACAGTTTGCACAGACAGCGCCCTCGAGCACCGCCCGTGCATGCTCCACTCCCAGACAAACTACACAAAGCGTGTGTGTGTCATCCTCGCTTAAATAACGTGGGCAAGGGGACGCACACTGCCTGAATAGCTTCTCTTTTTTTTTTTTTTGCCATAAATAATACTCCTTTCACGGGACAAACAACACCAAATAGAACAGACAAGATGACATAGAGCGCTTGCTGAAGACCAGAAGCTAACATTTCCTGGTTCCTGTGACCCTTTTGTAGCTTCCGGATCACCGTCACATGCGACGTCACGGGTGACGTTGCACCAATCAAGATTGGAATAGTTCCATAGTTGACTTCAGACGCTTCATGCCGAAGGCATTCCCCAAAGTATCGAGTATCGATGCAGCGGGAGTTCCCTTTACGAAAGGGAACTGCATATAAATGTGAATGGTACTAGTGCTTACTTGATTTTTTCAAACCCCACCCCACGGCCGATTTCATTGGTCAAATACTGTACGTCACGCAATTGCCTGTCAAGAAAAGTTCAGACTTCATGAATTCAGTTTAGAGTTCAGAAATATCATCGATGGATCCAGTCGCAACAAAATAAATGTATGGTTACATTAACAAAATTCTAACATTATTGAATGCGCAAAAACAGGTCCATTGTCCATTATTATAGATTAGTATATAGAGTATATATATTTACTTTCAAACCAAGCACCTTTCTGTGAATTTGCGTGACTAAATTGAACACAAGCAAAATCTGCATGGGGAACTTTTCTGCCCTCACGCGAAACTCATTATATTAATATATTAAATAAAGTGCTACATAAGTAGCCGTATAGGTCTTGACTGGTCTGCCGAATTGCAGAGCAAGTGCAAACATTTCCACATCCTTACGATCAGATGCTTTCTAAATGGCTGTTTTTTTCACTGATGTAATTTTTGTTGTGTGGTTATTTTGTTATTGATAGAAAAGCGCGCATATTCATCTTAACGCCGCTCTCAGCAGAATGGGGGTGTCGGGATGTTTGCTAACAGTATACCACTGCAAAGGTTTCTAACTTCTTTTTACCTCTAAGCAGAGAACGAAAAATAACTTCTGAGTATATTGGGCCCTTAACTGTTTTATGACCCTTAAACTGGAAGCGAACTGAGACCTGTATGGGTATACATTTGCAGTAAATCTGATTTCTCAGTGTATCATAAAGTGTAAATGAGCCCTCACCTTTAATGACAGAAAGAAGAAACATCTGGCAAATTGCCTTCATTAAGGCAGCCAAAAAACTCACAGACTTGAAGGGGGTTTTCAGATTGAACTCCTCAAACGCTGCCAAAATAAAGTTTACTGTGGAGTCAAAGGGTTTTGTTGACAGCTCCTCCAGCGAAGGACTGAAAGTGTGAAGACATATTGAGCTGTCACTTCAAAATTTGTTTGGAGTGTAGATAATCAGTTTGAAATTAGGATCTGAATGTGACGTTGAGCCCACATACTGATCTCTATCACTGTAGATCAGCATTGGGTGCAATGCATTACATATTAAATGTGTATAGCCAACTACTTTTTACAGTAAAATGGTACCTGCTACATTTACACCAGATTGTGCAGATGTTATTGATGTGTTCCTAATTTAAGGTTAAGAATACTCACGCAAAGTTCCTGTATCTCCTTTCAAAACATCCACTTGCCATCACAGGAGAGATACCTGTATATCTACTCTATATTAATTATGACCGCCGCTAGCGTAGCTAGCGAAAGCGGTCATATAGGGATTGTCAAAGTTTTTTTTTTTTTTTTTTCTTGCACCTTACTGAATTTTTCGTCAACGATACCAGGGACACCGAAACACCGGGGAACATGAAATTTGGTGAGCATGTAGCCCCACTAGACTTCTAAGGAAAAATTTCGTTTGGTCCCCGGGGGCCACTCCCCCCCCGCGCTGGGCCCCCCCAAACCCCAAAAAATGCAGTTTTTCCTAAATAACTACCTGAACCGTGGCACCGAGGATGAAGAAATTTTTATGGTATGTTGGTCTACTAGACTTTTACGGAAAAATTTCATTTGGTCCCCGGGGGCCACTTCCCCCCCCCGCGCTGGGGCCCCTGTAAATTTTTCGTCAACGATACCAGGGACACCGAAGCACCGGGGAACATGAAATTTGGTGGGCATGTAGCCCCACTAGACTTCTAAGGAAAAATTTCGTTTGGTCCCCGGGGGCCACTCCCCCCCCGCGCTGGGCCCCCCCAAACCCCAAAAAATGCAGTTTTTCCTAAATAACTACCTGAACCGTGGCACCGAGGATGAAGAAATTTTTATGGTATGTTGGTCTACTAGACTTTTACGGAAAAATTTCATTTGGTCCCCGGGGGCCACTTCCCCCCCCCCCGCGCTGGGGCCCCTGTAAATTTTTCATCAACGATACCAGGGACACCGAAGCACCTGGGAACATGAAATTTGGTGGGCATGTAGCCCCACTAGACTTCTAAGGAAAAATTTCGTTTGGTCCCCGGGGGCCACTCCCCCCCCGCGCTGGGCCCCCCCAAACCCAAAAAATGCAGTTTTTCCTAAATAACTACCTGAACCGTGGCACCGAGGATGAAGAAATTTTTATGGTATGTTGGTCTACTAGACTTTTACAGAAAAATTTCGTTTGGTCCCCGGGGGCCACTTCCCCCCCTGCGCTGGGGCCCCCGTAAATTTTTCGTCAACGATACCAGGGACACCGAAGCACCGAGGAACATGAAATTTGGTGGGCATGTAGCCCCACTAGACTTCTAAGGAAAAATTTCGTTTGGTCCCCGGGGGCCACTCCCCCCCCCGCGCTGGGCCCCCCCAAACCCAAAAAAATGCAGTTTTTCCTAAATAACTACCTGAACCGTGGCACCGAGGATGAAGAAATTTTTATGGTATGTTGGTCTACTAGACTTTTAAAGAAAAATTTCGTTTGGTCCCCGGGGGCCACTTCCCCCCCCGCGCTGGGGCCCCCGTAAATTTTTCGTCAACGATACCAGGGACACCGAAGCACCGGGGAACATGAAATTTGGTGGGCATGTAGCCCCACTAGACTTCTAAGGAAAAATTTAGTTTGGTCCCCGGGGGCCACTCCCCCCCCCCCCCGCGCTGGGCCCCCCCAAACCCCAAAAAATGCAGTTTTTCCTAAATAACTACCTGAACCGTGGCACCGAGGATGAAGAAATTTTTATGGTATGTTGGTCTACTAGACTTTTACGGAAAAATTTCATTTGGTCCCCGGGGGCCACTTCCCCCCCCGCGCTGGGGCCCCCGTAAATTTTTCGTCAACGATACCAGGGACACCGAAGCACCGGGGAACATGAAATTTGGTGGGCATGTAGCCCCACTAGACTAATAAGGAAAAATTTCGTTTGGTCCCCGGGGGCCACTCCCCCCCCCGCGCTGGGCCCCCCCAAACCCCAAAAAATGCAGTTTTTCCTAAATAACTACCTGAACCGTGGCACCGAGGATGAAGAAATTTTTATGGTATGTTGGTCTACTAGACTTTTACGGAAAAATTTCGTTTGGTCCCCGGGGGCCACTTCCCCCCCCGCGCTGGGGCCCCCGTAAATTTTTCGTCAACGATACCAGGGACACCGAAGCACCGGGGAACATGAAATTTGGTGGGCATTTAGCCCCACTAGACTTCTAAGGAAAAATTTCGTTTGGTCCCCGGGGGCCACTCCCCCCCCGGGCTGGGCCCCCCAAACCCAGAAAAATGCAGTTTTTCCTAAATAACTACCTGAACCGTGGCACCGAGGATGAAGAAATTTTTATGGTATGTTGGTCTACTAGACTTTTAGGGAAAAATTTCGTTTGGTCCCCGGGGGCCACAACCCCCACCCCCCCCCCCCCCCCCGCGCTGGGGCCCCCGTAAATTTTTTGTCAACGATACCAGGGACACTGAAGCACCGGGGAACATGAAATTTGGTGGGCATGTAGCCCCACTAGACTTCTAAGGAAAAATTTCGTTTGGTCCCCGGGGGCCACTCCCCCCCCCGCGCTGGGCCCCCCCAAACCCAAAAAAATGCAGTTTTTCCTAAATAACTACCTGAACCGTGGCACCGAGGATGAAGAAATTTTGATGGTATGTTGGTCTACTAGACTTTTACGGAAACATTTCGTTTTGTCCCCGGGGGCCACTTCCCCCCCTGAGCTGGGGCCCCCGTAAATTTTTCGTCAACGATACCAGGGACACCGAAGCACCGGGGAACATGAAATTTGGTGGGCATGTAGCCCCACTAGACTTCTACGGAAAAATTTCGTTTGGTCCCCGGGGGCCACTCCCCCCCCCGCGCTGGGCCCCCCCAAACCCAAAAAAATGCAGTTTTTCCTAAATAACTACCTGAACCGTGGCAACGAGGATGAAGAAATTTTTATGGTATGTTGCTCTTAAGGGCCCACATCAACCTAGCCCATAATCACTCATTTGTGATTTGCGCCCCTCCCATAAAAAATGAAAATGCAATATTATTCTGCTTTAATCGCCCCTATCTTCAGTGGAGATGTTCAGAACTGCACCATATTTCATGTGTATGATTAACTTGACATCCTCTGGGGGTATCCTCTGCTAAGTTTTGTAGAATTTCATCCATGGGGGGGTATAAAATAAATTCATTTATGTGCACATTTAGTGACTGTACACTCATCGGCCTGTAGATGGTGCTGTTGAGCGAAGGGTTGCTGGTTTAGGATGATACTGTCACACACACACATGCAGGAATACAAAGAAACGCAAGCATGCACACACACTGACATCCACACGCACAGACACACACCCATACACACACATACAAATCCACATGCACAGACACACACACACAAACACACACGTGCACACATGTACGCACACATACATACACGCACAGACACACACACACACACACACACACAGACACACACATACACAAACACACACACACACACACACACACACACACACACACAGACAGACATGCACATACTATTACTTTTTTTAGGTATATGCATAAACACGCAATACAGCCAAATTACTCCACGTCATTTATTTTTGTGGAAAGCCAGTGCAGGCCTGAGCGGCGGTCATATTTTGTACCACAATGCGGTACATCTAGTTTTCTCCTTTTTTCTTGTCCTTTCTATCCCATATTAGACAGCAATAAGAGTCAGACCACTAACTTACGTTTAAAGAATAGATTTGGGATTAGATCCTATCACACATTGATTCTTTCATTTGCTCAAGACTAATCTTCTCAAGACTATCTGTCACAAGTTGCGTTTGTTGCGCTTTAGACGGAAGTGGAATCCTTATGTTCATTTGGCTGGAAGCTAGTTATTTTACTTTATAAAGATATTTTTCTTACACAAACACATCGCTTCACTTCAGAAGGCCTTTATTAACCCCCCGATGCCGTGTGGAGTATTTTTATGATGGATAGATGCACTTTTATGGACTTCAAAACAGAAACAGCCATTCACTGCCATTATGAAGCTTGGAAGAGCCAGGACATTTTTTAATATCACTCCGATATTAATTGTATTCGTCTGAAAGAAAATGTCATATACACCTAGGATGACTTGAGGGTGAGTAAATCATGGGCTAATTTTCATTTTTGGGTGAACTATCCCTTTAGGGTCTATTAAATAGAATTTTGCTGAATAGCTTGGCATTTCCTTCGTCATGTGTGTCACTGAAGCTGTCTTCACTTAAAGTATCTAACTGCTGCCAGTGTAATGGATGCATCTCTCAATACAAGGGACAAGTGTCATATTATCAGTCATATCAGTGTCCATAACTGCTGAGATGTGTCTCATTGCATGTCAAAACCTACTAGTACCTTGTTGAGATAAAGCCAGTCGAGACAGATTTAGGTCAGGGTGTCAGATGGGCGATATTTCGGGGGTCACCAAAGCCTCACCCCAAGATGCCAAGCAGCTGGGAAAAGAGGAGGAGCGCAGCTGTACCTTCCTCATCATGTTTGACACCTCTCCATCCATCTGCTGTCCCCTTCAGCTGTTTCCTCCATCCTCCGGTTCTGTCAGTCATTAGCGTTCCCTTCTCTTTTGATGTCTGCCTGCCGTTGATGGGAAGTGAGAGAGGGAAATCTGAGAGAAAGGGATGAGTGCAAATGATTGATGTCTTTAAATGATGCAAGAATGCAGAGACGAGGACAGAATTCGCAGATATCTGTTCAAACAATAATTTAGAAGCATCAAATCAAAACAGTGTGGAGAGTTTTGGGGAAAAGTTCGGATTTATTGCATTTTTTACATTCCAACTTTTCATGCAGTAGAAAAACCTGTATCTTATTTATTAACCACCAGTAATTCCATTTAACCAAGCACTAAATGAGCCGAAATAGTACTGCCATTTATTTCAATAAAGTCATCAATGGCCATGTTTCCATCCACCTATTTTTATGCAAATTTCGGGATATCACATTTAAAAAAAAAAAAAGACATAAACTACGATAGAAACCCAATTACCGAATATATCCATCAATGCGCAAACTCTTGTGAATTTTCCTCAACAGAGAATGCGATTAAATAACTGGACTAACCAGCAGATCAGTTTCATTGCACAGCCTCTCAAATGTTGTTTTAGTTATTCTGAAATGCCTGAAACAAAGTCTGTCATTAAAATTATTTTGTATAATAACCTCAGAACTGTCTCACATGACCGTGTTCCCAAACACCAGCTGTCCGAACGCATGACAGCGTTTATTGCGTTTCGTCTATGGCACAAGTCATTTATGATATAGGAAAAAATAACGACAGTGGCTTCCCCGATTGCAGCAACTTCCATTTTTATTACAGATATTTTGCGCCAGTGTCCGTGGAAGTAACGTTGTAAGTGTTTTATGCGATTTTCACATTTTTTACGTTAAATTTGCAACCAGTGTTGCCAGATTGGGCGGGTTCCCGCCCAATTGGGTGGTTTTGAATTTGATTGTGCGGGTAAAAAAGGGTTTGGGCGGTTGGACAAAATTTGGGCTGGTTTGGAGTCAGTTCGGCGGTTTTCAAACATCTACATTTTAAAGTCTAATTGGTTAAAAAAACTAAACTAAAGTGTGCATGTAGTCCATAAAATCAGTCATCATGACATTACTGTACACACACGCCCATGCAGAGTCAGCTGGCGTTGGTGTTGACATCACTTTTAGCCAATCAACGATCAGCAGGCAGATGCGATTGAGTGGGATAAGTTGTAGCTGTACATTCAAAGTGATCGTTAATGCCAAAGTGATCTAACCTACTATACAGTAAGTTGTATCAACAGTAAAGAGTGAGATAGTGTGCAACTCTAAAAACGTACACGTGGTGGGAGATATTGATGGTGACTATAATTCTGAGAGGAGAGCACAGTTGAATGACTTGACTTGAATTGAAATCAAATATGGGACGACTCCTGTCCATGGTCATGTGCAGAGCCGATCCTACCCTCCCTGGGGCCCTAAGCAAAATTCTGTTTAGGGGCCCTCATACCTGACCCATTTGCCATTGCCACACAGTCACACCTGACACACCCCAGTGTTCCCACTACAATCCCTCCTTTAACTAGTTCTAGTGAAAATGTAATTCCTGATATCAGAAGACATTGTTACTAGTAAAAAGTTCATTCTTAATATCAAGAATTCACATTTTAAATAGTACAAATTGAATTATTGATATCAAAAATGCATATCCTGTGAATGAATAAAAGCTCAAATGGCACCATAGCATGTCACTGTGTTTTAAATGATAAAAGTAATTCTTGATACTTGATGGTTATTATTTACTGAGGGATGTGCATCCATATTGACCAGAATCTCCAGCCAATCAACATTTTTAATTCAATGGAGCCTATCAATAGTCAACAACACATTGTTTTTCATATTACATTAGTGCAGAGTTGTAACTAAACCTTGACTGAGCGACTAGATAATCATCATCTTGTTTTAAAACTATAATGAGGAGTGCCATCGCGCCTATATTGTACTGGTCCCGAGCCATGTGCACACTAGCCTAACCATCTGCAACTTTTACACCATCCAGACTGCATGCACTCTACTCGACTGACAGCTGCTGAAAAAGGTTTGAATCAACAATGAATCCATTTTGACTGTTAAATTCTGCGTTATGTTCTGCGATGTGTACTTCCGAGGGTTAAAGTCATCGGTTCATTTCTTGATTGCCGTCCACAGTGTCCACCTGGACATTTTAGTCATATTGGCTAATTCTCCTTAATTATTGCCCTGTTTTGATCTGTTTTCCTGGAAAATGTATTTATTTTATTTTATTTTATCATCGTTATTTTGTTTTAAGGAGATACAAATTGTGCTTATCAACCTTGAATGACATGGTAATGAAATTATATCACATTATTTTGGCAGTAAAATTTTGGGCGTTTTTTTCTTGTAGTGTGCGGGTTTTGGTGAGCTTTTGGGCTGGAAATCACCGTCCCAATCTGGTAACACTGTTTGCAACTTTGGATGGAAACATAGCTATTGAATTACAATTCAGGTAAATTCATCTTTCTTTCGTTCCAATTAAATTTTCTGTGGATGTGACCAATTTGATTCAAATTCCAACACACGCATAATGGATGCCAAATCATACTAGTCTGCTGTATCCTTTTTAACCTAGCATTCAGACTCGCCAGATTATTTTGTCATAGATTTTTGTGATCCCGAAAAAGATGCTAAAACAGGAACAAAACAGTGTGCGAAAATCAAGCTGTGGGGGATTATTTCTACATTTCAGATTCCTTAATTATTTATTTGCTTGTGAACTCATTGCCACTATAATCAATTGAATTCAGCAAGTATGCTTTTCACAGATGCTTGAAAAAAATGTCTCCATCACAAAAAAAAAGAGAGAAGGAATATTTGAGGTTACAAGCCTCGATTGACTCCCCATCGGTGTGACTGACAGATCCAGCTGTTATGCCTGAGGCTAACATGGAGGCGAATCAGTGTGTCCCATTCATTACTGCCTAATAATGCAAAAACTCATTATCATGGTCATGGTCCTTCTGTCACCATGCAGAGCAAAAGGCCCCTGTTTTCTCAAATTCTCTAATTACTTTATCATACTAAAAAAAGGAGAGGTGACAGTCTGTTCTGGCTTACATTCAGAGGGGGCAATGTTTGGCTATTTAGCGTCAGCCACTTAGCCCCTGCTGGTAGATGCCATTACTACACCATTATTATGGCAAAAAACATAATTCACCATTGGCGGCCTTTCAAAAGTAGCCTATATTGGGGGAACAACAAATAGAAAATGTGTCATTATTGTATTGCAGACACATTATCAGTGGCAAGTTTGAGAGAGAGAGCATTAGCATGAGCATTAGCAAAAAACGTCCATTGTCCACTTAGTATTTAGCAAAGCATGACGCACCATTCATACAGAAGGCACTTTCAAAACTAAGCAGCTTTCTGTTTACATGACAAATCTGAGTGACCAACTTGAACACGAGCGAAATCTGCATGGCAAACTTTTTTGTCCTCACACGAGACTCTACAAAAATCCTCTTTTTCCATTGACAGCTTTTTTCAAAAGTAGCCATACTGTATATTCTGACAAAACAAAAAAAAAGTTTGGCGAACAACATATTGCAAACATTTCATTATTGTATTAGATGCTTTATCAGTGCTATTTTTGAACATTAGTGGAATTTCTGCAAAATTCCATAGACAAAAAAACAAACATCCATTGTCCATTAGTGTTGTGATGCATGATGCACCATTCACACAAAAGGCACTTTCAAACTAAGCAGATTTCTGTTTGTCGCTGCAATGAATCCGAGTGACCAACTTAAACACAAGCTAAATCTGTGTGGGGACCTTTTCACCCTCAATCGGCCAGATTCCTATTAAAATGACTGGATTTCAAAGTTTATAAATGTGACATATTTTTTTCCATCTCTTTGACATCACAGCTCAGAATAGTTGCTTGCATTACATACATACAAAAGCTATTTCTGAATTTCTAATTAAGCAACAAGCCAATATAACTTTATTTTAATTTAAAATGTTGGTGGCAGCTGCAGGTACTCATTACCTTCCCAAAAATGTTCAAAACTGTCCATTTTTGGTTTGGTTTTCATGTTCCATTGGCTCAGCTGGACGTGATGGATCATCCCCAATTCTCACTCTACAGAACACAAAGCCGGTCCATCTCTTCCCGTCTGTTAGAGATGCTGGATGACCACGACTCTGTCCAAGTCTCCCCATTTGTTATGAATAGCCCCTACATCCTGGCGCATACATCCGCTTTCAGCCACTCGCTGGGTCTTAATCAAGGTTGGCATGGGGAACGTAACAGGTGAGCTCCGCTAATGATGGTGATTACAAAAGGGCTTGCAGTGGAGAGATGGGCTTGAGGCGCAACCAATAGCTGGACACTCATTCTGATGGGGATTTTGCCCTTCTGAATACCAGACGTGTTTGGTTTGGCTCTTATCTTCACAGCGTCAGGGATTTTTCTGACAGCCATGTGGTTCTAATGCACCAGTCTATGCCTTGACAGCTGGGAAAGCAGATTTTAGCTTGGGGAATTTTAGCTGTTAGGAGTTTTAGCTGTTAGGAGTTAATGGTTAGGAGATAACACCTACAAGACATCATAATAGCTTCATTCTGATTTCTGTATTGTCGACTGAACTGCAATAAGAAAGTGAACATCAAACAGAAATACCACTGTGGGTTAGTTTGGCAAAATAGTTAAAGCTCAGGGCTAGTAATCGAAAGACTGCTGGCACAATACCATTAAAAAAAAAAAAAAAACATGATTGTGCCCTTGAGCAAGGCACTTAAAGTCAACATGGTATGGCATTCTGAACCCATTTTACTTCTGTAATGTGATGTTTTTTCCAAATGAAATAGGATGTTCTACAAGAACAAATAAAGGGTCATCCAAAAGGGAATTGATTGAATCTTGAAAAGTGGGCATTTAGTGGTCCTGAGTCAGATATCTAGAAAGTGGTGATGATTTTCTGGACCCCCGCAATTTTTTCAGGCACTGATGAATCGGGAGATGAGAAATGTGTATTATGAGTGCAGATAGGGTCAGTTTTTGATTTCATGTTGACTTTAACCCCATAGGATTCTCCAGGAGGGCGTCTTCTAGTTCTAAAAAAATAGCTTATCTAAATGGATTTTGAACATTTAAATTTGGTTTCTCAGAAAAGCTTGTGTTAAGACGTAGGTATAAAAATTCATGGCAGCCTGGGCCAAATGCTCATCTGTGCCTGGTGGTGATACCGGGTTGCTGTATCACTATCTGTCAGAGTGGTAATCCAGGCCTTTAGTCGGCTCAGAGTCCTTATAAGCATTCAGCTCTAGTGCGCGTAACCAGTCGCTCTAAACGGCTTTGCCAGGTTTTGATAGAGATTAGTTTCCTGCGCCTTAATGACCCCTCAAATTAGTACCCAGAATTAGACTAATTAGAAGTGTGTGCTTTCCTTTAATTAAGAGCTGAAATGCATCGTTGACTTTAGTGAGTTTTCGAAAGTTCATCTGGGGCTCGCAGAGCAGGGCTCTCGGCAGCTCTCCAGAACACTGCGTCACCCCGGACTTCCAAATGACATTATTCACAGTTGACTTGGCTGTGCTCACGGTGAAATCGCTACAGCATCCGCGCCAGGTCTCCCCTCGCCCCCCTGCCAGCGCCCCCTCGTGCACCAGGCCCCTTTCAAGCACACTATTTCAAAGCCCTCCGTCCCCCCACGTTCCAGTGAGATTTGAAATTGCATGAATGTTGCCCTTCAGAGTAAAGTGTTTGGGCACCCTTGGTTTTAAACCAATCTAATCCTTGTAATCACGGATTGTGCTCAAACCTCCATGCTCCCGCGAAAAAGAAAAAAAAAACGAGTTTGGAGGGGTTGAACAGAATCCCTGCCGGCGTCGAGCCATGACCCGAATAGCAGCCAATATAGCGCCTTATTTCTCTATACTTTAAGAGATATGTGCTAGCAAAGCGAAAGTGACAGATAGTGTTTTGTGGCCGGCTGGGAGATACGTGTGTCCCCTATATGAAATGACAAGTGCATTTTCCAAAAAGAAAGACTATAATGTTTTTCTATTTAGCAGTTGACAGTTTGCCTTCGTCATAACATGAGCTTAAGGGCTTCGGAACAAGCATGATTATTTTAGGCCCCTGGCGTCTCTCTCTCCACAAATTGAAATCTTTTATGGGGAAGGCACCGTTAAGGCCCCGTGGCGGGGGAGCCACCTAAATCAGCATGCAAAGTGAATCTGCTATATTCACTTCCATTGACCTCCATCTTTGCACTGAGCGCAACAGCAATAAAAAGAAAAAATGTGCCTCTTTTCCAGCAGTGTCCCAAGAGTCTATTGCATTTTTTCCTGGGATGGAGTTTCATGAATTTGCAAAGCGCTGGAGCATTATGCCCATTAAGCTGGACTGCAGTCGTCTATTTGATGCTCTTGGAATCAAAATGGCAGCTGACACCGGGAGATTATTATACTTTTAGCACATACATTGAAGGCCTCTCGAAACCAAACCACCTGGTGCCATGGCTCCATATAAATTGGACCCCATTCTATAAGTGGGAGCATCTGAGGAGTGGGGATAAGTGATATCAATTTGTAACATTGCTAATCTATTTTTTGGGAGGGTGTCTTACAAACAAATATTTGCTACACTTTATTTCGATAGTACACTTAGACAGTCTGTTAACTATAAGTAAGTTTGCAACTACATGTCAACTAACTCTCATTAGAATATTAGTAGTCTGTTAGGGTTAGAGTCACACCAGATCGTCACATGGACCATCAAAATAAAGTGATATTTAGCAGACAGTCTACTGATACTCTAATGACTGCTAGTTGACATGCAGATGCAAAGTTGTTTAGTTAGTAAAAAGTCTAAAGTGGACTATCGAAATAAAGTGTTACCCAAATATTTGCCTATAAAGGAATTCGAAAATTTACAAAGTAAAAAAATTACATTTATTATTAAATTTACAAGGCTTTTAATAGTTTAGCACATATAGGCTACGTTCAGACTGTCAATCAGATTTGGCAGGTGTGAACGGCAAAAGATCCCTTAAAATCCCTTTTTACAAATCCAGTTCATGCTACATTCATATGTGGTTTGAAATCCAATTCAAATTTCATTTCCAGAAATCCGATTCAGTCTGACCGCTCTGATTGGATTTGCAGAACTTTTTAGCCTGTCACGTTCTCTCACATGTACAACATCATCACGCCCGACGCTGTTGCTGAAACTTGTTGTGGATGTGCTGTTCGTGCAAAAAAAAAAAAAAAAATATATATATATATATATATATATATGCACTGAACAAAATTATAAACGAAACACTTTTGTTTTTGCCCCCATTTTTCATGAGCTGAAATCAAAGATCTAAGACTTTTTCTATGTACACAAAAGGCCTATTTCTCTCAAATATCGTTCACAAATCTGTCTAAATCTGTGTTAGTGAGCACTTCTCCTTTGCAGAGATAATCCATCCACCTCGTGGCATATCAAGATGCTGATTAGACAGCACAATTATTGCACAGGCATGCCTTAGGCTGGCCACAATAAAAGGCCACTCTAAAATGTGCATTTTTAATCACACAGCACAATGCCACAGATTTCGTAAGTTTTGAGGGAGCGTGCAATTGGCATGCTGACTGCAGGAATGTCCACCAGAGCTGTTGCCTGTGAATTGAATGTTCATTTCTCTATCATAAGCCGTCTCCAAAGGCGTTTCAGAGAATTTGGCAGTACATCCAACCGGCCTCACAAACGCAGACCATGTGAAACCACACCAGCCCAGGACCTCCACATCCAGCATCTTCACCTCCAAGATCGTCTGAGACCAGCCACCCGGACAGCTGCTGCAACAATCGGTTTGCATAACCGAATTTCTGCACAAATTGTCAGAAACCGTCTCAGGGAAGCTCATCTGCATGCTCGTCGTCCTCATCGGGGTCTCGACCTGACTGCAGTTCGTCGTCGTAACTGACTTGAGTGGGCAAATGCTCACATTCTATGGCATCTGGCACTTTGGAGAGGTGTTCTCTTCACGGATGAATCCCGGTTTTCACTGTACGGGGCAGATGACATACAGCGTGTATGGCGTTGTGTAGGTTTGCTGATGTCAACGTTGTGGATCGAGTGGCCCATGGTGGCGGTGGGGTTATGGTATGGGCATGCGTATGTTATGGACAACGAACACAGGTGCATTTTGTTGATGGCATTTTGAATGCACAGAGATACCATGACGAGATCCTGAGGCCCATTGTTGTGCCATTCATCCACGACCATCACCTCATGTAGAAGCATGATAATGCACAGCCCCATGTTGCAAGGATCTGTACACAATTCCTGGAAGCTGAAAACATCCCAGTTCTTGCATGGCCAGCATACTCACCGGACATGTCACGCATTGAGCATGTTTGGGATGCTCTGGTTCGGCATATACGACAGCGTCTTCCAGGTCCTGCCAATATCCAACAACTTCGCACAGCCATTAAAGAGGAGTGGACCAACATTCCACAGGCCACAATCAACAACCTGATCAACTCTATGCGAAGGAGATGTGTTGCACTGTGTGAGGCAAATGGTGGTCACACCAGATACTGACTGGTCTTTGGTCCACCGGTCTTGGCTTCAGTGCCAAATGAAAATGAAAAACCTTAAAAACAAATGCAGAGAAATAAAAGATGCAAATAACATAAGTGGGGCAGGGATAAATACTTTTCCATTTTACGAACAGCTTAACAACATTCTGGGGGAAAAGCCAAGTGTTTGCCCTTTGGTTGTTATGGACACTGCAGCGTTCGAAGAGGAAATGCCATTGGCCGAGGATGACGCTAGCATCAACATTTCTCTATCATAAGCCGTCATACACAGAGGATATCACACTATAGTAGTGCCGTCTAAGCCGTCTATCATACACAGAGGATATCACACTATAGTAAACACTGGGCTGAAAAGCAAACATGTAATAATTTTCATTATTACATTACAGTGATTTTGCCTTGTGATTTCAATTCTGTACTGCACACATTATTATGGAACTATGGAAGTTTTTTTTTTTTATGTCTTTTTGACATAATATCCTAAATAAAAACAAAAATAAAACTATTTAAAAAAGTACTTTTGGCAAAACTGCACCACTCATTCCTTAAAATGATCAGTGTAATATACACTTGTGTGTATCTACGTATGTATGTGTCATTACTATTCAATGTGTTATAGCTATTCAAATGTTTATTCTTTTGCAAGTGGACAGTTAATTTAAATTAACAACATGCAAATATTATGTATGTGATGTATCCAGTTTCCAGTGATGTATTCCAAGATTGTAATAAACATTTAATGGGCATAAACAATTAAAACATTTCATTATTTATCACGGTGTGGTGCAGGCAGAGGAAGACAAAAAAGAGTCAAAAGTTCCAATGCAAACTTTTACTCACAATATAAATCAAACTGGTACATAGAAGACGGGCAGAGGGTTCTCACACATACATAATACAACGTATATCAGACAATGAACAAGGTAACACACAGGGCTTAAATACATAGGGAACAGATCAGGGAAACGAGCTGACAAGACTAATGAGGAAACAGGTGTGACAGATGAACTAATGAAGGTTACCATGGAAACCAAGGAGTGGCGGGAAAACAGAACAAAGGAAGACATGTGACTAATGAAAACAAGACTCAGACAGAAACACAACTGTGACATTATTGTTTTTAACAGTTCTACCATAATTGTTTAAGCCAAATCCAATAGGCATACACTTGAAAGAATCTTCCATTTTAAATTGTCCCAATGTTACAGAAGTTTTATTTATAAATGTTATTTGATGCCTGAATGCATTCTTGCTCCACTAGTTGACCTCTTGCTCAATGAGGCAGTCCCACCACCAGGAAGATCTGATAGTGCTGTTCCTGCACCTGCTTCCACAAGCACAACAGACTCCTCAGTCTCCTCTGAAACATCCACAGGACGTACTGGGCTGTCAAAAAAACATTAAGGATGTGTTGTACTTCATAGTTTTCCATTTGTTTATAGATAAATTCATTTATTACAAGTCAAGCCTAAATTAATCATTCCATGGGATGCATTCAGAGTTTTTTATATTTCTGTACTACACTTTTTTAAATAAATATATTTATATAAATCCCATAGACTTGACAAAAACTAGCAGGAAGTGTAAAAGTAAGATGGAGGCCACACTTGAAAGAAGATGGGGAAGTACTTCATCATGGCAATGAGGTCCTTCTACAAATGCAGGCTGCTCAGCATGCACATGAACTGGAAATGATGTCATTCCTTGTGCAAGTGAGGACTCCAAAACCCCAGCCATTTCAGAATGTGGCACCTCCTCCATTCCCAAACAACCAACACTCCTTCCCACCAGGACCACAGCACTACCAGCACATCCTTTCAACCACAGGGACCTCCCAGCATAATCTAATTCATCTGAATCCTCACTAATGGCCTCCACAAAGGAACATCCATCTTTTTAGATGACACTTGAAGAAGCTCCTCTCCCTCAAAGTCAGTTTCAACAAGACAGTAACTAAAACCAGTTTTAAGAGCTGATTTTCGTTGTCAAAGTTTAATATTTAAAGATATAATGAAATTTCAGCAAAATTATTTTTATGAAATGTTTATTTTTTGAATGTTGCACTTGACAAGTATAATTGTTTGTAATATTTATTTTATAATAAAGAGCCAGATCCTTAACAGCAATATCATAAAACATAAAAATGTATAATAATAATAAATAAAGTTGTATTGAGATACAATAATTCCACAGATGTAATATACAATGCCATACAAAGTTGTAAATTGTTAGAAACGTACAGCTGGTTATATTTTCAGCATTATTTACTTGATCCAAAAGAAAAAATATTTTGCAAGCTGAAAAGGCAGTTTATATAATTATTGTATATTTAACTCTATGCATGAATAACAGTACCATCTCTAGATGCTGATGTTGAAGCTCTCAGCTGCTGCAGCTTTATGCATTTGCATACAAATTGCCTGGCCTATCCTGAACTCTGGGGAGACCAATACTCTCAACATCTGCATTTTATGCAAAAATACATTTCAAAAAGTTTTTATGGTGTGCACCAAAATCCCATTCACCAATAGCCTAGTTGTGTTAAGTTAGCCAGTAATTTACTGATAACAAACACTGAATCTATGATGTTGACAGGAACATGCTAATAAATTAGGATTAAGAGATTTCAAATGTAAACTTTGCACTCTGGGTAAAACCATTGCTGGTCTCTGATAACCTTCTGAGTTGGACAGCCATTTTGCTGTTGTCTTTATATAGCTATTAAAGATAATCGCCCTTTTAGAGTTTGGGCTGAATTGTTGTGTTCTGCCAGACTCCATCAAGTGGAATAGAAAACAGCGCATGGAGATGCACCAGTAAACTACTTCAGACAGATTGCCACTTTACAACGCTGTGCACACACTCCATTCCAGGGGCTGAAAGTTTAATCCTTTTAAGCTTTGAGAAAGCACCAAATAAAATGAGTAAAACTGATGGAACTCTCATTGCTGAGTGTTGGTGTTTGCCCATCACAGCTACTGTGTGGGGGCTTCTGTGCATCAGTCATAAAGGCCAAATGAAATATCGTGGGGAGTTTTGAAAAGATTGAGAAAAGTATAGAGAAACATTTATTGTTTTGCTTGTGGCCTGACTGAACTTCAACTCAACTGTACTTTAGTTTACTTTTGAATTCAGGACTTTCTGCTATGAGTTTAGAAATCGGTTGCCTTTATATACTTTTAAACACCACCAATAAATGTAGAAAACAATTGTATTGAAAACTTTCTCAAACAACATAAATTCTAAATACACTAAATATTATATTGTTTTGTTAAATTGGTGTAATATACCTTTTTTTTATATCGCCGTAAAAAAAAAAAGATGTATATGCAGGAACTCAAATGAATCTGTGATTTTGTTGTTGTTGTTGTTGTTGTTGTTGTTGTTGTTGTTGTTTTAAATTCCGAGCTCTCTGAATGAACTGATTCACTAAAATGAATCAGACTTTTCTGATTGCTCATTCAGGACAGTTTTACTGTACAGGAAATGGTGATGTAATGCTGTTACTCAAAGTAAAAAAGTTGCTTGTTAGAGAAAAAGCTACTGTACACGGTTTTGAAAATAGCTGAGCGACTGTCATGCTTCTGACAAATGTAGTTAAACTAATAGCATCACTCCCTTTAGTTCCTCCATTGTTAATGACATCATGCTATTTATCTGGAGTGCTTACTAGCATTGTGAATGCTTTATTTTCCATCTGTCTACATGGCTTAATATCAGTAGGAACAGTGTAAATACAGAGGACTTTACTTTTCAAACACAATCCCCTTCTTAACATATTGGCAAGGGAAACCATTGACGGTTAATGCCTGACACTTTTTTATTTTTATTTTTTCTTATTTGAGTCATTTGAACTTTTTTTCTTTGTTCTTTAATTCCTTTTTAGTGCTTGTCTTCTGTCTTTAATGTCAGAGGCCAACTCAATCTATCCGTGGGTCCGGCCGTCTTATCCTCAGTGGATTTTCCATCTTTGACGTGTTTGAGAGAAGCTGTCAGGGAGGTCTCTTGCCATTGTCATCTGTCATGTCCAGACAGAAGCTTGCTCGTCACTTGTCATTTGTATCTCCTCACTTTTCTACAGAGACTTTATCTCTGTCATACATGCCAGAATTGATTTGGACCACAAGGCTGCTTGGAGTCAGGTGTTCATGTGTTGTGTGGGTCTCATTTCAAGTGCCTGTACTGATCTATGTTGGAGCATCTTGAGATATGCCTGAGCATGTAGCTCGCTGTGTGTGTGCCCTCGCGCAAGCATGTGTTCAGACAACAGGATGCAAACAAGCCACCAACTACAAATATAATATATTCTATTTTACATATTCTAATCAATCTCTGACACACACTTCACACCTCCAATTAAAATGAGAGTTGTCATTCCAGGTTAGATTCCGTGCAAATGTGTTCCTCTGCTTTACATAAAATCGCATCAAAAATGAACTCATTACATTCTTAAACTCACAGTTTATGTTGCCACCAACTCAGAGGTGCTCTTGCAAGATATATTTATGCAAGTGAAAATTACAATCTCTGTCGTTCCAAGTAAATAAAAGTATCAGGTTTTTTTTTTTTGTTTTTTTTTTTTTGTCCAACTGCTTGACTTAAAACTAAACAGCTAAACTAATTTTACGCTCTCCGTCTTTCTCGTGTTTTTATTTATTTATTACTACTCAACTTAATAATTTCAGTTATAATTTAATAATTGTGTTTGTCATGTAGGTATATTCAGTCATCACACAATACAAGATCTGGGTGCTGGACAACACCTCTGATCTAAAGGGTGGATGTATTAAATGCTATTTGCAGAGACTGTTCTGCCCCAAAGAGAGCTCTTGACAGATTGGGCTCCTCTCCAGGTGTGAAATTGGTTGATTGGACGAAATGGCCCACTATTCTGCCATCAGCCCTGGTGGCCTCTTCTGGGCTGTTCAGCAAATGAGTCCTGCCCCACTGACTATAATGCACAACTCCGATTACAAGCGCCTTTTCCACAGCCCTGCCTTTCAACGTGATCAGGAGTAGATTCGTGTTACTATTAATATTACTTTTTTTTTGTTTGTCTTTTAAGGTCTCAGTCCAGTTTGTTCATGACCTTTATGTAATTACAATAAAAAATATTAGTATAGGACTTTTTGTTTTCCTCGATACCTCAATAAAATAATTATTCAAAATGTGTTGGCTGTGATACTGTAAAGTATAGGTGCACTTCAGAGCAAAGGCTGTTTGAAAATGCAACATTTCTTTGGACACACACTGTTTCAGACAAACTAATGGGACGTTCATAAAGAACACGGTTTTCTATTCCACTGCACTGGTTTTTTTTTTTTTTTTTTTTTTGACTATTGCGCTTTTGTCTTTTGCAGCTTGCACATGACACAACATTAAAACAAAACAGCACTCTAGTTAAAAGAAGTTCAACTTTTAAAAAAAGAAAACGTATCCTGATACCTTGAGCTTCTTTCCCATTCCACTTTTTTCCAACACAAAAACACACTTGGTGTGAATGGCTCCTAAGGAATCAGAGTTGTGGCAATCTTAGAATGCTCAGTGCAAAAATAAATACAATATTTATTATAAATAAAATATGATGAGTGAAATGTTCCATATATTTCATGCAATACTGAAAAGTATGGATGAAAGCAGTTCAGACTATTTAAAGCTGCAGTCAGTGTTGTAGATTGTGTCGATGATTTACAGTCAAAAAGCTCACCAAAACCAACCCAAAACTTTAACTGGCAAAATAATGTGATAGAATTGTATTGCCATACCAATCAAGTTTGATAAGCACAATTGTTATCTCTTTAAAAAAAAAAATAATGATAAGAAAATAAAATAAAAAATAAATTTCCCAGAAAAACGGATCAAAATACATACAAATACATCAAAGAGAATTAGCATATGACTAAAATCTCCAGGAAACTGTCAAAACAGCAATCAAGAAATTAACCAATGACTTTAACCCTCGGAAAAACACATGCATCATTTTCAGTGTCAACAGAAAGAAAGTCAATTTAAGTGCAAAAAGTGTCCATATTAGAGATCAGAATAAGCAATGTAACTGGCAGGCATTTCACACACGTTAATGCACACACCACAGCCAAAAACAAATAATACAAATAACAACAAGAATGCACTCACCTTTGTGTTGCGCTTTAACTATAGAACTACGAGCCCGATCTCATGAAAGTGCGTATCTATAGCACGAATGATATTTCTCATATCATTTATACGCCAAAACGAGTTTTTGCGTACATATGATACGCACTTTATGGCGTGTAAAATGCACGCCCTCCTCACCCCTAATCCTACCCAAGGGGTTTACAGTGCGTATCATTTGAACGCAAAAACTCGTTTTGCCGTATAAATGATATGAGAAATATCATTCGTGCTATAGATACGCACTTTCATGAGATCGTGTTGGAACTACAGTACGTCTTTTGTGAAGAACATATTCTAGAACATAATGCTCTTAGCACAGTCAAAAATGATTAATTGTTTCTTCAAACCTCTTTCAACAGGTTTCAGCTATATGTTTCACATATAAACATTCATCAACTCACACATCAATTGGTAAACGGAAGCTTAAGCATGTTCACCTACTGTAGACATGCAAGAACCAATTAAGATAATTACCGTGTTGCGCAGCACATTTGAGCTTCAGCAAGAACCAATGAGGTTCATTCTCGTGTTACGCAGCACGTTTGAACTTCCTCAAGAACCAATGAGGTTTGTTCTCACATATCAAGCAGGTTTGGTTGAGCTTCTGTTTATTTCCACTGAGCAACGTTTAAATGTGACAATGTTTACAGCCATACCAGCTAAGACCAGCAAACCATCTTACTGAAAGTAATTTAAAGTCCCCGTGAACCGGAAGTTGCAAACGACTTTTCTCCAGTGTTATGACGTATTTCCAATTGAAACGGAATATTGAACAGAGGGCGGGGTTTTACTCTAGCGCTCCTCCTCTCCATCTCTGCTCATAGCATACTAACGGTTTGAGGGGAGTGGTTAAGCGTTTCCCAACCCAAGCCGTCAAACCTACGTCATCAGAAAAAGAAGCCATTCCAGACCCGGAATTAACTTTTCAGATTTTGATTAAAGATTACCATGGTAAAAATATATATTTTTTTGTATTTACTTGCACGGATTAATTGTTCACCACAAGAATAGTAATATGCGCTAACAAAGTAAATAGGGTCAATTTTGATTTCATGGGGACTTTAAGCTGCTTTGTTCATCGGTTAACAGCCAATGGTGTTTTCTAAATGGGCCACGTGAATTGCTTCCATGTTGTACAGAAGACATTCACTGGACTTCTCTGTTAAGTCATTATAATTCCCCTTTCCTCCTCAAGGGCTTACTTTTTAGCAGTGCATATTCATCTGTTCTGACAGCTGTCGGAGTGGTTATGTATTTACTCAGCCTTGTCCACAGCAATCTCCCGTTATAGCTGCATGTGAGAGAATTTTCATGGAAATGAGACAGTTTAATTGGTCCCTGTGTTATTTGCATAACAAACCTAATAATAATGAATGGGGACTGATCATCAACAGGGTCTTAAATTTCATAATATTAATAAGCAGGTTGCAAATTGCTATTATTGCAGAACATTTGTTTGGCCAGAGCATTTCATTATCACAGAAGGGCTGAGATTTCAGGTCATTTGCTTGTCAGAACAAGGTTGGGCTCCTGTCATTGTCATTTGCCAATTATATGTTGGCAGTTGGCAGGAGCACACGTAGCAATGCGACGGGAACTGAACTCTGATATCTGTCATAAGCAGTAATGAGGAAATGAGGCAGGTCATCTAGAAGGACAGTTAGCTTCGATTATACAAGTAATCATCAGTTTCCTGGATTTATTTGTGTGTGGCTATGTTTAAAAGAGGTTGACAAAGACAGACATCTCACCAAACAGATGCATAATTAATTGATTAATAAATAATTAATTAATGAGATTAATTAAAAATAAAAAGTTCAGGTTGTGTAAAGTGTCATTGTGCAACTCCTCAAACACTTAATTCGTGATATTTATTTAAACAAACCAAAAAAAAGGATTAGATTTATAGTCATGTGCTCAGGATCTAACGAAACTATACTATTACTTTTGATGGTTACACCACATGACAAAAGAACTTGATGTCTAGAACTTGAAACTTTAAAATGATTTTTATTTGTATTTATTGTGGACACTTATGTCAAAACAATACTCCAAAGGAACATAAATTATAATTTGCTAGTTGTTAGGTCATTATAAAATTTATTTAGACATATTATTTGAAAATTCCCCCATTCACTTAATTGTGAACGCTACTGCAGAGTGGAAATAAGCGTGTGTGGTTAGAGATTGTCCAGCAAGTGTTTCTCATTGTGAATGCAGCTGACAGTTTGCTAATGACTGCTGGTGCTGAGGATGAATGCCAGCACTGCATTATGGGAGGCATCCTGTTTGCGGTCAAACAGAACTTCCAAGTCATTTGTAACTGATGGCAACATCACTTTAGCATTTGACTGCAAATCCTGAAAGATGGAAGAGTGGGATCAGGGTGCCTGGCCATGATTCCACAATGTTTAGGAAGAAAACGCACAAAGACAATGATTTGTCCTCTTTTTACTGCTAGGCAAGTCACATTTCAAACAAAACCATTTAGGAATGATCTGCGTTCCAGTGTATTCACAGTGTCACACATTCAGCTTGAGGATTGAGCATTGTGAATTGTGTACATCAATTAGTTCTGTCTGGCAGACGGAGCTATTCTGCTGGAATCTTCATGGTGGGAGACATGGTTGTGGTGAAGTGCTCAAATATGAACCTTTAATTCATCTTCATCTGCTTTTTTTTCCCCCGGAGCCACGGAAGCCATTAGAGATGTTATCCGAAATTACAGGCTTATTAAAAAGGCCACGCAATTCCTCGCCTTTTGTGATTGTGAAATTGGCATAAATGAACGTTGGCAGTCTCGCTGCGGGTAGCTGAGGAGATCGGTGAATGAACTCATTTATCCGGCCAAATCAAGCTTTTCAATTTTCAATTGAAAGGATGTATTCTGCATCTAGCCGGATTTTTTACACATTTGCATCTCTGATTTGAGCTTTTTAGATATTAATCATCTAGCAGATAGCAGATGAGTCTATCAGCATTGCTGCTGAATGAATTGTGCATTGATATCCGGCCAAATCACATTCAATCAGATTATAAATTTCATGGCTCTCAAGATGTTCAGCATCCGAAAATTCACTAGAAAGTCCACAAACGTAGATTTCGGAGTAGTAATCAAGTCATGAAGGTGTGCATAGACTCAAAATTATACCTTTGTGATCAACACCAGCGCCTGGCAGCTGGTTTTTCAAAGCCTTCCGACTTCAATCCCGTGAAAAATCATCTGGCCGTGAAGCGCCACGCAGATCCGCACTGACTTAAATTAAATTAATATAACTTTCAGTCTGATTACACAAAGCAAATGAGGACCCAGTGAGTGGTAAATTGATAGTTTAGAAAAAGGATGAAAAATATGCGGGGGTAAAAAAAGTCGAAAGATTTTAAAAACCCTCCTGCAGAAGCCCTACTCATCTACATGAGAGACACGCGATCGGTCGCTTCCTCCACGCACACACAAAATCACCTGCTGTGAGATGTGAATAATGTCTCCAGCTCGCCACCCCCACCGAGGGCCCGGCCCCCGTACTCCATTACGTTTATGAAGATATGTATCTGAAAGTTGTGTAGGAATATGAGGCTGAGCTGGAAGGGCTTTAGGAGAGAGGTGATACATTTCAATAAATCCATAAAGTGGGAAGCGCCTCCAATTTCCTTCCCCGCTAAGTTTCTTGTGTATTTTAGTCCTCTCTCGCTTCGTTTGAAATAAAAAAGCTTTCATCTGACGCAGTTTGGTGGGAGCTTGAATAAAAAGCAGAAGACATGCAGTAACACTGACATTTAGCCATATTTGGAGCTTGGGAAGCTGAAATGTTATCTCCGTCAAACAGCGCGCCCTGATCTCACTGTTCTCTGGAATCACTGCCGGTGCTCTTTTTGACTGCTTCCAACCTAGTCTGTTTTCAGCCACGTTAAACGTCTCTTCTCGGTGCAGGAACGCCCTCTCGATGCACAACTTGCACTGACTCAGGCGCTAATACCCTGATGCCTCAACCCATGTCATGGCACCTGTTTCTTTCAAATTTGTTCTGATCTTTTCTTTGTTCTGCTCGAAGCTCTCGTTTGGCGCCGCTCTACGGCACCTTTCTAGTCAGCTCTTGTTTCCAGCCACTTGACATTTACGTTAAATGCTGGCATGCCACGGTGCATCGAAAACAAGTTTGAAAGGCGAGCCATTAAAGCCAGAAACTCCTGCCTTCAGCTGTTCCATTTTATTAGCCTCTCTGTTGTGACTGAAGTGGGTGAACACAGCTCTCCTGCAGAAAAGGCACAGTTTTACATATATCTCCGTGACTCTAAACCATGTCGTTCTCGCATCTGCTCCTTGGCGGGCCGATATGACTATTATGAGATGAAAAAACAGCCTCATGCGGTCTATAACCACATAACCACAATTGCAAAGGACTACGCCTTTTCACCTGGGGCTAAGAGTGAACTGAAACCGATCTTTTCCCTGCAACTGTCTGCAGAGATTAGTATTGATTCACCCCTTTTAGATGACTTTGTCGCACCTTGCTGGGCAGTTTTAATCTGGCAATGTACCAACAGCGCTGGGGAGCCACTCTCTCTCCCTTTGAGTGTATAATCTCCATCTTCATGATGGTTCCATCATGGCGTCCGCTCGGCAGGAACGAACTGACCTATTTTTCATGGTATTAGCCATTGTGCTGCACAATCACTGGGGTGCTAGACTGAGCACAGAAAAAGGTTACTGGTATATGCTAGATTCAGCACGCCTTAAATCTGCTTGTTTTGTTTACTCTTATTGTTTAAGTATAGCACAACATTGAGAATAATGAGCAATATGTATATTATATATATATATATATATATATAAATTACATTTTCATATTTGGCAGATACTTTTATCCAAAGCAACTTACATTGCATTTCAAGGTGCACATTTTTACATTCTTATCAGTTCTTGTGTTCCCTGGGATTCAAACCCACGACTATAGCGTGGTAGGCACCAATGCTCTACTGTTAGAGCTACACGTGTGTGCATGCGATTGTTTGTGTGTGTGTGCGCGTGTGTATCTGTGTGTGTGTGTCTGTGTGTGTGTCTGTGTGTCTGTCTGTCCATATTAGGGATGTACCGACTTCTGATCCGTATCGGGGCTGATTAAGCATTTCTTTAAAATCGGTATCGGCTACACTAAGCCTGATTGTCACGTTTTGGTTTTGTTTCATGTTCTTGTTTCATGTCTGTCATGTGATCCCCTGTTCTTACAGAATACTTGACCGAAAACAATGAACCAATGACAACACAGAACACATGGCAGGATCACATGACAAGAACAGGGGATCACATGACAGACATGAAACAAAACCAAAACGTGACACTGATCTTATATTTTTTGTCAGCTTTCACGCAGATGCTGTGCAGTAGGTGGCGGTATGCACTTTCAAATATGTTTGCCAAATGCCATTAAAAGGAAAAGAAGCTCAAAAGTGTGTGCGCGAATGAGGTCTGTTCTAGCGCGTCACACACGCACTTTCGAAAGGCGCGTGAATGATCGGATTGGGGGCATGAAAAACTTGATTGAGACAAGTGTCCTCACATGTGTATTCAACATGAATACATTTATAATAGTACATTTATAAGAGATTTTTCCTTTTCTTTATCATGAGCACTCTTATTTGTCATTGACCCTCATAACACACAGATTCCTGCTGCACAGCTCTCCGAGAACAGCAATGGACTGCCATTAAATTCTGCTTGTTATCGACACTAGGTTCTCACTTTTGTTCTGGTGTTAACACCCACATAGCCATGACCTCTGTGGGACAGAAAGGAGCAAAGGAGCGTGGGAGATGTAGTTTAGGTCAGAGGCAGCTCTTAATGGATTATCCAACAGCAGAAGAGTTTCCTCGTTAGACAGGAAAGCATGTCTCCAGTATTGACATTGTGGCTGGTTTAGGGGTTTAAAAGACACCAAAGGTTTTAAGAGAGTGCAAAGGTCATGGTAAGCTCGTCCAGCTATCCATTAGTGCTTAAGGGTGACACTCAGTTTTCCAGTGTGTATGTGTATAAACTTTCAAAACAACCCACTGTCAGAAAAAGATATCATTCAAAATACAAGCTGCTGTTTTTAACTACAATTTCCTCAGCCAATGCTGTTTTTTCTTTATTAAAATAATTAAACTTTGTTTTGATTAATATCCTGTTTCACTTGCATTTACTTGCAAACAGTGATTTACATTAGTAAGTTAGTATGTGGTGTCAGATGTTTAACACTTTATTTGTATTAAGTTTTTTTAGTTACTTTATTATTTACTTGAATATTTGTTTAAAGTTTCCTTATTATGCTATTTTTAAGGTTCCTAATTTAGTTTTAGAGGTCTCCTACAAAAGGATTACATGCATCCAATAAATGTCAAAAACACTTTAATTTTCTCATAATATATAATAATTTATAATATTGCACATCACCTCTTTTCTCACATTACCGTAATTATGAGATTTCACACAACAACACAAACTTTTCCAGTCTCTGCTACAACTACAAAATTTGAGGGCAGGTCAATGTTGACGAAAATGTAAATGAATGTATGTACAGGTATGTACACATGCTACTGTATATATAAAAAAAAAAACAAAAAAAACAAAAAAAACATAAATATATTTATATCACGACAACTCTGAAGAGTTTAGCATGGTAATGGATATGAGAATGTTAATGTAATTGGTCAGATTAGATCATGTATTACATGCGGTGAACATGTAAGACATGCTGCTGCTGCTGCACAAATAGCATATATGAAATTACCCATAGCAGATCTATACAAGTGGAGCTGGGGGAGGTGGAGGGTTTCAGAGGAAGGGTCCTTTAAAGGAGAACTCCAGTCAATTTTAACATTGAGCTCATTTTTTTGTAAATTTGGAGTGCTGTCAGTACAGAGAACAACGACAAAAACTGGTGTTGCCTACACCGTGTTATCCTCTTTTTAAAATTTGCACCCTGTTGATTACAATGGGGCAAGTTTTAAACCTGCTTTTAGCCTCCTTAACATCCTTGATGTGTCATTACAAGTGCCCAGCCATGGTCGAAGTCCGAAGTAGTCGATTGTCGAGTTCACCTGCGTGATAACCTATGCGCGTGAACTCGACAATCGACTACTTCGGACTTCGACCGAAAACAGGAAGAAAATACAGGTATTTGCGCTGGCTGAATTAACATCACTTTTATTCATATCTTTCACATCTACTGCAGTCAGATTCACCCGTGATCACTCTGAAGGAATCACTCATATTAGCTGGGCACTTGTAATGACACATCAAGGATGTTAAGGAGGCTAAAAGCAGGTTTAAAACTTGCCCCATTGAAGTCAACAGGGTGCAAATTTTAAAAAGAGGATAACACGGTGTAGGCAACACCGATTTTTGTCGTTGTTCTCTGTACTGACAGCACTCCAAATTTACAAAAAAAAATGAGCTCAATGTTAAAATTGACCGGAGTTCTCCTTTAAGAGGCACCAGGTGATTGGGTGAACGCAAAATCATAGCGTTATGCTTCGTGTGTGTGATTGCTGTTCGAGCAAATAATTTGACATTATCCACGTTCAAATCTTTGTATAATATTTGCATAAAACTGTAGATTTGCTGTTCGCTGGAAGATTGCATCTGATGTCGAGCAATGTCCATAGGGATTTGGTTGTTGAAAAATTGCGCAAGCTTATTTTGTCCATTAGATCAAAAGATCTAAAAAAAAAAAAAGATCGCCCATAAACCTTCCACTCAAAGATATCAAGACAGAAGTGGCTGGAAGTGGAAAAAAGAGACGGAATAAAACAAAAGATGTAAATGGGTATGTGTCTCCCTCGTCCACTTGTGATCCAATCGACCAAAATGCATCTTAATACCAGGTGTAAACAGGGCCTGAGTACTGAGGAACATGAATGTTATTGTAGTCTAATAGTTAGTGCAATTCTAAGATATGTTGTGTTTCTTTTTCTAGAGTTTACACCACCGTTATACTTTACTGGTGTTTTACTATTGGCTTTTCTTATTTTATATTGCACACAGAAGTTTTTTTCACAAAATGTTGCTTCATTTTGTCTTTATTTTAGAGTGAAGATTCTGATGTGTGATCAGAATATATTCTGACTCTGTATTTGATTTACTTTGGATTCTCTTACTCGTGTACTTAACAGACAAAAACAGAATTCCAAATTGAGCTATAAGGAATAAAACAAAGAACCTCATTTATAGTTGCTGGGAAATTTCATTTCCCTGCAGCCACATACATTTATTGATATTTTGGGTAGGCCTACAGGTTTGAATTGAATCTTTACTACATATGCACATATAATCACACATAGCAGTATAAGAACTAACATAATGATAATGAACAGTAATTTCTTCCCTAAAATGAAATGGTACACACTCTCATGTGTGCTGTAACAGCTGAAGACACAGCTTAATTACTTTGGTACATAAAGTTGATTAAAATGTGCCTTAATGTGCCTTAGTATGTTCTAAAATCTACCATCCTCAAGATTCTACAGAAACACATTAAGGAACTTAGGAACTGCAATATCTCCATATTCTCTCATCACCTCCTTCTTCTTGAAGGCTATAATTCACACAGTTAGCAGAGGCTCAGATGGGCAGTACGTCTGCTGGCAGATAAGCACATGTTCCCGATGTACTGGTGTGAGCTGCGGGGTTGGCGGTGGAGGCAGGTTCATTAGCTCTAATGGGACATTAGATAAAAGTCAGGGTGAATTCTCCCAGGCCCCAGGGTCTTCAGCACAAGGGCAATTAAAAACACAGATTGTAGCATAAAAGACATTTTAACGTTCGGCAAATGCTCAATCATCCCTCACACGTAGGGTCCTCCCCTCAGGCGACGTGGACGAGGAACGTTGGAGCTGAGACACCGTTGGGAGGCTGATCTAGATTTTTTTAAAACATTTTACAGAAATGTCTGAGGAAAGATCCATTTTCCTGCCTCCATATTAAACTGTTTGAGAATATTCATAAGTTACATAAGCTAAAAGGGCGTTTTAGATCAGTACACTAGACAAATATTGTCAAGCAATATTGTGTGATACAATATTGCGTATGTTTCTTCTTGTATTTCAAAATATGGAAGATTAGCTTTCATACTTTCTTTTAGAATGTGTTCAGAAGTATTTTCAGATGTTCAGAGTAGCTCAACCAGTTCAAATGCAAATTATGTCACCCTTTACTCTCCCTCGCGTTGTTCAAAACCCTTATGATTTTCTTTCTTCTGTGAAAAACAAAAAGGGAAGTTTGTAAGTTTTTTTCCATAGAGTGAATGTGGAGAGAGAATTTTATTCTAGTGATCTACCATTTGAAATCAAACAAAATGTGCAGTTTTGGGGGGTTAGGTGTTTGCTTATAGAAGCTGTAAAATTTGAATGTATGTAAATTAGTCGGTGAGGGAAAAAAATCCCAGATTTTTATCATTTTATTTATAATTTTATTTTAGTACAATGAAAACATAAAAGATAATTATTCAATGTTATACCACATTTGTACCAGTATGACAGGTAAAAGGCAAGGAGAGTTGAAGCGTGGATTCATTTCCAAAGCGGTATAATTATTAAATTCAAACAAAAACACTTGATTACTTGGTTATTCTGTAAAACCTCAGCAAACTACACAGGGCTTGACATTAACATCCGCCAACCCGTCAAATGCAGGCATCTGAAATAATAAACTTAGAGTAATGTAGTGTTGCCAGAAATATAGATTTTTTGATACATATCGATACTGAAATATCTGAAACTCTTCCAATACTAATTTTCCGCATAATAGATGCACGATACCAGCTGCGCTTTCTCGCTTTGTCATCTCTCCCACAGTGAGTTGACACATAAACCCGCCTCTCCTCACTCATTGTTTCATTTGCTCCGGATTAATATTGTTGGTGTTACAGGGCTTGAATTTTGGCATGGGATTGCACTTATTGCACATCATTTTACTCATTCCCGCAGATTTTGACCATAGATAATCATATTTGGAGGTCCCATATGTATTCGAAACCCATCATGGCGGGTTTGACATGTAAACCAATGTCACTTGATGTCATTGAATTCAACAATGTACAATGCAGCTTCATGCGCCACATTTGAAAGTACACGGACAATGTCGAGGTTACTAATGTAACTCCCATTCCCTGAAGGAGGGAATGGCGACATTACTTCGAACTGACGTCATGGGGTCCCTATGGAAAGCTCCACAGCCACCGTGTTATGGGTATTCGGAGACACATACTGTATGCTGGCAAGCTATAGCGTGCCCTTTTGGCAACTGCCCTCACACAGTCATAACCTACCCAGCGCCCCATGTAAGCAAGAGGAGGGTAGTCATCCATACCAAAAGGGACCCCGTGACACTTCACAGGAAATTGTGCTTCAGATATCAATTCCCATTGTTTTTCAGCCATGACCAGTGTTATTAACATGCCTAGTCCAATGGAGAGGGACGCTACGGAGACCACACCCTGCCAAATGATGTTTTATTAACAAAGTTTGGGAGGAGAACGATCAGATAATTAACCTGATTAACACGGGAGGAGCACATTCAGGAATGGGGGAGTACTCTGAGTTCGGGCCAAATTTCGAGCTTGTAGGCCTCCACTCAGACAGCACACCAAATAATCGTTACTCTATTTAGTTATATGAAAGTATGAACTTGTGAAAAGGGAGGTAACGTGGTGGCTACACGTATGGACTGACACCTTGGGGCAGTGTTACATATGGAAGATCTCTGCGGTAGGTCCTACCGAACCAATGTGTTAGGTGTTGCCCTGCCCGCAGCTCTGCAGATGTCTGCCAGAGAGGCGCCGTGCGCCAACACCCAGGGGGATGCAATACCCCGAGTTTAGTGAGTCCTCACTCTGAAGGAGCACGGCTCGCCTTAGGACTGATACGCCATGGCGATGGCATCCACTATCCAGTGGGCCAACTCGATTGGAGAAAGCCTTTCCCATCTGCTGACCTCCAAAGCAGACAAAGTGCTGCTCTGAGCTTCTGAAGCTCTGCGTGCGGTCCACATAAACACGCAATGCGAGGGCTAGGTCTGCCTCCTCGGGGGGTGGCGCTTACAAGTTCACCACCTTGTCCCTAAAGGGAGTGGTGGGAACTTTGGGCATGTATCCGCCTGAACTGAAGGCACAATTCGCTGACCAAAAATTACTGCAGATCCCCCACCCTCTTGAAGGCAGCTAGTGTGGTCAGGAGCTTTAGAGATCATTTTAAGCTCAACTAACTCTAGTGGCTCAAAGACCAGAAAGGACTGGTAAGATTTAACCAGGAACCTGATGACCAGGTCTTGTTTTCATAATGTGCTTCAATGGCGGCCACATACACTTTCAAGGTGGAGGGGGACAGCCTCTGTAACCTCTCTTGCAGGAAGGAAAGCACAGAGATGCTTGATCAGGCATTTCAGGGGGTCTTCCCACCGGGAAGAACACCACTCAGCGAACAGACTGCACTTGAAAAGCATAAGCGCGCCTGATAGCCACTCAAGTCCTCGGCGTCCCGTCCAGAGACCACATGTGGAGAGTCCAGAGGTCTGGATGCGGGTGCCATATGGTGCCCTGTCTGTGAGAAAGCAGGTCCTTGCTCAGGGGAATTCGCGAGGCTGTTCACGAGGGGCTGTTGCGAGGAGCATCAATTCTGAGAACCAGATCTGGGTGGGTAAGGTGCAACCATCAAGACCTGCTCCTCGTCCTCCCTAACCTTGCATGACTCCAGACCAGCTGGACCACCTGGGGATGGAGTCTCCATTCTCCCGGGAACGTGAGCTGTTGTGAGAGCGGATTGGCCACACCATTGAGCTCGCCCAGAATGTAAATGGCACGCAGCGACTCCAAAGGAGGAGATGGCGGGCGAGTTGTGACATGCAATGTGAGTGTACTCTGCCTGTTTAGCAATTAAAATAGCTGTTTAGCCATAAAAATGGTGTTTGCTCTTTCTTCTTAAAGCAATGCTCTTTCACAGAAGTGATCGATCACTGTCACAACCGCTCAGCTGTGAACCAAAAAATCAATGTGAGTAATGCCGGTCATATTTATACCGTATGTCCAGGTAGATGTGACTCGGCATGCAAATCGCACTGGCCAATGTTCATTGGCTTGTTTAGTTACCACTTGGAGGTGATTGGGCTTCCAGGCGAGACCCCATGACGTTAGTCCGACGTAACGTCGAACTTGACTGACTGAATGGGTTTGCTTTCCTCAAAACTTGATTTCAGGATGAAGTTACTTAAATGAACATTTGTTTTTGCCAATTACATTGAAAACAAAACATCAGGCAGATGTTATCATATTTCAGGCTGAAGGTCTCTGATGAAGCCTATAATAGTTTTTTTTTTACTATTTTGTACACCAGCATCAGCCAAAATCTTGTCCCGAGATATTTTCCCTTGAACATTTGGTGTGTAATGAGTGCCGTTCATCTTATGTGAGTTACAGCAAAACATTAAAGGTTCCTCGTCTAGTTTAACGACACAGTGTCTATAACAGCGGGAGTCTCCTGCAAGCTTCTATGTGGACTAAATGGTTCTGAGACCAGTGAAAGAGAATAAATTAATATTGTTCCTTCTCTTGTCAGGATTTATTTATTCATTGTTGAGACACTCATTAAATGCTCGGCAGCAATTAAAACAGCAAGCATAAATCTATCTCTGAGCGGATGGTAATTAGTTGCCTTGGTGATCATTCTTGGAGTTATCTTCATGTACAATATTGGGATCATGTAGCAGTTTGCATTTTTCCTGCGTATTCTCTAGTGAGTGTTTTTTAAATACTGCTCATGATGGAGAAACTGTTTGTCCTCTGAGATTAGAGGCTTTATTTGCAAACTTTCCTCTAAGTGAAAACATTTTAATGATGTTTCCAGTCCATATCTGCAAACATTTATCTTTTTCATCATGAGTGCATTCTTTGAAAAATAATGCTGAATGCTAATAAAAAAGGCATTACTATTGCAAAATAAACAGAATATGTCTAGCCATCTATTCATACAAAATAAGGAAAGACACTATATTCACACGTCACTGCAAACCGTGAAGTTTCTCCCATGCATGCTTTCAAGGTGAAATTCTACAGATTTGAAATGAACAAATCAAAGTTAATAGAAGATGCCTGCAGCTGGGTAGAGACATATAATGCAGCTGTGACTTTGATAGAAGCATTTTTGTTTTTATTTTTTTCCCTAGTCCATATTGTCACACAGATTCAGATATGTCTATTTTGAAATCCCTGGAGGTGTGTGTGGTCTTTTCAAACAACTAATGCCTTTGTGTTTGTGTCCTTCAGTCATCAAACAAAGAAAAATGTTATTGACATTGGTACTTGCTAGGCATTGATACTTTTCTAGATAAAAGAGAGAAAGGGAAGGAGGAGATAGGGATAGAAACAGAGACAGTTAATGACCAACATCTACTCCAAACACGTCACATAAAAAGCCAGCTGTCTTTTAATAAGAGCATTATCACTTTAATTAAGGCCTTGTGAGGGTAAACACGTGGTGTATTATGCCTGTCATATGCAGTTTGGATCTTCCATACATCAGACCTGTCCATCTTCCTTAGATTTGCCTCATCACTTTTGTGTCATTTATTAATTTTTTCATCTGTACTTTCATCTGTGTTGTCATTTGCCAGTCTTGGCACCCTTGTGACCAGTTCTCCTCTGCATTGTATTGGCATTCCCTAAAGGTACACTTTAGCATACTTTTAAAAAAAAAGTACTTATTGTGGAAATTATTGATGTTAAAAGTATATACTTATGTCACATTTATGTTCAGTTTGTTCTATTCAGTTTATGTTCCTTTGTTCTATTTTCCCGCCACTCATCAGTCACCATGGACACTAATCCTCCACCACAGCTGCTCATCATTTAATTTGTGTATTTAGTTCCTCTATTTTCAGTCTTCAGTGTTGGTTGATGTTTGTGTTCGCAGTACACACTGTTACACCGGTTTGTCTTTAGTGTTATTAAACTACATTAACAATTTGATCCTGTCTTCAGTCCTTCATCCACATCTTCATCTTGTGACATCTTAATTACAAACTGAATACAAAGTTTCCAGACACTTCATTAATTTGAATTGAAAATTAAATGAAAATGTATTATAGTTTAAATTAAATTAAATGCAAATGGTCTGAACTTGATTAAGCCTACTCATGATTAGGCCTACTGCAGTTATCTTTCAAATATAGTGTACCGACGAATGCACTGACAAGCATTTATGGTAACTAAATATATACATATTTTGTTGAAAATTGTTTTTAAATATATTTCTAATTAGACTTTTGTGATAATGTTCAAATTTAATGCATTTAAAATATATAAACTGTAAATGTAATTGATTAACACACTACAGTTAAAATCATAATCAAGTATCTTAAATGTTAATGTTTTTAAAAGTGTTAAAAAAATAAATATTATTAAAACTTAATGTACTTTAAAGTAAAATTTTACATTATTACAAAGTGTGCGTTACAAATGTAAAGTGTAAACTGGTTATAACTTTTCAGAGAAATGGTTCTTTTTTGCTAGAATCATGTTAACACACTTGAAATTGGCCCTTATTCACTTCCACACTGTAAGTGCCTCATGTAACCCAGATTTTTGCGTGCGTGTGTGTGTGTGTGTGTGTGTGTGTGTGTGTGTGTAAATGAGGGACAAGTGGAAATTCATTTTTTGTGATAATCAACATTATTCCACAAATGCTGTCGATCAAGCTTAACTTGTACTGAACCCAGAATATTCCCTTTAGACATCAGATGTTATGTCGGCTTGACAACCTGAGACTTTCTTTAAAAATGAGAAAAAAATTCTTCTAGATAAAGCCACATCCACCTCAACTCAGTTCATCATTCCTTCAATTTTCTCATACAGCTGATGATTAGCTGACGCAAGTCCATGAAATCTCATAGACTTCCACTGAAAATATTTTTGTATAGTAACTGTAGGAAGTGAAATTTAAGGGTTATAATGTTCTACGACTTTAAATAGGAATTAGGGGGATATCGCGAGAACAGCGCAGAGAAAACAGTCTGCAGCAGTTGTGATAGCGCCGAGAGAGAGAGATGAGATGCACTCTTTAATCGGCTGCGGCCAATTCATGATGTTGCCTCCGATTGTTCAATAAAACAAGCGTTGTAATCACTGGAGCTCCTTGTCAGTGTCCTCCCAACAGTGGTGATAACCCGATTAACAGAACAAAGGCAAGAACCCACAGAACATCGCTGGGTAAGAACTGTAAAACTAGAGGATAACTCATGCGTGTTACAGTAGCCTAACTACCAAGCAACATGACAGCAACCGCCTAATACCATTTATATAAATAAGGAGATACCTGGCTCTACCATTGGAGACAGCTTGAAAATATATATGTATAGCAACTGTAGGATGTGAAATTTAAGGGTTATAATGTTCTACGATTTTAAGGATTAGGATTTGGGGGGTATCACGAGAACAGCGCAGAGAAAACAGTCTGCAGCAGTTGTGATAGCACATGCCTCGTAAACAGCTGGGGCCACACTAAAGATTTTTAAAATCTTATAGAAGTTTCATAATGTGAGAGACCACAAACATGATAATAAGAAATCAGAAATTTAACCGTTTTGTTCCTCTAGTGTGTGGAGTGTCCCGATGTGACGAGAAAAGCACACCACACCACACACTAACAGATTCCATTCAAAAACAACAGAGTCCCGGGGGCGGGGGGATGTTTAGATGAAGTCGTGGAGACGGTGTGAACATGCACTTTACATGTTACATGTTACAGCTGAAGGTGAGTCTTCCGTCAGCTCGCTTTCTGATTGAGTATTGTTTAATTTCACGTGGTAATCTCCAGAGCGTGCGCACGTTTGTCCTCAGGGTTCTCCCCGCAGTACAGGATAATCAACGTGTTGATTATTTACAAATCGAGATCGGTGAAGCTCCAGCGTTCTTCCGAGCAGATTCAGTCACTCTTAAAGGGTTAGTTTACACAAAAATTTAAATTCTGTCAGTAATTACTCACCCTCATGTTGATTCAACACCATAAGACTTTCGTTCATCTTCGGAACACAAATGAAGATATTTTTGATTAAATCTGAGAGCTGTCTCATTCCTCCATAGGCTTCTCTGTAACTGAAATTTGCCAGCCTTAGAAAAGACAATGTTTAAAATAGTCCAAGTGTGACTACAGTGGCTCAACCTTAAGTTTATCAAGTGATGAGAATACTTTTTGTGAGCAAAAATAACGACTTTATTCAACTATCAATTTCCTCTGTGTGAGCCTCTGAGTGTGTTCACGTAGTGTAACAGCGCAGCACTTCTGCGTTGTACATAACTAACCTCACTCTACATGAACCATCAGGATAAACGGGATTTTACCTAGGATTGTCATAAAGGGAGAAATCGGTCCAAAATTGCCTTGAATATCTTGTAGTGTGTGGCGGGCTTAAGCATGTTATAGCCTTTATCGGCAATTGCTTTCTGAGTGTTATGATTAACAGTCACTGTTTGCGAATATCATAGAGATGAATATTACATGATGTAAAATGTCATTTTGTGTAAAATGTGAGCTCTTACGAAACAGCTTTTTTATTGTAAACACCAAATATAGCTCACTCCAAAATAAACATTTAATGGCAAACACATTAGATTAACAGACCGTCCGTCAATTCATTAACCAATAAGTCGTTTCTTCGCGAAATTAGTTTCTTCAGCATAAATTTAAACATTCTTTGACAACCATTCAAAAAAGTAGCCTTTTGTCTCGTTGCCAGTGTTACTTTTTCTACTAACCTTGGAGGCTTTCCACTTAGCTTTAAGTTATTGTACACAAAACACTTAAAACCACTTTATGTGGTACAGTCTTTTATAATGTAAAGTTTTATTCACAACTGCAAAAAAACATTTGTTTGTTTTTATTTTTGTTTCACACACACACATACACACACATTGCTAGAACAAAACAGGGGGGGAAACATTTTATGTCAGTTCTTTTTCTGGTTGCCTTACATTGCTGTTGTAAAGAGTGGTCTTCAGGTGGTTGTCATGGTATTTGATGATAATAAGTCTTTTTAGCACAATGAGAAGTCCACAAGAGTTCACTTTCGCCTTGCAGCTTTTCTCATGTCTGCAAATAAAGGGATGATGTCCTTGAGCAAACACTAAAATGAAGAAAAATAAACTTTTAATGACTTCTGCAGTCTCAAAATTATTCAGACCCCTGAATAGAATCCCTCACAACAGCACAAATCTGCAAAACAGATGTTTTCTCAAGCACACCTAATGCAATAAATCAAAGATTTCATAATTTGGATGAGGTGTGCTTGAGCTAGAACACATGAAATATCTTTGTTGAGTGTCACGTTTGACTGCATGTTAGAAAAATGGCAAAATAATGGTCCAAAAAGTTAAGAGAAGATATCATCGCCCTTCACAAACAAGGAACAGGATACAAAAAGATAGCGAAGGCACTAAATGTCCCTAGAAACACCGTTGGAAGCATAATTCACAAGTTCAAACTTCCTGGATGGGGAAGAAAAATAAAGCTATCAATGGCTGCAAACAGATTTCTGAGAAGGCAGGTTCAGAAAAACCCTCGAGTGACATTAAAAGACCTGCAGCAAGACTTGGTGGCAACAGGCACTGAGGTTTCAGCTGCACTGTAAGGCTCGTACTAAACGCATACCAGCGCTCCAAGACATACACCACTACTGACCCAGAAGCACAGGAAAAGTCAACTCCAATTTGCTCAAACTCATATAAATAAGCCATAGAAGTTGTGTGATTCTGTTCTGTGGAGCGATGAAATAAAACTGAAACTTTCCGGTCCTATGGGTCATTGGTATGTCTGGAGGAAGAAGAATGAAGCATATACTGAAAAGAACACTCTTTTCAGATTTTGGAACTGTCTGTCCTCTGAAGGAGGCAGGAACCGGCGAATGTTCAATATACTTTAATGATAAAATAAACAAACACAAAACTAAAGTAAAGCGGCAACCCCTCACGGACAACTGCTACACAATGTAAATTCCAGGCATGGTCCTCTCATGTCCTTCACTGTCATCAATCCTCCTTTTATCCTCTAGGAACTCCTCCGTGAGAGACTCGAGGCTCATTAGCAATCGCACCACTGGTCTCGCTCTGTTCCCACGGCTCTTGGCCTCACCCTACTTGCCACACTTAAGTGTCATCTTCCTCTTCAGAAGACAATAGCCCTCCATCGGATGCAGCTATCGGCATCTGATCCTCATCCAGAGCACCGACTGACGCATTGAGTCGCCGTGATAGGAAACCAAGCTGTCATCCGGCAACTCAACGGCACACAACATGTTAGGAACGGGAGGTCCTTGGGGATTCACCAGGCGGAAGAGCTCTCACTGTAACCCTCAAGTCCCCCAAAGTTAACCACACTCGCTGCTGTGCTTTACACACAGGTGACGTGCTGGGTAACATTGGCCTTTACGATAAAGGTTAGTCGTGACAGGCGTGTCACCATGGTCATGTTCTCATAATGTGGACATGAACCATGCACGAATGCAGTCTCAGCATGTTTACGGCCCAGACATGTGAGGAGCGACCGGGGCCGTCAGATTAGGTCAGGAAATGACCACATCCAGGAAAACACGGACAGAGAGGCATCTTTAAAAAGATGCTTGCCGTCTGCTTGCTCATTTAGGGAAACTGCACTTTTAACTGTTGAAGTGCCCAGAGGTGTGATCGCTGCACTTGACCGTGCACGTTTGCTCTTTCTGTGAAAACACGCCATCTCTCCAACACAGAATATCTCCTCTTGTCAATGAAGGCAGATTGGCAGAGCACTGACAAACAACCACTTGGCTCCGATGCCAAAAGCTAAACGAATGAGTTCCATATGAGCTTATATACTGGTATGAATGGGGAGTGGCTTGTCATGCAAATCTCACTCGCCAATGACCATTGGCTTGTTTTGTTACCACTTGAAGGTGACTGGGCTCCCAAGTGAGATCCTACTACATCCGTCTGGCAACGTAACGTCAAACATGACTGATTGATAGGGAATCGATAAGTTGGATTTAAAAAAAAATAATAAAATAAAATCAGTTATGTCAAGAGAAATTTTCATTGAAGCAGAATGGGACACCCCAGATCCCTAAACTCTTAGTGAAGTTCACTAATGTAATTTCGGGAGGAGTGAACCCATCTAATCTTTCAATTAACTGCCGGAGCATACAAGCAATCGCTCACCTTGCTTGCACCTTGCATCAGCTGTTTTGGCATCCCTCCACCTCCCCAACTCTATTAACATAATTTAGGCATCTTGATACCATACTCATCATCCAAGCAGTAGTAGTCCCACTGGGGGGTACATAAGCTCAAGCTGAAGTTGCTTCCTTGAGCCCCTCCACTGTGGACACTGGACAGCAAGCCAAATATGCTTAACTTTATTATCTTAAAGATTATATGAACTCATGAATTGGGGTTTTGACCTCAGTTTTCTGGATTTCTTACATCTGCTTTGAGCCTGTGATGGTGGTAAGATATGAACATTGATATTTGGTGTATTTACTGCAGAAGTATGGCCTTGTTATGTTTAAGAAATCATCAGACTGAGGCGAGCCAAAGTGTGTTTGTGAAATTAAAAAGCACTGATGCAAAATACTGGGCAATAAGGGCAAGCAACTGAGGGGCGTTTACTCTGTGCTAAGCACCACTGACGCAGGAAAGAACTGATGAGAACTTTCTCAGTGACAGAGACAATGTCAAACCACAGCATATTAGACACATACAGATGAAGGAAGGACACCAGAGTGATGTCGTGTCACAAGAGAATTTGCACCCTTGACTGCACTGTTAGGAAATTGTGTTTGTCTGGTTAGGAACAGAATGTGTCATTTCCTCTGTTGCATGTCCAAAAAGAGAGAAAGACAGAGGACAAGGAAGGAAATATCAAAGTTGCCATAATAAATATGTTTGAATACTGCCAAAAACATGAAGATCTTTAGCTTCAATTAACAATTACACATGCAGATGATATTAGAGAGACCACCCATACATTTCCCATGATTTAAATTAGGTTTACGAACTTGTTTTTTTCCAAAATGCCTTTTTTACAATATAAAGGGTGATATTACTTAAAGCTTATTAAGAATCGATTAACAGCCACTGAATGAAATGATATTGATAAGATCACCGCAGAGCTCAGGACAAACTACTGAAACTAGATTTATCCACTGCTCCTAAATTTGAAGCAGGGAATCAATTATTCAGACGCCAAACTTTCTTTACTTCCCTGCAGAAGGCAGTCACTGAACCTTACAATGATTTTCCCTCAGTCTCTCCCAAAGACAAATTATTAACTCATTTTGTGGAATTCACATTATACATTCCAAACCCAGACAAGACGTCCATCTTCCACATTAGTAGTGCTGCTTGCCAAGGCAAATGAAAATACTATCATTATTGACTTACCATGTCTATCAAAACTGTATGAATTTATTTCTTCTGTAGAAATTAGATATTTTGTAGAATCACACTGGTATTTTTTTCAGAGATGTTTAAAAAGGAGAAAAAAAACCCACCATAAAACTAGTCTGTGTATTATGCTTTATCTTACGTATTCAGAAGACATCATAGATTTGTGCAAGGAACAGAATAAGTTATTACGTTTTTAATGTCTTCCACTGAATTAGTGTGCGTTCAGGGCACTGCACTTTGGACATGGGACAGTCTTGCACACTTCCTGTAGCAAACACGCACTCTCAAGTGGCCAAGACTGCAAGTGTGGGTATTTGGAAAGGCTCAAAGATCACCACTTACTTCAGCAATAAAAAAAATTAAACACAAATGTGTTTTTGCTTATTCATATGGTTGAATTGGATCATTGAATGTTAGCATCAAAGACGTTAGTTTTTAAAGTGGAAGAAGATTAAATACATAAAGTATTTGTATTATTTAACATATTTAATTATGGCAGGTTTGCATAATATTCTAAGTTTGCATTTAATTTTCATTCATTTTGAGGAATACTGAATCTGTTTTTGTACAAGTGAGACATTTAGTCTAGAACTATAATAACCATCATGTTCACACAACAGCTCTGCATTTACTCCCAATTTCTCTCAACATGAGAACAGGAGATTTGTCAGTCAATAAAGGAATTGATTGATTTAGAGATATAGTGCAGTTACTGGTTCATGTCTAGTAAAATATAGACTATATGAGTTTTGTCACCTGGATTTTATTTTAAAAAAATGAATTAAAATAATTACATTTTTGTTTAAGTATTTTTGATTTTGTTTGATTTTCTAAAATAATTTTTAATGCATCCTTTAAGAAAGTTAAATTGTTAAAACAAATTAAAACCATTATGATCGGCATCACAATAAACTGTCAATGTATAGAACAGACCTTTGTGAAGATTTTTCAAAATCACGGCCATCCGTGTGTTATCTGCTTGCACTATAATGGAATGTGACTTTGTCCAGTAGTACTAGAAGAAATTACTCATGGCTTAGGAGGCTCTAGGAACGCAATTACATAATGATGGCTGGCAAACGCATCACCTGCTGTTGTACTTGTTTTCCTCCAATCTGAAAATGGCAGTTTTTCAGCCTTTGGTATGTTGCCAAAGTGAGAAGATGTGTGGTTATTGTTGGTGAGGAATTTATCACATATGACTGTGTTTCGCACGTTTGTGAGGTGGGGCTCTGAGATTATTTTGTCTTCCCCACTGCTGGCACAATAATTCTTCATGCAGCATCCATGAATCTGTGCCTATTAGGCCCTGTAACCATATGGTGCTTGGTAACTACACCTCATCAAGGTGGCTCTGAGATTTGCGTCGCATGCTGAGGCCAAGCCATTTCGCTCACTATACAGCAATCTGTCTGCGTTAACTGTTTTATCTGAGAGGACTGAAAGTGTCACAGTTTACTGGGCAGCATTTGCAATGTGATGCATGAATATATTCTAGTAACTAAAAACAAGTGGATTAAACCAGGTTTTTTTTTTTTTTTTACTTTTTGATGCGATGGACCCACAAATATGTACTAAAATGTATAATATATAGGGTAAGATGGAGGAAGATCAAGTTAGAACAGGTTGCATGAGCCAAAGTGTTATTTAGGAAAATAAATAGAAATATTTGCTAATTTAGTTTTATTAATTAGCTAATTGTAAAATTGTAAAAAGCAAGAAGCCCCAGACTGTATTACATTTATTTATATATTTTAAGTGTCATTATTTTATAAACCTTTCTGCATTTTTAGATTTTCGAAACAACATTCTGTATGATTTACAGTTTTCTACAATCACTTTGTTACTATTTTCAGAACCTTGATGTCATTTTTCACAACTCTAGACACAAAACTCTCAACCAATGATCAAAATGCACATTTTTCAAAACTCTAACCCTTTTCTCAATTGCTTGGATACAATACACATAAAACTTAGATCATTTGTTCATTCAACAAAAATCACCTGTTCAATATGACACAACTTAACATCAAAGTACTATTATTTCAAAAGGCAATTCACACATTACTTTTCAAATGAGTGTCTATTCATTTCCTTACAATGATCTAACTATCAATTGATACAACTGCTCAAAATGATAAGTAACTGTTGCATTACTCTTAATGCATAGTTGTATGGAAACAGACAAACAATCTTCCATGTTTACTGTAAATCATGAAAGGTTCAAAATAACGAGATTCATTGTCACCAATTAGCGTGGAGCATGAACCAATTAGACTACAATATCCATGGATGTAGCCTAATATTTTATCATAATGCTTCATCAGACACTGTGTCTATAGTCCCAAATACTGTACCACCTTTTCAGACTATTTACAGTATTGACAGTACTTCACTGTATAGATAATCACTCCTGTTTTGTTTCTTACAGTACCAAGCAAGCAAGTTGAGGAACACTGCATTTGATGTTTTACAGTACTGTCTTTTCTTTTCTGTTTCATAGCTAATTATTTTTGCTTTGATTCAAATAAACCTATGTTGTTATTGTACTGTTGTAACATAATTTAGTGATTCTAACAGGTCAATTTAGCTCAAAAGGAATTATTAATTTATCAAGGGAATTCGAAAGAATCACTTATTACGGCCGAGCAAATGACTCGTACAGGGTTCATTTGAACCAGCCGTAACTATCAGCTCTGCAGCGGATATAAATATCCAAATTATAGTGAAACACTATTTATTAGCAAGGTAACTTAGATCAGCAGTTTAAGACATTAAAGGTCCCATTCCATGGATTATTTTATTATTTTATAATGTTTCCTGGGGTGCTCTTATAATGTTAGTATGTTTTTTAGATCAAATTTTTTTATACTTTAGAAATAAAAGGCATTTTTCCTAGCCTGATTTCATCACCTGATTTGAACGCTCTGTTTGAAGGGGCGTGTCTGCTGTGAGACTTCAATGTAAACGCCCTCTGCTGTGATTGGCTGACATGCTTGCATATGAAATATCTGGCATTACATGTGGAACTATCTGGAAAACTTTTACTATTACAGCTATTATACGTTTTTACTATTACAGCTATCGGTATTAACGAATCGTGAGAAGTTTTTTTAAGTATTTAGATCTATTCCCATCACATAAAAGGTTGCAGTGATGAGCATTGAGCAGATGACAGTCTGTTGATCGCGTGAAAAAAGATCTTATCATTGCAACGCAGTTTCTGCACTCACTAATGATTTCACCAATGCAAACATGAGGTATATAAATACAGTCAGAGATTCGTTGTGCAGTGTAACAGCGTCATTGATTTCATAACGAGTTTTGGCAAGTGTCCAGATAAACTCGCGCTGTGTGATTGACAGCTTGGGCGATTGGAAAGGGATTGTTCTTTGATCGCTTTCTGTATATCAATCACAGTCTAAGTAAGATTATTTTCATCCTACTAAGAGAAACGATGTGAAGTTGATCGCTACTTCCATAGTAAATCACTACTTACCGCTTGCTAGAATATAGTTGAAATTGTCCCCTTCGTCAGTATGAAACGCATAGAGAATCCTGCTTGATATTATCCCAGGTTAGAAAAACAGTCCGTGGTGAGATGGACAGAGCAAACTAACAACTTCGAATTAAACTTTTGCGGTATCCGATTATAGATAAACATCAACCACGTCTGTTGACATTTCGCCATCAATACGCCTGTATTCCTGTGGGCGGAGGTTAGTCAAAACACGGTTTTAATGACGTCATTAAAGAAGGAAGTAGAGGGATGTAGTCCAATCCAGCCGTTTTTTGTAGGCGACTTCTGTTAAATAAAATATCTCGCTTGACATTGAACTTTGAGCTTTATAATTTTACAGATATTATTTATACTCTAACAACAACATTACACACTAACTAAAGTTTGAAACATGGGATCACGAAGAACGGGACCTTTAAATTCGTAAGCACATAATACAAGTAACACTTCTCTTTAAAATACAAGCAAGACTTTATTGATTATTCTAACACATAAAACTAATATCTAACACAAACACACGCACACAGATTCATATGAGTTGCAGAAAGAAAGAGAGTGAGGAAAGAAAGAGATGATGAAATCCCAAGTTTCTATGCACTTATAAGACATGACCTGAACGAACCATTAATCATTAATTTAACCCTTCTATCGTTTCTTAGGCGGGTTATTAAATCTATATCAATGCACCAGTTCAGTTTAAGAGTCTGGAGGCTACTTGCTTATCTTTGCTTTTGGGGATTCCCTTCGTCAACGTGAAAGGGGTTTCCCAGGTCTGTTGGCTGGCGTGGTGTGCTGGCGAATGGATGGAAAGTCTTGTTGCTGGAAAGCAGGCTTTGCAGTTGAATCGTGGACCGAAACTTTGCCGCAAAACTTAACTTAGAACTGAAACTCACAACCGAAAAGAAAAGAAAACTAAGAAAAGAAAGAAAATTGAAACGAGAGTAGATGGATGGCTTGAATGAAGCTGTTTAACCCATGTTCTTCTGAGTCTGTCTAGTCACTCTGTCATGGCTTCTCCATGATGGTTTTACTATCTACTATTCTCTTCCTCTGCCCAAAACTTTGTTCGGGTCCTAAGATTTTAAACTCAAATGTTTGTCCAGACTCCTGGATGAGTTCTAACCAATTAGACACTGTCTTTATTTGAGAGGTGGCATTTTCTTCTCTTCTCATCGTAAATCATGCGTTATCTGTGATCTCTTTACTCTCCAGCGCTAGCAGAGAGTACAGAGGCCACAGTTTAGACATCATTACTATTATAAGAATACGAAACATTTTACACAGATTTCAATCAAGCCATCTTTTGAATTAAGAACATACTATCATACTGATAGGAAACAAGACACACTTTCATTCAAACATCTAATAGTTATAACAATTACATGACTTATATGGGATCTAAGCATATTAGCCACACATATAGGTTGTAGACACAATATAGAACTATGTAGTTGAACGATGTTTGATTATAAGTCCATCAAGAATTGTTTTGGGATGATTTTATGTATTTTTATAGTTAAAGTCCCAGTCTCTTTGGGTTTAAAGATTTCAACCTTGGGGTCTGTATATCTGTCGTGGGATCCAGCAACTTCTGCTGTTACTGTATCTTGATCGAGCTCTAAACAGTGCCATCTCTGAACCAATCAGTCTTTTCCAAACCATCTAACATTGACAACGTTCATCCTTTAGTTGCTTTAGTTGGCCATAAAGTTCTTAGTGTAGACTGGCTGGAGCCTGGATTTTATGGCTCTAGATTGGTGATTTGGGGTCTGGAGTGTTGAGTTCTGTGTGGAATTATGTTTGAACAAATCACCTGGAAGATTCATTTGTGTTTGGTTTGCCCTCAAACCTTACACTGTAGTGTTTTGCATCAATATATTACAAACTTTGTTCAATGATTCCACTGTGTCTGTAGCATTCTCTCTAATGATTGTACGAACAATGACACAGTGAAACTATCGGTTGCTTGTGTGTGGGTGATCTATAGTTATTTCAATGGTATTTCACAGTAAATTTGTTTTTTGAACCAATGATTGTACAAGTGCAAGATGTGAATGCACAGTACAATGTTTTGAACATTAGACAGCCTGTGTTACAAGTGATAACCGTTTTGAGTTTTGTGTCTAGAGTTTTGAAAAATGACATCAAGGTTCTGAAAATAGTAGTAAAGTGATTGTAAAAAAACTGTATAAGCTGTTAAAAAATGTCCCCACAAGGACAAGTATATTGGATATTGCTATCACACAGCCTTTTCAAAATTTTCAGTCAAGTAATGAGTCAAGTCAAAGTTTTGAGTCAAGTATTTTTTTTATTTAATTTGTGTGTGTGTGTGTGTGTGTGTGTGTGTGTGTGTGTGTGTGTGTGTGTGTGTGTGTGTGTGTGTGTGTGTGTGTGTGTGTGTGTGTGTGTGTGTGTGTACACCTACTTAACTATATTTTGGTGCCAAATTTGTACCCATAAATGACCAAAATCTTGGGGAAAACCTCCATTTAGGGACGTCCTCATTTTTAAATATGGTATAAAAATAAAGCAATTCTTTTTTTTTTTTTATGTAAAACTGCAAAAAAATTGTGTGATGGGTAGGGTTAGGGATAGGGCTGGGAATCGTAAGAAATTTTCCGATTCCGGTTCCGCCAAACGATTCCGGTTCCGGTTCCGGTTCCCATTCAATAAAAAATATTAAAACAACTAATAAAAAATAGTAGTAAGGGAAAAATCCACAATCCTTTTTGTGTTTATTTCTTATACTTTAGAGTTTAACAGACTGAACAAATTCAATATATTGTTAAGCAATTTTTGCAAAAAAAAAGATTAGTTTTTCTGAAGGAAAATAAAAATTTCTGCATTGTCTAGAATAATTTGGGACCTCTCCTATAGTTTATTGTATCTCCAGCAGTGGAGAATACCCTCTCAGAAGGGGTAGAATATACTTGAATGTAAGATGTGTGTAGAACAGATTATTTTTAAAATCGTTGTGAATGATTGATTCATAAAGACTTCAGCGCTTATCTAGCAGTTATAAACAGAACTGCATGCGTCTTGTGGAAGAACATTGTTGCCGGAGCTACTTCTCTCTATTTATGTCTATGACAAGTCACACAGGTACTGGGCTACGCCGCAGCGGCTGCGATCCGCCAGTCTAATGCCTGGTTCAGATTACACGATTTTAGCCCGATTTTGGCACGATCAATTTGACGTAGGGTGTCGTGGGGATTCGTAAACGACAACGGGCGTCAGGACGCAAGATTCGATCGTTTCATCTCGTATAGTGTGTCATTGTGGGCGACAACCTACGTCGCGTCTGCGATGCTCCACGACATCACGACAAAAAGACTAGCATGTTTAATTTTTTAACGGACGGTTCCGTCAAGAGTGAGCGAGAGTGAGTGTGCGCGAGTGAGTGAGAGTGCGAGTGCAAGCAACAGTGAGTGTGTGTGTGCGCGAGTGTGTGTGTGTTTGTGTGTGTGTGTGTGTGTGTGTGTGTGTGTGTGTGTGTGTGTGTGTGTGTGTGTGTGTGTGTGCGAGCGACAGTGAGTGTGTGTGTGCGAGCGACAGTGAGTGTGTGTGTGCGCGGCGCCAGTGAGCGAGTGTTTGTGTGTGTGCGCGCGCGAGTGAGTGAGTGAGCGAGTGTGTGTGACTGTGTGTGGGCGAGTGAGAGTGTGTGTGTGTGTATGTGAGTAAGTGCGTGTGTATATGTGCGAGTAAATGTGTGTGTGAGAGAGTGAGTGCGAGTGCGTGTATGTGAGTGAGTGAATGTGTGTGTGAGACGGCACGCGATGACTGGTCGGAGAGCAACGTGTAGTCTGACATGTTTCTTGTCCACGACATGACAAGATTTTTAGGAGTCAAAATCGTGTAATCTGACACAGTGACTATCGTAACAGACAAAAAAAATGTGTAATCTGAGCCAGGCATAAAGTATAGTCCGAGTATAAACGCTTATTGCAGGCTTAACGTAGTAATTCTGGATAAGACAAAAACACGGTTTGAAAAAAAGGCATTCATGATCCACTCGCTCATTGTATACATTTTGTAAATTCTGAACACAAAAAAGTTACGGACTGCGTCTTTATGAATGTTTTGAAGATGTAATCGATACACTCGTTATTTGAAGGCAGCGACTTTCAAAAGGTGATTTACTCTATTTTGGTTGCTACCATAGACATCAGTTTATACTCGAACTATAAACTTTTATCTCAGTACTTCTGTGATCAACAGAAATATCAATAGCCTAAGTTACTGTGTGATTGTAAAGCTGTTTCATATTGACAACTGCTCTCTCTGGGTCAACAACAGCGCAAACAGATTTGAATGTTCAGGGGTGAGGTTTTTGTAATTTAGGAACAAGATTGCGTGGGTGTTTTAATCCAATCCAATCCAATCCACTTTATTTCTATAGCACATTTTACAAACACAAAGTTCCCAAAGTGCTGCACAAAAGACTCAGAACATACAAACAATTAATATAAAATAATTAAAACAAAATAAGAACATCAGGTTTAAAAAAAAATATATATATATATATATATATATATATATATATATATATATAAAACTTATATATTTCTTTTATATAAATCTTTTAAAGATCTATGCAGCTCTATTCTCTCTCTCTCTCTCTCTCTCTCTCTCTCTCTCTCTCTCTCTGCGTTGATATCTGACGCAAAACGTATTTAGCGCGAGGGCTTTTCAGTGCATTCATTACTATTTTAATATGAGGTGAGACGTCGCTATTAAAGGATAAGCTCATAGCACTGAGCACTGAGCCCACACAGCGCACCAGAACCGTTTTCGGAACCGAAACTTAGGAATTTCACACGGTTCCGGTATTTTTTCAAAAACACTACCGGTTCTGGATAAGAACCGGTTCTCGGTTCCCAACCCTAGTTAGGGATAGGGTTAGTGTAAGGTGAGAGAATATACAGTTTGTACAGTATAAAAATCAGGTAACGCTTTATTTTACAGTGTCCTTGTTATGTTACACATACTTACCATAGTAATAGTAAATTATGCATAATTACATCCAACTAACCCTCAACCAAATCCTACCCTGACCCTATAGTAAGTACATGTTGCTTAATATTACTCAGTACATAAATATATAATTACACTGTGACAATGACACCTTAAAAATATAGCTGCAAACAGCGATATGGGGCCAAGCCCCTGAAGCAGCAGCAAGAGCAGTGAAGAGCAGGAAGAGTAAAAACAGCAGAAATTGAACATACATGAAAGAACAGCTGGTTCAGAAGTACAGGTGAAAATGAACTAAAAATGAACAGAAGTTCAGATGAGAATTAACACAGAATGAACAAGACATACTTATTTCTAAGATTAGGACAACGCTTGAATAATAAAGGAATCGACATGACACAACATTACATAAAATCATCCCACACAGGGCTCGAACCCACTATCTCTGGATCAGATGCCTGTCACTCATCTTAATGCGCCACTGGTAAGTTGTGCTTATACCAAGATGCAGAAGGTCCATAGTTCAAGTGAGAAGCAACTTAAAAATGAAGAATTTTTATATAAATGTGCTGCATGTTATATTTGAGTACTTTTCTCAGATAGACACCATGTCTGGAACTGAAACAACTTTTGCACCACTTCTGGCCACAGTACCTCTTACTGTCTTGGTATGTGCCACACAGGATTCGAACCCACAACCGGAATGGTTCGTGATTCATGGTACGTGGTTTAGCAGCTTGCACCACTCAGAGGACACTGAACAACAAAGCTGCAGAGGAGAGGTTTCAGTGCAAGAATGAGCACACAAAAGCATGTTAACAAGATTAGCATGTTACAGTTTTTTACGATTGCTATGACAGATTTTTCAATACTTTTAACAACTTTCCAAAACTCTTAACACAGTTAGCACTACATCCGCCTGTGTAAGCTATACTATTAACACAGTTCTTGTTGCTTTAACACAAAATGCATACAATTAACACAAATTTAAAATGCTTGAACTTCTTTTACACACAAGCTCAAACAAGACCAAAACAATGAATTTTTACTGCCAAATTTACCAATGCTTTAACACTGTATGTCAGAACAGATAACACCATGTTCTAAACCTAACCTTACAGGCTAAAGTCAAGGTAAACAGCTGCTTATATTGTGAATTGAAACACAAATATATCCCCTGTATTTTATTCTATTCTTACTGAGAAACAGCCGATTGAATTATGCAAATAATTAGAAGATGACTCTTTTTTTTTTTTTTTATTCTTCTGGTGCTTTTTCTGTTCGTATATTTTGTATTTTCACATTATTCCATTGCTAGTGAGAAACAGCTGATTGAAGTTATGCAAATATGGGACAATGTGGCATTCCACCATCCCCGTCTAGTCACAGCCTGGTTTGACGCCCATCAGAGGATGATGTCTGTTTTCCTTGCCCCTTACTTCCCTTTCCTCAACCCCATTGAGGAGTTTTCTCAGCCTGGAGATGAAAGGTTTTTGACCATAGTCCACAGGACCAAATGTCCCTCCTGTATGCAAAAGATGCTGCATACCAAGACCTCACAGCTGAACACTGCCAGGGGTGGATAAGGCATGTTACTGTAAAAGATTCTTCCCAAGATGCCTTGCCAGGGAAGATATCAGGCGTGATGTGGATGAGAACATGTGGACAAATGCAGAAGACCGGGCAGATTAGAAGATGGCCTTTTCTGTTTGTATATTTTGTATTTTCACATACAGTAATACTGTAAATGGCAGCTATAAATGTCCTGTTGCAAATAAAGCCGTTACAGCAGTAATTCTGTCTCTGTCATCTTTTTTTCATAAACCATACATTCCATAAAGCTACTCTAAGAAGGGTAATTTATTTTGTTGTATTGAATTTCTGCTGCAAAAAAACAACAACAAAATGCATTTACATTACAAACAAAACAAAAATGTAGAGAGACTTCAAAAGAAACTGCAGTGCAAAACACAATCTATGATCAATATAATATCTATAGATATAATAGATATAGTATAATATATCTATAGAATAATATGTCTGTTGTATAAGGGCAGACCTGACACATATAAAATAATGCAGTTTCTGTAATTCCATCTGATGTTAGTGTTTTTTATGACATTGTGCTATGATTGACTAAATGTTCCTGGTGTAAGAGAACATGTGTTAATGTTTTGGTAGACATGGTGTATTGTGTTAGTGTATTATTGTATTTTGAAAATTAGTTTTGGAGTTTAGTTTACAATGTGTGATTTTGAGTATGAAATTAACCGTTTTGCCAATTGTGTGTTTTAGGTGTGTTGGTGCGTTAAGAGTTTAGGAAACTTGTTAAATGTATTGAAAAATCTGTCATAGCGATTGTAAAAAACTGTAAGCTATATTACAGTTTTTTACAGTCGCTAGGACACATTTATCAATACTTAGGTCACTTTTTCAAAACTCTTCACACACAGTGAGCACAACAGAAGTATATGTGGGCTAAACTGTGGATCATTTATCATTGCTTTGGCTCAAAATGCATTCAATGACTACATCTTTCAAATTACATTAACTCTTTTCTCACTTCGACACAACAACCGCTAAAACTCTGTGTACCTACAGGCCAGTTTGCACATGCTTAAAAACTTTTTTTCAAAACTGTTAAACTTATGTTCAAAACAATAACATAATAAAAAAACTGAAAAGGACAGCAGTTTGCTCCATTTCTACAGTAATATGTTAATGAAATATATTTTAAATCTTAAAATTATATGCTATAAAAACAATTGGACAATTGGACCAACCACAGCTGATTCTCATTGTAGATGAACATCTATACACATGTTACTCTTTCAGTTTCATTACAAAAGGAGACAACTGCTGAATAGTTTTGTATTGTGATGTAAACATGTGATGTAAACAGGATGAGAACCTGTGGCCAAATGGAGAAGACCGAGTAGATTAGCATTACTATTGTATTTGTATCAGTGGATGGTGTGTGTACAACTTCTTGTATTTTGGAATTACTCACTGCAAAAAAAAAAAAAAAAAAAAAAAATATATATATATATATATATATATATATATATATATATATATATATATATATATATATATATATATATATATATATATATATATATATATATATATATATATATATATATATATATTGAAGCATTCTGCATCATGTCTGATTCATTCCAGTAACATATATTGCAGTGAATTATAAACCGAGATGTGTCCTTGTTTTACACAAGAAAACATTGTATAATGCTACATGTTGTTAGTGTTTTTTAGGTCATTGTTTTGTGGGTGACAAAGTGTGTTTGTTGGCTGTCAACCTTTGCGAGTGTTGTGGAAGAATGTGTTGATTTGAGACATGTATGAAGTGATTTGGTAGTTTAAGTGCATTTTGAATGTGAAATGAACTGCTGTGCCGAGCTGAAAGTTGGTTAGGAGAACTGTGTGAAGAGTTTTGAAAAAGTGACCTAAGTATTGATAAATGTGTCCAAGCGACTGTAAAAAACTGTAATGCTAATGTAGCTTATGGTTAGCCTGATAGCTGAAGAGCCACATTAGAAAAAATATAATCTATATTAATATATAATAATCTGTGTGTTTACATTCTAGCTGTTTTAAAAATGGCGGGTGCTGGTGTTCCGCGTGCGTTCGGTCAATCAGCGTACACTAACGTCATGGGTAGTTCCTATAGTACTGGTTTAGACCCTACTCTGAAGAAGGACCTAAATTAGTTCCTACAACTGGAGTTCCTAGAACTAAAATCGTTCCTAGTCGGTGTGTTCGCACCGCAGGAACATCCGGGTACTTTAGTCAATAGTTCTAGGAACTGTGAAAAGGTTCCTCTGGTCGGAAAGCGGCTTTTGTTGGAAAATGACAAATGAGATATCGTCTGAATCGGCAAAAAACAAGGAACATAATGGCATAAAGCAATCAAATTTCGAACAATGTTTTCAAAAGTTAAATGTATTTGCAAAAATCCTTATATCTCTGAAACACTAGGCGGCGCTCTGATCAAACTTCTCATGTACCTTCAGGACATGGTGTTTCTGACCCCTACCAGATTTTGTGAAGATATGTCAAATAGTTTAAAAGATATGGCAATTTATGACTAAATTAAAAATGGCGGACACGTGGTACATCCTTTCCTGGCCAAAACTGTTCAAAAGTTATTGGCCAAAATAGCCATTTTTCATATCTCATGACCTGTAGGTGGCGCTGTTCCCAACTTTGGCATGGACCCTCAGATCATGGTTCCTATGAAGCGTACCACTTTTTGTTTCGATTGATCAAAGTTTGGCCGAGCTACAGCTTCTAAATTTTGGGTCGACCTCGTTAAGTTTGCAACATCATAACTTTTTTTTTCACCAGTATGTAAATTCTGTTCAGTCATTTCTGTGAGGCTCAGTCCAAAGATCATTTAAGCAAATGTTTGGACAAAATTGGACACATTTTGAAGGAGGAGTAGGAAAAAAACTGAATACTGTACTTTTCAAAATGGCCACTACTGTAATGGGCAGAGTCTTACCGTTTTTTACGATTACTATGACAGATTTTTCAATACTTTTAACAAATTTCCTAAACTCTTAACATACCAACACACCTACAACACACAATTGGTAAAACGGTTAATTTCATGCTCAAAATCACACATTGTAAACTAAACTCCAACACTAATTTTCAAAACACAATAATACACTAAGACAATACACCATGTCTACCAAAATATTAACACATGTTCTCTTCCAACAGGAACATTTAGTCAATCATAGTACAATGTCATAAAAAAACACTAACATCAGATGGAATTACAGAAACTGTATTATTTTATGTGTCAGGTCTGCCCTTATAAAACAGACAGTATATTGTATGCAACGCATTCTCATCCTTGGGCGTCATATACTGACGCTTTTGATATTTCGTCGACATCGAACGCACATGGCACCCTTTAGCATCAATATGAGACGCACAGAGCTTTGTTCGGTTATGGGTAGGTTTAGGTCTGGTGTAGGGTTAGGGTTAGACCGCTAGGAGGCGCCTTCTGGCCCATATCTATCTGCGTCTCATATTGACGCTAAAGGGTGCCATGTGCGTTCGATGTCGACGAAATGTCAAAAGCGTCAATATATGACGCCCTATGATGAGAACGGGCTGGATCATAGATTGTGTTTTGCACTGCAGTTTCTTTTGAAGCCTCTCTACATTTTTGTTTTGTTTGTAATGTAAATGCATGCATTTTGTTGTTGTTTTTTTGCAGCAGCAGCAGCATAAATTCAATGCAACAAAATAAATTACCCTTCTTAGAGTAGCTTTATAGAATGTATGGTTTATGAAAAAAGAAGACAGAGACAGAATTGCTGCAGTAACGGCTTTAGTTGCAACAGGACATTTCTGCAAGATAACAAAAATATGCAATATAGCTGCCATTTACAGTATTACTGTATGTGAAAATACAAAATATACAAACAGAAAAGGCCATCTTCTAATCTGCCCGGTCTTCTGCATTTGTCCACAAGTTCTCATCCACATCACACCTGATATCTTCCCTGGCAAGGCATCTTGGGAAGAATATTTTACAGTAACATGCCTTATCCACCCCTGGCAGTGTTCAGCTGTGATGTCTTGGTATGCAGCATCTTTTGCATAAAGGAGGGACATTTGGTCCTGTGGATGATGGTCAAAAACCTTCCATCTCCAGCCTGAGAAAACTCCTTAATGAGGTTGAGGAAAGGGAAGGAGCAAGGAAAATGGACATCATCCTCTGATGGGCGTCAAACCAGGCTGTGACTAGAAGGGAATGGTGGAATGCCACATTGTCCCATATTTGCATAACTTCAATCAGCTGTTTCTCACTAGCAATGGAATAATGTGAAAATACAAAATATACGAACAGAAAAAGCACCAGAAGAATAAAAAAAAAGAAAAAAAAAGAGTCGTCTTCTAATTATCTATTTGCATAATTCAATCAGCTGTTTCTCAGTAACAATAGAATAAAATACAGGGGATATATTTGTGTTTCAATTCACAATTCAATTCACAATAAGCAGCTGTTTACCTTGACTTTAGCCTGTAAGGTTAGGTTTAGAACATGGTGTTATCTGTTCTGACATACAGTTAAAGCATTGGTAAATTTGGCAGTAAAAATCCATTGTTTTGGTCTTGTTTGAGCTTGTGTTTAAAAGAAGTTCAAGCATTTTAAATTTGTGTTAATTGTATGCATTTTGTGTTAAAGCAACAAGAAATGTGTTAATAGTATAGCTTACACAGACGGATGTAGTGCTAACTGTGTTAAGAGTTTTGGAAAATTGTTAAAAGTATTGAAAAATCTGTCATAGCAATCGTAAAAAACTGTAATGTAAGATATTGATTGTGATCACCATGATGAGAGGAATCAGGTGTACTAAGTACAATTTTTCTAGATCAAAGGGTTCAAAAGTTATATTCAATGTTGACGTTTTGAACTGGTGGTGGCACTATAGAGTTGGTCCTAGAGTCTCAAAAATTGGTAAAATTACTATTCATTACAATCAGTACAAGTGTACCAAATTTCATAATTTTCCTATGTTCCGTTGATAGGGCTGCCATTGACTCCCATTCAGGAAAAATAATAAGAAGAAAACTAACAGATACAATAGGGGCTATCCCCTTCGGGGCTTGGCCCCTAATAAAGTGTAACCAAAAATCTAAGTCTATGGAATGTCCCCCATTTAGATAGCTAAGTGTGTGTGTGTGTGTGTGTGTGTGTGTGTGTGTGTGTGTGTGTGTGTGTGTGTGTGTGTGTGTGTGTGTGTGTGTGTGTGTGTGTGTGTGTGTGTGTGTGTGTGTGTGTGTGTGTGTGTGTGTGTGTGTGTGTGTGTGTGTGTGTGTGTGTGTGTGTGTGTGTGTGTGTGTCTGTCTGGTGCTATTAGTCTGCATTAGTCTCAGGAACAGCTGAGCAGGAGTTGATTATTATTTTTATTTTTTTTTCATCTTGGCCTTATGGGCGTCCTCTCTCTCTCTCTCTCTCTCTCTCTCTCTCTCTCTCTCTCTCTCTCAAAGTCACCCTGGTGGTATATTCCAGGTGTGCCACTGGCAGGTCTGACGGAGTCACAAGGTGTCCCTCAGCCCCCACGACCACACCAGCTGCTCCAATCACTCTGATTAGCCCGAGTTTGTGTCTCAGAGCCACTGGAGAGGACAGGGCACCTCTGGGTCTGGGGCACTCTTTATAGACACACTGAATCAACAGAGACAACAGATATCTATCTTCAAATAGCTTATGACAAAATTCAAACATGGCAGTGTATTCAGGAGATTTCAGCCAACCAGATTGCTTATTGAATTCAGAGCCCACATTATCTTGTTATATTTTTTTTTTTCATTGAGGCTTGAAATGTGTGAAATAAGGTATCTAACAAAATCAAATCTAAAACTATGTCATAAATATTTAAATACAATTCCGTCTTCACATCAGAATTCTGCTGAAATACCAGTAATCCTTGAGGCAATCATTACAAGCCTAAGAGATAAAAAAACAAAGATGAAACAACACTCTTGTTTTATCCACCAGAACACTTTAAATGCATGCTTTTCCTCTTTTTCCTTTTGCCAGAGTGCATGCAGATTGGATCCGTTCCTGGGCCAGCTTGCCACCTGAATCGGTAATCTGTTCTGGCGTCAAGGGAAGTCGTTGCTCTCTCTTCAAGCTGACCTCGTGTCAGCCGGGATGACAGTAAATTGAGATAAGTTCTAAAACTCTCACTAAGGTCTAAGACTTGTTGAACGATTCCCCCAAGAACAGCGGAACTTATGACATCCAACATATCTCAGGTTTTCTACAGGTTTGAAGATAAAACTTGTCATTGATTAAAAAAGTTCCTCTCGTTGTCCCCATCTCTCTTGGGACGTCCCTGTAATTTTCTGCAAACCATGATGCACTAAAGGACAGCCCAGGAGATTATAATAACGGCACCTTCAGACTGATGCTCAAGCAAAACAAACCAAGATCTGCCTGCAAAAATGACCCATATACAACCAATGAATTTATTTATTTAAAGTTAACAATAACCTCACATTTTCATGCAATATTTTATGAAGTGACGACCTTAACACATCAAATGCTTTGTCTCTGTATTGCTTTCACATTAATTAAAAATAATTAAAATGTCCCTGATACATTTAGCATACCAGTTATTTTATTAATTTATTTATTTTGCTTGACGATTTTTTTCTTTTTCTTTTTTTAACATCAGTGCAAGGTGTGCAAAAGATAAAAACCAAAATGAGCAATTATTATTATTATTATCATTATCATCATTCATACAATTAATGACAACAACAATAATAAACACTGGTTTCTTGTCATTTGTGTTATCAATGTAGACGGTCGTATGTTTTTTAAATGATATACAGTACATAATATCATCAAAATTATATATATATATATATATATATATATATACATACATATATATATATATTTTTTACAATAATATTCTCAAATGCTAAAACAAATTCATTAAAAATTGCTTACAAATTGTCACGTGTTTAGTGTGTTTTGATTCATGTTGTTATTCAGTTGTAGTTTTTGCTGTCAGTTTGTATATTGGTTCGGTTCCCCTGTTTGTTACTATGGTTACTGATTTGATTTGAGTTTCTGTTCAGGTGTGTCTTGTAAATTATCTCAGATCCATCCCGATCTCACGGCAATTCGTACGTATTTTACGAGGTGGCTAACTCCTCACTCGTACGAATTCGTAAGTTTTTTGCTAAATCGTACATATTTTAGGAGTTGCCCAATTCGTATGAATTCGTACGAATGACTTACCCCTGACCCCGCCCCTAAACCTACCCATCACGTGGGTTTAGACAAATCGTACAAATTTGTACGAGTGAGGTCGTACGAATTTTTACGAATTAGCCACCTTTTAATCACTCGTACGAATTTGTGCGAATTGGTCGTGAGATAGCGTTGGTGTATTTAGTCCTGTGTTTTCCTCAGTTCTTGGTCTATCCTTGTCCATACCATGTTGGTTTTTCTGTTCCAGAATCTCTTCAGTGTTTTGTGAAGTTTGAGCTGCTGCATCTAGATCCTGCCAACTTTCCATTGTGCTGCGACCATGACACATTATGCTTACATATAAATTTCTTTACGGTGCTTTCATTCCTTGTTTGAATCCAGCAAAGTTGTGAGGAAGTTACACTAAGATTTAACATTTTGGTTGCTACATAATTCATATTCTTTAATTTGTCATTTCATAGTTTTGATGGCTTTACTGTTATTCTCAAATGTGGGAAAATATAATAATGAACAACAGTTAAGTGAGTTCAAACTTTGAAGGATACAAAATATGCGATCCATGATACAGATGATGCCTCTGACAGTTCGCCAACAACAGGCCTCACCCCAGTATGTGAACCCCAGCATAGGTGTTGCTGCGCGGGCGCTTGCACGTCTTCATAGATAAGAGCCGAGTATAAATGAGGCAGAAAAAGAAGCAGATAGAAGAGACGAAAGAAGCACATCTTTGAATAATGAGATCATCATAATGACCGATTCCTCTGCACGAAGCGGAGCTTCATACTGACCTAACAAACAGCACTGATACAGTAATTAACGTCAGATTGGGAGAGAAGCACTTGAAAAGGGGCTTTTAACGAGTCTTGCTGTGCAGGCAGCCGAAAGGTCCTCTTGACAAAGAGCAAAGCTGACAGTAATTAAGTGTGCATTGCTGGCAAAGACAAGGCCACCGCTCTCTGAACATTTCATCTAAAAACAACAGTGAGCCGTCCTTTAGTGTTAAAGATGTGTATGCGTGTGTGTGCTGGTTTAAATTGCTAGTTGCTGCTTAGTGCCAGAATGTCTGTTTGTAATTCAGCTGTACAATCAGTAAATGACTTTACGGAACTCCAGGTGATGTCTACAGGAAGGATGCGCTGACTAAAACAGAAATATAACTCTATCATTTCAGCCAGGTGGCCATTTCTTTTCTCTGAAACATGTAATCTCCACCTGATTTCCCTCTTGTGGGACTAGAGCTAGATCAGCCATGTGTAATAGTTTCTATGTAGCCTCTACCTCCTTTGTTCATGATTAAAAAAAGATGGACGATGCACCTTCACTCTCTTTCACTGAAGTAAGTGAAGCCGCCATTGTCCCAATATGGGACTGACATCTTAAGTCTCGAGTCTGCGCAGTAGTGAACTTGACTCATTGGCCCCTATTTTAACAATCTAAGTGCCTGGTCTAAAGCGCATGGCGCACGTGCACTTAAGGCACTTTGCTAGTTTAACGATGGGAAAAACGTTTCTCCCATTCCCTTTAAAAGCCAGTTGCACTCGTGCCATGGTGGATTCGCTATTTACATGATGGAATTTGCAAGCAGAAAGACTGAACGCTTCTCTAGCAAGAAAACGGATCTGCTCGTGCACAAAGTTAAAGCCCAAGCAGACCATCTACAGGACAAGCCGGATTCCACCATATCTTTATGTACACAATATTAATCTTTTACATTGTAATCCTTTTATTTTTAATATTTGCCATGTTTGTGTGCTGTTGCGCGTCCCTGTGTGTGTGTAATAAGCAGAGTGTACGCACGTTGTGCACCCGCCTATAGGCGCACATTACTAACGCACACTTTGAATAATTTTTTTTTTTATCTTTCAGTTGTCTCAAAATAGCAACGCGTCAACAATACACCTGAACACAACTCGTTTTCAGACCAGCACGCTCATGGGCGCACAAATGGGCCCAAATGCATTTGCTATTTAAACAACGTGGCGCAGGACGTGAAAATGATAACTGCGTCGGGCTGAAAGTAGCAAAAACACTTGCGTCGTGCCTGGCGCTGCATTGCGCCGGGTGTATGATAGGGCCCATAATGTCTGTGTGAAATAAACATTTATGGAAATGTAGAAATTAAAGTTAAAGCTCCAATCTCCTCCTTCCGAAGATCCAGAAAAAAGTCTGTTGGCGCCTCAGTGACTACTTCACTCAGAGAAGCTGTCAATCTCAGCAGTCAATCATGACATGATTTTATTTAAAGAACGAACACTTGAGCTAACATCAGTGTGATAAAAACTGCCTAAAATGACAGAATACCCATATTTGATAAATTTGAAGTGTAATTTGATTGTTTAGTTTGTCTCACGTCCCATTACATTACATAGAGAGGGTGGGGTTTATGAACTATACTGCATCCAGCACCTGGGGGCGATCAACACACTTTGGCTTCACTTTTCAGGACTCGTGTTACAGCCTCGTTGTTTTTTAATGTATAAAATATTTATCTACTCTTTGCATTTTTTAGCTGTGGACACTAGCGTTTTGGCACTGTTCATATGCATAAAAGATCTTACACACTATGCAGCAGCGCTATGTATTTGGTCTTTTCGAGTTAAAATTCTCTCCCACTCTCTCCACTGATGATGCTTTGGAAAATACTGCCTACAGTGAATCCGGTGGGTCTATGTTCACCTTGACTGGTGGAATATGAAATAGTCAGTACCTATTCATACTGTGATGATATCATTCATTCTTTTATTTGTATGTTCTTGGCATAAACACAAACCAAGGCAAGATCTATTGGCCTTGTGACACTATCCAAAAACTATATACTGTAGCAACACTAGCAACCAACCAAAGCACTCAAGCAACCATGTGTGTAAACAAAATCATATCTAAAAGCCCAAACAAGCCAAACCTACATCAAATTAACTAGCAGCGACAAAAATCAGCACTTACCTGTTATTTTACCATAACATTTGTGTATCATTTTGCTCAGATAAGATAAAGGAAAAAGAGACGAGTTGCATGCATCTGCCCTCTTCACTTTATTGTTTGCTTGCCTCTGTCACTTCCGTTTTTTCTTCTTGTGCACTTTTTAGTTAAGCTGAACAGCCAATCAGAGCCAATATCTCTCACCGACAGGCTCCACCTCTGATACAACATGCTCAATTATCCAAAAAGCTGCCAACAAAGGTCTGACAATTGCCAAAAACGAAGAAGAGAGATGCTCAACTTAACGTGTATGTGATTCCATAACCAGATTATTTAACCAATAAGACTGCCTTAAATTTTCAGGACTGTTTTTGACAATTTTGTAAACTTGTGCTGTGTGAAAGGAACTGCAGTCAAACCGGGGTGCGTTTCCCGATAAACGACATAACTCGCTGCTTCACTATCATAGTACGATGTATCGTTGAAGAAATCAACTAGCTAGTCACGACTGTTTCCCGAAACCGTACTGTCGCAAAGTGGTCGTTCAACCACGTTGGTTTATGATGTCACGCATGTGGTGGAGTAATCATTTCTTTTGATGAATCTGTTTGAGATCGAATTAACGCTAGATGTTTTGCTGTAAATTACAGACATGGCATCTGAGGACTATTTCTCATTTTCCTCAGTTATTTTGCTTTATTTCCAGATTCAATCATAAGCTCATTCTTACGTAATAGAGCTCGTACGCACATGCGCACTCTTCAAAAACAGTGCTTTAAATCTCTTGACAATCTAAAAGATGTAAATTACATTTGTATGCATTCTAAATAAAAGACACAGGTTGTACTGAATGTCAGCTTGCTTATTTTGCTCAAGATAAGGATTTATTAAGTCCACATGTCATGCAAACTAGAAACTATGCTTCTAACCACAGTCTTTCCATTGTTATGAAAATCATCTTGACTTTTTTAATCCCTTTTTTAATCATATGGTTACAGGTGTTATTTACAGAAAATAAAAGCCGCTTGACTTTAGTTTTTTATTCACACCACCATTCGAGTCACACCAATTAGTAAATACAACTATCAATAATGAACACTGACTGTGTGAATGTAGTCTTTGACATTCTGGTTCCTAGATATAGATGCTCAACCTAAGTCTATGTTTTTTTTTGTTTTGTTTTTTTTACATGTTTTATCATCTACCAATTGAAAATCGTAAATCCATTCACAACGAGTACAAAAGAAAGTACAATATGACACTCAAAACAATATGACAATTTCCAGCGGGGTATCACTCTTGTTATCTGTAGACTTAACTGCCAGCAGCTTCAGGAAAGTTATTAGAGGCTGGGTGTGTCTTGGTTATCACTACCGTGTTCTGGGTCCCAGACCTCTATGGCTTTTAAACTGCACCAGAGCTTTTATGAGTGTCTCACTAAGGACAGTCAGAATCTCATCAGTCCAGACAGAGTACCCGAGATGGAATCCGCTGATAAGTTTTATAGCCCTTCCCTAAGGATATGGCCCCAGAAAATCCGACAAGAGGAGGGCAGAGACAAACGTGGGGTGATTTCTTTTCTCCAGAAATTGACAAAATAGACCTCATCCTAAAGTTTTTCTGTGGAGCAACAAGACTTAATCAAATTGCGGGCAGTTAATGTATTCAGAGGGATACATTTTACTTGCCGAATGAGAGAATAGACCCATTGTGCTCAAAATTTGGGCTCAGATTGTCATATTCATTCCCCTTCGAATTTGCTTTGGGAAATGGTGAATGGATTATGCTTTATTTGGCAATCTTTATCTGGCATTCAGTACATCTGAATAAAAAAAAAAAGGACAAAATGGACTACAGCATAATAGAGCGCCCAAATCAGTTGCTAGGTTTGCCAGTTTGCATTTAACATTTTCTATTCAGCTCATTTTTATGGAACTATTCAGAGGCATTTAACCAGGCTTTTATGTTGGAAAAAAAGTCATGTTTGCAGTCATGGTTTGAGCTCTTACAGCTTTAGATTTTTTTTTACCACAGAAGGCAGCTATAAGCCTTTGCTATAGGCATATATATATAGGCATATATATATATATATATATATATATATATATATATATATATATATATATATATATATATATATATATATATATATTTTTTTTTTTTTTTTTTTTTTTTTTTTGCGGTGCACTTTGTTTCTGTGGTAACAGTGATTGTTCTGTCTCAGTAGCCTTTTAATAAAATACAAGGTCACCTACACATTATTCTTCATCTCGTTGTTTTACTTTTTATATATAAATGGAACATTTCGGTACATCAGTATGTATAGTATCACTATATGTTTATGATGCTTTGAATTGTTTGGTCTGTATGTAAAAAAAAAAAAAAAAAAAAAAAATCCTAAAATTCTGGAAATCCAATCCTGTCTAATACATGACAACAGTGACACCACTGGATGAGATATGGCTATGAATTTATAACATATTATTTTTAAATGTAATCCACAGGGCTTTGTATGTACATTAAATATATTATTTACTCCAATCCAGTGTGAAAATATCTCCTCAAATGACATGCAGGGCACAAGTAATAAATATGATCCCCAAATCCATAAATGTATGGATATATGAAGGCCCTTAAAAGCACAATGGACACTCTGTCATGGAAATTGACAAATAGTATATTCATCATTGTGTTGATTTCTAATGAGCTCATGTAGGGGAGACTGGGGACATATATTTTGCTTCATAACTCACAGCCTATTACAAATATTCCTGGCATATTTTGATATCAGAAATATTCAGGTGCCTAAAATGACTGTTCCACTACTATATTTACAACCAGAAAGACTTGATTATATTGAATTTAATAGTCATGGCTGGAGAGAATTTTGGGTGGCAAAAATTAATGATATGAAACCCTTTTATAAAACGTATGTCTACTAAAGTAACTGCTTTTATATGTATTATTGCTTTTTATATGCATTAATATTGCAGCATAGTTTCATTTGTATGAATAATTTAGCTGTCAAGAATAGTGATTGAAGAAAAAGTATAAGTTGGACCTTGAGTACATTAAAATTGCATGACTGAATTGAAAGAAAAAAAAGAAATCTTAAAAAATCCATAATGAACATGTTTAATCAAAGTTGCTTTTGACTCCTGATCAATAGGCCTATATATTTTTTTCAAAAGGATTTAACTTATTTCTTATTATTTGAATCATATTCATAAATAGTGGTGTGTGTGTGTGTGTGTGTGTGTGTGTGTGTGTGTGTGTGTGTGTGTGTGTGTGTGTGTGTGTGTGTGTGTGTGTGTGTGTGTGTGTGTGTGTGTTGTCGTCGTCGTCGCTGGATTCCTTTTGACACTAATTGATCTGGCAACAGTGGTTTATCATGTTTGTTTGCTTTTTTTTTTTTTTTTTTTTATTCATTTAAAACTATCCAGACACATTTAGAGCCTTAGACTTTAGACATCAGAAAAGAGCAAACACACGTCTGAGAAAATGGTGCACGGCAACATTTGCTACTGGTCAGTAACGTTTTTAAGGAAGCAAAGGGTCGACTGCCTTTAGTTACAACTGTTACTTAAATTTAAATGTAAGATGTATTTAAAGCCAGCCATGATGAGTACACTCAGTTGTTAATTTTAGTAGTGAACATATTGACACACTTTAACAGGATGTTCTCAATTTCCTCTTTGGTGAACGTATCAGCATGTCTCGCATCTGCTGGTAAGCTTTATGTTACAGTTGTCTCATCATCTTAAACTGATTTTCTGACGGTTTCTGAATAGACATCCAAACGCAAATACAAGATGATAACATAAGACCCGTTTCCAACAGGTGGCCTTTGCTATCTCTGTCTTTCTCTTCTTAAATGTGGTGTCTGGACAAGATTTAAAGAGCTATCCGAGGGAACTGTGAAAGGTAGATTAGGTTTGTTACTCTGTGAGCAATCATTCTCCTTTCCCTTTCTCTCATAGACAGCTAATCAGCACCTTCAATTACCCAAATAAATGAATCTGCTCTCTTTCTAGCCAGCATGAATTAAAGTTCACCATCCAGTCTCAGCAAAATAAAGACCGCTCTAATTAGCTTCTGCACTTCATTTTAACTGTCAGAGCAGTTGAAGATTCAGGTCTATCTGTTTATCCAAATCATGTGATGCAGCATGACAGTTTAACAGGAAATGCTGTGTTTCAATTGCCTATACGCATCCTGTCGATAAACAACAGTGTACAAAATGATTTCATTTTGTTTAAAATATATTTGTTGTACTTTTTTTTTTTAAGTTTTTTTTGCAAAAAAGAGTTCAAATCAAGTCAAATCAAATCGAGCAAAAAAGAGCAAAAGAAGACACTTTTTTAGTGATCTAGAAACTTTATGATCACATTATGATTGGCTATTGCGCTGTTCACACGATAAATCCTATCTCTTTTAGTTCCGCATTTGCAAAATAGTCTGAATTAATAAATAATGTCATTAATGGGAAGACTCACACGGCAACAATGTACTAAAAACGTAAACGTTTTTCCTTTGAGCTTTTATCCATTATCCACGATAATGACTAAAAATACTGTATTCTGCTGCCAGGCCAGTAGTTGGCGATGTCACTTTCTAAAGAAACACTAGGGGCCCTATTTTAACGATCTGAAACGCAAGTGTCAAAGCGCAAAGCGCAAGTAACTTTGTGGGCGGGTCTTGGCGCTGTTGCTATTTTCCCGGCGGGATAAATGACTCTTGCGCCAGGCGCAAATCTAAAATGGGTTGGTCTGAAGTAGCTTCATTATTCATAGGTGTGGTTTGGGCGTAACGTTAAATAAACCAATCAGAGCGTCATCTCACATTCCCTTTAAGAGCAGGCGCGCTTGTTCTAAAGCGGATTCCTATCATAACGGCGGATTTGCCAGACGCACGCCAGGAGCGGTTCACAGCCAAGGAGAGCAACGCTCTCGTCAGGGACGTTGGGGATGGAGAAACCCACCCAAATTAACTTCGGTTAAAAAGGCGTATGATAATTTGGGTAAATGTGTAAGCTAGATGTATGCTTTTATAATAAATTGTCTATCTATCTATCTATCTATCTATCTATCTATCTATCTATCTATCTATCTATCTATCTATCTATCTATCTATCTATCTATCGTAATAATGTATGATTTGCAAAAATGAAAACTGCTGCTTCTGTGTAGATGAGAGAATCAAAGTGTATGCGTGTTGTGCACACGCTACATTGATTATGGCCAAGCATGCGCCCTTAAAATAGCATATGAATAACATGCGCAACGCGCCACTGACTTTAAACAATTTTTTCCTGGTTAGTGGCGCAACTGTTTTCTAAATCCTGTAAAATAGCATGAAGGAACGTTTGCGCCGGAACACGCCTCCTTTTTTGCGCTGAACCGCCCTGGGAGCGCAAGTTCATTCCCTAGTTTAGCAACGTGTTTCTGTGGAGGGAAAAGCGCGCTTTGCGCGGGTGCAAAATAGGAATGATAGATGCGTCGGTGTACAAAGTCAATTGCGCTGGGTGCAAGATGGGTGCAAGATGCGCTTTGCTGACGAGACGTGACGAGACATGATATTGAGTTCACAAGAATGAGACAAGACAAGATTTTTACACAGTATTTTTAAGAAACCATAATTATGAAATAGAATATGCTGTCAAAATGAATGACTAGACAAAAATAGTCTGCAGATGCATTTGAAATGTTTCAGCTAATCATTTTGCAATGAATGTCATTTCAGGTCTACTTTCTGAGTATGAATTATCAAATGCAGTAAAAGACAAAAAAGCACTGTAAAGAGGTTTGCCACAAACTCAACTGACTGCATGACTTCTCTCCAGTATGATTTCACACGAGTCTCGTCAGACCTCACTGTACATGATTTATGAGCTTCTGCAGCTTTTGACCTCCTAACTAAACTCCTTTCCCTAAATTGATCATAGAAATAAGAAACGAGTAACACAGTTTTCTCTTATTCTTATTAAGTGCAAACAAAAAGTGCAACCTTAATTAAAAGTACTCTCTTAACATTCAAAGTGCAAATAGAGCGTTTGAATGTGCGCTCGCGTTTTACTTTCGATTTCGCTATCATGCATACTCTTGAATAGGGAGCGGGCATTTTACAAGATAAGACATTTGTCGGACGCTTAGGCTCTGTTGTGCAACGAATCCTCCGCCATGGTCTTGTTAGTCATCTCGTCACGTGATCAGTGAACTCGTTCCTGCTGCACTACGTACGACTCTGCAGCTTGTGTTGGATGAGTTGGATGGAATTGAAGCGACCGTTATCCAACTGAATTAAACGGTTTTTATTTCTATAAAAAGCAAAAAGACAGTGGAGGCGAAATGTAAACGTAGAGGTTGCATATTCTATCCTAACTTTACCCTCACAATCTGTCATGGCAATATCACGAGAAAGCTTTTTACCCGCGATGAGAAATCTCGTCACATTTTAATCTTGCGAGATCACGTGGTACGAGATCTCTTCACACCCCTACTACGCACCTATACCTTATGTAGCCCCGCCCCTTTTCAGCGCTGCGCTCGTTGTATTTTGTCTTCCGGTCATTTTCACAGCGATTTACAATCCTCATGCTAACTTTCGTTAACTTTACATTAAGTAAATCCACTTCAAAAGCTAATTACTCCTGGACAGCAATGCCATAGAGATATACAGAGCGACTGCAAAAACGAAAGTTCAAAGACAATATTCTAAAGATGGCTGCGCGACTGTTTCTCTGGTACATAAGGTCTATAGACTGAAAACATAATCCGCATACGCATGATGTCACCGTTTTCACAAATTCGCGTTTGGTAGTTTACATGGAGACAATAACAATGTCGTTTTCAAAAAACTTGCACTTTAAAGCCGTTTTCAATTGTTTGCGTTTCCTGGTCTCCAAAGGGTGTTAAATTAACGGCCAAAATACATAAAAGTTTTCCGTTTTTAGTAGAAAATGTAGTTGTGTAAACGTTTAGCAGTCTGTGACCATCATGACACCAGCAGTGTTCACCGAGCTTTGATGACTAATGATTCGAAAACAAGTCTTTCCCTGCCATTGACAGAATTTTCCTGTTTTCCATGTTTTCACTTATATACGGTAGGGGGCGCTATGAAACATCTTCTGAAAGAGTACAGAATCTTTGGATCAAAACACAGGCGAAGAAGAAGCAGAATCAAGCTATAGAGATGCATATGTTAAATAACGTGATTATCAACATTAAACAGCATATAAATCAAAACTGCCTAATGTTACAGAATGAAACGTCGACCCAAGACGAGCCACAGGACTGTGAAGCTTTGGGGGTGTTGATGGACTCGATCTACTCCATCTGTGTTTTGATCATCGTTCTGAATCTGATCTGGTTGTAGTCTTTGACAAAAACATGTTTTTCCTCTGCTTTTTGCTCAAAATGATGTTGTTTTTTATTAAACTTACCCACATTCAAGTGCTGATAAAAAATAATGCATTAAGCTAGAATAAAACAGTTTTTTTGTTTAAAACCAGAGGCGCTGTTCTTTCTTTTGTTGTATTGCATGTTCAGATATTCATACAACAAAATATTCTGAAGACCATTACATTTTTGTGAAATTGATCAAAAATGCTGGCAGTGACAGGCACCTTTTTTTAAAGGTCCCATGACATGCTACTTTTTGTAGGCTTTAATATAGGCCTTAGTGGTCCCTAGTACTGTATCTGAAATCTCTTTCCAAAAATTCAGCCTCGGTGCAGAATTATAGCCACTACAAGCCAGTCCCAGAATGAGCTTCCTTCAGACAGGCCGTTTCGGTGTCTGTAGCTTTAAATGCTAATGAGGAGGAGAAAGGCGGTGCAAGGTGGAGGGTGGGTGTGGCCTTGACCATCTTGCGCAACGGTACCGTGGCGTGCATGTTTACGTTGGATATAGCAATGGCACGAAGACACGCAGTCTTTCAAGCATTTCAGTTTGACCCAGAATCTGATCCGGATGGAGAAGCAACGGATAAAGAAGTTGCAACTCAGCGGCTCCAGCAGGACGTTTCCGAATGGTTTAAAATATTATGTCTGGATACGGTACTTTATTCGGATGGTTTACAGTTAGTATCATGTAGCTAACGCTAACCTACTGTTGCCTTTTCATGAGAGATCCGTAACGTCTGTATTTATCTTATTACAATTACATCAAGCTCTGCGATCTTGAAATGCGGATTTCGCGCGTGCCATATAACCAACAGGAAAACGGTTATCCAAATAACAGAGAAGTGTAACTTACAACACTCGCGTTACAGTGTGTGTATTCACACACATAAACTGCATAGCTGCATAGCTAATGTTACAGCCACATTCTACGTGTAACAATCTAGGTAACCATAAACAGTAAAGCAACACACTTATATATCATTAGTTGACTTACTTGTCCGAGGTGTGTAGCTGAGCCAAAGAGAGTAATCCAGACTTTAGTTTCAGACGTTCAGCAAGCCCAGCTCTGTATTAACCCTTCGGTGTTCATTTGTACATCCAATTATTGAGCAATTGTTATGCTTCGCTCGCTCAAAAGCCATGATATCTCTCGTGGACAAACTAAAATAGCGCGCGCGTTCCTACTTCCTGGCGCATTTTTTCATGGGCGGAAAATATTTTCTGGGCGGGCAAAGCAGAGACAGGGGAGGTAACATTTCCTCCTTATGACGTCATAAAGAGGAGATTCAAGATCAGCGCGTATGAGCCTCCATTGTCTCAAAGGCAGAGAAAGATAGCAAAAGCTCGATTTACACCGATTGAAATTTCTAGAAACTTGGGGACCATATACAGGCTAGGGGAACTCATATTAATGTTAAAAAACCTCAGAAAGTGAACATTTCATGTCATGGGACCTTTAAATGCTATGTGGGGTAAAGAGTTAAAAAAGAATGACTGAACTTTAAAGGGTCATGAAACCCCCCTCTTTTAGCTCAAGTCTAGCTCACAATCTTTTTGAAAAATGCAACTTAAATGGGCGTGGATGTTTGTGAGAACAAGGGAGGAGAGTGGGTGTGTTATGGCATGGCAGGGGAGGGGGGAGGGGGGGGGAGGGGGAGGGGGAGGGGGGCTGTCATCGCCAGTGGCAGTGACTGTCACTAAAAATCAGAGGTAAAACGTGAGGAAATGCTAGATTTTTTTTTATAGCTGACAAAGTTAAAGTCTAATGAAATACACTGACACCTTATTTTTGTCCTTTCAAAAGTAACTGAATGCACTGCTACATAAATTAGCCTACAGTAATCATAGTTGTATTTAAAACATATAAATGTACATGTATATGTATAATTATGTCATTATAAAATATATATTTGTTTATATAAACACTATAAATGCATATATTTAAAAATAATAAATTTTCCGCTTAAAAAAAAAAAAGTTCCGTGCATAGCCTAGATCTACGCGCCCCCTAAACCCACATAATAAAGATGGACAGTGACATAGAAATTTGCACAAATTAAGCATGCGTTCCATACAATTGAGGTATAATCGAAATATCTAAATTTTAATAACGAGTGATTATTTAAAGGTCCCGTTCTTCGTGATCCCATGTTTCAAACTTTAGTTAGTGTGTAATGTTGTTGTTAGAGTATAAATAATATCTGTAAAATTATAAAGCTCAAAGTTCAATGCCAAGCGAGATATTTTATTTAACAGAAGTTGACTACATCGAACGACCCGTTTGGACTACATCCCTCTACTTCCTTCTTTAATGATGTCACTAGAACAGTTTTTTGACTAACCTCCGCCCACAGGAATGCTCCCTCAACTCTACCGAAATTAATGTACTTGCGCACTTCTTATAACTTACTGTGTTTACTCAGCTCTTACAGTGATTTTCTGAAGTAAAACTGACGCTTTATCTTTTGTGTGATGTACAATAAACTTTATTAAACTCATCAGTATATGTTTGATCATCATTCAGACAGCAGACTTGTAGGCTATTAATAAATAATGGATACATACAAGCAGATGACAAACACGTTATAATAACTGTAATTAAACTACTAAACTATACCTGTTTCATCTCTATACAGCACTCTGACTCTGTAGGCATTATTGTCCGACTCGAACTGAACACCGTTACTGAGAGTTTCTGATATTATCATCATTCCGTGAGATGAAATTGTCCTGAGAGACTGAGTGCGAGCTCATGAAGCTCCGCCCCCTGTGTCGTCCAGCAGCAGCTTATTTGCATTTAAAGGGCACACACTAAAACAGCGCGTTTTTCTGAGCCCCAAAAAATGACAATTTAAACATGCTGTAAAAAATGATCTGTTCGGTATTTTGAGCTGAAACTTCACATACACACTCTGGGGACATCAGAGACTTATTTTACATCTTGTGAAAAGGGGCATAATACCGGACCTTTAACAAAAGGCAAGTAAAACGGTCAGGGTTACATTTTAGCCACACACACACACACGTCTGAAGCGATAGAAAAGTCCTCTAGACCGCATCACTCGTAAGACGAAACCTGCATTGGTGTACAAGGCCAAAGTCCACCATTCTACAGTTGAAAGGTTGCTACACACACAGTTTAGATGTGTCCGTGGTTTATGGCCAGCCAACCAATCGCCCGCAGTCAGAATCTAGCCCTGGCAGCTTTGCGGGGAAAGATGCACTGGAACTTTTGAACCACGAAAACAAACACGTGTCCCATCATTGCCTCTCTCATCTACTACGGGATATCACAGTTTGACATGTCTGTCATTGGAAAGATCCACGTGGTGTCATGAATAATTAAGAGAAAGTGTCTTCTCATTGGATAAGAAAACTCAGTTACATGAATAATTATGAGACACTGATGAGTCATCAAAGTACTATAGTGCTCTGCACGATGACACGATGAAGATTTTAAACCCGGAAGATGAAAATAGCGGAAAAAAACTAAAATTTAACCATTTTCCCCCTACTATTAAATCTAACAGATGCTAATATTGTCTTCAATGGTGTTCAACACACATATCTCTGTTAAAATCTCAGAAAAGGTGGTTTAGGATTTCATGACCCTTTAATTAACAAATAAAATATGAAATTAGTTATGCATTGTTATAGTTATTATTTTGGAATAAATGAGAAAAATGAGAAAACTTGATGAGAAATATACTTCTTTAGTGAATAAGAATATATGATAGAAAAATTGATAGTGTAAGGACTGTTTATTTAACCTGAATTTTTATTTTATTTTTTAGAACGATACAACAACACCTAGATATAACATCTACTTTAATATGTTAAATATTCAACTAAATTATTTTAATTCCATATTATAAATGTGCTCTCCAATTTTTGGATTTCTGTCCGGATAATGATGAAGAAATAGATAAGCATGTCATTGTTGTTTATTTGTTGGTAGTCTGGCACTGTGGGAGTGTCACTGAAATGGGAACAAATGCAGTACATCAAATTCAGGGACTGTATGGTGTAATCTCTCTCCCCTGATGCAATGCGAAAATCGAACTCCTGCCACAACTGGGGATTAGCCAAGGCCAAGAGAAAATAATGATAATAATTACAATTATTGATCTCTTGTACCATGTGTGCAAATGGAGTAAACCAGGGTCTATGCTGCTCATTCTCCTTCCTCTAGTGAGAGTTTGCAGCTTTGGTGGGATAGATAATACACTACTTTAACCATTAGATGTCACACTTGAAAACATTTGATAAACACTTAAAAGGAGAAAGAGAGAAAGAGAAACCAAGAGCAGTGACTTGGTTAGCCAGACTTTTCACTGTTGGCATAAAGTCTGGTTCACACTGTAAATTAACCATAAAGAAAAGAAAATCTGACATTTATCTGACAGATAAATGTTTTGTTTTAATGTGTTATTTACGTCTTTTGTACGTTTGGATGTACACTGAAACAATATGGATGTGCTAACAGCATGAAAACATAAGTATTTACATATTTACAGGTGTTTATTTATTTAACCATAATAATGTCAAATTAGGTAAATATATTATGAATATGTGGTGGTATTAAACATTTAATTAATCTCATTGATTAAATACAATACAATCATGAATTTAGCATTATGTGATACTAAAATGATCCAAATTTATATAGTCTGTGCAGCACGACTTGTGTATGCTGTGTAATGGGTAACATAAACAAAGAGTTGCTATAACCAACATATAGATACCAATGTGGAAATAACTGCATCATTCAAAAATTTGACTGATCATAAGCAGCAAAGCATAGCATTTCTGGTATTGAATTCTCAAGTAAAACAATATAGAGATTCTTCACAGATATTCACACAAAAACACTGCATGCATATCAAGACCAAAACAATAAGCTGATTAATAACAACAGCGCAACCATTTTGTCAACATAACAAGTGCTTTAGGTTAAGTTTGATGTGAAACTGTGATCCAATAACAGAAACCGGAGTGAGGAATGAGTTTGGTGGTTTCAAGCCTGGACAGAGCTTCACATTAAAAGACATATTCATTCAGTCAGTCATGCAGAGACATGTTTTATAGACAGCAAATGCCCATCTTCCTCTGTATGTCTCTTTCTTTGTCGCCAATGACTTGGAGTTGCTGAAATTTGAACGTCACAGTGCTACAAACTGAAAAATTGAGTCCCGTCTGTGTAAGTCTGGTTTGGTTCAATAGACTGAAAAATCAGTCGCTCAAACAAGTGAATGAGTGAATGGATGAAGGAATAGTTGAATGACATCAAGTAGAAACAAACGAGTAAATGAATAGATCAAAATCATTAATATGTTTATATATTGTACTTTAAACAAAGAGCAAACTAATGAAGACAAGGTGTTGCATGACGTTCTCAGCTCTGTCAAAATATAAGTCCACTTCTAACGCTTGTCAGCCAAACAGTAAAACTTACCGGCCGATGTGATAATTAAAAAAGGGGCAAATATCAGTCAACCACAATTATTTTGAATCATTTTTAAATAGACAGTAACAATTGACCTTTGTACATGAAAATATATAAACGGGTAGCTGGGATATTATCATATTTGTGGATCTTTGGCATCAAACGCAAAATTTAAATATGTGGGTGTCATTCAAACATGGTAGGCTGAATATTGCAGTATAGTCCTTAGGTTTAGAGGTTTGTTCACATCCATACCTTGCTGTATTAGGAAAATTCATGTCTTATTAAGCACCACACTGAAAAAAGTCATGACAACATATTTTTGCATTGCTTATCAAAATAAGTTAAGCAATTTTCAACTTTTTTATAAGTTATACAAGATTCAAATCATCTTTGTAAGTTAATGTAATATGACTTAAACATCCAAGTTGATTGAACTTAAAAATTTAAGGCAGCAACTTTTTTTTACAGTGCAGTAATAATCGAAAGAGACAAACAAATGAGAGATAGTTTAGACTTCATGGCAATCTATTTGCCATTTTGCAGGAGGATTTCTTTCAAATCTTATTTCCTGCTCAGATTAATGTGGTTGAGGAAATCTGTGCTTTCCAAACGCGCCTGACCTTTCTCTGATGAGCTAGCTGTGGTAGCCCACTGTTTTCCGGTGCTTCCGACGAGGCGAGAGGAACGCGCACTGATCCATAATTTAGAGAGCAGACCAAAAATCAGACGAGATGGACTGCTTTGAAAACAAAAAGACAGACAAACAAGAATTCGCTGAACCGCAGGAAGAAAAACCACACCAAATGCCAGACACTGGCTCAAACGCTGAGAGGCCCAGAGCTGGAGGCATTGCACAACAACACCATAGATGAGGTCACAAAGTTTTGAAGCTAAAAGACACTCATATCTGGAGGACACCATTCAGATATCGGACAGCAGACCTCTTCACCCTGTCTGCCTTTATCTCACTTAGATATGAATAACAGTCGCTTGCCTTCAGAGTTGTAATACGAGGGATTCGCATCTCACATCCCAAGTGGCTTTGCTCAAGATATCAAGGGGTATGGCTATAAAAGCGCTTGTTTAGATTCAACTCCAGCCAAGCATACATTTACTCCACGGGAGCTGATCTACTGCGTTCCAAGAATGCAATTAATGCTTGGGTAACCCTGCATTCGCTTCAGGATCTGAAGGACGGCAGCCTGAAACCTTTCCATTCTTATGAGCATCTACACACCTGATTACTTCAACTTCTCTATCTTAAGTATCCGGTTCATTAAAGGTATAGTTAACCCGAAATGAAAAATTTGTCATTATTTTCTAACGCTCATGTTGCTCAAAGCCTGAATGACTTTTTTCTTCTGTGGAACATTAGATATTTTGAGAAAATTTTACAGATTTTTTGGTTTGGTAACCAAAATATTCTACAAGATATCTTTTGTGTTCCACAGAAGAAATAAAGTCATTCAGGTTTGGAATCTGAGGCTCACCTAATGTCCTCTCCAATTGATCATTAGTTGAACTACTCTTTTTTTTTTCTTCTTCTTCTTCTTCTTCTTCATCTTCTTTTGTTTCCCTTTAAGATTGAATCTAAAAGGCAATAGTCAAGGTCAGAAATAATATTTTACTTAATGCAAATTAGGCGTATTATTATTATTACAATATTCTTTACTGTAAATTAATTAATTAATGGAAAAAAAAGGCTTAATTTACTAACAAAGCAAATGTATTCATTCATTTATACATTCATTCATTCATTCATTTAAATTATGAGATACCAGGACATATCTTGACAGTTTTTGCGAGTCAACCATTCAAGGGCTGCAGCTTTATCTCCAGCGATTAATATTTTCTATAGATGTTGCTACAGTAGGTTCATTTCTTGAGTTGTTTGCTGGTGTTGTTTGTCACGCCGATGGGACATAAAAGATCCTCGTGCCTGTATCTGTGTTGCTATCTTAATAACCTTACTCTGTCCATTCTCCCAGCACCACCCAGCCTCATTACTCCCTGATCTGATGAGAATAACCTCTTAACCATCATTTTTGTGCCAGTATGTGTAGATGTTGTTCTACAGTTGTCCTTATCTACATCATAAATCACAAGTTATTAGTAATGAATTGCAGGTTAGAAGAACGGCTACAAAATATGTACAAAAAAAGAAGAACTGTGATGTAAACATTGCTTTTCAAGTTATCTCAAAAAGTAAGTCACGTAGATCATTAAAGAAACATTGTGATTTCTGGAACGATCCAATGACTCCTCAATCATTGTGAATCTTCATTTGTTTCGGAATTGCGGCTGGTTTTAATGGCATACTGCATCACTGTTTTGTGCAGTCTTGCCACAAAGTCCATTAAGTTGTTTCTATTCATTTTAAAGTAGGCAAGCAGACTGGCAGCAGCGCTGGCATAGGAGCAGAACAACTCTGCAGGAAAGAAACAGCCAAAGAGAGAGCAGATACAGAAAATACAAATGGTGCAGAAAGCTGTATTAATAAACGTTATAGAAGACTAAGGGCCCTTTCACACCTACCTTGTTTGGTCCGGATTTTCGGACTTTTCAGTTTGATCAGAATCAAAATTACTGGTGTGAAACCTCCCTGACCACGGTCCGGACCAAACAGACGAAATTTGGTCCGACGAAAAGAGGTAGACTCGGTCTGGATCAAACTGAACAAAGGTCTGGTTCGTTTCTAGTGTGAAAGCATTTTCTGTATGGTTCGGACTTTCAGACCATTTACAGGAAGTTCCGGTGGTTCTCGCAGGATTCCAATCAATGTCAAGATGCAGCCCACATAGAAGATGACGACAGGACGCAAGTATGTCAAGTAAAGTTATTTAGTGCGCTCGCATAATTGCAATGTGAAACCAAACCACATCTGACCGAATGTATAAAACGTATCAAAACATGAACTTTGGTTCGGATCTTGGTGCGGACTTTCAGGTGTGAAAACACCCTAAGAGGTCAGAGACTCAGTCTCAAGGTAGTGTAACTAATTAGTATGGCTGTACAAATTAAATTAGGCCTTTAAAATAGAATGTATTCATAGTATGAATGCATGTAAGAATGCTTCTGAGTGCTTAATCTTGTTCTGTACACACAAAGTTTGATTATTTATGATACGGAAACCTGCATTTACATAGCATCCACGATTCCACGTAGTTTGTACAGAACCAAACTGAACTAGTATGTCTCTCACCATTGTAATTACTCCCATCAGCCACGTGTTGTAGGGGTAAAGCCCATTATTATTCATGTTCTATGTACAGTATGCAAAGATTAAAGTGATCTTCAGCTTTTTTGCAAGTACACTACGGTAGATGCACTATTATGCAAAATTTCATCATCATCATCATCATAGTATGCGCACAGTCAGATTTTCAGTCTAAAAAGAAACCAATGGGATGGAACAACAACAAATTACTGGTGATGCAACAACAAATTACAATTGACTCTAGTTTAATTGAGTAAAAAAAAGACATGTATCGCTCATAAATTTGAAAGAAAAAATGCATGTGTGACCTACGGGTGTCATATGACAAAGGTATTGACTCTAGGGTGCTCGACTACGCCACCTGGGGCCTTTCACACCAAGATGTACTTTAACTAGACCTCCAGCACCTTGATTTAAACAAGAGGGCTCTCACACACAGATACTGAAGTAATGACAGAGACGTGGTATTTCAGTATAAAAGTATGACAACATTTATTAACAAATAATTCAGTAAAAAGCAGTCTGGAGTTTGTTTCTCAGAATACTGTGAGGCAATACAGATTAGGCCCCATAGGCCAGCCAGAGGGGGGTAGTGGCTGCCACCAGAAATATCAAAATACAAACAAATAATGGTTTCAATGGATCAGCTGTTCGAGAGAGGTTACCTGTCCTGGAAGAGGAGTGAGACCGACACACCACCCGTGCTGCTGGTTCTGTTGCCTATTCACACATACACATACACACACACACACACACACACACACACACACACACACACACACTCATAGGCACAGGTACTACAAAGAGGGATCACTGCAAATAGTGAGGTGCACGTTACCACTACAAATACTGTGTGCAATTTGCAAAGAGGAGGACTCAGATCCAGCGACATGCCCCACGAAACAGCTTCATCACTCTGGTTCTCCGGAGAGAAAGAAAGATTGGTGTTACTATTAAACCTAACTGGCTGGATCAGGAATAAGCAAAGCTAGATATTAGTATTACCAAAATACCACAGCAAACTACTGGGGCAGCCAATACCACACCTGTTACTGACACACAAAATAACAAAATAAAGAAAACAAAATAAGGCAAAATAAATTACAATTACATTGTACGGGTACGGGTACAGGTAGAGCAGTTCCTGTAGCCGATGGCCCTGAAACAGGGTTGGAGCATTCTGCCGGGGGCTGTCTGGACAGAGTCTGCATTCTTATTTGAGCGATCAGAACGGTAGCGAATGGTGTAATTGTAGGCAGACAACTCAGCTACCCATCGCTGCTCGGTCGCGCCCAGCTTAGCTGTGTCCAGATGGCTCAAAGGGTTGTTATCTGTCCAGACTGTACACTGCTGGCCCCACAAGTACTCCCGGAACCTCTCTGTCATTGCCCATTTCATGCCCAGGAATTCCAGCTTCATGGAACTATAGTTCTTCTCGGCAGGGCTAAGACTCCGGCTGGCGTAGGCAATTGGGCGAACTTTACAATCCTGTTCTTGCGAGAGCACTGCTCCAAGACCAATATGGCTGGCGTCCACCTCAAGGATGAAGGGGAGAGTGAAGTTAGCAAAAGCCTGGGTAGGTGAATTCACTAACCTCCTCTTCAACTCCTGGAAACTCTGCTCAGAAGACTCTGTCCAGGCACCATCTAGCCGTGGTCCATGACCCTTCCTCATCTTAGTCCCTGCCAGTTCAGCTACCAGACGATGTAATGGAGCTGCTAGTTTTGAAAATCCCTCAACAAACCGCCTGTAGTAACTTGCAAATCCAAGGAAGGACCTCAACTCCGAGACACTGATAGGGTGGGGCCAGTTGGCAATGGCAGACACCTTGGCTGGATCCGTAGACACACCTTCACGGGAGATTAAATGGCCCAAATACTGGACCTCCTTCCTAAAGAAACAACATTTCTCCAGCTTTACCTTCAATCCTTCTTTCTGGATTCGGCTCAGCACCAGGTCTAGACGGGTCATGTGGTCATTCACGCTAGACGAGAACACAATGATGTCGTCCAGGTACAACAAGAGGGACTGACAGTTTTGGGTCTCCAAACATCCTCTCCATTAACCGCTGGAAAGTGCGTGGAGCATTGCATAGCCCAAAGGGCATTCGATTGAACTCAAATAGCCCAAAGGGCGTGCAAAAGGCGGTCTTTGGGCGGTCTTTCTCAGTCACTGGTACCTGGTTATAGCCACTAGTTAAATCTAGCGTGGAAAACCACTGTGCCCCAGACAATGCATCTAAGGACTCCTCTATGAGTCCACCTCTCCGTGTCTTGCAATTGAGTTGTCGGTAATCCACACACATACGAAGGCTGCCGTCCTTCTTCCTTACCAGAACAATGGGAGAGGCATAGGGGCTACTACTTTCCCGGATGACCTGACTGTCTAAAAGCTGCTGTAAGTGGGCCTTCACAGCATCATAGTCAGAAGGGGGGAGACGTCTATACCTCTGCCTAACAGGCTGATCATCTAACAAGGGAATGTCATGTGACAGCAGGTTGGTACAGCCAAGATCACCCTCAAAAGCTGAAAAAAAGGACTCATGCTTCAACAGGAAGGCCCTCACGTGTTCTTGTTCAGACTCTGAGAGCACGGATAGGTCAATAGCCTGAATCTGCTCCTTCACCCTATCAACCTGCCCAATGCGAGCCTTAAGGGTGGCCGTAACAGTATTAGTTCCCTGAACAACCTCAGTAATGCCTGTAGGGAGGCTTTCAACTGTGACATGGGCCACCACACCTAGTAAACTACGGGGGTAAAGTGTAGCACGGGTAAATCCAACATTAACAATGGGAATAAAAGCTGTACCTCGCTCTACATGAACTGGGGCAGGTGAAACAAGAAGACCCTCAGGTAACGAATTGGTAGATGGTTCCAGAAGAACCGCAGAGATGTTACAAATCTGGGGAGAGCAGGTGGCAGGCACCAACTTGACAGTACCCCCAGATATATGGATGGGCCTCCGACCCCGAACTTTAACCACCCCTGTCTTAGTTCCAGGGAAATTGATCTGGGCTAGGTGGCAATGCTGCAGGGCTCTCTGCCATGGAGGTGAAGCGTGAACCACTGGTGGGAGATCAAACAGAGCGGGGCCATGCTGGCCAAATAGCTCATCATAACATTCTCGAATTATATTCATTCCCAACACACCGGGCACTGCAGATGGAAGAGGCTGACCTGGGGGATCCTTGACTACTAACCAGTCACGATAAGGAATTACCCTTCCCAGCAACTCGACGGTAAACTCTGCATAACCTGTGTAGGGTATTTCTAAACCATTTGCAGCGCGAAGCTGCAACCAATGACAATGCTGGAGCTGGTCTTGGAAATTATCTAAAAAGAAACTTTCCACCATAGTGGACACCATGGACCCTGTATCCAATAAACAGTTAACATTTACTCCCCCTACCCTGACAGCTACCTTGGGACACTGTCCAACAAGAGATGACACAGTATGGCGTGCCAGGGTTTGACGCTGAGAGCCCATACTGCCCCCACCCAACGTGTGTCTCTACACATTGGAGGGAGCTAGTTTTCCGACATCTGAAGAAGTAGTGTCCAGGTTTTTGACATCGCCTACAGATGACGGGGGAAGGGCGGCTCGACCTAACATGGCGTACCGGCCCCTGCAAAGCAGTCAAACTTCTAGTTAACAGATTAATCTGTTCCTGTTGTTTCAGCAACATCGCTCTCAATTCTGCCATTTCTGAACTAGCCGGGTTCCCAGGGGGAGAGGGATTATACTGGCCCCTAGAGGTCTGCATAGCACAGAGAGAAGGGACTGAATAACTTCTACCTCGGGTGACGTCGCTAGGCCTGCCTTCCCGCTCCCACCGAATGGCTGCAGCCCGCACCTCCAACATGGACAGCCCTGGGGTCTGATGTACCAACCGCTTTAATTCTCTATGGAGATCAGAGTCAATGACATGCTTTACAAACTGATCACGCAGCAGCAAGTCAGATTGGGGCACTGATTCAGGGGAAGTTTGTTTAACCTTATCCATTAAGGAGAGAAGAGCATGAGAATACTCCTGTAGGGACTCCCCATCAAGTTGTTTCCGGGAGAAAAACTGCTCTTGTAAGGCAACATAAGATGTTGAACATCCATAAAGGTCTTTAAGGATAGATACAATTCGCTCTGGGTCTTCCCTCTCTTCCCTAGGCCTATAGCGTATCTCATCCTTTGCTTCACTATCCAAATGATCAAACATAAAATAGGCCTGGTCACGTGAACTCAAATGTCTTGCACGCACACAAGCATTCACTTCTTCCACCCATTCATAAATACCAACACCTGATCTGGCCCTGAACACAGGACATTTCCTTTCCCTAGGGAGATACAGCAATCGCTCCTTGTCCACTTGAAGTTGCCGCACCTGCTCCCTCAGTTCCTGTAACTCTTCAGCCATAGCTAAAACAGAAGGGCTAGGTTACTTCTGGGGTGGCCACAAGAGGGTGCGGTGATGCGGTGCTTCCAGGTAGAGTTGTCAGGTCCCCCGATGTGCCAGCTGCTGCTTTGGCTCTATTACAACAACAAATAAACATATGGGGGAAAAAACAAAACAAAAACAAAAACAAAAAAAAAAAATGAAATACACGTCTCTGTATACGACCCTGCCGACTACGCCAGATTGTGACCTACGGGTGTCATATGACAAAGGTATTGACTCTAGGGTGCTTGACTACGCCACCTGGGGCCTTTCACACCAAGATGTACTTTAACTAGACCTCCAGCACCTTGATTTAAACAAGAGGGCTCTCACACACAGATACTGAAGTAATGACAGAGACGTGGTATTTCAGTATAAAAGTATGACAATATTTATAAACAAATAATTCAGTAAAAAGCAGTCTGGAGTTTGTTTCTCAGAATACTGTGAGGCGATACAGATTAGGCCCCATAGGCCAGCCAGAGGGGGGTAGTGGCTGCCACCAGAAATATCAAAATACAAACAAATAATGGTTTCAATAGATCAGCTGTTCGAGAGAGGTTACCTGTCCTGGAAGAGGAGTGAGACCGACACACCACCCGTGCTGCTGGTTCTGTTGCCTATTCACACAGACATACACACACACACACACACACACACACTCATAGGCACAGTTCCTACAAAGAGTGATCATTGCAAATAGTGAGGTGCACGTTACCACTACAAATACTGTGTGCAATGCGCAAAGAGGAGGACTCAAATCCGGCGACCTGCCCCACGAAACAGCTTCATCACTCTTAAAGGAGTGATTAAATTTACAGGAGGCAAAGCAGCAGTGACAATCTTTCTGAAGGGAGAAACAAACACAATTAAAATCCATTATGTACAGTAAATACAACCTAAACCAGTATCAATCAATGATAGGCTGAGGCTGTGGAGGATAACGACAATCAGATTCACATGTTTGGTCACATGGCCAGAGCTGCTGCTGTTACATAAACCTACAACTTGGTGGCGCTCACGGACAGTATTTTTTTTAAGCGATACTGAATGGCAGGGGTATTTCCAACGCTATATGACCGAGTGAGTACGAGGTGGCTAAACCCCAGTGATAGGTAGGTTTAGGGGCAGGGTCAGGGGTAGCTCCTGCATATGAATTCATACGAATTGGGCATCTCATAAAATATGAACAATTTAGCAAACATCATACAAATTCGTACGAGTCAGGTCGTATTAATTCGTGCAAAACTGCAGTACTGCAATAAATAGCAGTAACCTAAACATTTTTAGAACCAAACAGGGTAGCAACAATTGTATCATGCCATTATAATATGCATCAATTTTGATAGAGCGGTGGGACGCTACAGTCAATCTGAGAAATAAAAGGAAATGAAAAAAATTCAAACAAAGATTTTCCATTTTTAAATTGTAAAAAAACAAAAAACAAATGTTAAATAGTCCGTGTGTCCATGTGTCATCATTTTGTTGGGTTAGAGATTCTGTGTGATTTAAACAATAATAATTTTCCAACTGACAGAGCTGTGATTTTGTTTTAACTACAAAAAAAAAATACTTTATATCACACAGAATATTTAAATATAAATTATATTATCTATTTAATAAAAATATCTTAAGAGTTTTAATTTTGGTTGACAGATTAACATTAGTGAAGCATTCCCTCACCTAATTAATATTCATGCCACAGGCTGATAAAATATGCCAAGTTTGTGTCGCCGGAACATCAAATCACTGTAGTCCTAAATAAACTCCACAGCAATGTGGAACGAACCAAAATGACAAAATGTGACAAATTTCCTTCAGCCTAATTCATCATCATGACTAACTAAATAAGAAACATATTTATTTATTTTTATGCTCAACTATTCAAAGAACATTTCAAAATGGCATAACGCTTTACAAATTATATGATGTTTTAGCCTGCATAGGGAACATTTCAGCTCATTTTATCATCAGACGTCTGCTTTGCTTCCATTTTAGTCTACCATGACAAACCCAATACCTGCCTCTTTCAGCGCTTCACTGGAGGCTTCAGAGTTGCTACGTGATAAAAATACCCCATTTGCAGCTTTGAGGAGCCTACCTGTACTTGTGTCTACAAAGCAAAAACAATTCTCTTTCAGAGTCAGGTCCTTTCAGTCAGCCAGAATCTGCCTCTGGCTGATATGTAAGGGTTCAATGTCCCCAAAATGCTGTGGCAGGATCTCTGTTATCTCCTCACGATACCTAATGCTGAGAGAAACCCTCCTCTGGAGCTACCTGAGACGTGGATCACTGTAAACTCACACTAACACTTCCATTTACTGCTACCTTGTTTAATAAACTTGTCGCAGAGAATAGGCCTGAAAAAAAAAACACAAACGCTCTGAATTCGTTTCTCTCATTGCTATTCATTCTCCCTCTCTTCAGCCTATTGTTGTTTAGCATAGTGTTTGTGCATAGGAACAGGAGTGTGGGTGTCTCCACAAGGGCCGTCGAGTTGTGAAAGCACTCTTTGCATCTTAATGTCCTTGCTTTCAATATATGACCGGATAGAGCAGCACAGCGGTGCGACTGAAACAAAAAGCATAATTTTGCATTGTGCCGAAGCTTGTTCTCGTTCCAGCTGTGCGTTGAGAATTAAGGCTCACTGGTTCCCCCTGCTGAATGGATAGAGATGTACAGGCAGATAAGTTTGCTCTCCAAGGCACTATACATCTATCAAGTCTTTGTATTGTGTATATACTGTATATAGTATTATCAAATTATTACAAGGCTGCATTTATTTGATCAAAAATACAGTATATGTAATATTATGTAATATTATTACAATTTAAATTAACTGGTTTCTGTTGTAATATATATTAAAATGTAATTTATTCCTGTGATCAAAGCTGAATTTTCAGCATCATTACTCCAGTCTTCAGTGTCAAATGATCCTTCAGAAATCATTCCAAGATCATTTCTTATTATTATCAATGTTAAAAACATGTTTGTTTTTTTAATCATGATACACTGCCATTCAAAAATGTGGGTTAAGATTTAAAAAAGAAGAAGAAAATAAATACTTTTATTTAGCAAAGACACATTAAATTGATGACACTTATCAGACCAGGGCCGTGCACAGACATTTTAAGGGGCAGTGGCCCATACCAAAAAAGGGGCACTATTTAGTTTTTTTGGGGGGGTTAGCACACTACAAAGTGTGCCAACAACATAAAATTTAGTTATTTGTATTAGATCTGATCGAGAGTACAATAATTTGATTAGACAAGCAGCTAATTCTAGAACGTGGATATGTTGTACACAGGGCTGGACTGGGGCAAAAAAAAAAAAAAATCGGCCCTGGCATTTTGGCCCAGACTGGCCCACTATATGATCATAAACAGCACCCATCTTTGCACGCCCTTAAATATATGCATTCCAACTCCTATTCCTTAAAACCACTAATCCCATGTAATGAGTGAGTATATGAACGAGTGAGAGTTAACAGATGAAATAGTAAAAATTTGACATTTATTAATACAGTGATGAATCCTAAAACCAGCTGTAAGCTGCACTGGCATATCAATACCAGTGTTTCTCACAGGATTTTTGGTAAAACTGTGGTGGGTGGACCTCGGTCCTTCTAGGGGGGTTCGGGGACATGCCCCCCATGTAAGACAATTTTGTGCATTTTAATGTTAAATTCATCAATCTGGTGCACTTTGAGAGTTCAAAATTAAAAGCTCCAACCCATATTCAGTGTGCAAATTAAACAAAGAAAAATTCAAACCTCTTTTAGTTACAGTGTCTATTTACATTAAACCTACTACATAATAATAGTTATAATATTAATCAAATGACAGTAATAGCCATATTTTGTAAAACAATAAAGGAAACTTTCATAATTAGTTTCTATACTTGAAAAGAGATAAGCACATGCTCTTTTATTTTGACGGAAACTGCATCAAGCTTTTATTTTGGCGAAAAACATGGTTTACATTAAATTTCTAGTGAATTGCGGTAATCGTCAAATATGCAGATGTGGAAATGATCTGTAACTGGGTTATGGGTTCCTACACTCATGACATAGCCGAAGTGTTTTGAAAGTAGTTCTGCTTACCGCAGGCTCTACACTCTCCTGATCCTCCTTACTATCATCATCATCACAGGAGCTGATGAAGGGCAGAAAACATACACTACCATTCAAAAGTTTGGGGTCAGAAAGATTTTTATTGTTTTTAAAAGAAAGATCTTCTGCTCACCAAGGCTGCATTTATTTGATTAAAAATGCAAACAAAAACAGTAATATTCTGAAATATTATTCCAATTTAAAACAGCTGTTTTCTATTTGAATATACAGTAATGCTGTTCTTCTGAACTTTCTATTCATCAAATAATTTTGAAAAAAAAATTGTACACGACTGTTGTGTAACGAAACGAAATGTCAACATTAATAATAATGAATGTTTCTTGAGCATCAAATCATCATATTAGAATGATTTTGAAGGATCATGTGACACTGAAGACTGGAGTAATGATGCTGAAAATTCAGCTTTGATCACAGGAATAAATTACAATTTAAAATTAAAATAGAAAACAGTCATTTTAAATTGTCATAATATTCCACAATATTACTGTTTGTTTTTTATCAAATAATTCAGCCTTTGGTGAGCAGAAAGGCTACTTCTTTTAAAAACATTAAAAAATCTTACTGACCCCAAACTTTTGAACGGTAGTGTATATTTTGACACATTTTACAGTATCTGCTTCAAGGGCCTGTTTTTATTTTTTCAAGCTGTTTTTCTGCACATTCCTTGTGTTTCCATCTCGCTGACTATTTTGACAGATACACACTGACACTGCTGCACGCTCGCTCACTCGTTTAAAGTTGTGATTGGGCCAGCCCAGTGTCATTCAAGAAAAGAACCAATGGGCCGATGATCTACGTGTTTCATGGACTGGTCTGTCAGAAGAAGAAAAAAAAAAACCTAACGCTGACTTTTTCTGACCGATGCATTACACCGGCACAAACCCAGCACCGCCAATTAAGCAAAACAAAACAAAACGATTGGGTCGCCGATGTACAAATTTTATGGGCCGTTAAAAAGCGTGCGTACGCACAGAAAAGTGCCGAAGGCTACGATCATTGTCACAGGCGGTCCACTAACAATTTAGGCCTACTTACAAACCCACCTTTTCTTGTGAAATATTGGGTAACATACTGTCGATCCTTTGCCTCTTTCCAGGGTTTCCCCAGGTTTGATCACCCCAAATTTAAGACTTTTTTAAGACCTTTTTAAGACCACTTTAATGAAAATTAAGACCTACATCGCACCCATTATGCAGTCGTAAAACACCAGATCAAATCCCAATAATGACTATTACTAACAAATGTTTTAATTAAAAATACATTTATTATAAAAAAAACTCATTCAACTGGTCCAAACTGATAAGCGGTCCTTCAACCACACAATAACGAGTAGCCCAGTTTCGTTCCGCTTACATTACGTTTGCACATTTGATGTTGGACAATGTTGTGGTCGCGCCGGCGCCTCTACATTATGAGCGCGCTTGCCACGAGCAACGCGCCTATATTTGAAATAATGAAATTTTTGTCAGCAGGAAAAATGGTCCAACGAACGTTCGGTTCTATGATACTTAATCACACCGGCGCTATAAGTGAAGTCAAGCTGTTTGTGTTGCCTGGATACAATTTGGGCGGACTGAACCATTTTTTGATAATCGAGAGGGGGAGAGGGGCCCACGGTCGTTTGTGTTTCCTAAACAAATACATTTTTTTGACACCAGGAAACAGCAAATAGAATAATTTAAAGTTATTTTTTTTTACTATCAAATATTTTTTTTAGCACCACAATTTTATTGGGGGCTTCTCTGGGCCCCCTCTTAGTCATAGGCCCCGAGAATCGTCATCGTTTACCCCCCCCTTTACAGCGCCCCAGTTCATTTTAAACGACGAGTCAGACCTTCATTTGTGTGATGTGAGTTTCCCTATGAGGATTATCACTATCTGACTGTGTGAATGATTCTCTTTGACAGAGTGCATGATGGGAAGGAGACAGTGAGAGATTACACATCATCAAAGCGATGTTTGCCAGGAGAAATGTGTTTGCCTTTCAAGCAAGAGATCTATTAGAAAATGCTGAGGCATATCAAACGTGCTAGCACTCCCTCAGTTTAATGCACAGAACCAAATTGCTGATTCAAAATTGCAACTTGTGTAATTACATCTCCAAAAATACAAAAGGAGGTGAGAAATGAGATTCTATATTTATCTTATTAGTTTTATCTTTTAATTACACATTTGATCACAATTGCGAGACTAATCTAAGCGATTTCCATTTGGATCATTCAAATCGTTGGCCCATTTCCGAGCGATTTGTAAAGCCCATAGGCATGCACGTATTCAACATGTTTTCAGATGTTGGAAACAGGGACTGAAATGCATACTGAGGAGATGGAGAAAGAACAACCTTCACATCAAAGCAAAGAGGATATTGCTGGGAGCCACCGCTCTGAGCTCCAGAAACACGAGAAATATCTAATAATCACTATCTCTGAAAGCAAGTGAACTTCAGCCAGCTTCAGAAAACTCAAATCGGTGCAATTACACAGACCATGTGCCAAGCTTCCCACACAATGTGCTTTTGAAAACAAAAGGTTAGTTCTTTCTGTATTTATCTGAAGGTCTATCTAAAGATTCAACTAGTGTGAGAGGCTAAGTCATTTCGTTCTTTTTTTTCACACGTAACCCGCTAAAACAGTCTTTCAGCGACGACAGATAGGGCCATAATACAAAAACACAGGAAAAATGGGACAGTCTGTCTCTACACCATATCTTTTCATATTTCATTTATTAATTTATACCTCACTCTATACTTATTCATCATCTGAAGGTAGGACTAAACTTCTCCAATGCAACAGATAAAACTTTACAAATAGTTCTTGTTTTTTTTTTTTTTTTTTTTCAATGCGCAACAAACACATTTTTAATAGATTGAATCCATTCAATGCTGAATAGTATGTCATGGTTGCTAAAGGTGTGCGATCATTTTTATTAAAGAAAGAATCAAGGTTTGCAGTTGGATCATTCTCTGTCTTTGCCATTCAAAATTCATTTATTTCTATCAAATCATTTTGCAAGTAGCAGCATATATTTAAAATACTATATTCATCTGTAGGTAGGCTATGTATTTGTTTCTATGCATTAAAGAATCCTGAAATATTAAGCAGAACAACTTTTGTCATCATCTATAATTATAAGAAATGAGCACCAAATCAGCATATTACAATGATTTCTGAAGGATCTTGTGACACTGAAAACTGAAATAATGGCTTTGCCATCACAGGAATACATTACATTTTAAAATATTTGATGCATGCGTGTGATGAAAAAGTGGCTAGGGCTGTGTTCGTTCTTGCAGTGCCATCATCCAATCTCATTGTTGTGATATTCTGTCTCCTGGGTCATTTTTACTGCTCTTTCTTTATTGGAATATCTTACTGGTAGCCATTCAAAAAAAAAAAAAAAAAAATGTTAGACGTTCTCTATTCATGTCAAATCAAGTGAGAGTGCATCAGTTCTCAGTTTCTGAGAGGCTGACCTCCAAACATATGTCCTCTCCCTGAAGAAGGAAGTGGTAAAGTAATGACCTTGGGAGCCTGCTGTCCTCATATCAGTTTCCTGTCACTTTAGGTTAATATCAGGATGCTTCTGGACCTTGCGTATTGATTCAGTGAGATTTGCACAGCAAAGTGGTGGTCACAATGTTCCTGTTCTAGGAACTATACTGGTTTTAGTTTTTTTTTTCTCTCTCTCTCTCTCTGTGAAGAGAAAGAGAGTGTGAGGGGAACGGTCTAATTTACCCACACCGCCTGTGTGATGATGAGGGTCCATCCATTATACGCAGCACACACACACACACACGCATGAGTCCTAAGAGGATCTTCACATAATTACTGTGGGTACACTAGATTAAATTGGGCCCGTGTCCAGCTCTGTGCAAAAATACTGAGGACCATTATCAGTCAAACATTCAAGCCAGCTGATAAGTCATTCAGCACACAATGCTTGGCAGGGCAGGTTAGTGCCCTTAAATGATCCGTTTACATTTTCATTGGGTTTCACATTGAACCCAGTCACCCTCACCTGATTTCTCCTTCCTTTAGATTCTCTGCATTGCTAGACAACTGTGCGATCACATTGTTCTCGTGTGTGTCATGTCTGTCTCTCACACTAGCTGTGGAAAAGGGCCTTTGTTAGTTGAATTACATATCACAGTGTTTCTCATTGCTTTATTTCCTCTCTAGATTGGATGTTTTCCATTACATCTGGAGAGCATCCATCAAAACCTTCCTGTCTGTCAGGCTATTAATGGCTTGTTGTACTCTGAAACTTCCCCTATCCTATTCTCCTGTCAATAATCCCAGCTTTTCACTTTAACTGATTGGATTTGATGGGGTGTATTGAGGGTCCAGAGTTGAAGTTGTAGTGAGCAAAGGGGAAAAGCTAATAGGGTTGCCAGTTGAGAGTACACTGTAAAAAAACGGAAAAACAAAAACAGCAGCTGTGGTTGCCAGACCTTTACCTTACAAAATATGGCAACATTTTAGGTTTTACAGATTTAACTTAAAGTGCCCCTATTATGCTATTTTAAAGGTTCCTAATTTTGTTTAGGAGGTCTCCTACATCCATCAAGCATCTAAGCTCAAAAAACACTTTCATTTTCTTATAATATACATTGCACATCACCATATTTTTCAAAGATTCTCAAATGTCTATAGTCCGAAGATTCAGACTTCTGATTGGTCAGATGGCCCAGTCTGTTGTGATTGGTCTAACGCTTACAGCACGTGTCGGAAACGTAATGCCTGAACTTCAGCTCCGTAGGCTTCCTCGGTCCTCAGCGATTATACACACTGTGAAGACAAAAACGATGACGTTGATTTTACCGTTTCAATCTGAGCGTGAGTGTGATGATGAAACATTGGAAGAACTAGTTATTCAACCCGAACCTCCATCGCAAGGACGACTCGAGCAAGACGTTTCTCTGTGATACGCAGAGATCATTTTGAGGTACGTTATGCAGAGATGGGGGACTCGAGTCACATGACTTGACTCGAGTCAGACTCGAGTCGCAAATTTAAGGACTTGAGACTTGCTTGACTAAATTAAGAAAATGACTCGACTTGACTTTGACTTGAGATCCAATGACTCGAGACTTGACTTGACTTGAACTGTATGACTCGAGAATGACTTGATATAGGCCTACATTTTTATATAAATCATCGCAACATCAATTGATGAACAAAATGAAAGCAACGGAAACACATCGCGGTGAGCGCGGCAGCGCGCTAAATACAAAAACATCTCCCAGCATCGTTTCTTTTTGGATATAAAGACTAAAATTGACCATATTCATAAAAGAAGATTTGCTGTACGCATAATAGCTGGCAAGGGATATCGGACGACCATCACAACCTCGAACAGTCGAACTTCATTCACCACGTCTAAAAGTAAGCTATGGCTTGTTTAACCTGTTTGTTAATTTGACTTTCTTTAAAACTAAATTTTTAAATCTAGAGAGAATATTGGTCAAAACAGCATGCCTCTTTATACACAATTATTTTTTCAAATGTAGCTTAAAGTTGTCAATATTCAAATGATAATTAATGATGGCATATATGTTTTGTATAACATATGACACATTTATTTCCAATCATGCTTTAAAGCCAAATATGTCGTCCTTTCCAATGACAAAAAACAACATCGGGGTTAAATGTTATCAGGGGGTCGGGGGCAAAATGCCAGCAGAATTAATATGCACCTAAAATTCAAAATGTGGTGGAAAAATTGCCCTAGTATGAGTTATTTTTATAATTAGCCTAGGCGGAATTAACTTCATATTTAAAAATATATAACTTATATAAAGGGGATGCCAGTTTGAAGAATACCATTTGGTGGCATAGGAACCATTATACTTGAATCGGGAATTGTTTAATAATACCTTTTAATGGTCTTCTGCAATGTTTGAGGCATATTTATTTTTTCATGATTTAATGTTGGCCTAATTTCAGTTACATTTACATTTTAGGCTATGTAGTTTGAAATTTTATTTATTTTTTATTTTTTTTATGTTTATTGTAGTAACCACTCAGCTGTATGTGGAAATGCATATTTTAAAAAAAAATGTTGCAAATAAAACCATCGTCCACAACTTCTGTAGTTTTAACTTATTTTAATATATAAATTCAGTGAAATCATCAAACGTTTGTATGACTTGCCAGTGACTTGTGACCCATTCAATTGTAATTCCTCACCATCAGCCTTTAACACTTTTATCTTTAAACATTTGCAGACCTTTTACATTCACAAACAGCTATATTGCAAACTGCATCAAAGGTAAAATCTGAAAAAGTATAATAGGGGAAGTTTAAATTTACAGTTTAAATTTGTTTAACTGATATTATGTTAAAATGTTAAAAAGCTACTAAAGTACTAAAATCTGTTTTGTATCATTATAATACACTAGCAACCACTAAAAACCACAGGTGGTAATAAGAAAACCACATAATGAATCAAAGTTCATCACAAATGGCTTTTCCACAAGCTGAGGTAATTACTAATTTATAACAGGGTTTGTTTTTTTCATAGCATTGTTAGTCTTTTACCATTTAAAATTATTATAAGCTTTATATATAGGCTATATATATATATATATATATATATATATATATATATATATATATATATATATATATATATATATATATACTCAGCTTCATTGCTGGTCATATTGTGCATGATTCTTCAACATACATTATACCACAGAAAAAAAATATTTTTGTAATATTTTAATAAAACATAATATCTTGCCCCACTTTTGAAACAACTTTCTCTTCCCATTGATGTCATCTACAGTAGCTACTTACCCACTGTAACAAACCTGACTTTCTCACTTGTATTTGTGTAATATCATAAAGCATCACAGCAGGTTTGACATCAAACATCTTTGAATGATCTACAGTATGACGTCAAATCTTGTAATGCATCTTGATGCACCATATTCAATTACACGCAAACATGAATGAGAATTGAAAATAAATGTAAATGTTTCATTTTTTTTCCTTATACAAAACTATTGTATGGCTTCAGAAGACCTGAAATAAAGTACAATAGTTATATTTGATATTTGATAATACATTTTTGGCGCTTGACATCTCCGGTCCCCATTCACTCCAGACATTCTTTAAAATATCTTTTCTTTTTTACGGAAGAAAGAAAGTCTTACATGGTTCAGAATGACATAAGTGTGAGTAAATAATAAAATAATTAAACATTTTGGATGAACTGACTAATTTACTTTTTGATGTCTGTACTGAAAGACCAACATGAATGTACTAGTTGTTTTATCAGACTCTTTTCTTTGTTCAAAGCAAGGCACCACTGAGACTGAGAGGGAAAACAACAGAGATTGTTCTTTACAGTGAGACTAGGAGCTATTTCTAAGAACGCACCAACTTGCAAAGTAAATGAAATTTTACTGAGATCATCTGACTCACTCTGTGTGCCGTGATGGACCTGAGGCACTGGCCTGATCTGCAGTATACAATGTTAAACTAGTTGTGAAAGCAATGCAGATCTCTAGAGATCTTCCAAACATGAATCAAAGTAGTGGTGTCACAGTGTCTGGTTTATGTTCCTTGGGTCACCACTAGATGTCCTCCTTCCTCACGGTGTCATCCACATATTGAACTACATTCCCCACAATCCTTGTCTGTACCAATCACTGTTAATTACACTCAGCTCTCCGTCATCATTGTTTCAGCTGTTCCCTGTTTCATTGTTAGTTCCCTGTGTATAAAATCCTGTCTGTTTTTGTATGTGTTACGGAGTCCTTGTCTTAGATCACACCACTTTTGAGTACTGCCTTCCTGCCTGTCTGGTATTGTTCTTGTTTTTGGATTGCTTCTCTGGTTTTGACCCCTGCGTGGACTGTTTGTGAGTACGGATTCCCCAATAAATCAACTGCTTTTGGATCTTTAATTCCCTGTGTGTGTGTCGTGACAGAAGGACTCCGTCACAAACATAGATCCAGCAGTATGGGGTTTCGTATCCTTCCCCCCAAGACGGAGAAGGAGAGGAGGGGACGGGTCCAAAACTTAATGGACCTACGCCAGCAGGGCCAGCCGGTGGGATGTCTGGCCCAAAGGTTTTGGACCCTCTCTAGAGGGTTGGAGTACAACGACTCGGCATTGAAGGAATTCTTCAATGTCTGTTTGGATGACCCATTGCCTGGGTGGGAGATGAAGGGGCTGGAGATCCTGGATTTTTGGGGATTTACCAGCTATCTTCAGCATCGGAGCCAGTGGGATACTCCAGTCCTGCTTCCGGTGGTCCCGAGTCCGGTGGTCCCGAGTCCGGTGGTCCCGAGTCCGGTGGTCCCGATTCCGGTGGTCCCGACTTCGGTGGTCCCAGTGCCGGTGGTCCCAGTGCCGGAGGTCCCAGTACCGGTGGTCCCAGTTCCGGTGGTCCAGAGTCAAGTGGCACCAAAACACAGGAGGAGGAGAAAGGCTCTCTCCGTAACTGTTCCGGTGATCCCATTTCCGGTGGTCCCTGTTCCGGTGGTCCCTGTTCCAGTGATCCCGAGTCCGGTGGCTCCTAACACGGAGACCATCCCGGAGGTGACTACCGTCCCTGACGTACCGCCCAGGCGTCTTGCTCTGCCCGCACCACCCAGACGTCATGCTCTACTGGCCCCGCCCGAGCTGCTCGCACTGCCTGCACCACCCCAGCGATCCGTCACGTCTGCCCAGCCAGAGACTGTTCATGTCACATCTGCCCAGCCAGAGACTGTTCACGTCACATCTGCCGGGCCTGTGTCTTCGGACAAGATGGCCGCCGCCGAGCCTGTTCACGTCACACCTGCCGAGCCTGTGTCTTCGGACAAGATGGCCGTCGCCGAGCCTGTTCACGTCACACCTGCCGAGCCTGTGTCCCCTGACAAGATGGCCGCTGTCGAGCCTGTGTCTGTTCCTGAGCCGGTGGTGTCTGTTCCTGAGCCGGTGGTTTCTGTTTCTGTTCCTGAGCCGGTGGTGTCTGTTTCTGTTCCTGAGCCGGTGGTGTCTGTTTCTGTTCCTGAGCCGGTGGTGTCTGTTCCTGTTCCTGAGCCGGAGCCAGTGGTGTCTGTTCCTGTTCCTGAGCCGGAGCCAGTGGTGTCTGTTCCTGAGCCGGAGCCAGCGTCTGTTCCTGAGCCGGAGCCAGCGTCTGTTCCTGAGCCGGAGCCAGCGTCTGTTCCTGAGCCGGAGCCAGCGTCTGTTCCTGAGCCGGAGCCAGCGTCTGTTCCTGAGCCGGAGCCAGCGTCTGTTCCTGAGCCGGAGCCAGCGTCTGTTCCTGAGCCGGAGCCAGCGTCTGTTCCTGAGCCGGAGCCAGCGTCTGTTCCTGAGCCGGAGCCAGCGTCTGTTCCTGAGCCGGAGCCAGCGTCTGTTCCTGTGCCTGTTCCTGAGCCGGAGCCAGCGTCTGTTCCTGTGCCTGTTCCTGAGCCGGAGCCAGCGTCTGTTCCTGTGCCTGTTCCTGAGCCGGAGCCAGTGTCTGTTCCTGAGCCAGTGTCTGTTCCTGAGCCTGTGTCTGTTCCTGAGCCTGTGTCTGTTCCTGAGCCTGTGTCTGTTCCTGAGCCTGTGTCTGTGCCTGAGCCTGTGTCTGTGCCTGAGCCTGTGTCTGTGCCTGAGCCTGTGTCTGTGCCTGAGCCTGTGTCTGTGTCTGTGTCTGTGTCTGTGTCTGTGTCTGTGTCTGTTCCTGAGCCTGTGTCTGTGTCTGTGTCTGTGTCTGTGTCTTGGTCTGTGTCTGTGTCTGTTCCTGAGCCTGTGTCTGTGTCTGTGTCTGTGTTTGTGTCTGTGTCTGAACCTGAGCCGGTGGTGCCAGTTCCAGTGCCTGAGCCGGTGGTGCCAGTTCCAGTAGTTCCAGTGCCTGAGCCGGTGGTGCCAGTTCCAGTAGTTCCAGTGCCTGAGCCGGTGGTGCCAGTTCCAGTAGTTCCAGTGCCTGAGCCGGTGGTGCCAGTTCCAGTAGTTCCAGTGCCTGAGCCGGTGGTGCCAGTTCCAGTAGTTCCAGTTCCTGAGCCATTGGTGTCTGTTCCAGTTCCTGCGCCGTGGCCGACCGAGGGGTCTTCACCAACCTGGCCGCCCGAGGGGTCTTCACCGCCGTGGCCGCCCGAGGGACAGTCTTCGCCCTGGCCGCCCGAGGGACAGTCTCCGCCCTGGCCGCCCGAGGGACAGTCTCCGCCCTGGCCGCCCGAGGGACAGTCTCCGCCCTGGCCGCCCGAGGGACAGTCTCCGCCCTGGCCGCCCGAGGGACAGTCTCCGCCCTGGCCGCCCGAGGGACAGTCTCCGCCCTGGCCGCCCGGGGGACAGTCTCCGCCCTGGCCGCCCGGGGGACAGTCTCCGCCCTGGCCGCCCGAGGGACAGTCTCCGCCCTGGCCGCCCGAGGGAGAGTCTCCACCCTGGCCGCCCGAGGCAAAGTCTCCGCCCTGGCCGCCCGATGGACTGTCTGCTCCGCCCTGGCCGCCCGATGGACTGTCTGCTCCGCCCTGGCCGCCCGGTGGACTGTCTGCTCCGCCCTGGCCGCCCGGTGGACTGTCTGCTCCGCCCTGGCCGCCCGGTGGACTGTCTGCTCCGCCCTGGCCGCCAGATGAACTGTCACTCCCTGTCCCCGTTTCCCTCCATGGTCCTGGCCCTCCATCCCTCCCCCTGATCCTCCACCGTTTCACCTTCCTCCTGGACTTTTGTTGGGTTTTGTTTTTTGTTATGTCTTGGAGCGTCTGGTAGCCGCTCCGTAGAGGGGGGGTTATGTCACAGTGTCTGGTTTATGTTCCTTGGGTCACCACTAGATGTCCTCCTTCCTCACGGTGTCATCCACATATTGAACTACATTCCCCACAATCCTTGTCTGTACCAATCACTGTTAATTACACTCAGCTCTCCGTCATCATTGTTTCAGCTGTTCCCTGTTTCATTGTTAGTTCCCTGTGTATAAAATCCTGTCTGTTTTTGTATGTGTTACGGAGTCCTTGTCTTAGATCACACCACTTTTGAGTACTGCCTTCCTGCCTGTCTGGTATTGTTCTTGTTTTTGGATTGCTTCTCTGGTTTTGACCCCTGCATGGACTGTTTGTGAGTACGGATTCCCCAATAAATCAACTGCTTTTGGATCTTTAATTCCCTGTGTGTGTGTCGTGACAAGTGGATGTTTACGACTGCTGTGTTATATTAAAAAGTCATATTTGGATGCTTTTCACAAAAACCTGATTTCTTTACCTCTGCTTTTGAAATCACTGAACATACTCTAAAAATGTATCAAAAATCACAGTCTTGATGCATGTTCCTGGTCTTATTGTGCATGATTCATCAGAATAAACAAAAAAAAAAACTTTTATCAATATATTATAACTTGCTTGACTTTTAAAATGATTTTCCATTAATGTCATAATCTGCCACTGTAACAAATTCACATTTATCGTGGCTCCATTTTTGACCATCCAATCAATTCCTGATGGATAAAATCTAGTCCTCCCCTATGATTTTGTTCTTTTTCATTGAAAATGTGACATTACAGAAATAAAATGATTTTTGAATGCCATTAAATGTTTACTGTTAAAGTTCACCCAAAAATGAAAATTAGCCCATGATTTACTCACCCTCAAGCCATCCTAGGTGTATATGGCATTCTTCTTTCAGACGAAGACAATCAGAGTTATATTTTAAAAAAATGTCCTGGTTCTTCCAAGCTTTATAATGGCAGTGAATGGCCGACATTTTTTAATATAACTCTGATTGTATTCGCCTGAAAGAAGAATGCCATATACACCTATGATGACTTGAGGGTGAGTAAATCATGGGCTAATTTTCAATTTTGGGTGAACTATCCCTTTTATTTAAAAAAAATTCTATAGCAAAATATACTTTTGAGTAGTAGCCATATTGTACCTGGAATCTTAAACCTAACAAACATCTTTTTGTGAAATATTTTGCTTGAAAATTGTTCTTGGGATTTTTTTATATATATAGGCTATATTTTATCTAATGCAATAACATTAATTTTTAAGTGTACACAAACTCATGCTCATTCAATATTCTGCATTAGAGTGCATGTGCTCACTTGTCTGACTAAAAATGTATGTTTTATTGAATTGTTCGGCTACTGAGTGTACAAGGTATTCTTTGTAGCCCTGAAGGAGAATTTATCTAGTGGGTTAAATATAGCCTTGCTAGTGGTAGAAGTTTTAAGATGGTCTCGGAGGGGCAGGTGAGTCTGACACCGGTATCACGGGAACTGATTATTTCAGCAACTCAACAAAGAAAAGGGTTTCCCTGCAGATATTCTCAGGCAAATTCAAAAAGACAGTTAGACTGAATTGCTAATGTACTTGGATATGATGAGATATATGTACTTCCCAATGTTTCACTTTTCAGTGTAGTCTATGGGCCCTATCTTGCACCCAGCGCAATTGACTTTGTACACCGACGCATGTATCATTCCTATTTTGCACCCGCGCAAAGCGCGCTTTTCCCTCCACAGAAGCACGTCGCTAAACTAGGGAATGAACTTGCGCTCCCTGGGCGGTTCAGCGCAAAAAAGGAGGCGTGTTCAGGCGCAAACGTTCCTTCATGCTATTTTGCAGGTTTAGAAAACAATTGCGCAACTAACCAGGAAAAAAATTGTTTAAAGTCAGTGGCGCGTTGCGCATGTTATGCATATGCTATTTTAAGGGCGCATGCTTGGACATTATCAATGTAGCGTGTTCACAACGCGCATACACACACTTTGATTCTCTCATCTACACAGAAGCAGCAGTTTTCATTTTTGCAAATCATACATTATTATGATAGATAGATAGATAGATAGACAGACAGACAGACAGACAGACAGACAGACAGACAGACAGACAGACAGACAGACAGACAGACAGACAGATAGACAGATAGATAGATAGATAGATAGATAGATAGATAGATAGATAGATAGATAGATAGATAGACAGACAATTTATTATAAAAGCATACATCTAGCTTACACATTTACCCAAATTATCATACGCCTTTTTAACCGAAGTTAATGTGGGTGGGTTTCTCCATCCCCAATGTCCCTGACGAGAGCGTTGCTCTCCTCGGCTGTGAACCGCTCCTGGCGCGCGCCTGGCAAATCCGCCGTTACAATAGGAATCCGCTTTAGAAAAAGCGCGTCTGCTCTTAAAGGGAATGTGAGATGACTCTCTGATTGGTTTATTTCACGTTACGCCCAAACCACACCTATGAATAATGAAGCTACTTCAGACCAACCCATTTTAGATTTGCGCCTGGCGCAAGAGTCATTTATCCCGCCGGGAAAATAGCAACAGCGCCAAGACCCGCCCACAAAGTTACTTGCACTTTGCGCTTTGACACTTGCGTTTCAGATCGTTAAAATAGGGCCCTATATGTTGATGGCTGCTGAAACATATAAGTAATGAGAGTTTCTTGTCCGTCTGCTAGTTCAAGGACAAGGAACATCAAATAAATCTCAGACCAGGAGTGAACAGAGTTTACTTGTAATGAGCAGTCAAATTTTGTATATATTTCTTCTTAAAGAGAAAGCAACAGGAATGTCAGAGGAATGTCACGGCATTTCCGATGTCAGACAAAATCAACGTCTGTATTGACTTTCAGTGCAAAACAAAATGATATGAACTATCTTTATTATGGTGAGATGTGCCAACATGTGTTTAAACTGAGAGACAGACTGCGTAATACGGCTGAAGGATTCACATTTATTACAGATTAATGAATGATGTTCCACGTGGCCTTTACATTTTTTAAAATGTTCATGTTCTTAGTGCATTTCATATTCTTGTGCTTTTCCCTGAGTGATAAATTAGCTTGATTTCCATCCCAAAAGCAGCTTGTATGAATAACTGCAGTATGTTGCAAAGGAAGAGAAAAAATTACATTTGTGTCATTTTCACTGGCAAAGATACAAAGATTCAATGCGTTTACATTTGCTTTGCTTTTTTCCATGATGCAATTAAAAAAGTACTTTAGTTTAGTAAAAAAAAAAAAAAAAAAAAAAAAAAAATTGTGTGTTCATAAATCTGACTTCCCCTAAGGACAAAACAGAAGAGGTCTCCTAACACAAGCACAAGTGGCAAAGCAAAGGCAAGAACAGGATTTTTGTCCTCATCAGTGATGCAAATGCATGTTAAAGTCAATTATGGACTGTGTCGCTTTGTAAATGCATCCGAGAAGCAGAAGGGATGCGAGAACAGAGGAGAAAAAAGGTGACTTAACATCTATTAAAAGCCAGGGTGCTCTAATAGGCCTAAACCTGCAACTGATCTTGACAAAACATGTCCCAAAGTTTTACCTGTCATCAGTTTTGGAAACAACAACTTTCCACTCTGACATTACAGTTTTTCTCAGTCGCTTTGGTGCATTTCTCACATCACTATATACATTTGCACAACAGTTAGTTCAACCTCCACAACATTTAGTCGTTTGTGCACATCATAGTAGCAGTTTCTCATTCCTTCCAACAAATTGCAAATGCTTTTGGACATGCATCAATTGCTTTCATACAACTCTCTGCTGTTTTATAACATTATCATTTGCTTATGTCATGTCAGTCAAAATTAACTATACTTGTGAATGCTGAATAGTCATTCCATATAAAACTAATAGTCCTCATTTCATTGCTTGAGTCATTACATACAAATATGTTGAACTAGCTGTCAAAATTTGTCATAAAAAAAAATAAAAAAAAATCCTGAAAAAGTCTCCTAAATTGAACAATTTGCAATTGAGCAAGAGATGATATTCGCTGTGATGTAGATTACTGTAAATTATGTGACCAGACAAAGAGGAACGTCTGGATGTGCATGAATGATTACAGTACTATGTATGTTGTATGTTCAGTTCCAATATGTTCTGCAATATTGTGTACAGTTGTGCACAGCTCTACCCAAAGGGAGTTTATGTTTGTTGTAAATAAGGGTGTATTTTTTCTTTTGCACAATGCTGTGAACAAATTAGAATTGCAAAGAGCATATGCAGTAAAAATGTGAAACATACATATATTCAGTGTCTTGTACTCAGTTACCTCACTAAATACAGTAATGAGTAACTTTACTGTATTTTTTCAAATGGCTGTGCAAATAGTATATAGTGCTGTATTGAGCATTTTCAGGTAGTGTCACCAAGATCTGACTTTTATCATTGGAAAACATTTACAGAGTAAACTGTCATAATGAAAACACGACTAAGCCATTTGACTATCTTGTTCATAAACGATGGTGTCAGGACTTTTTATTTTGATGACACTGACACTTTCATTGACATAAATACTTGCTTTTGAGGAATGGGCTATCCATTTTGAGCAAGTGACACGCTTTTGCAGGTTATCAACTAGGTTTTGCAGTTTGTACTACAGTTTTTTACAATCGCTATGACAGATTTTTCAATACATTTAACAAGTTTCCTAAACTCTTAACGCACCAACACACCTAAAACACACAATTGGCAAAACGGTTCATTTCATGCTCAAAATCACACATTATAAACTAAACTGCAAAACTAATTTTCAAAATACAATAATACACTAACACAATACACCATGTCTACCAAAACATTAACACATGTTCTCTTCCACCAGGAACATTTAGTCAATCATAGCACAATGTCATAAAAAACACTAACATCAGATGGAATTACAGTAACTGCATTATTTTATATGTGTCAGGTCTGCCCTTATACAACAGACATATTATTCTATAGGTATATTATACTATATCTATTATATCTATAGATAATCAATCATAGATTGTGTTTTGCACTGCAGTTTCTTTTGAAGTCTCTACATTTTTGTTTTGTTTGTAATGTAAATGCAATTTGTTGTTTTTTTGCAGCAGAAATTCAATACAACAAAATACAGTTTTTTACAATCGCTATGACAGATTTTTCAATACATTTAACAAGTTTCCTAAACTCTTAACGCACCAACACACCTAAAAGACACAATTGGCAAAACGGTTAATTTCATGCTCAAAATCACACATTATAAACTAAACTACAAAACTAATTTTCAAAATGCAATATTACACTAACACAATACACCATGTCTACCAAAACATTAACACATGTTCTCTTACACCAGGAACATTTAGTCAATCATAGCACAATGTCATAAAAAACACTAACATCAGATGGAATTACAGAAACTGCATTATTTTATATGTGTCAGGTCTGCCCTTATACAACAGACATATTATTCTATAGATATATTATACTATATCTATTATATCTATAGATAATGTATTGATCATAGATTGTGTTTTGCACTGCAGTTTCTTTTGAAGTCTCTCTACATTTTTGTTTTGTTTGTAATGTAAATGCCTTTTTGTTGTTGTTTTTTTGCAGCAGAAATTCAATACAACAAAATAAATGACCTTTCTTAGAGTAGCTTTATGGAATGTATGGTTTATGAAAAAAAGATGACAGAGACAGAATTGCTGCAGTAACGGCTTTATTTGCAAAAGGACAGATAACAAAGATAACAAAAATATGCAATATAGCTGCCATTTACAGTATTACTGTATGTGAAAATACAAAATATACAAACAGAAAAGGCCATCTTCTAATCTGCCCGGTCTTCTGCATTTGTCCACGTTCTCATCCACATCACACCTGATATCTTCCCTGGCAAGGCATCTTGGGAAGAATCTTTTACAGTAACATGCCTTATCCACCCCTGGCAGTGTTCAGCTGTGATGTCTTGGTATGCAGCATCTTTTGCATACAGGAGGGACATTTGGTCCTGTGGACTATGGTCAAAAACCTTTCATCTCCAGGCTGAGAAAACTCCTCAAAGGGGTTGAGGAAAGGGAAGTAAGGGACAAGGGAAATGGACATCATCCTCTGATGGGCGTCACACCAGGCTGTGACTAGACGGGAATGGTGGAATGCCACATTGTCCCATATTTGCATAACTTCAATCAGCTGTTTCTCACTAGCAATGGAATAATGTGAAAATACAAAATATACGAACAGAAAAAGCACCAGAATAAAAAAAAGAGTCATCTTCTAATTATTTGCATAATTCAATCAGCTGTTTCTCAGTAAGAATAGAATAAAATACAGGGGATATATGTGTTTCAGTTCACAATATAAGCAGCTGTTTACCTTGACTTTATCCTGTAAGGTTAGGTTTAGAACATGGTGTTATCTGTTCTGACATACAGTGTTAAAGCACTGGTAAATTTGGCAGTAGAAATCCATTGTTTTGTTCTTGTTTGAGCTTGTGTGTAAAAGAAGTTCAAGCATTTTAAATTTGTGTTAATTGTATGCATTTTGTGTTAAAGCAGCAATAAATGTGTTAATAGTATAGCTTACACAGGCGGATGTAGTGCTAACTGTGTTAAGAGTTTAGGAAACTTGTTAAATGTATTGAAAAAACTGTCATAGTGATTGTAAAAAACTGTAATTGTTTTGAGAACTGCATTAACTGTTGTGCAAATGTAAATAGTGTTCTGAGAAATGCACCAAAGCGACTGAGAAAAACTGTAATAAATTGACAGTTAGTTAAGTTATTATTTCTTAATAACTTGTGCTTATTTTGTGTTTCAAAACCTGATAAATCAACATATTGAGAATAATTTTTTATATATATTCTACCCTTAATTTTAAGTACAAACAGAACCATATTTGGTGTTTGATTAAGGTGTGCAAACTCACAGGTTTGATCTCCAGAAGCAAGTGTTCATCAAAGAAAAATCTGAGCATCCCCAGCAGATGGCAGTACTGCTCTGTTTGTCTTAGTATGATAGATAGATAGATAGATAGATAGATAGATAGATAGATAGATAGATAGATAGATAGATAGATAGATAGATAGATAGATAGATAGATAGATAGATAGATAGATAGATAGATAGATAGATAGATAGATAGATAGATAGATAGATAGATAGATAGATAGATAGATAGATAGATAGATAGATAGATAGATAGATAGATAGATAGACTTGTTAATTAAACTGTTGTTTAAAATTATTATCACACTTGCAAGTGTCAGTCTTGTGTCTAAAATTAAATAGTTAAATTATAAAATTAAGTGGTTAATTTGGTATTTTTTAATGTGTTTTGCATAAAAAAGCAAACAAATCAGCCTTTTTAAAAAGTATTACGGCACATGCCGGATTATACTAATTAATACACTTTACAGAAAATGAAAATAACATTGCTCATATACAATGCAATTATCACCTGACATTAATGTGATTAGAATGTGATTAGACCGGCTCACTTTCCTGGGCCATGGCTAGATTCCCACATTTCTCCATATGTAAAAACAAAGCAGACCACCCATGTCTTGATAATCGCGGCAAAAATCAGACCCCATTCCCTGAATTCTGACAGTTATTCTGAGTCCATCCCACCATGAGCCTTTCCCAAGACTTCCTTCTCTGTCACCGCCAATTAGCATAATCTTGAGGCAGTGGATAAATCCTGTAAGGAAAGCAGAGTAACAGGTGCCACGGATGGTCTGGTTTACTCTGACTCAGTTTGATTCCAGTTTGTTTAAAGCTAAGAAACCCAAGATGACAAAACAGCTACCTCAAGTTTACAACCTGGTCCTTTTCGTCAAGCCAAAGAATGTCAGAGAGACTTAGTCATTTTAATCTAACCCAACTAGTCACTTTTGCCAGACTATCCCACGTCTGATCTGCCAGGGAGAGCGAGAGGGTTTTTCTGTCTTCACCCCCTCCCTTCCTCCTTCCCTCCCTGGTGGAGCCCAAGTGGACACGGATCAAGTCGAGGAGAAGAGTAGATTTTGAACTCACAAGGAAATCTCTGAAATCTGGGCCTAGCGGACATACAGCAACCTCATCCCACCCCAAAGTCTCAGCATGGGGGCGTCCTATGGCAAAAAAGTAAGTATGCTTAGTCATTTTTGTTAAGCAGTTTGGGTAACTGAGGTACTGGTGAGTGGAAGACACAGGCCATGGCTTGTTTTTTAGCACTTGACTTGTCTTAAGAGAGTCTTATGGTTTGTTTACATCCGAATCATTAGCATTCAAGGCACTGCTATTTTGTCTTTGATTGTTAAGATTGACCAATTGAAACATCAAACTTTTTTCAATGTAACCATTTAATGTGTGAATGAGTGCTGATTTTAACGTTATTTTCTTTGTTATAGTCAACATTCATGATAACGCTTTGATACTTTCAAATTAACACTTGTTTAAAAAGTCTAAAAGAGCATTTGAGTCCAGGACGGTAAATGCTGTTTACGGTTGGCGCAATATGAAGCGGAATTGCTCTCATTTCCATGAGTTTGGGATTAACCCAAGAGCCCATTGTTGGTGTTTTGAATGTTTAGGCCATTTCAAGTGAAGTATTGGAGTAGTAACACTGACAAATATTTGAGCTATGGGGCGGGGTGCATGCTGGGAAGGTGTGGTGGTGACTGAAGTTGACTCATTGCTCAGTGCTGCTAGTGACAGCTGACAGCTGCTGTAGAGAGGGTTACTAGAGGATTATAGGATACAAGAGCCTCTTCTGATTACCTATGTGTGAGCCATTTGACTGTACAATCAAGCGTCAGGTTTATTAGGGTGAGGAGACACAGTCAGAATTAAATACATCTTGATCCATATCACGGATAAGGAGCTGTTCTGTATAGGCATGCAGTTACATGTTCTGTGAATTAGCAGGTTATTGACCAATCTTCATCCAGAAAAGGGCTGTTACTTAAAAGCATTGTGAGCCAAGTTGATCATATTAGAGAATGTTGGTGGCAATGGTTCTACGATCTAGTTAGTCTTACAATGCTTTTGAGCCCTAGACAATAGTTGTCTAATTGTGAAAACATTACTAGGCGTATTGTGTCTGTGGATGTTTCATTGGGCACTTTTATGTGACCAGGAGTTGATTTTTACTAAAATTAATGTATTGCCCCCACTTTTTTCTTTTTGCTATATGAGAATCACATTAAAAGTAACTTTATCATGATCTTGATCATTTATTTGTGCTACTTTTCATATGCCTTTTATGTATAGACTTGTCTTTGCCCGTGTAAAAAGACCAAATAAAATTCACTTGCAGGCAGAATATTTAAAGTAATTAAAGTCAAATATAAGGTAATTCAGCCACATTAGGCAAAACGTGTGAAAATAATGTGAAATTTTGGTGCATTTACTAGCTAGCTAGCTTTGAAGTTAATGTGTAATTTTGTGTATTTAGGATGCATAAAAATGCTAGCTATGAAGTTAACCATATCATGGGGTGGGGCTTTTTCTTATTTTTTATAACTTTCATAATAATAATAATAACAAACTGACAAAAAGAAAAAGTGTGTATTTGACAAAAAGAAAAAGTGTGTCCCAATATTTTTCCCTTCATTCTAGCAGCGGGGCAGAGGTCATGGATTTATGCTGATTTACTTTCAAGACACGCTATCAAAAAGCAGCCAATAATACTCTAGCAATGACCTTGCGAATTCCTCTCCATGTCCCACATGCAGACTGGAGCCAGACCAATTCAGTATCCCGTAATCAGACGGAATATCGACTTAAGGTTCACAGCCGTCTCATTCCGTTCAACCAGCATGGCGGATCATGCAGCCTGTCCTTCAAAACTTACAGTATATCTGAAGTAAAGCAAGAATGGTGGCCCCCGGTGAGCAGATTGTTGTTTTGATAGTCCAGCAGTTATTGGAATGTGAGTTCTTCAGTAATGTCTAAGGTGCAGCAGAGAAACCAGTGCTCAGTGAGAGATGAAAATGTCAGCTTGTCAGAGCTGTAATTTCACCCTCTCTGCCAGCTTCCGGGACTCTTGGCATGAGCTGAATACCTAGACAGGACCTCGCAGTTATAGACCCTCACATTACAAGACCCCTCTTTCCCTTTTTCAAATAGGCTGTTGAACTGAGGCCTAACTTGAAGAGAGATCATTTGTGATTGTTAAAGTCCCCCTGTAGTCAATCATTTTATCCCTTAAAGGGGTCATATAATGTCATTTTTGTACAAGCTAATATGATTCTTTAGGGTCTAAATTAAAAGTTTGTAATATACTTTAATTAAAAATTCTCATTAGTATTGTAAGAAAACACTCATTTTACCTGGTCAAAAACAGCTCTGTTTTCAGCACGCCGTTTGAGTGCATGTGTCTTTAAATGATAATGCGCTTTGCTCACCCCGCCCCTCTGTTCTGTGCGTACACCGTTTGTAATAACACAATAACACAATAACCATAACGTGTCGTTCATTAAAAACGTGGGATTATGAATTATATTGAGAACGTCATACATAGAAAACAATGCCGTAATGTACCCTGAGTGTAAAAATAGCCACATTCATCGTGAAGCGTGCAAGCTATTTGCAAAGATTAATATAAAGATTAATATAAAGGTCAATAAAACGTTACACTCACTTGTTCTTCTGGAGGTTCAGCAGGAACACGAATAGTTGGTACCGACCCTTTTTTCAGGAGCAGCTTCTTAACAAATAACCAGCTTTTTACTGATCCTCGTTTGTAAAGCAGTCTGGTGAAATGATTCGCGCAAACATGACAGCATTGACGTTGATCGTGGGGAATATTCCCTTCGAAAAACAAACTCAGCCACTGCGTCTTCAGCGGTTCGGATTTAGGGACATCAACATGACTGCTGTGTTCCTTATTACACTCAAGAACAGAATACCACAATCGTTAGACGCCATTCTACTCAGCACTCCAGCTATCAACAATGAACGCGCCTGTCGGCGCATGCTATGATTGACAGCTCGCTCACGAGGGCGCGAGGGCGGGTCTGTGTTTGAAACGCTGCTGTCAATCAGCCATCGTGGGAGGGGCGTCGATTTTGTGACGTCACAATATCGAACAGCTTGATTTGAGACAGGAGGAAACATATAAGAAGATTAAAAAAAAAAAACACTGGATGGATTTTTATCGTTTTATGATGGTTGTGTACAGGCACTGTCAACACACATTTCAGTACAATCAACTTGTAAAAGTGCATGTACCATTAAATGACCCCTTTAAAACTCACCTTTAATCACCAAAATGACATATTTAAACTTTTTTTTTCGTTTTGTTTTTGTCATGCCTTGAAGTAGCTTGAATGTAACTCTACACCCTTGCCTCATTTAGTATACGTGGTTCTATGAATATGCAAATGAGCCCCGCCTCCACTCGTTGACGATCACACGTTGACCTGATTGGTTACAAGGTAGTTTGTCAGAAACACCAACGATTTCAAAGCGCGTTTTTGAGACTGTCTTTGGTTCACTGCAGTTTTATGGACAAAATACTCAGCAACGGTGTTGACTTATGAATTTGCATGTTTTTTTTTTTTTTTAAGCACATTAAAAACACCACATAGTCATAAAAACAACTTCAAAAGCTTGATTTTCACCACAGGGGGACTTTAATATAACCTAATGCAGAAACATGCTCTGTTTTGTTGGGTCTAGTAAACACAATTGATTTCGTTAAAACTTTGTTCTGAGTTCATCCTGTTACAAGCTTTATTCCACTGGAGCGTGTGTCTCCACTGTGGCATTTCATGCATGGGTGAGATGAGACGCACCTGCTCAAAGCTCACTCAATCACGAGTGAATATGGAGTGATGGGGAAACTGGTTGTAATCCAAGCAAATGAAATCTTGCGAAAAATATGTAGGCCTATACTTTTTTGGAGTATAAAGGTATACTTTTAAAGGAACACTCCACCGTTTTTTTAAATAGGGCTTATTCACCTTCTTTCCTACATTTAGATAGGTGGGCAAATGCATTTTTGTCTCAGTGCATGCATTGTTTTAGTTTGACAGGGTCGGTGCTAGCTTAGCTTAGCATAATGAATGGAATCCTTTGTTGCCAGCTAGCATGTCCTGAGTAAAAGTAATAAAAAAATTAAATAAAAAAAACCCACCTAATTACTTCTTGTGGCCTGCGTATTCACAACGAGTACAAATAGCGATGCCGATTAACACTAGGCGATTTCCTAGGCAGATATTGACTTACAGTGCTATGCATAAGTTTAGACACCCATGCTAAAGTTGACTAAAAAGAGGAATAAAAAATCAGCTTTTGGAAATTGAACTTAATGCCTTAATTAAAAAAAATTGGAAAAATCCAACCTTTAAGGACACCAATTTTCTTTGTGAATGAATAATGTATCGTAAATAAATAAATGTTCTTCCTTAAAATACAGGGTGCATAAGTCTGGACACTCCTATGTTAAATTCCCATAGAGGCAGGCAGATTTTTATTTTTAAAGGCCAGTTACTTCATGGATCCAGGATACTATGCATCCTGATAAAGTTCCCTTGGCCTTTGGAATTAAAATAGCCCCACATCATCACATAGCCTTCACCATACCTAGAGATTGGCATGGAGTACTTTCCATAAGATCATCTCTCAATGCAAATCAAACCAGCTATTAAGCTAACTGAAATAAAACCATGCCAATATCTAGGTATGGTGAAGGCTATGTGATGATGTGGGGCTATTTTAATTCCAAAGGCCAAGGGAACTTTATCAGGATGCATAGTATCCTGGATCCATGAAGTAACTGGCCTTTAAAAATAAAAATCTACCTGCCTCTATGGGAATTTAACATAGGGGTGTCCAGACTTATGCACCCTGTATTTTAAGGAAGAACATTTATTTATTTACGATACATTATTCATTCACAAAAAAATTGGTGTCCTTAAAGGTTGGATTTTTCCTGTTTTTTTAATTAAGGCATTAACTTCAATTTCCAAAAGATGATTTTTTATTCCTCTTTTTAGTCAACTTTAGCATGGGTGTCTAAACTTATGCATAGCACTGTATATATTAAGGACTATATTAGGGGGAAGCACAGGCGAAGCACTGCTACTTGGGCATGATATCTCTGCGCCCAAGTTGCAGTGCTTCGCCTGTGCTTCCCCCAATATAGTCCCAAGTCAATATCTGCATAGGAAATCGCCTAGTGTTAATCTGCATCGCTATTTGTACTCGTTGTGAATACGCAGGCCACAAGAAGTAATTAGGTGTTGTTGTTTTTTTATATATATATTACTTTTGCTCAGGACATGCTAGCTGGCAACAAGGGATTCCATTCATTATGCTAAGCTAAGCTAGCGCCGACCCTGTCAAACTAAAACAATGCATGCACTGAGACAAAAATGCATTTGCCCACCTATCTAAATGTAGGAAAGAAGGTGAATAAGCCATATTTCAAAAAACGGTGGAGTGTTCCTTTAAGTATTTTCGTTTGTACTGCAACTAGTGAACTTATAGGTATACTGATAGTTTACTAGTCAAATACATTTTTTGGTTTATGAAAGTACAAGTATACTTGTAAATTTAATTTAAGTGAACATAACATCATACTTAAAGTTTATTATTTATATATTATAAAAAAAATCTATAGGTATTAATATTATTTTATACTTGAAATATACCTTTAACTGTACTTTAACTCTTTCCATTAAAAAAAAAAACTTATAGCTTCATGCATTCTTTTTTATCAACACTGGAATTTGGGTAAGTTTCATTGAAAAAATCAACATTTTAAACATGAAGTTGAGAATTACTGAGCATTATGCAGTAAACAGCACACTCGGTTCCATTCCAAACATAGCCTCTGTTTTGACATTTTACGTGCTTTGGGTGGAAACTATTTAGGAACAATAAAGCTCAGGCTGATCTTGGATGTGCATCTCTGCTCCTAAATTATAATGAGTAACAACAAAGCTGGTCTAGGATCAGGATTAATACGGCTACTTCAGCCAACTCCTGAGCAGAGCACTTGCATGTGATTTCCCTACTGCTAAATGGGATGTCAAGTTGTGCTAATGCTTCCTGTGCCAGAGACCTACTGAGGAAGATTAGACCAATCAGACAAATCCTTTCTAAATGATCCAACAGTCAAGCTAAAAATAATTACACGCTCTGGGATGGAATTTAACTCTGAAAGTACAGGTGTTTATGTGTTATGTAAAAGTTGTCAAATGTCTAATACGTTCAAAAGTTTAGTCACGTTTTTGTTTTTTAATAAATGGACTAAAGTAGCTTTTGTAAAGGTGCACAAGGTGTTTATTTGCCTGTTTGTCTTCCACTCACTGAGTCATCAGTGATGTTGGACTTCTGACATCTAGTGGTGTGGATGAAGCATCACGCAAAAGCAAGTTTTCAGTTACCATTGCCATCGTAATACGATGACGGTCGTACTGTTTTTGTCACCCATGATTCATTCATTCCACAATTAAAAGTGAGGCTGGTCATGTGATTTCAACATAACAGCCACCATGATGAGGCGACCCGCTTTATTGGCTACTGATATGACTGGTCTTTGTTTCTCATAGTGCATCTTTAAGTTACACCAGGTTGATTTTATAATGAACTAGTTATAATTAGCTATATAGTTTTATTTGTTGTGTTATTTTTCTGCTGTACACCAAATATGAGCTTTTATTAATAAAGGAAAGCATTAACATTACAGTAGCTTTTTGTTTTAATGTAATGTTAATTGGATCACATGTGTGTTTTCACAGTTGTTTGAACAAATGTATTGATTTTGTTATTAAATAACTGTAAATAACTGCTGAATTCTGGAGTTTAGCAGCTTCCGGTTGGCTGATGTCAGACAGTGAATGTGTAGAAAAAGTGGGTCAGATTCAAAGTAAGATGGGTCCAGACACCAGAATGTATAAGAACCCTGGAGACGAGTAACTGAACCTGTCCGTGGTGCACTTCAGCCCTTCAACAAATGAGTCTCTTACACGGGACTCTTAAAGCAGAAATCCCTTTCTCTCTAACTGTCTCTCTCTTTCAGCTTTAGCACAGGTCTCATTTCACTCCATTAAGAGAAAAAAAAAACTCTGAAATAAGAAACAACACTTCAATTTGAAGGCTAAATTGTGGGTTGCAGGCAGAGATAGAGGTTAATCTGAGACTCTGGAATGTTGAAGTTTGAAGTGACTGCTTGGGTGTTTTACTTTACATTCGATATTTGTTTCACTAAATTATACTTAATTGTCCTTGGTTTTAATTTATGTACAGTTAAAATCTTTTTAAATACCTTCATTTTGCTGTATATGCTCTTGAAAATGATGTAAAAGACAGAATGAATGATCAAGCATGTCAACATATCCATTTAATTCGGTCAAATGATGGAATTTATACAAAAGTGAAGTGAGGGGAAAAGGTTCACCACTCATAAAAAAAGAAAACAATGTAATCAACTTATGAATAGTGTGGCAAATATTCTAGAATGTCTACAGCAATGTATGGTCTATGCACATGGTGTTATGAATATAACTGTGCATATGATTTTTATGACTTGTTATTGTGATCAAAAATTCTAGAAAGATATATTTGCTAAATCCTAAAACCTGATTTGACCATCTAAATCTGTACTGATAAAGAGCATGTTAGTCTGCAAGTTAATAATTCCAGCCTACAAATCAATTTTCTCTTTCATTATTTCGGTTTGACCTTAAATATGAATACTAATGTTTTCCTCTCACAAAGTTTCCTCCAACACAAAGCTATTGTAGCCAACAAATTGGGTTTCAAATATTGTTTTTTGAAGGAGGGTTTTTCTCATTCGCTGGAAAAGAACCACTTATACTATGGGAATCATACATTTGACCCTGTGCAGCTGATCAACTGCTGATCAAAATCCATGCTTGCATGCATTGCAAGTAAATCTGAAACTCATTCGTTGTCGTTACTGAAATCCTCAGAGCTTTGTAACTGACACGTTGTGATTCATTGAGGGCTTAAAAAAATCACAGCTGCATATGGCTGATTTGCCCTTTGGCATATGAAACTAAATATATGTGTTGTACAAAAATATTTAATGACGTTTGATTGACGTTTTATTTATAACCTTTTTAACTGCATTTACATGTATAGCATTGAATGTATCGGTTTGGGGCATGACGTAGACTGTGTGGATATTATGTAGCCTACTATCTAGTAGCCTACTATATTCCCCACCAGGTGGCACAATCGCTCCAAATGTTAAAATGCCTTTAAGAATTCCGTATCAGCATATGACATTTAAAAACTGTGATTTACTATAAAACAATTTTGTGTAACAACATAAGGCAAATATCTTACAACAACAACAAAAAAACTTTTTTAGTAGATTTGTTTTACATTTATCATTATACTGTTCATAGAAATTTGGGAATTTCCAGGCTGAGTTATATGATTATTTAAAACCCCTGCAGACAGCATACAGTAAATTTAGGCTCTGTCTCCTACAGCATGATGTCAAACATCACTGGTGCTAATTTTACAAATATATGACCAGGATATTAACACGCCTTAGGATCAAGTGAGAGAAATGCGTTTAGTTTGTGAATTGTCTGAAAGTGTAGTTGATTGCAGAGTTGTCTAGAAGAATTGCCTATCTTAAGGAAGCCCTGTATAATATACGTAGATCAAACCATTAGTCCAACATCTCTAAATTCACCCATTTTTAGGCAGTCAAAAAATATTACTGTAAAAGAAGTTGACCTCACTAATTCAAAAAGTCTGTTGTTGGAGTGCTATTCCAGTACAGATATTTTGTCTAGATGAGCCACATTTGAAGTTGGGATGAATAAAAGTCTCACATTACAGTTAAAAGACCCCAAACTCTTGTCCGTTTACTGTAGAACACGCATGTGCATTAGCTGGACTAGCCTAAAACATTTTTTTTTTTTTTTTTTTTTGTGAGTGATTGACTTTTTTGTGATGTAAATGTGAGTCTTTCCATAGTCAAGTAGATAAAAGATATATTTGGATTGTTGAAACATACCTGCTTGGGGACATTACGGGTTGGTTTGCACAAGGAAAAGTGTATGCTAGTATATGCTAGTGCACGCACTTGACTACACACATGTACAGCTGTTTAATAGAGTGGCTCCAAGCAGCCCAAGATTTATCACCATTTCCACTTACTTTCATCTCAACGGGAAACGGGAAGATGGATTCTGATCTTGTGTAGTTTACCGGGTCTTAGCTCCCATTAAAACACATAATGACCATTAGGGGAGTGGAAAATGTTTAACTGTGTAAGGAAAGAAGCCTTAAGGGGTCTCTAATGTCTGTTTCATTGCAACATTTAGATTCCTATTTATATTCAAGCCCAGGCGAGCAGATCAGGACCGTGGGAATCTGCAGAACGGTGTCACATGTCACAAACAGAATGATAAACGAATAAACAATATTTTATCGTACATGAAATCATTCCTTATCGGTGTTTGTCTGTGTGCCGCAGCGGGTCCCAGCAGAAGACTGGAGCGTTGATCCGTGCCCATGTTCTCCAGTAGGTCCCGTGGATAATTAGCAGGCTGTCTCTCCCCTCCGTGGCCTCCGCTAATTGTTTGTGTTGTCTAGGAAACCTGAGAACCCTCAGCTTGAAACCAGAGCAGCAAAGCAGGGCCAAAATCTATTAAAAACACCCTTTTTGTTTGTGGCTTATGCGTGAGGATGCAATATCACTTTGCAGTATATGGGTACAGAGACAGGTTCTGAACAGCGTAAATAAAACATGAGAGATCAGAACGGGCCACAAGCAGAAAGGTCAAGCGATCACTTCGGCCGGTAACTGGACACTACAGGTGAGGCGCTGTGGCATCCAGCCCATCTTGGAGGACAATGGTGCATTCTAGAGGAGGTCACGCTTGGCTCTCCTCAAGGTTTAGTGATGCCAGATTGCTTTGGCTGTGGCCTATATTCTGTCCCTTGTGATAGACGAGAGGACAACTTTGATTTCAGAGAGGCTGATGTTCTTTAGGCTACTACATCATACTGCACTTGATGAAACTAGGCCTAATTTACTGTACTGTACTATATACTGTCCTGTGATGTATTGTTTTGTTCATTCCCATTGTGTCACGTTTTGAGTTTATTTGTTCATGTTTAGAGTTTGTTTTTGTCCTGGTCTGTTCATGTCTGTGTTTCAAGGTTGGTCTATAGCTTGTTAATTAGTTCAGTTTTCCTCCGTATCTTCATGGTTACTGATCGGTTTATTTCTGTTCAGGTGTGTTTAGTTAATTGGCCCCTCTTGTTTGCTGTCTATTTAAGCCCTGTGTTTCTTTCAGATCATTGTCAGTTCTATTACTATGTTGGTTGTTCTGTTCCAAGTTCCAGAGATTATTTAGTCTTTTGTAAAGTTTTGAGTTTGTTTAATAAAAGGAACTGCCGCATCTAGATCCAGGCAACTTTCTTTTGTGCTGCAACCAGCGATTGTGACACATTGTTTTTCATATTTTATTTTTTCATTTTACCCTTCAATGGAAGTGCTGTCATTGCAGCTATAACTTTGATTTCAAAGTGCCAGATATTGTTTCTGCATAAAAAATTCATAGTAGGGCATACTCTCGTATAGTATAGTGTAATGCAGTGTATGACTTTCATTCTGCAGTGGAGCATATTTAGAAAAAATGCATTTTGATCATAAAAGTCAACAGGGTCCCATGTTGTTTTGGACCCCATTAACTTGAATTATATGGACAAAAACTATTGAAACATTCTGGTCACTGGTCAAGCAAACACACATTGTGAATTCTAGACTGTAAACTATCCGGCAGTGTTCCTATCGAAAAGTTGATTGGCCCTTTAGATGAAAGCTTCCGTTCCTACCATTGCAAAGCATTATGATTTCTACCATTTACTTTTTAAATAGTGGTCTGTCTCTCACTTACGTCTGCACTGCACTGATCTATCAGTACTATGCTATACTGAACTTTACAGTGTGCTATTTATTCATTCACAATTTTAGAGATGGCCTGTATTGTTTAACGTTTAATTGGTTCATTTGTCCTGTGTTGTCTGAATTATCACAGTCATACTGACACATATTGACTGGCTTAAGAACCATTTCACCAGAGAATCAAGATATATGAAGCCCAATTCCAGACTTAATGGACTGAGGGGCATTCCATAATTAAAGGACAGCATTCAGTGCCGAATAAATCCAATTCAGATCTCATTCATACTATTAAACACCACTCTACCATTCACGGTACACTGCTCCAAATATGGATTGACTCTTAGTGAGCATAAGCTTATTTCAACCTGATTCCATTGTTACTTGAGGAGGCTTTGCATCTTTCAGCCTCTCAGCAAGTCTTTGTTGATTATAATACTGTGTAAAGCCTCTCTCCCAATGAGAGGACACAAATCCCCTTTAAATACAAGCAAATTAATTACATCTCAATAAAGCTTCCCTCTTTTTATGTCAGGCCTGAGAGCCCGCTCAGAGGAAACTCACTGATATTTGTGCAGGTGAATAAAAATCCTCTGTTGGTTTTGTTTGCAAAGGGTGTGTAAGGGACAGCTAAACAGAAATGATTGCACTGAATTTTCCCTCTAGGTTGTAAGAGGCCTATGTAAGCCTGAAATTAAAGACATTTGTTCTTTCCTCAGAATGTCACTCTCTTTTATTTCCCAATTTCCATGTCCTTGCTGTGAGTGATAAGACAGTGAGGCCCTTGTGAAGACACCAAGCCTGAGCAGGCTTCTCCTAGCAACTGCAGCTACAGTATCCATTCACTCAGCTAGAGGGTTCTGCATTGAATATAGCTCAGGAAAGAGCCGGAAAAGAGTACTCAGGCATTAATTTGTAACTGTGGGCTGTAGAAAAGCTGGGTCCACTGCATGCTCCCACTGCTGGATCACAAAACTTTTACATCTGAGACTAAGTGGTTTAATTGAGTATAAATACTGGGGCTGAATATGAATATGAATATGAATATGAATATGAATATGTTTTGGTTTGGTTCTGTTTGCCTGTGTTTCTTGTCATTGTAAGTTGACCTGTGTCCGAAATCACCCTTAAATAGGACAATTTTTGAGTGGACAGCCATTTGTAGTTGTGTCCGAAACCATAGTGGATGTTATCGAGTGCACTCATTCAATCCCACAATGCACGGCAATAATGAGAGTACAACCGATGTAAGGTCAACGACTAGAAAATGCCCATAATGCACCGTGACGGGAGCGTTAAATGAATTCCCACGTCCCGCTAGAATATGGCGCCTGTAGCTCAATCATCCATCCATCCATTTTCCTAATTGCTGGTCCAATGTGGTTACAGCATAATCTCATACAGGAACAAATTCCTTTTTACATTATTTATAGGGTAACTAAACCCTAAAACAACTTTTTTTAGTTAATGATCTGTAAGACTGGGGCTTTATTAATGCTGTTCATTGATTCAAGTCATTTTTTTGACATTTGGGTTTAAAGTGTTTTAATTCTACAATATATGGTGTAAAAATGTCTGAGTGCTGCCCTCTTCAGGTTGAACAGTGGCTACTGCAGTTGAATTTTCCTATTGGCAGTTATGGTCATAGATATCATATAAAGGCTAGATGTCTCGTCCGCGCTGCTGGCCAATGGAGGTCGACGTCCGCACACGGCGGCCATCTTACGACAGGGTGCTCGCTCACTCGTAACATGGAGCATGTGCTTTTAAATAACCATAACTTGCTCAATTTTCTACCGATTTTCAAACGGTTTGGTTTGTTATAAACGTCAGAGATGTAGCTATGAAACTGCATATATATGAAAAATTATACAAATGGACTTCCATATGAAAGAATTTGTGACGCAACAGTTGGGATCATTAATATGTATGCCTCCAAAAATTTGCATATGCCAGCCCATGCTCAGTGCCAGGCGAAACTGCACAGCCGAATCATCGGAAGTTCTGCAGGTGAAGAAACAAGCGAGGATCATAGGGAAAATGCCAGTTCTATCTATAATCTATCTATCTATAATCGGATACCGCGCTACAGTTTAATTCGAAGTTGTTAGTTGCTCTGCCCATTTCACCACGGACTGTTTTTCTAACCTGGAACAATATCAAGCAGCCAGGCTTCTCTCGGCGTCTCAAACGGACGAAGGGGGCAATTTCAACTAACGTTATATTCCCGCAAGCGGTAAGTAGTGATTTTATTAACGATAATTTACACTGTGTTATCTAGATCCAGCGCGATATTGTTTTTTCCTCGAGAGACATCGTGGCTTGCAGACGAGCGAACGAAGCATGGCAGTTGCTCAGTGTTTGGATGTACAAATGAACACAAAAGTATTTTTTTAGCTCCTTCATCCGAGCCTCTGGAGATGTGAATTTCTGATGCGTAATTGTTCAAGTTCAGACAGATAATCTTTCTCTCAAAGTCGTTCAACACGGTTTATGCATCAGTAAATCGCGTTGCAGTGATAAGATCTTCATTCACGTGATCAACAGGCTGTCATCTGCTCAATGCTCATCACTGCAACCTTTTATGTGATGGGAATAGATCTAAATACTTAAAAAACTTCTCACGATTCGTTAATCTCGATAGCTGTAATAGTAAAAACATATCAAAGCTGTAATAGTGAAAGTTTTCCAGATAGCTCTACATTTAATGCTAGATATTTCATATGGAAGCATGTCAGCCAATCATAGCAGTGGGCAACAACACTGAAGTCTCTCAGCAGACACGCCCCTTCAAACAGAGTGTTCAATTCAGGGGATGAAATCAGGCTAGGAAATATGCCTTTTATTTCCAAATTATAACAAATTTTGATCTAAAAAACATACTAACATTATAAGGGCACCCCAGGAAACATTATAAAATAATAAAATAATCCATTCTAGGGCACCTTTAAATTAGTAATTTTGTATTGAATTTATCTTGCTTTCATATAGCATTACGGTTCATAACATTAAAATGTTCTGTTTTACTTCAGAAATCACTGGCACAATTTACCCCCAATGTATTCCCCCAAAGGCACAACTTCCCCCGCACCAGGGGCAAGTTGTGCCATGAGACCATTTTTTTCCCAAGAGCTATATTTCTGAAGCAATTTATTTCAGATCCAAAGTTATTGTTCTCAGGGATGCACCACATCCTGAAATATATGTACCGGTACATCCTTAAGTTGAAGGCATTACTGCCATGGCCTCACTTTAAAGTCACTCACTAAAACTCACCTCACTAAAAACCCCACTCACCCCACTTTCCCCTATGCCTACAATGAAATTATAATTGCACTGCTTTGCAAATAGTAAGAACTTTCTTCATCACAAACCTGATGGTGCGGTACTTGATCTACTTTCTAAACATATCGAGACCAGACATTTACAAACTTGATTTCATTATCAGTGTGAGGAACAAATTTAACACGCGTATGTGCAAGAACAACAAATCACTGGAGAAATCGTAGCTCCTCTCTCCAAGAGTAGTTGCTGAGCTCTCATTCACCGAGCAGCACCGCAGGCTACAGTGTTTGGGTGCGCCGCTCTAATTTACCCATGTAGAACGTTGCGTCGCATTAGTTCATGTGTAAAATCATAATAAATTCTTAAAGCCAGGGACATGTCTACAGAGGCACGGGCCTCCCTAGGCCTCCGTGTAGAACCGCCACTGGTTCTTTGTTACGTAAAGTAAGGTTAGCCTAAGCTGCTTCTCACTAGTCCAGCCTAGAGTTGGACTCTTAGATGTGAGTCATGGACTTAGCCAAGTCTATGTCGATTTACTGGTAGCTCTGCCCTAAGGGATCTAGACTCTCTTGGGGCATGGCTCAGACTAGCTTGAGATTCTCATTTCAGCATTGAAGCTTAAGGGCCTTTCCTAACATGGTCATATTAGTTACTGGGAGCAGTGTTGTGCAAGGTGTGTACCCCTGACACATTATTGGCTCAGGGCTCAGGCCTTTGAGTTTTAGTGCCTAGGTTTTTAGATTGGTTCGAACCAAAAGAGGTTTGGTCAGCATGGCGTAGTTGATATTGGCGTCCCCATAGTGTCAGCAACTGACGCAGTGTAGTGTTCTCTAAAAAGGGAATGTCTTGGGGTTACCTGAGAAAGGGAATGAGACGTTGCGTCACGTTGCCATGCTTCAGGTATGCCTGCATGTATTTCTTCAGACAATACAAATCTGATGACGTGTTTTCAGGCGCCCTTCTTATTTGCTGGGGCATACCTTGTGACATCATCACAATGCGTCAACCAATGATTGGTGTGATTTTACACATGCTTCAGGCACTGGATTCCACAAGGACACGTTCCCACACCGTCAGCAACTGACGTAGCATCTTCCTTCCTTTCTCAGGGAACAGGGGTTACATACATTTTATGGAATTGGACAACAGGAAAAGGTCTTAGACTTAGAAACCAATATGATGATCTAAAAAAAAAAAAAGAAACTTTAAATTTTAAAACTTAAAATTTGTTGGCATTGGCAATCATGGCGTTCCAAAAACTGTGTTACATTAAATGAAAATAGGTTTGGCATCAATAATGTCAAATGGCATCATTGAATTCTGGTGCATCTAATGATGCCAAATTTTAATGAGATGTGAGAATTAGAGGAAAGTTTTCTGTCAAATGTTGGTGGTTTTCCTCACACAAAACCATTTCATGAGTCATGCAGATTTCTTTTATTGTATTGTTATGGTGTTTTTGGTCCATTTTTCAAAGTGCAGCATTAACATTAAACTAAACATCTCATTTTTGTGTTCTACGAAAGGAAGAAAAAACATAAACGTTTGGATCGACATGAGGATGATAAATGTAGTAAAGTAAATGATTTTTGGATGAACTATTAACTATTCAAGAATGATCCAAAACTATTGTACAGTATTAAACTCAAAAACCTGTGAAAAATTGTTCTTAGAAGGTTCTTTTCTGACCCTAAGATTCTGCCTTTATTTTCTAGAGCATAGCAATGCTACTCCTTGCTAGAATTGCACGGCAAGAGAAAGGACTGGAACAGCCGGTTTCATGTTACAACAGCAGAAGCATAGTTAATGTGCTTCCACCTTTCCTGGATCCATGACAACTGAACTCTCCCATAATATATCCTAAATCAATTGGAGAAAGGAGCAAGCAGACAGAGAGTCAGTAATGCTGTGATTGATGAGAGCGATGTGAATATTTGTAAGCTGATAAGCCTCTTTTTTCTCTCTCTTCTCTGTCTCTCTCTCGCACGACGCACGCATCAGAAGGGATACAACATTGAGCAGCAGAGTGTGAAAAACGGAAAACACCTGAATGGAGTGGGTAAGTCTACACTCACGCGTCCTTGAGAACAATGAAAGCCGCCCAACAGCCCTGCAGAGGAACAATGCAATGTTGCTACGACTCATTCTGTTCCACGCAAATGTCTTTGACCTTGTTTCTTGACACGTCACGGCCGAGTCAAAAAGACTTCAGAAGTTCCATGCTTCTTTATGTAAAATAATAATAAAGGCATTTAAATGTATCATGTGCCACCGGCCTTGAAAAGTTCTTCATTTGATCTAGGAGCGAAGACAAGAAAGTACCTGTTTTTAATAGATTCGCAGGCATAATGCGAAGTTTAGTTGTTTGGCAAGAAACGTCAAACTTGTGCAATTAATATAGAATTGCAATCAAGTCAAATTTATTTATATAGGGCTTTTCACAATACAAATTGTTTCAAAGCAGCTTTACAGACAATCATGATGTTAATGTTTATAATATCTTAATATCTTATATATATATATATATATATATATATATATATATACATGAATATGTTGTATGTATGCAGAGCTTATGTGTAACTTTTTATAAAGAGCTGGGTGATAATATAGTTATATTTTACGCCGAAATAAAAACTCAGGTGGTTAAGGTTTCCTGTATCGCTTTACGTTAGGGCACTGTATGTATGTGAACACAGTTGGATATATCCAACTTTATATATAGAGCTTTGCGATAATACAGTTTACATTTCTGCGACGATATAAACAATCACACTGCCGAGATTTGCTATATACAGTAGTACAGTAGATATTGTTATATGTGAGTATACTCTATGCAGATAAAGTAGGATGTATATACAACTTTTAATATATCCCTGACAATAATATAGTTTACATTTTTCGACGATATAACAATCAAGCAGTTGAGACTTGCTAAATAGTATAGGCTACATACCGCTTAACGTGAGTTTACTGTATGTATGACGGTAAGATTGGATATACTTAGTAGAGAGTAGTTATTCTTTATTAATTTAAAGTTGTTAATTAATCTGATCACGGGTATGATTGTATCTGATGATTTGCAACAGCTTTGAATGACTTAGCCCTACGGTGGCCCAGTAGTGCACAACACAACGAAATTTAAAAAGCAAACACAAGTTAACAACACAACAAAAACAAGCCTCAACAAAACTAAGTACAAAGCTCATCCAATCAGAATTTAAAGTCAGAACTACAGTGTCTATTTTTATAATATTAGTTTCGAGTCTTTTATTTTTAATTAAAAAAATTAAATCACAAAATAGAAAATATTGTGATTGCTTAATTTTTTTTTTGGTTTGCACCAAACACACATGGCTATTTAATAGCCTATATAAAACTGTTTGTTTTTTTTCTGACAAAAAGAAAAAGATTGTGATATACTGTTATAATGATATGAAATTCTTCATACCATGATATGCAATTTTATAGCTATCATCCAAAAATTTTTTCTTATATAACTAACAAATCTCTCACAGAAGCCCTATTTCCAGTGTGAAAAAAATATCAAGTTAAGACGAGCCTGATGGTCATGTCCAGAGATGTTGTTTTGTGTAATCTTGAATGTTAACATGAACATTGCGTGATCGTAAGATGATTCACTCTGTATGTGTGTGTGTTTTTTTTTTAATTGCCCAGTGTATGAGTTTGTGAAGGATGAAAGCTTTTTGGTAGTGTAATGGTTAATGTGAGATTTAGCAGAAGCGCGAGAGAGGGAGAGATTAAGCCCTCCACTAATCCCATCGGACTCCTGAGAGAGAGAGTGTGTGCGTGTGTGTGTGTAAAAAATAAAGTTGGGAGGAGCAGGAGGGGCGTATCTTTGAAGCCCAGTGGTCACATGACTGTTGACACTGTGAGAGAGGAGGCATGTGTGTGAAGAACAGCAGAAACTCAAAAGAAACGGCCCTCACATAAACATGTAGGATATCTCACACACACACACACACACACACAAAGGCAACAGCAAGATGGACCAGAGAGTTGAATACAGTTTGTATCCCCCTGAGGGCCAGCCCAGCAGACCCAGAGATGTACTTGTTAAGTCAGGTAAGACAGATACAACAGACTGTGGCTGAGATTACAGGATGCTGAACCGATGATGCTGTATTGTGCAGGAAAACTTTACTAGGAGTCTGTATTTGAATACCAATGATAAGATAATTAATAGATTTGAAGTATTCATTGAAATTCATTGTATTATTACTATGTAACAACTCAGTTACAATGTAGTAATTGCAGATGAATAAACTGTTTCATATTTTATATCAAGATACATTCACACTGATGCATTTGTTATGCTTTGCAACAAAAATAAAAATATGATCTCTGCCTGCTTTAAACTAAAAATCTCTGTTTTTAGAGTTAAATGTATAATGTTTTTAAGAACAAGCTGGTGTAGAATATAAAAGACAAACTAAGAAGGCAAAAGAATGACATGAATGACACTTGAAGAAATCAGTTTGGTGAGAAACAGGGAGCCATGTTTTCTCTGAGCAACTTGTTACTCATGGAGTTTTGCTGCACTGTGAGGCAACAGACTCTTCGATTGCCATTAGAAATGCACCATTTGACATTTTCTGAATTGTACTTTTGTCAGCTGGTGATAAACTTGTGGCAATTTTTAGGTGTCAGTAACATAGGTTAAGTGACAAGAAGGATCATCTTTCACAATTTTGTTGTTGTAATGTTTTACCAGCAGTATCTTACTTTATGTTTGTTTAAGCCGAAAAGCGCAAGGTCCACAATGTATTTCTGCCTGACCATGATCGACACCAATAAACCCGGCTTTGTGTATTTGAACAGTTATCTTAAATCATCCATCTCAGAATACCCAGCTTTTAAACAAACACGCCTTTCACCAACATATCTTGGAAGTCTATTAAGCAATCAAACCTCAAAGGGATAGTCACCCAAAAATGAATGTCATCTTTTACACACCATAAGGTTGTTCCAAATCCATATGACTTTCTTTCTTGTGTGAAACACAAAAGAATATATTTTCAATAATGTTTAACTGCTTTTGGTCGGTCATTGCACTCCACTGACTTTCATTGTATGTTTTTTTCCCAAATATATTTTTCTGTTTTCTACAGAATAAAGAAGTGCATGCTGGTTTGGAACTACACAAGAGTGAAAAAAAATGACAGAATGTTCATTTTTGAGTGAACTGTCCCATTCTATTCTATTCTATTCTATTCTATTCTATTCTATTCTATTCTATTCTATTCTATTCTATTCTATGCAAGTATACTGACATAGAATAGCTTGGGGAAAAGAGAATTATCCAAGTTAGTCATAGAAACTCTTTTTATTTACTCTTCCAGTCCAGATTTAGATGCTTGAAATAGGTTAAATTGTGCTATTGTGCTTAGAGACTGCTGCGTTGTTTCTTGCTGGGCACCTTTATAATGCTAATTCCCTGTCTGAGAGCTGTGCCTAAATTTTATGGCTTGCCAAGGACTAGTATTCAGCAGGGATTATGGGAAATGGCACCGCACTTCCACACAAACACACCCATGGGAGAATGGGATCCCAGGGCATCCTCTGAGAATGCTGACGTCGCCATGACAACTGTCAGCATTCTATTTGTATACAATCCAATGTGGGAACAAACTAACTTCTTATGTAACAGGGGATTTGTGTGTGTGTGTGTGTGTGTGTGTGTGTGTGTGTGTGTGTGTAAACAAAAATGGTATTTTTAATACTGAATGCCTGGTGATCAACAAGACAATGTACTGCATTTTATGTGATGTTGAGGAATCTAAAATGTGCTACCAGTATTGCCTTAAAGGGATAGTTCGCTCAAAAAATTAAATTTGAACACAAAAATTAACACAATCTGAGTTAAATTGTAAAATATCCCTGTTCTTCCCATCTTTATAATGTAACTGAATAGTAACTGAGTTTTTGAAGCTCAAAAAACGCATTTATCCATATTAAAAGTAATCCATCGGTTCCAGGGGGTTAAAAAAAGGCCTTCTGAAGCGAAGCGATGCTTTTTTCCCAGACAGCAACATAGTGTCGGCCCAGATCTGGCCCACATCTGGTACACATGGATTCCACACGGCCCAGATGTGAGCCGGATCTGTCTGGGTTGTAAGAAAAATATCCATATTTCTAACTTTATAATCTCTGGCTTCCTGTAACGGCCGTCTGCGAGTCTAGTTCCGGTGGAAGAGTGACGTCTGACCTCATGCATGACGTAGGATGTAGGAGTAGCCTAAGCTTAGGTGAGAGTAAATGCCTTTCGCGGTTCAAACAAACAGGGCTGGGCAACAAACTCAAGCTCCTCCCACATTTCTCTTAAAAAATTCTCGTTTTAGACTTCTAATTCGTGAGTGATGTTTTGTTTTTCTCTATCCTCTGCGTCAGGTCGGGTCAGAGGTCACTCTTCTGCCAGAACTAGACTTGCGTGCAACTGTTACTAGAAGCCAGTCATTATAGTTTATAAAGTTATAAATATGGAAATTTTTCTTACAAAAACGCAACGCTTAGCTTCAGAAGGCCTGGGAAGAACCTGGATATATTTTTAATATAACTCTGACTGTGTTTGGCTGAAAGAAGAATGTCTTAATCGCCTAGGATGAAACACCTTTTTTTTTTTCATGAAATCCAAAATGAATTCAGATTCTTAAAGGTCCCGTATTATGCCCCTTTTCACAAGTTGTAAAATAAGTCTCTGATGTCCCCAGAGTGTGTATGTTAAGTTTCAGCTCAAAATACCCAAAAGATAATTTTTTACAGCATGTTTAAATTGTCATTTTTTGGGGGCTCAGAAAAACGCGCTGTTTTAGTGTGTGCCCTTTAAATGCAAATAAGCTGCTGCTGCACGGCCCAGGGGGCGGAGCTTCATGAGCTCGCGCTCAGTCTCTCAGGACAATTTCATCTCACGGAATGATGATAATATCAGAAACTCTCAGTAACGGTGTTCATTTCGAGTCGGACAATAATGCCCACAGAGTCAGATTGCTGTATAGAGATGGAACAGGTATAGTTTAGTAGTTTAATTACGGTTATTATAACGCATTTGTCATCTGCTTGTATGTATCCATTATTTATTAATAGCCTACAAGTCTGCTGTTTCGGACCAGGTCCGAATGATGATCAAACATACTGATGAGTTTAATAAAGTTTATTGTACATCACACAAAAGATGAAGCGTCACTTTTACTTCAGAAAATCACCGTAAAGGCCTGTTCACACAATTTCGCGCGCGACATTCGCCGACGTTTAACGCCTCGTGACTAAACAAAGGGCGCCAATGTGAGTGTGCACACCGGCGTGAAAAACGCCACGCGTAAAAACGTAATTTTTTTAAAAACGCCTCGGGTTTGTTTTTTTGGTTTGACGCACCGCGTCAAAAACTATCCGACCAATGAGATTGGCGCTTTTGTTCACGTGTCTGGAGCTTCTGAAGTTACAGTAAAACACAACTTGGGGGCGCTCAAACACAAAACGGTCTTGCCGAGCACACATACGTAACGGCGAAGAAGATATACACCAAGTAGCGTCTGCACTACACTAGCGTCTAGATGCAAGGCAAGATGAATGTAGAGCTGCTGGTCTCGTTGGTGTCGGAACATAAAGAACTATATGACGAACGCAACAGCGACTACAAACATCTTGATGAAAGAGAACTGTTATGGAGTGGTTTCTGTTTTACATTAAGCGCCATCTAATGTCAGGGAATGAATTTGCATGTTCACTCGGCTCATCGTCAGCGAAAATCGCTTGTGTGTGAACACAAAAAACGCGTTGAAAAACGTTGGCGAATAACGCGAGCCGATATTCGTCCCGGTGTGTAGGGCCCTTAAGAGCTGAGTAAACACAGTAAGTTATAAGAAGTGCGCAAGTACATAAACGAATTTCGGTAGAGTTGAGGGAGCATTCCTGTGGGCGGAGGTTAGTCAAAAAACTGTTCTAGTGACGTCATTAAAGAAGGAAGTAGAGGGATGTAGTCCAAACGGGCCGTTCGATGTAGGCGACTTAAATAAAATATTTCGCTTGGCATTGAACTTTGAGCTTTATAATTTTACAGATATTATTTATACTCTAACAACAACATTACACACTAACTAAAGTTTGAAACATGGGATCACGAAGAACGGGACCTTTAAGGCATATTTCAGAATGTTTTTATCCACTAAATATCAAAGAAAAGTGCAATTCTGAGAGCATCATTTATTTGCCACTTCGTCTGGTGTTTTGTAATCTAAAGCAATGAAATTCTGAAATGATCAAAAGTGTCCAAATACTTTTTTTAGGACCATTGTATTTCAAAGTGCCATGGTACTGTACTTTCTTGAAAGGGTTAGCATATTAGCACACTTTTAATTTTAGTAGTCCTACTGAATCACTTATGGTTATGCTGGGTATATAAGGAAACATCTGCTGTAGCCACACAAACAGACACCACACAAAATCGAATTAATCCCACAATGTATCATGCAATTCTTGGAAATAGACTCAGATCTGATCAGCAGAAGCCCTTGCCTTTCCTGTCTGTGTGACTCCAGGGTTTGTGGGGGACGTTGATAAATACATTATGCCCATAATAGAGGGATATTCACTTTCAGAGCAGACACAGTCCACCGTCTGTTGCTCTTCACCATGTTACTGATCCCTAATCGATGAGATCAAGGACAGGCTTCCAGAGACCCAGATTATGGAGCAATACAAAACATTTTGTAACGCTTGTGCGTGCATATGTGTATGTGTAAGTACTTTTATCCCATACTGAATTTTATCTGTAAGCTCTGGATAAATACACAGAAATCATTTGTATTTCATAACCATGACGCAACATTCTCGCAGCACATAACATTGAAGTGGGCCACACATATGCTCACGTTGCTCAGTTAACAGCAGGCAGACATTGCAACACATTCATTTGCAAAAAAAGCAATATTTGCACACACAAACATGAAAGGAAACAAAATGAAACATATTCTGGTAATGTTACAGGCTTTAACTCAGGAGTCCACTGAACAAGATCACTTGAAATATACTTAACTGTCTCACAGAGACAGACATTTTGGTATCACTTTACAATAAGCTTCATTAGTTAACATTAGTTAATGTTTTAACTAACTTGAACTCACAATGAGCAATACATTTGTTACTGTATTTATTAATCTTTGTTAATGTTAGTTAATAAAAATACATCTGTTCATTGCTTGTTCATGTTACTTCACTAACTAACGTTCAATAACTAATGTTAACAAACACAACCTTTGGTTTTAATAACGTATTAATAAATGTTAAAAGTAATATTAACTAAGATTAATAAATGCTGAAGAAGTATTGTTCATTCTTCATGTTAACTAATGTTAACTAATGAAACCTTATTGTAAAGTGTTACCGATATTTTTTAGTAATAATTATGTAAATATTTATATTTCATATTACTTTTTTATTATTCCATAGCTACATAAGCCCACATACTGCCAACACGCTCTCTGACCAACCAGTGCTTATGGATTCATAATCCTCATGAACATGAAATATCTCTTTTAATGGATCAACAGCATTCGGTATGGACAAAATCAGTGAGAGATTTACTTTTAGCTTTATTTTTCCTGATGCATATGACAATTTCATATTTTCAAATTTGAGCAAAATTGTGTTCATCTTTTGCCGTTATAGGGGAAGTGAAAACTATTTCGAGAGCAGTTGTCAACTGTGCAATATATAAAACTTCTGTAGATCTAAAACTAGATTTTTTCAATTTCTGAAAGAAAATGTGTTGTTTGTCCCTAACAAATGCACTGAATGATAAGCATGATAAGCATGTACAGTAACCCACAATACACAATGTTCCCTTACAGAGAGTATGAGCAATAATAATAGTGATAAAATAAACTGAGAATATAATAAAGAAGGATTTATTACGCAAGAGACACAAGAGTCTTTAGTTTATAACTTAATACTTAGAATATAGGTTTTAAAAAAGGGGGGAACGCTTTATTTATTTGTTTGAAAAAAAAAAAGGTTGGTGTAAACTTGCTGACCTCTGGGCTACAAATACTTTCACATGCATGAATTCCCTTTATCATCTTGCCTGTCATCATCAACATCATTTCACCCCTGTCCTCTTCTCATGCACTCTGATTGAGAAGTGCTAAGAATTGAGCTCAGCTTTTTTAATATTGAATGGTGGAGACTGTCTCTGGTTCCTCCTCCAAGCATAGCATTGTTCTGAGCAAGCTTCAATGCATATGACACCTGATCTGCTGTCACTTTAGCATGGATCACTGCACTTTTAATCTGTCCTATCCTCAGAGGAGTGTCTTTATGCAGTCCAGCTGCATGGCTTGCATTATGGATCTGGATACAAGTTTGTTCTTTAGTGGAGATGAATTACAAACTTGTCTGAACCAGTATACTATACTATTTAATAACCTCCTACTTTTCTAAACATACGGACTACCCTGAATTTTCTTTAAGAAAAATATTTCTTTCTCTCTTTTGATTTTTAGGGTGAAATATGCCAGAGTGTGGTATTTATTCAATTTCAGTGGAACAAGAACAAAAATGTTTTACTATCTTTGGGGTCAGAAAAGATAATTCACATCAGTGCATCGTCTGTGTGTGATGGTGTGTTAGAGGTCTGGTGGTGTAAAAATTCTCCAAGTTGGAGGAAATGAAGGTAAGGAATTTCCTCCCAAACTCAGAGGAACGTAAACACTCTGAATGTCCACCTGCTACTTTCAGGAAACCTGCTTCGGCTCACATGGAATCATTTAAACTGGAGCAGAGACAAGTAGTGTATGTTGTAGTGTATGTAGATGCTTGCTCTCTGATGTGGCTTGTTTATGCTCCACCATCCCACTTACTGCTGTTTATTATGTTCTTCTTTTGCGTCAATCTCTGCCTTTCTTCTCGCAGTTAAAAGAAGTCAGGAAGGGAAACGTTACTTCCTTTCAATAAAATCCTTCCTCTCACATTGTTTTCTCTCTGTTCTCAGCCTCAGCGTATGCCGATATTCAATGGGAACAGCCTCATCAGCCGAGAACCCCGGACAGGGATCCATTTGGTTACCCTCATCGCGAGATCCCCCCATTGGCCAGTTACGCTCCTCAGCCTGATTACATGACAGCGGATGATGATCTCATCAAGCCCAAAAAGCTGATTAATCCTGTGAAAGCCTCTAAAAGCCATCAGGAGCTTCATCGGGAGTTGCTTATGAACCAAAAACGGTATGAGGATACACAAGTGCACAGTACATGCACACTCATCTGCTAAATGACATGTAGTACTCACATTAAATCCACGTGTACCAGATGTGGCCCGGATCTGGGCCGACACTATGTTGCTGTCTGCGTTACCATGTAAAAAAGTAAAAAACTAATAATCATTCAACATAACAACAAAACGAAAGTAAGGCGGCAGCCCCTCATCGACGACTTACATGTTACATTGCTAATTCGTGGAATGGCATAGTTTTAATAGCGCCGTGTTGTAAGGTAGTGTTTATCCAGAACCTGCACAACTAGGATTTAAACCTGGCTAATCAATTATCCAAAAATTTGAGATTTATTTTAGATTTGTCTCATTTTAAATTAACACTAAAAACTAAGATGACAAATTTACTTCAGAAAGAAATGTACTTTTGCTATGGTAAAATAAATGTTCAGTGCTCTTACAAAAATTCCTTTTCTTTTTTTCACTCTAGTGTTGATATGGCAACTAGTAAATACGTAAATAAGTGAATAAACAAGTTACTTCACGCTAGCATGTGTGGAATCTTTTATTAAACCATGTTGGTGACAACTAGCCCCATTAGTTGTGCCCCGCTCTCCCTCAGAGATTAAAGTTTGTTAGTTTGATCTCAACCAAATGCGAGACATGAGCTATCATCTCTGAGCTCCTGAGCAATATATTTAACTCTAGGTGGCAGTCTCATGTTTTGTAAGTCGCTTTGGATAAAGGTGTCTGCTAATTGACTACTTACAGGTAAACGCATAAGTTCAACCAGAGTTGGAGATTAGTAGATGTTGATACTGGAACAACCAATCAGGACATAGAGTTTAGGGTTAAGGTTTAGGTTTAGAGATGCTATAGGGTTTAAACAACAGTAGTATCAACTTTTTTCCCCTCTGATTTTACAGCTTGTTAATTTGCAGTTAAGGATATGCTTAGGACTGTGTTTTTGGACAGGACAAACGTACTGGAATGATGGTCACTAGTTGGCTACTTACTTTCTCAGCACATCTGGACAGGTTTTGGTTGATATTTTGATTTTTTTTTTTATGATTTTTTTTACAACTTTAATGTATAATTTTAAACTTACTAAATCATTTTTTTTTCTGCAATGGAGCATATGACTTAATGGTAACACTTTATTTTGATGGTCCCTTTCAAACATTCTGTTGACTATAACTTTGCAACTACATGTCAACTAACTCTCATTAGAGTATTAATAGACTGTCTGCTTAATATTTGCTAACTCTTTATTGTGATGGTCCCCCAATTCTATAAGTACAAGACTATAAGTAACTTTGCAACTACACGTCAACTTATTCTAACCCTGACCCTACCAGTCCACTAATACTCAACTAATGAGAGTTAGTAGACATGTAGGTGCAATGTTACTTATAGTCAACAAAATGTGTAAAAGGGACCATCAAAATAAAGTGAAACCGACTTAATCATTTCATTACTTTTTGTTGTTTTCAGCAACAATAAATCAGTAAGCAAAAAATAAACCAAATTCTCCAAGTTCTGAAACAGAGGGCCTTCAGTTTTTTCCCCTCAGATTCCATGCTGTCTGTGCTAGCACTTTGATTAGCATTGCACAGTTGCTTAGTAATGTCACCCCCCACTTCTATAATACCAGTAAATGTGGTAAAGGTGAACACACTCCCTCTGTCTTAGCAGAGGGGTCTAAAGCCCTGAGGAGTGGCAACAGAACCCTTTTATCCTTCCCCCTTTTTCCATTCCTCTCTTTCCTAGACACTTTAGGAGGTTTAAGATTTAAAGAACGCAAGGCTCAGCCAATTAGAGATATAGGGCCCTATTTTAACGATCTGAAACGCAAGTGTCAAGCGCAAAGCGCAAGTAACTTTGTGGGCAGGTCTTGGGCGCTATTGCTATTTTTGAACCGCGCCAGGAGCGGTTCACAGCCGAGGAGAGCAACGCTCTCGTCACGGCCGTAAAAGAGAGAAGTTACATTGAAATGGAGAAACACACCCAAATTAACTTCGGTTAAACAGGCGTATGATAATTTGGGTAAATGTGTAAGCTAGATTGTCTGTCTATCTATCTATCTATCTATCTATCTATCTATCTATCTATCTATCTATCTATCTATCTATCTATCTATCTATCTATCTATCTATCTATCTATCTATCTATCTATCTATCTATCTATCTATCTATCTATCTATCTATCTATGCATCTATCTATCTATGTATCTATGTATCTATCTATCTATCTATCTATTGTAATAATGTATGATTTGCAAAAATGAAAACTGCTGCTTCTGTGTAGATGAGAGAATCAAAGTGCACGTTGTGCACACGCTACATTGATTATGGCCAAGCATTCACCCTTAAAATAGCATATGAATAACATTCGCAACGCGCCACTGACTTTAAACAATTTTTTCCTGGTTAGTGGCGCAATTGTTTTCTAAACCTGCAAAATAGCATGAAGGAACGTTTGCGCTGGAACACGCCTCCTCTTTGCGCTGAACCGCCCTGGGGAGCGCAAGTGTATTTCCTAACTTACCGACGTGCTTCTATGGAGGGAAAAGTCCGCTTTGCGCAGGTGCAAAATAGGAATGATACATGCGTCGGTGTACAAAGTCAATTGCGCTGGGTGCAAGATAGGGCCCATAGTGTTCAGATCCCACGCGGCTCCTGCATTGTGTTTTCACACAGGGGAAATGAGCACTTATCTAAAGTGGCCAAAGATAGAGCTTTGCTGTTTATGCCGCAGATCCTGTGACACAGCAAACCCAAGAACTTAGAGTGCTCTTGAGTGCGTTGTCATTTTCAGCTGTGAGATTTTAGACAGAAACAGGTCTGTAGTGCACAACAATGTTGGAGAGTAATTAAATAAGTCCATGTACATATTGTGGCTACATACTGTTGTCACTTCTCTTCATAATCTTGTTCTGTACACAGATTTTGGTTATCCATGCAAGTGTTAAGTGCATGGCAGTATGTGGCCTAAAAGTAGCATCGCTAATTTGTACTGCGATAAAACATGACATTCCGAATTGGGCAAATGGGCATTCTGATTCATTTTAGCATTCTTGTAGTGTAGCTAAATACTTTTTTGCTTGCTGCTATTGGTGCATTCAAATCGTGTTAGAGTGTTTGCGTTTGCAAGTTGATAACAATGAAAACAAACAATGAATAGCAATTTGTTTGACTTATCATAATGTATTCTAATTATAATGTTGATGTGACCATTTTGTTTGTAGCTCAGTTATAGCTAGCAAGAGCTCATTCAGCTGGTTTATGAGGAAACAAATTTGAGTGAATTAAATTTCCCATCATTCTCCATGACAACACAAAAATGATAAAATACAGATATAACGCATTAATTAAACATCTAATGAATCTTTTTGGTTACACTTTATTTTGCTACTTAACTTTGCTACATGCCAACTAACTATCTTAGAGTATTAACAGACTGTCTGCTTAATATCTGCTAACTCATTATTGTGATGGTCCCTAACAGACATACATGTAACTACATGTCAACTCATTCTAACCCTACCAGTCTACTAATACTCTACTAACACTCTACTGAGAGTTAGTAGACATATAACGTTACTTATAGTCAACAAAATGTGTTAAAGGGACCATCAAAATAAAGTAAAACCATATTTTTGTTCTTATTTACGTCAGGAAGTAAATATGAAAATAAAATTCTCCAGCAAATCCATTTTATCAATTGACCAAAATCACCTGAATGCCTGCCATGTCATAGTTATAAAAATCATATGTAAGAACTTTCCAGGTTGGCTTGAATGTGGCGTATCCTCATGCAGTTCTCAGCTGGTTTCCAACTGAAGCTAAGCAGGATTCATCCTGGTCATTTCATGGATGGGAGACCTCGTAGTGAAGGGGGTACTATGGCCTGGTTTCACAGACAGGGTTTAAATTAAGCCAGGATTAGGCCTTAGATAAATTAGGACATTTAAGTAGCTTTTATAAATGTGCCTTAAAAAAAGCATTACTGATACATTTTAGTTCTATGACTAGATTTAAGCCTTGTCTGTGAAACCGGGAAAAAATGCACTGTCCTTTGGCTTAAACCAGGATCCTGTCAATTTGTAGGTTGTTTTTTGATCTGCTTCCTGGTAAAATGTGCTGGTCTATCCATCATGGCTTCCTAATCATTTCCATGCACATAGATTAGCTAAATCACAGTGTTCCTGTCCCAAACAGCACCCTAAGCTCTCATGGTCTTCTTCTGAGTCTATACTTTTGTGACATAAAGCTGCTTTGACTGTAGGGAAGAAGTCTGCTGCGGAGCTCGTATGGATTAAGGGCAGATAGCAACTGCAAAGGGGACACTCGTGAACACCCTTCTGAAACCTACAATGGTAACTGGGGGGTTTCAGGGCTTTCCAGTTCCGTTTCTAAAGGGCCACGGCCTGCAGAGTTCAATCCAGATACACTTGACTGTAATGAAGACGTTGATTTGCTGTTTCTGATGTGTTTAATTAGTGTTGAAACTAAACCCTCCAGGTCATGGCCCTCTAGCCCTGTCCTACGGTCTTGTGGACTTAACACACATGTTGCAGCCATTGTATGCAAGGATGCAAGTGCACATGAAGTGTGCCATTTGGGACAGAGCCTCTGTCTCATCTTCACCAGTGGTCGGTGGGAGTTCCTATGCATCATCCAGGGGTGCGTTTACCGAAAGCATTGTAAGCCAACTATGGTCGCAAGTTCCGCCATTATCAGCATAGTTCAACGAGTCTGTGTTTCCCGAAACCATACAGTGGTTCCAACGAACATTCGCAAACAGCATCGCAAAGTTGTGTGGTTGGAACGACAGCTCTCGACCTGTCGACAGCTCTAGACAAACGAGCACACAATTCTGATGTCGGGTCTGTCAAAGTGAGCCCACTGTAAATGGTATTAGCCTTGATTGTGACTAAGATGGAAAGTCACAACACTGGCAACATGAAGGGTAAAAACAACAGGAAACTAATGGATATTCTGACACGTTTACAGTCAAACAGTCAAAAAGCATAATTCATTTTTTACATGACATCTGGACTTAATAAATACTTATCTTGGGCAAAATAAGCAAGCTGACATTCAGTACAATCTATATCTTTTATTTCGAATACATACAAGTGTCATTTAGGTCTTTTAGTTTGTTAAGAGATTTAAAGCATTGTTTTTGAAGAGTGCGCATGAGCTCTAGTATGTAAGAATGAGCCTATGATTGAATCTGGAAATAAATTAAATGAAATTAACACAGCGTGATTTATGATTCCAAACCTCATCCCAAGTCAGATTGTGGATTGATATCATTCAGAGTCATAGTCTGTCCAGCAGGTTTAATCAAGCTATTTTCAATCATAGCTTTTCAGGCTATCGTTTTAAAATAGCTTCCCCAACACTTTAATAATTGCCGGAGCTAAAATTCTCAGGAAGGTGGACCTCTGGGAGCAGGATTGGACACCGGTGACTTTGACCAACATGTAGCACCAGTACTAATCCAGCTATCTCGTGTGCTGAGACTAATAGGAACCGATGGAGTTGCAGACAGCATGAATGGAGGGCCGATTTATTAGAGGCTTTCATTACAGAGAAAAAGTCACTGTTTGTGTGGGTACATTCATTAGTGTGTGCACTCTGTTCCACTACCAAACACTTTAAACCACAGAGAGCTTTCTGGCACAGTGCCATGTCGGCCATTAAGCAAGTATCTTTTAGTTACTGTTGGCACTTTTGCCTCTTTGGTGCTGAGAGACCCTGCAGAAGACAGTCTAGAGGACATTAAAAGAGAGAGAGAAAGGGATGGGGATCTCACATCCACACAGATAACAGTGGGCATCAAAGGTGGCACAGGGTGGCAGAGGAAAGCGCCTCTTTTCTCAAGCCTTCTCTAGATAAGCCTTTTTATTTGGCAGTGATGTAGCAGAGCTCTTTACGATAAGTTTAACTAAACACTGAAAGAAATCAGTCAGGAGAAGTGATGCTAAAAGGAGGCACTAAAAGGGGAGAGACACATTTGGCTCGTATGTCACTGTTAGCCATGATAGGAAAAAAGACACCATCTATGGATCATTTCAGGAACAGGTCGATGCCAACGATCCGAGCAAAGGTTCAGCAAGCGAGTATTCATAGCCGAGAGCTGAGATAGGGCTAAAGAGCAGCGTGTTATTATTATGAGGAGCTTTCAGGAGCCGTCCGGGGGCCTGACGTCTCTCTTGTTATCTTCATTAAATGTCCCTTGTGTTTATTTGTTGTTGTCTGGCTGTCTCTTCAGCTTGAAGGACACCATCTAAATTAACAGGGATGCTTATTGGAACTCCCACATCTGCTGAACTCCCCACGCGCACACACACACACACACACACACACACACACTTCCTTCCCCTCCTCTCAGCACCTGTGGCGCCACCTCCCTGTGGAGAGAACAAGCTAATTTAATTATCAGTATGTCTGTATGTGTGAGTGTGGGTGTGCATATGTCTATCCTGGCACTAAAGTTATTAATTATCACGTGTGTTAACAGCAGCTTGGCACCTTGAAGAAACGCTTGTGAGAGCTTACGCAGCATTGGTCAGAATTGATGGAAGATTCATATATATTCAGCCAAGCTGCACTTACAAACGAGCACACAATTCTGATGTCGGGTCTGTCAAAGTGAGCCCATTGTAAATGGTATTAGCCTTGACTGTGACTAAGATGGAAAGTCACAACACTGGCAACATGAAGGGTAAAAACAACAGGAAACTAATGGATATTCTGACACGTTTACAGTCAAACAGCTCTACATATTTTCACAGGCTACAATATAACAGATTTTCATAATACATTTTTGTACATTCACACCTTTTCTGTTATAAAAAAAAAAGCGAACAAGTTTTACAAAGCACACATATCTGATTAGTGACACTAACATGACAATACTGACACCTGCTGGAGAACTTATGGACTGCATCAGCTGATGATGATTCTATTCTATTCTATTCCATTCTCATTTATTTTCATTTTTTCATTATTTTCTATTCTTCTTTATTCTGTTTGTTATTTTATTCTTTGTTGTTGTTTTTACCATGTATTTGCTATGTTTGTATTGTGATATTTAATTCTTATTTTTAGTTGCTGTTTTCTATTCTATTTATTTACTTTCCTTTCTTTTGCTCTGTTCGTTGTATTATAATCTTTGTTATTTACATTCTACTGTGGTCTATTGCTTTCAATTCAATTCTATTCTATTCCATTCCATTCCATCCCATTCCTTTCCTTTCCTTTCCTCTATTTGTTGTATTCTAATCTTTGTTATTTACATTCTACTGTGGTCTATTGCTTTCAATTCAATTCTATTCCATTCCATTCCATTCCATTCCATTCCTTTCCTTTCCTTTCCTTTCCTTTCCTTTCCTTTCCTTTCCTTTCCTTTCCTTTCCTTTCCTTTCCTTTCCTTTCCTTTCCTTTCCTTTCCTTTCCTCTATTTGTTGTATTCTAATCTTTGTTTTTTACATTCTGATGTGGCATATTGTTTTCTATTCTATTCTATTCTATTCTATTCTATTCTATTCTATTCTATTCCTTTCCTTTCCTTTCCTTTCCTGTTCGTTGTATTCTAATCTTTATTTACATTCTACTGTGGTCTATTGCTTTCTATTCTATTCATTTCATTTCCTTTGCTCTGTTTGTTGTATTCTAATCTTTGTTTTTACATTCTACTGTGGTCTATTGCTTTCAATTCTATTCTATTCTATTCCTTTCCTTTCCTTTCCTTTCCTTTCCTTTCCTTTCCTTTCCTTTCCTTTCCTTTCCTTTCCTTTCCTTTCCTTTCCTTTCCTCTATTTGTTGTATTCTAATCTTTGTTTTTTTACATTCTAATGTGGCATATTGTTTTCTGTTCTGTTCTGTTCTGTTCTGTTCTGTTCTGTTCTGTTCTATTCTATTCCTTTCCTGTTTGTTGTATACAAATTTTTGTTATTACATTCTACTGTGGTCTATTCATTTCAATTCTATTCTATTCTATTCCATTCCATTCCATTCCATTCCATTCCATTCCTTTCCTTTCCTTTCCTTTCCTTTCTTCTATTTGTTGTATTCTAATCTGTTTTTTACATTCTAATGTGGCATATTGTTTTCTATTCTATTCTATTCTATTCTATTCTATTCTATTCTATTCCTTTCCTGTTCGTTGTATTCTAATCTTTGTTTTTTACATTCTACTGTGGTCTATTGCTTTCAATTCTATTCTATTCTATTCCATTCCATTCCATCCATTTCCTTTCCTTTCCTTTCCTTTCCTTTCCTTTCCTTTCCTTTCCTTTCTTCTATTTGTTGTATTCTAATCTTTGTTTTTTACATTCTAATGTGGCATATTGTTTTCTATTCTATTCTATTCTATTCTATTCTATTCTATTCTATTCTATTCTATTCCTTTCCTGTTCGTTGTATTCTAATCTTTGTTTTTTACATTCTACTGTGGTCTATTGCTTTCAATTCTATTATATTCTATTCCTTTCCTTTCCTTTCCTTTCCTTTCCTTTCCTTTCCTTTCCTTTCCTTTCCTTTCCTTTCCTTTCCTTTCCTTTCCTCTATTTGTTGTATTCTAATCTTTGTTTTTTACATTCTGATGTGGCATATTGTTTTCTATTCTATTCTATTCTATTCTATTCTATTCTATTCTATTCTATTCCTTTCCTTTCCTTTCCTTTCCTGTTCGTTGTATTCTAATCTTTATTTACATTCTACTGTGGTCTATTGCTTTCTATTCTATTCATTTCATTTCCTTTGCTCTGTTTGTTGTATTCTAATCTTTGTTTTTACATTCTACTGTGGTCTATTGCTTTCAATTCTATTCTATTCTATTCCTTTCCTTTCCTTTCCTTTCCTTTCCTTTCCTTTCCTTTCCTTTCCTTTCCTTTCCTTTCCTTTCCTTTCCTTTCCTTTCCTTTCCTTTCCTTTCCTCTATTTGTTGTATTATAATCTTTGTTTTTTTACATTCTAATGTGGCATATTGTTTTCTGTTCTGTTCTGTTCTGTTCTGTTCTGTTCTGTTCTGTTCTATTCTATTCCTTTCCTGTTTGTTGTATACAAATTTTTGTTATTACATTCTACTGTGGTCTATTCATTTCAATTCTATTCTATTCTATTCCATTCCATTCCATTCCATTCCATTCCATTCCATTCCTTTCCTTTCCTTTCCTTTCTTCTATTTGTTGTATTCTAATCTGTTTTTTACATTCTAATGTGGCATATTGTTTTCTATTCTATTCTATTCTATTCTATTCTATTCTATTCTATTCTATTCCTTTCCTGTTCGTTGTATTCTAATCTTTGTTTTTTACATTCTACTGTGGTCTATTGCTTTCAATTCTATTCTATTCTATTCCATTCCATTCCATCCATTTCCTTTCCTTTCCTTTCCTTTCCTTTCCTTTCCTTTCCTTTCCTTTCCTTTCCTTTCTTCTATTTGTTGTATTCTAATCTTTGTTTTTTACATTCTAATGTGGCATATTGTTTTCTATTCTATTCTATTCTATTCTATTCTATTCTATTCTATTCTATTCTATTCTATTCTATTCTATTCTATTCTATTCCTTTCCTGTTCGTTGTATTCTAATCTTTGTTTTTTACATTCTACTGTGGTCTATTGCTTTCAATTCTATTCTATTCTATTCCATTCCATTCCATTCCATTCCATTCCATCCCTTTCCTTTCCTTTCCTTTCCTTTCCTTTCCTTTCCTTTCCTTTCCTTTCCTTTCCTTTCCTTTCCTTTCCTCTATCTGTTGTATTCTAATCTTTGTTTTTTACATTCTAATGTGGCATATTGTTTTCTATTCTATTCTATTCTATTCTATTCTATTCTATTCTATTCTATTCTATTCTATTCCTTTCCTGTTTGTTGTATTCTAATCTTTGTTTTTGACATTGCACTGTCTATTCTTTAGATTTTCTAATTCTATTCTATTCTATTTTAAATTTGATTTACTTTAATTTTTAAATATTATTTTATTTTATCTAATCTAATTTCCTCTGATTTCTAATGTATTCTTCTATTTTATTTGATACACCTCAGAGGTATTAGTGTGGAGAGCAAGCCAGAACTGCAGCGTGTGTTGGAGCAAAGGAAGAGAGAGCAGATGATAAAACAGAGAAAGCAGGAGGAGGAAGCCAGGAGGAAAATCTCTCCACTGGAACAGGAGCTTCTCAAGAGACAACAGAAACTAGAGGAGGTAGAAACCACACAATCTCAAGCTCAGTATCCTCTTCTTGTATATCAGAGATCTGTCATACTAAACCCTCTTTCAGATGAGTATCCTGTTTAGCTGCAAAACACCAACCAAATATGCGCTAAATATCTGACAGATATATTTGTGTGTGTGTTTTGTGCTTTAGCTGGAGAAGGAGCAAGCAAGTGTGGAGGACAGCAACTGCAACGCCCCGGAGTTCATCAAAGTTAAGGAGAACCTGAGACGAACGTCCTTTACAAGTTCTGGAGAGAAGGAGGTGTAGGGACACAGACTGGATCCAGATGTGTGTGTTTGTGCACAGCCAGTAACATAGAGACCTAAACACTGATCTTCTCTACTGCCTGTCTCACACCAACAACACCTTCAGCGCTCTCTGGAGCAGGTTCAGAGAGGACCGAGATAAAGACAGGACCCAAAGAACCTCTGCTACATCTTCACTTCATCAAGAGCTTGATGCTCAAGAGGTTTAAAGAGACTGCGACGAGAAAGAGTGTGTAGTTCTTTCTGCTCTTGATTGGACACGATGGGTTAAAGATTAACTGTCCAGGCTGCTTGTGTGTGTGTGTGTGTGTGTGTGTGTGTGTGTGTGTGTGTGTGTGTGTGTGTGTGTGTGTGTGTGTGTGTGTGTGTGTGTGTGTGTGTGTGTGTGCGTGCGTGCGTGCGTGCGTGTATGGACAACTATGTTCTAGTTCTGTCACATTAGATAAAAAAAGTGAAAACAAGGTACAAGGAGTAGTTTCAGAGTGAATAAACATTTCTGTTTCTCTCTAACCGAAAGGCTGAACATTTATAAGGCGACAATTAGACGAACATATCAGTATTATAGACAAATTATTGCTTACCAAACCGCCAAATATTTGTTCATTGCCTAATTTTAAACATTGTCTCTTACACTTAACAATCAGCACTTGTCACTTTTAAATGAAAATATAACAACTACTATTGTTTTCAGCCTTCATCACCCTTGATTTTAAGATGAAAAATAAAAAGAACATAACATTGATCATTACTACAATGATGGCTAAAATGATGATGCACCATTACAAGAATCTAACTATTTCATTTGACACGTCAGAGAGTTAAACCTGTGTGAAAATAGAGTTGTCTGGTTTGTGCTTATTCCAGTGCCTTTGTTTAAGTAATGCAACAGTATGGGCTGCCTGACATGGTTCAATGTATGTTGCACAGAATTTTGTTCATAGTCTTTATGAATCTTTATGAAATGTTCCATAATATGGCTGCGTATCAGGAAAAGTAAAGTTTCTTTCAAATTATTTGCTGCTTCATTGTTTAAACAAACATTTACAAATGAAAAATAGAACACAAAGCATTAATGGCTGAAACATGTTAAAAGTGCTATATGTTCACTCTCAGACTTTTTATTTAAAGCTGCAGTCCGTAACTTTTTTGCGTTAAAAATTATCCCAAATAAATTTGTGAGCAAGTACATAACCAGCCAGTGTTCAAAACTATCTGCTTGCCTTAGCGCGATGCAAAACGGTAAGCTTGTAATAATGTTTTTAATTCCAGTGGTACTGGTGGATTTCCCCAGGAAATTCGAGTATGTATTGCGTCATTACGTCACATCTGCACACATAAAGAAGTTGTCTCGGCTAGTAGGCTATGTTGCGTGTGAGGATGTTGGAGGTGGAGATTTATAGCCTTTTCTCACAGCACTCGATATAATTAAACTTATTAACTTGATGGCGGATCCAGATAGGTTCAAACGACAATAACCAGTGACAACTGGAGATTCACCCATTGTAACCGGGCCCACGCGCAAACAAGGATAAATATCGGAAGGGCATTAAATGTAGTCACGCAATAGATGTTGTTAACATTAACAATTTGAGAACAAAGTATTATTTGCACGGTTTGGCGTGATATGATAAGCAATCGTTAGATTTAATCAGCGCGATTTACAATGCTTTTTACCCTTGGTCAGAACAAAAGTGAATGCTACTTGTTCAGACGACATTTTCCGGTGAAAATTCTTATGTTGGTCATACTTCCAAAAAGTAGAATCTGTGATCCCGAATGACAGTATCCACACCGGCGCGGTGACTGACATTCTCCTCAAAACACTGGATTCATCGGCGCTGTGCCACGCCGAGGCACAACCCACGTAAAGTTGATAATTCCGCGAATAACTGCAATTGCAGATTTCGAACAGAGATGGCGACAAAGAGGAAAAACTACGGACTGCAGCTTTAACATAAGTCATGTTTCCATTTTTTCTCTGTATTAGATTGTTTTAAAGTAAAATTGAAATAATATGTAATTGCTGCCTTTTCTGGCCCCTAAAGCCATTGGATAATACAACAATCAATTTGTTCCTTGAGTACAATTCAGTGTTTATTTGCTTGTGTCAAAATCATAAGAAAATATAAGAGTAGGCTATATTTTTTGTAGCTTTAGCCATGACCTTTTGATTGTTATAAAAAGAGAACTTACACGACAAATAAAAGGTACACACGCTTCATATAAATAAAATAAAAAAATATATAGTAATAATAAATGTACATTTTGATTTTGTGCCCCTTATTTCCTGACATTAAATAATTAGTTGGTATTCTTTTATTCAAACAAATACCAACAAATACAACAAAAAATCAGCTTTTTGCAAAACACACACTTGCAAAGAAAACCATCTACATGCACCAACAAGTTAACAATAAGCTATCAAGTTCAACTCTGTTCACTGCCAGCTCCCTGTCCACAGGGCAAGGCTTCCAGAGTGTGTGTGTGTGTGCGTGTGTGTTGTGAATTTTAACTAGCTGCTCTAAAAGTGAAGTGATGCTACAGGAGGTCACAGGGCCCGGTTCAGGGTTATCATGCTCGGTTTCACTTTAATGGGTCCTCGGTGGAGCTTTTCTTTTTTTTTCACTGATGGAAATTCTCCATCTTTCCCTCCATCCAGCTTCTCGATAGCTTCTTAATTAGAGGGACAGGTAACACTATATCCCGAATCACAAGACCCTTTGTCCACAAAAACACGCTATCCACCTCTAATCTGTTTAATCCCTAAGAATCTTCAGGATCCGATTTGTTGTGCTCTAGTAAACAAGGGCTAAATTGTTTGACGCGAGGCAGTTGTGAACCTGAACTGAACGATGGCACACCTGAACTACATGCAACACAACAGCCTGAACATGGACACTGTGTTTTAGGGAGACGCTACAGGTGCAAATGCAAACCAACACAATGCATCTGCTACCAAATTAATAACTGATCTGAATCCAATATGTAAGCTACAGAAATGATAATCAATTGATAAGCACATTTAGCCATTAAATGTAAAAAAAGGAGTGACAGAAGCTTTTAAAAGAGTTTTAATTTTGAAGGATAGTTTGTTCACACAAAACCTTAAAGTTACACTACCATTCAAAAGTTTGAGGTTGGTAAGATTTTTTGAATGCTTTTGAAAGTCTCTTATGCTCCAAATCTGCATTTATTTGAGCAAGAATACTGTAAATATCATTACAATTTCTAATAACTGTTTTTAATATATATTAAAATGTCATTTATTCCTGTGATCAAAACTGAATTTTCAGCTTCATAACTCCAGTCTTCAGTGTCACATGATCCTTCAGAAATCATTCTACTATAATGATTTGATGCTCAAGAAACATTTATTATTATCAATGTTGAAAACTGTGTTTTTTTTTTTTAGAATTTGATGAATTTAAAATTCAAAAGAACAGCATTTATTTGAAATATATATTTTTGTAACCATATAAATGTCTTTACTGTCACTTTTGGTCAATTTAATGCACACTTGCAGAATAAAAATATTAATTTCTAAAAAGATAATCTTACTGACGTACATTTTCAAAGAATATTCAGCAATTTAATCTGATGGTTGCAATAGATGTATTAATGATTTGTTATATTAACGGTATGGATGGAAAAAATACAATTTTAATTATCAGGAGAATAATCAGTGAGCACAAATTTTCTGAATTTTTTATACAATTGAAATCTGTATTATAGTTTTATAGACTGTGAACAGTAAAAAACAGCCAAAATCCATGACATTATTGCCCAGGAAAAGGATAAAGTTTAATGAACATATAGTGGTGCGTGTAGTCACACTATATGGAGTAAGTTGTCATAAAGAATCCTTTTATTAAACAGCTTATTAGACTTTTCAGCAAAATATACACAATACAACAATTATGAAACACAAAATGATCTATGAAACACCGAAAATTTAAAAGTTAGCATACAAAAATCACATTTTGACCAAAGGATATAATAATTGAAGAACTGTACAAAATTATAACATCTAAAACACATATAACGACATACCCCACAATTTAATTAAAAAAAATCCTTAATATCACTTTGCCCAGCGGCTATTACAAAAATGTGACTATTTAAAAACGAGCAGGCAGAGACGTTTTAAGCCTATATTTAAGTAAATATGATACGTTATCATAATATATATGTGTCCCAATTAACCACATCTAAAATTGACGGAAAGCAGCATGACATTCAGTGACACATCTGAAGACTCCAGCTTCTTGTCTGTTTCTTGCAGCTGGCTTGCTCTGTGTCCAGTGTTTACCTCACACAGGTTCTGATAACATCTGAAGATGTGCAGTAGTTTGCCCAGTGTTGGCTAAACTGCACTCTGGTTTATGCAAATGTCCGTTCCTGTTTTGGGCCAGTTCCATGTGTCCGGGCGGATGCTGAAGGTCACACCCCTCTGCTGTGGGATGGGCTTGAGTCTCAGGTGAGGTAAAAGCAGCAGGATTCTGAACTCAGAGCTGAGATGAGACATGGAGCCACACGGACAGCTCATACCCACGCTACTCGTCCTCATGCTTGTGACCTACATCTGTGAGGCAGGTATGGGAAACTTTTTTTTTTTTTTTGTGAATTATCATTATCTGATGAAGAGCCACTTGGCTTGAAACGTCACCTGTGGTGAGAACATGAAATAAAAAAATGGATTTATTTGTATTTTTGGAGCTATGGTGTGCCAACTTTTCCTTCCTTTTTTATGATAATGAATTTACAGTTTTTATCATTGATAAAGGTAGTTTATATATATAGTCAAAAGTTTTGGATTGGTAATATTTGTAATGTTTTTAAAAGAAGTCTCTTCTGCTCACCAAGGCTGCATTTATTTGATTAAATACAACAACAAAAAAATAGAATCTTTTGTAACATTATAAATGTCTTTACTGTAACTTTTGCTTAAGTTAATTCATCCTTGATGAATAAAAGTGTTGATTTATTTCATTTATTTCCCCCCAAAAATTAAATAAATATTCTTACTGACTCCAAACTTTTGAATGGTAGTGTTTAATGTAACAAAAGCTTTCTATTTCAGATAAATGCTGTTCTTTTGAACTTTCTATTCATCAAAGAATCCTGAAAGAACTGGTTTCAACATCGATAATAATGAGAAATATTTCTTGAGCAGCAAATCATCATATTAGAATGATTTCTGAAGGATCATGTGACACTGAAGACTGGAGTATTGATGCTGAAAATTCAGCTTTGATCACAGGAATAAATTACATTTTAATATATTCACATAGAAAACTGTTATTTAAAATTGTAATAATATTAATAATATTAATAATAATATATATATATTTTTTTAAATAAATGCAGCCTTAGTGAGCAGAAAAGACTTATTTTAAAAACATCAAAAATCTTACCGATCCAAAAATTGTGACTGGTATATATATATATATATATATATATATATATATATATATATATGATATTTTATACTATTATTTATACTATTGTATTTTTATATTTGTATTAACATTTAAATTAATAATTTTATGCAGTGCAATTATGGTGTACATACATGTTTTTACAATGTACTTATATTTGAAAAATCCCTGCATGTGATTACAGCTGTAATTAATTTCTCTATTTACATCTATAATTACACTGTTGACCCTTCACTCGCCCCTTAACCCATCCTTGAACTTCCCAATACCACCAAACCTGACCCTAGCCTCACCCGTATCCCTGCTCAATAGCTGCAAATGTCTTTTGAAATACAACATGAAAACAAAAGTACCTTCTTTTTTACAAACTTAATTAAAAAGTTATCTCAACGTTTGGAAGGTTTGAAAATGAAAGAGATGTGTACAGTGTGGAAGATTCCCTGCGATAAACTGATGATGTGATTGGGTTGTTTGTTTCAGCACTGCTCCGGAAGTCTTCCGCGGTGGACTTTCTGAGGTCTGGGAGAGAGAAGCGTGCGGTGAGATGTCAACATGGAGGCTGTAGCTCTGAAGACAGCGAGGCAGAAGAACTACTGGAGGCCAACTCAGATTACGTGAGTGGACTACAAAAGCATGGAAGCCAACATCAGCTCTTTTTTTACATTATAGCCACTAAAATGTAGATATCACAATGAATATCGGCCATTCCAAACCTTTTATTTGTATAATATTGGTGTTTTAGTGAGACAATCTTAAAGGTTTTAACCCTGTTTTACTGACAGATGCATTATGTGATGTAAGATCAGTTTAGTTGATTTTGAAACTGAAAAGTACCTCATTAAAACTGCTAATCTATTTTCACTCATCAGGAGCAGGACAACTCAAAGATGTTCTTCAATGGTGGATCTCAAGTAGGGGTGCACATGGTAAGATGGATAGATGGATGGATGGATGGATGGATGGATGGATGGATGGATGGATGGATGGATGGATGGATGGATGGATGGATGGATGGATGGATGGATGGATGGATGGATGGATGGATGGATGGATGGAGAGAGAGAGAGAGAGAGAGAGAGAGAGAGAGAGAGAGAGAGAGAGAGAGAGAGAGAGAGAGAGAGAGAGAGAGAGAGAGAGAGAGTGAGATAGATAGACATTTACTAACATGTAAAGTGGAATGTAACTCAATCCATCCATTGGCGGCTTCTCTGAACTCCTGCTTTTCTCTCAGAGGCCTGACGGTGAGCCACAGGGAGAGGGATCAGGAATGTAGCCCTGCGGCTCATGGCTTCACCGGGGGAAACTCATGATCCCATACAAGCACAGGTGCTCCAATGTGGAACAAAGTCAGATGCTATAATAATATCGTAGAATGAATTGTCTTAAAAATGAGAATAGACTCCTAAAGTGTTTTTGGATGTTAGAAAATCATGAATATAATGATTCAGTCTGAGATGGATACGTTTCTCATGTAATTCTAACATAGATGTGGTGATGCCAACTTTGGTGCTTTTTAAAGAATGCTGCTGTATAACCTGTTATTACACTATATCATGGTGCTAAATTAACATTATTCATTCTAGAGGACAGTATTTATACACTATACAAACATAATGAATTAATCTAACACTAAAAAAAACTCAATGTTACCATGTTACATATTAGATTACAACTTTTTTTTTTTTTTGGTGGCCAATGGCCAATTCTTTGGACTGCATATCAATAAAATGTAAATGCCATGGTATATGATTATGCTAATCATTCAGTACCATGGTATATGTCAAAGTACCAGGGCATTGCCATCTAACACTATCATGTTTAGGCCTGTGTTGCTTTTTATGTCAACTTGTCAAAATACATACAATACAATCTATATTATTAGCCATACTGTAACTTCATTTACAGTGTAGATCATAACATCATCAGAGCTGACTATATTTTTACCAATGTCTTTTCTTAAAAGTGCATCCTATTGATTTTTCTCAGTGCAAATGCTATTAGACTAACTGATTTACAAATATTACATATTTCCCTTTTCTGCTTTGTATTCTGGTTTTAATGTCTATATTGGCAACTTACAAAAGCTTGCTGACATTCTAACATGAATAAACGACATTATCTGCATTCTTGCTGGAACATTTCATTCAGAAAACAATATAAAATCAATATATTTGAATGAGTGGGCAGGGTGATTTTCACATCATTTTGTAGTAAAAACCCTCGGCTGCAAGATCCAGTTCTCAAAAGTCTTGTGAACAAATATCCAGTATGTGTTTTATGGCCACATAAACTAGAGTTACTAACCATGCATAATCTTCATTTTATGAAAAAAAAAAAAAATGCAAACATGTACATCCATATTGCTTGCATATTATTGCAGCAGAGTTTATGCTGAATACATAATCAGACTATCCATTAATATGTTATAAGAAACAGAAATAAGCACAAATGTCAGGGCATGTCAAAACACCTCCAAGGCCCAGAAACAGCTCAGACCTCAGATGGTTAAATGGGTTATGCAGACTAAAGTTGAGTTAAGTTAAGTTGATTCTTAGCTAAAAACACTTTGTTCTTTCAAAATGATATGTGCTCATTAATGTGTAATTACTTCTACTAACTAATCAAGTATTCTCGTAAGCATAGAATCTGCCATTTAGAATACATACGAGCGAGTCGCTCGAATGGCGGCAGCCATGTTGCGCCTCCATCTTGAAAATACATTAGCCAAAGAGGGACATACCTGGAAATTCAAGCTTCGCCTTTCGCGTTTTGACACTCAGTGGCGCCGTGACGAATGCGAGGGGGAGATTACTCGCGACTGCTGGCAGATTTGAAATAATACGGCCACCGTAGGAGTTAAAACGCCCTAGATGCTAGATGGGAGAAAATCCTACACAGTGTAGCTTTAACCATCAGCTAGGCTGTTTTGATTGTCTTCAGATGGTCTTTAAAGTGTTTCTGCTGCCACCTCATGGCTGTCATTCACACAGAACCACTGCAAATCCAGCGAGTGCCACTTGCATTCCACAGGTTGTGCAACATGCAGAGAAAAAAGAGAAAATCGTGTAGAGGAAAGCAATACTTTCAGTTTTGATATCTAACCCTACTCTATGGGACAAACAAGGACACTTTCTTCTACCTGAGCAGGAATGTTTAAGAATGTTGAGAGGTAAAGCTTTTTTCACAGGAACACCAGAGAACCTCAGCCCACCTGACACCACTTCTTGCGACTGTGTGTGGCGTCCCTGGTGGCAGGTTGCTAGGCGATGCCACACATGTACACATGGTGAGGTGTCAGCTATACCGTGGGAGACTGAATGCTTCAGTGATTTGAGGAACCAGAAGGCAGGAGGGCAAGCCGGGGCCATATGAACAACTTTCAGGAGGAAATGGAACACCCTGGCGCCCCACAATAAAAGAGCAATACAAACTCTGCAGAGAAGATTCCGTATACTAGCCTTCTGCCAAATTACACACATGCTGAAATGCGACAGGCTAAAAGGGAAATCGAGTATTTACTATAACAGATGGTTATATATTCATCACATGGTTTATGTGAAGAAACAGAAATATAAATGGTTTGTAAGAGTAGTTTTATGAGACAAAAAAGCATTAGTCAGACATTTTAAAATAAGCATTAAAATAAGAAACAATGCAAAAGCCGAAATAAAAATATAATCCACCTGGATGCGATTTGCTCCTGTAAATGTGCCATGAAAATATAGCTTTCCAAGACATAGCTGTAAACATATTAAAATGCTTGACAGATGTTTGTAAATCCAGCAGGCTAGTTCTACACTACTCTCTTTTCAACCAACCACATTGTACCATTTGTCCCTGATCTAGTTAATTGCTCTTATAAATATAAAAGGTATTCTACATGCAGTAAAATTTTAGACATTTTACACAAACTTCAATTACGAAACAACCATATTCATTTTTGAAACGATAACACCACTTGCTAAATTAAACATGCAATGAGGTGAGGTTATGAGACAATAATGCAGTCACTACTGTTTGAAAGGTGACCTATTATGCTCCTTTTTACAAGATGTAATATAAGTTTCAGATGTCCCCGGAATGTGTCTGTGAAGTTTCAGCTGGAAATACCCCACAGATCATTTGTTTTATTGCCCATTTTTTAATTGGAAGGAAAAACATGCTGTGCATGTCTCTTTAAATGCAAATGAGCTGCTGCTCCCCGCCCCGCTTTCCAGAAGAGGGCGGAGCCTGTATAGCTCATGCCTCCGATCAGTGTTGCCAGACATGCGATAATTATCATATTTGTACGATAATTTTTACCTCTGTATGATGCACGATCAATAATGAAAAAAATCCCATAATCTACCATGATTTCAGAATTTTGTGACACTTCACATGATGGTCGTTGTAATCATAGGGCTCATTGATCTAACTGTGGATTCTACTCTACCGTCATGATTGTGAGGAGAAAGTGAACTTGGTAAGCATGTCTTCCATCTCATCTCAACTCACGTTATGTGTTCTTGGCCAATCATCGTGGAGAATGACTCTCACGAGCAGTTAACGTTCCTTTAGTATATTGTATACAAAGTTGTATATCATAAACATGTAATTTCTGTATGATTTGAAGTGCTCATAAGCACTGCAAATCATACAGAAATTACATGTTTATGATATGACTGATCTAAAGGTCAGTTGTTTCCAAGTTTAGCAATCCTAGTTTAGCAATAAAGTAGTTTGCAGGTCGTGTCAAAAAGTTGTTGGTCTAGATAAATAGCTGTATTCTGTACGTTTGACTTGTGTACGATCATTTTCTTCCAAATACTATAATTTTAGGCTTCTGGTATGATACTTGGACTGGACATTTCCAATCTGGCAACACTGCCTCCTATACTCTGCCTAAAACTAACAAAACATTTGTTTGGTTTGGATTATCATCTCTATTGTGGTCACGCTCACATGAAATTACAGTTCTGCATCATCATGAAAGTTTATTGTCTGCATGCGTTTTAAAGCCATATCAGTCTTAACTTCTGATATGTGGTTTTCTGAGCGCACACATCCGAAGCACGCTCACAGAAAACTGGATGTCAGCCGGCGCATCCCCTGAGTATTAAACTAAGTTATTTTTCACGTGTTATTGAGCTTAGACTATCAAATACACACAAGGTTATGTCATAAACACAAAGAAAAAAATCACTCACTGCTCTTGATTGAATAACCTAGTAGCTTTAATAAGAATAGGCTACATTTCTTATTTGAATGCTGCTGTTAAATGCACTGGCGAGAAGATAAACATGACAGACTGTACTGCTCACTTAGGGCGGGTTTATGCTAATAGGGCGGAGTCTGTCAGCAGTCGTGGGCGGGGCCTAAGCATTTGTGATGTCACAAAAGCTACAATCAGCAAACAGCTTGTTCTGAGACACTGCTTATTATTTCCAGGGGTTAACCTTCATCCTTCCCTCGCACTTTGTAACACATCTTTCCCTCGCGGGACAAAATGACCCGAAGCCCTAAAATTATATATATATATTTTTTTTTTTTTGTCCAGTAAGCTTATTTTATTTAATTTTGATAATATTTTTTAATGCATTTTTTTTTTTTTTGTAATTTTTTATTTTATTTAAACGGCTGTCTTTCAAATTCCCTCTGCACGCAATAGGACAGCGCTTCAACCAACCAGAGCGTTTTCCCAACAGCGGAGCTAACGTTAGTTGATAGATTCAAATTTTGAATCTGTCCGGCAAAACTACGAACACATCTTCCTTTTTTAAGAATGACTTAAGTGTCGTTCTTTGCTCTTTTCTCAAAGAAAAACTCAACTCCAAGTCCTCCAGAGTTGCGGCCAAAGCCGATTCGAAAGACTGTTCTCCAGCAGCAGCCGCCATTCTTTGTTTTCAAGTAGCAGGGAACCGTCGCAACTCTGTCGTCTTTATGTTAAGCCCGCCCCGTCTACTCTACACGATGTGATTGGCCTGACCCAATTTAGGTTTTTACAGCTCGAAAGTCAACGGAGAGTTGCTAGACTGCCCTGGCTGCAAAATAAATTTTGCTGCTGCTAGGGTGCGTCTAGATTTCTAGGCTAAATTTCATGCATAACCCTTTTAATTCAGCTCAAAATATCTTACATTGGGTGTCTTTGCCGACTAGTCTAGAAATCTAGACGCACCCTAGCGGCAGCAAAATTTATTTTTTTTGCTCTAGAGTAGGCGGGGCGGGCTTAACATAATGACGACAGAGTTGCGACGGTTCCCTGCTACTTGAAAACAAAGAATGGATGCTGCTGCTGGCGAACAGTCTTTCGAATCGGCTTTGGCCGCGACTCTGGAGGACTTGGAGTTGAGTTTTTCTTTGAGAAAAGAACAAAGAACGGCACTTAAGTCATTCTTAAAAAAGGAAGATGTGTTCGTAGTTTTGCCGGCCAGATTCAAAAGTTGAATCTATCAACTAACGTTAGCACTGTTTGGAAAACGCTCTGGTTGGTTGAAGCGCAGTCCTATTGCGTGCAGACTGATTTTGAAAGACAGCCGTTTATCCCGCCCCTCGGATTGAGCCGTGTCTATGGTGAGTTGCCAGACCCAACATCTTGAGGTCTGGCTTGCCAGGCTATTTGCTGACCTCTTGTCGGAAAAAAATACTGTATATAACATGATATTTCATTACTCTGGCCACTAGATGGCCTTATAGCTCTATATGGAGCATATGAGCTGTTCCCCTGGGTCCTAAAGTCAGTTACTTCAGAATGCATTCAGATACACATGAAGACATTATAAAATAAATTTTTTGGGTGAAGTTTTAGCATTTTTAGTTTGAATTTTGAGCATTTTGTGGGTTTTCTATGTGTACTGAGGCATTCCTCGCATTCCATTCATTCCTAAGGGGGTCAAATTGACCCGCAAGGGAAGGATTTGTTACTTTTTTCAATTTCAACCACAACACTCCTCGAATCTATTCAATTTTTTTGTGTATTCGTGGTTTATGCGCAAGAAAAGTCCTAGAATCTTGGAGTTGGACCCCTCTGATGAACACTCATGACGAGTGGGTGGATTTTTACCATTATAGGGTGGTTGCATACACACACTGCTGACACACATTTATGTTCAAACACCATGTAAAAGTGAATAGGTCTCGTTTAAATGTTTATCTTGGCATGTTGCATAATGTTTCAAATAACTTTCCTCCTTAAATAATAGTTAGTAAACCGTATATTGTGCAGTATGCATGAAGTACGCAGAATACTAGAATTCCAGTTCGAACACAGCAGCTATGCTATTTTGATGAACAAATGCAATTTAATAAATCAGACGTTTAGTTGGTAAAAAAAAAAAAAAAAAAGAAGCTTTTATGAAATATACCATGTGTTACACGATTGTTTGCTTCATTTACACTTTGATATTTCAGAGAAGTGTGTGTAATGGTGACACACCTACAGGTGGCAGTAAAGCTCAGGATAAACACAAACACATCATTTCACACTGTGTAGTGCACTGTAGATAGCCTACAATGAGTCATTTTCTAAATTAGATCTCTTTGCAACTGAAAACAAATGTGCTGAAATTTTGTGCACATAATGTGAGATGACATTGATCGCTCCAGCCTGGAATTAGACTGTGCCTTCAGCCAGAAATAAAAGCATCACAGCAGTGTGTATATCTGCAGCTAGATCCGATGAAGGAGCCGTTTGGCTGATCAAAGTCTCAGTGTCTTGGTCCAGTGTGAGAGTCTATTTTGTGCGTTAGATCTGAGCTTCAGGAATCTAAATCTCTTTTGAAGCCAGCACAGACTGGATTTAACATGAACAAACGATGGACTTTATCATTTTAACACAAGAGTAAACAGTGGATTATCCACAAACTGTTCTTTGTCCTATGGCTTTAAGCTAAATTTTTCATTTTTAGCACAAATATTTCATTTAAATATGCAAGAAAGTCAGTCAAAACACTGATGGTCATCTTACACAACATGTTCCTTTAAAGTTCAAGATGCTGTCTCAAAACATAGTGAGCAGACTGTCCCTTGACATCATAGGTGTGTTACTGCAAGAACATCTCATTTGACCAAAATCAGATGCATACTTTTTAAATTAGTCATTATCAATCCTCTCAGTCCTGCAAGTATAGCAACAGGAAGATGTTTGGTCTAATGAACTAAAATGCATAATTTCATCCAATATGTGAGTGATTTGGTTTGTCATTATCAAGCTATGTGCATTTAATGTTAAAGCCTCCTATTTAGGGTGAAAATACTGATAGTATTACAATCTTACTGACTGCTAAAAGTATGATCTGATTAGTAAATAATGACAATTACAAAGATTGCTCACAGGGTGATCAGATGTGAAGAACGTGTCTGAAAGAAGAAATTCTCCAGAACTCTGTGGAGTTTCCTAAGGGATTATGTGGGCTCAAAAATGTGCAAAATTTCTGAGGCTCCACTGCAAGACAGCCTTTTAAATTCTGGGACAGCCCCTGTAGCGCAGTACATGAAGGTCGAAGAAGGAAGAAGATGTTTGAAATTTGAAACATTTTTGACAGCTAAAACATCTGCATCTCACAGCATTCTTGCAAACACAGAACTCAAAATACCCCTATAATATGGGGAAGTAGAGGTTCCCTTGGGGTTTGTGCTGTCCTGTAGGGTGATAAATGTTCTGCGGGTTTTTACATGTTATGTGATAATGATTTGCTTCAGGGTACACTTTCATGTCAGCGTGGACCTTAACCTCATGTAATGTGCAATGGTTCATTATCCTCATTTATGGTGCATTGTCCTTCACAGCTCATTATTATTTAGAAAAAAAAAAATATATATATATATATATAACTTCAAAAAACTTTTTTTTAATTGGTCAAATCCTAATCTGTACACACAAAAAAGTATCAAGAAGCAAAGGTGCATTTTACATTAGGACAAAAAAAAAATACACCATGAACAATTTGTATTACCCATACAATACTGACTACAAAACACTGTAAACTACATTTAAAGACAATACATTTTTGCAGTGTATGTTATGGACATTTTGCAAATGTTTGCATGAGGAGCCTATTTGATAAGATGGATGATGTAAAAATGTATTGTTGTAAAAAAAAAAAAAAAAAAAAATGAAAACAGAAAACTGACACTTCTGTTAATCATCCAAGTGTTCGTGATTATTTGCCAATGAGGAAAATCCAAAAATGCCCAAATATTGGAGGATTATTGGCTTGGCAGACATATCAGTCTGTCACTCTTTGTTTCCTCACAGCAAAGCCAAACTGGAAACAAAATGAGTTAAACATGTGGCAACCTCACATGCATGACATACGAGCTGAGAATGTGTTTAGTCTGGTAAAATTTTATAATAACTTTAACATTTATATGAATGGTTTCATGACATTTCTTGGTATTACTTTTCAATTCCAAAATCACCACACATTTTGCAGTGGAAATTAACATATTGAACAATTTCGAATACAGTTTCACTCTTTAGTCTTGCTTGGCATTATATAATGTATAATAATAAAGTGACATCAGCAGTTCATGCTCCTGTTTCTGAGGGTACTGAAAAACTCAGAATACACTATGTTAATAAAACGGTTTAAAACTTGTTTTGCACTGCTTTCTTGCCCGCATAGCTCAGGCGTGAGATGAAAGCTGAACTGAACTGTTTTCTTCTTAGCGTCACTGAAAGGCTCTCCACTAACCGCTGCGCGTAATGCACACGGCGCACATGGAAGAATGGAGAAGCGATAAGACCTATAGATCAGTCTAATTCACAGAAATGCATTATTCCTACAGCAGATAAAACACACTTCAAACTGTCTTTTATATCAATCACTGCATTGGAGAGTTGCGTTGGATATTATCGCGTGCGTTTTACGCGGATCTGGATAAGTCTGTTTTAGAGGGGATATCAGAGCGAACCGCGCGGGATTGCTATTATTAGAGGCAGTTTGCACGAGTAAGTTAAGGTTGCATGTCATGGGTTCTCTTCTGGCATTAATATTAGCGCTCTCCCTGAGCGCATCATGGGGATGCCAACTGCCCCACGACTGGAGACCTCAGACGGAAGCGTGCCGCGCCGAGCTCGCGGAGATCATAGTTTTTGCCAAGGTGCTCGCCCTTCACAAGGAGTCTTACAGCGTGTACAACTACCTGCCGTGGCAGTACGACACGGATCTGTTCTTCTCCGCGGAGATCGAGCTGCTGTGCGATCAGGCATGGGGAAGCATGCTGGAGGTGCCAGCCGGCTCCAGGTTCAATGTCAGCGGGCTGGGATATTTCCCCTGCTACTCGTACAGCGTCATGGAGAACAACTCCTACTATTTCTTTTTGAGGTGAGAATGATTAAATGTTATTACGAATTTTAAATGTCAATACTGGCTCGTCTTAAAGATGCACGTAGTAATGTTTTGCTAATTAAAAAAAAAGAAAATAAGAACACTTTTAAGAACGAAAAAAAATGAAGATGAAGACTAAGATGAAGAGATAAAGACTTAAAACAAATCAGTCTTTTACATTGAGGGTCGCCCCCTCATGGGCACTGCCATACTGAGATCACATGACTAGTCATGTCACGCAACTGTCTAACAATACTGATTAATATGATATACAGTAGTATACAGTAATTACTGTGCTAAAAGCATAAATAACAGGTATATCTAAACAGAACAAGTAAACAAAACAATATAAATTCTACAGGCACAACATAGGGTACGGGGCTAAAGGCACACCGGGGTAAAAGGCACATTTGACTATTCTTTTTTAAACTACTAGATGGCACAAACATTCAGCTCAGCACTTTTAGGACAGCAACCTGCACTAATCTGATCTATGTAGCAAATGAGAATCGATAAAATGATTGGCTATATTTTGAGACAAATGTCTTGTTAATGATTTTCAGTTTGTTCAAGATAATTAAAGCAACTGTTTTTCAATAACGGAGGAATATGTAAAAAGTATGGTATGTGGCACCCCTGCTGTCAGGGCTAAAGGCATAACAATTAACATGATAATAAATAGCTGGCTGACTTTTCCATTTGTTGACATAACATGGTTAGAGTTGGGTGTCCATCTTAGAGATAATCACCATATTTATAATGAAACCATTAAAAATGTGATATTAATCATATAATTTAGGCTAAATAGCATAATTTTGTAAAGCTACTTATTAAATTATTATAGCATCTCATTCAATGATTTCAGAATCTTTACTTTTAAAAAAATGTTTCTGTATTTTTATAATGAACATATTTTGATGACAAAATAATTATTGAACAAACATAAATATTAAATAGTACAAAGTTTGCTAAAGTGATTGTTTTGAACAAGTAGGCTATTAAAGTCCCCCTGCATCTTTGATCACCAAAATTACATATTTAAATGTTTTTCCTTGAAAAAATGATTCATGCCTAAAATAGCTTGAATGTAACTCTTTCCTCATGTAGTATAAGTGGTTCCGTGAATATGCAAATTAGCCCCGCCTCCACTCACTCGCACCAGCTCAGAGATCCACTCGTTGACGATCACACGTTCACCTGATTGGTTACAAGGTAGTTTGTGACGTCAGAAGCACCTGCGATTTCAAACCACGTTTTTGAGACGGACTTTGTTTTATGGAGAAAATACTCAGCAATGGTGTTGACTTATGAATTTGCACATGGTTTGTCTTAAAGCATAATAAAAACACAACACAGACATATAAACAACATTAAAAGCTTGATTTTCACCACAGGGACTTGAACTTAGAACTTTAGCTAAAGTATTTGTATCAATACTTTGTGCCTTTTACCCTGTGTGAGGTAAATGGCCCACCTCATACATTTATAAGATTTTTAAACAAACAAACAAACAAACAAACAAACAAACAAACACACTTTTATTACTTATTTTCACACAAAATCTGTCGCTCCATCAATGTTCAATAAAAACATATCTATTTTTTCTGCAATCATACACTATAGGAGTTATGAAAAGAAATCAATGGCCTGAGTAAATAGTATAGTCCTGAGTAATGGAATGGATCAGCGTTTGTGCAATCCAAACATAATGAGCAAGAGTAGAACAATACATTTTCAAATAAGCAGTCCTGTGAGAGCACAAACAAACCTCAACAAGCTACAGCTCCTAGGTCACAGACAAAACAAAAGATAAACAGCTTTAGTGTGAAGTGACAGCAGTTGGCAACCAGAGCCTATAGGTGTCAGTAAAAGTCCAAAACCACTGATGCAATGAGACAAATCAAATCCAGATAAACAAAAATGTTCTGCGCAGCTTCAAATGAGTGCAAACTATAAATTATGGGAGACAATAGGTATGTTTACATGCACTCATTTTCATCAATCCGAGTGAATTCAATCCAATTTCATTTTCTGAAAGGCCTACATAAACCTTAAACTTTGCAATCCGATTCACATTTTCGTTCACATGCATTTATGGATTTTGAACAAAACTTCAGTGCAGAAAAAAAGTGCTCTGGTAAACATGCGCATCACAGCACAACGTGTTTTTGAATCCAATCAAGAAGATAGTTGTATTTATGTGTTGACATGCTTAGTTTTTTCCCCTTTTGATACCCCTTTTTACCCTACACCACCCCTTTCAATTCTATTTCGTATCAAACTCAATCAGATCTACTGAGGTCTTAATATGAAGGCTTTTCAATCCGACCGAGCCATCAATCTAATTACTTATTCATTTGGGTGTATGTAAACGTACCTATTGTGGGAATGTGAGGAATGAGTCATCACTATGAGAGCACTCATCACATCACCATTTTTAGATCATTTGATGTTTGTGGCATTCAGGGTTATGTGACATAAGAGTAAATAACTAAATTAGCAAAAGTTTGCATGGAACATTGCATTAGCTTGCTTCAAACCTACATCTCGCTCAGTCTCAGAGCACTGGTGCTTCTAGGACACAACTGTCTGACAGCTGTGCTCATTGTAACCCTCGGTTGGGTTATGTCAATGCATGGTCCACCAGGGATAATCAACAAAGAAGGAATATAATCAAAACTTTTGTCAGACTTAATTAGCTCTGGCTTTTCTTTGTTTCTGTGTTTATAGTGCGAATGAAGTCACTCTGGCAGATGAACTTACAAAGGATGAGGTAGCTAGAACAGAAGTGCAGCCCATTTGGATAGAGAGAGATATAATATGATTATATGATTCACTATTGTTGTGATTTCACTTTTTCGCAAAGACAAACACTCAAGAAGTGATTTATGTAGTAATAGCATAAGGCTTGACTCTTTTGATGACTTTTTTTGCTCGCATTTTCCCTACAATCCAATCAGTTGAACTTAAGGATGTGTAACTCCCTCATGCAGGGAAACACTAGATCACACTCAGCTCTTTTCTGGCCAAGTCGTTTACTGTGATTGCACTTCATATACTGAATGTAAACTGGTATCTCAGAGCTGATAATACAACCTGTTTTACCAAAGTAATCTTGCTTGTTGGGTCTATGACACTCTTTTGACACACACTTTCTTTAATATTATTGGTTTTTAATAAATACTACAGATTTTTTTCATAGTATTTTATGTACCCTAAATACTCAACTTTAAATAATATTTCACACTTTTTAGATAATTTAAAAGGAAAATAAAATGAAAAATATAGATTGACTGGAAAAAGCACAAAATGTTCTCTTTATAAATTGTGGGTCATGGTGGAAAAAACACCACAACTCCAGTAAGAAACCATAAAAATGTATACGGTACATAATTTTTGCTTAATATTTACTGTAATGGGTTAATTCATTAATTCATAATTGTCATCATTTAAAATTAAAAAGACTGGTTTCAACACACAAGTAAAATGATTGAATTTACACATATACAGGACCATATTGTAATGTATCTTTATTTTTTTATATTTTTTTCAACTACATGTGTCTACAGGGTCAGACCAGGTCACTGTGAATGAAGTCATAACCATTAACAGAAAGAGAGAGTGAAGGTAGCAGGTTTTTCACGTTATTCTAAAATTACCTGACATTAGTTCTCTGAAAAGATTTGTCCAACTTACCAACGTTCAAGCCTGTCAAGAAACATAATGGAATAGTTGACAACAGATGATTGTAAGTATGATCCATGTTTGTAGCACAGTGCGGGATGAGTTAGGAACACTCATCAGTTTAGTTGCAGTTTATAACAAATGATTAACATTCTTGAAACATATGTCAGCCAGTCTCCGAGACTGAGCATTTAAAACAGCCCTGGAATTCCTTACACTCAACTTCATTCCACAGAACATACAGTGTCGAACTGCTCGGGTGACCTGAGGGCAGCAGGTTATAGGTCCAATAGAGTGCTAACATACAGGCTGTTTTGGCATTTCATCAGGTGTTTGGGAGTTCACTTTACAGTTTTTGTCTTTATCTGAAAGAATATTCATCAGAAAAGTCTCTTTTTACTGACCTCACCCTAACATTCTCCACGTTAGCCTTGATTTCATTTCTCTATAAAGTGCTTGGGATGTTGAGCTTGTGGAGACAGATAGATTTCAAAAACATTGCCTATAAAAGTTAGCTTGTCCCTCATTTCTTGATCTCTTGGAGTTCACAGTAAAACCATTGAGACATGTCCTGATGTCATTCCGTGAACAAATTCACTTAGAGTTCATGAGGTCATGTTACTCTCCAGCATGTTTCACTTAGAGTAATGCTGAAAGATTCTGTCATGCATATGTGCTGCAAGAGAACACTGGAATTGCCATATGATAGCTTTGTTTGAGGAACAGTCTAAGAACAGTCTAATATTTAAGCAATTATTCATGTGATGAACTTGCACACACATCTCATCCATTCTGCATATTCAAACTGGCGCATCATGTTTTTTTTCTGACTCATAAGAACCAATAACAGCGAATGAGGTCAAACTGAGATGCCAAGACATTTAAAATTGCAATGTTTGATTTAAAATAGTTAAATGAGAAAAGGTTAAATTCTGAATATTGACATCAATTAGGCTATAATCTACATTGAGTTATACAATAATGTGTTGTTCAGACCATGTTTATGGTACTTTTATGTGCTTTTTAAAAATATTTAGAGCTCAGTATAGCATCTCATTTTACTTTCATTGTATGAATAAGAACATTCAGGACAGTCTTCTTTTGTCATTCCACCTCAAAAACAACAGTGTATGGTTTTGGAATGGCATAAGGATCTTTTTTTATTTTTTAATGGGGGGGAGCTGATCCTTTATATCTAATGGAAGACTTCCATATTTCCTGTGAAATGTTTCGAACAAGAGTCCGCAAAGCCACCCTAAATTCAACTTGCCATTCAGTGCGCTGACTTAATTCCGGAGAAGACAAAGGGAAACACAACTTCAAAATGGCCCATTTGTTGAGCAGACTTGGACCTCAGAACTTTTCTTCCCTCTCTTTTAATGTCCCATATGTCATGAATCTGAGCCATGAACCAATCGGACAGCTGGTTCCAGTTTGGCAAGACAATTCTCACCAGTCAAACCATCAAACCATCAAAGCCTGAGAAACTGGAGACACTCTGCATGGAAACAATAATTAATGCAATATGGTGCACAGAACAACTACTTTCAGGTTTCCTTGAGAGGCTCTCTTGTTTAATAAAGGGTGGCCAGTGAATTATAAAGGTTATATCCTGAAGATGTATGAACATGTGTAGGATATCAGGAGGAACCATCTGAATGTTATTTAGTATTGGTTGTTAGCATTATGGTAGAATTTTCCACTGGGCTGGTGGCGCTTGCAAACACTGCTCTCAAGAAATGTAGGGAGAAGTTTGTACATGCTTACATTAAATGGATAAAAAAATTGAATTACATTGCAGCATAAACTATGCAAATTGATATGCCATTACATGTTCCATGGTTCAGTAGAGCCTGTGTAATCTACACTTTATCTAAACATTTGTATCTCAAAAACTTTACAATAAACAGGCACTGTTATTAAGCAAGTATTCAACGCCTTGCCAGAAAAAACATGTTTACTAAATATTTATTTCTTATACTCATAGCCTCTTTTTGGATTCTCAGGAGAGTGACACTCTGTCCTTTGGAATGCACAAATAAAATCTTGCCTTAATTTTCCTTTAAGGAATAGTTCTTCCAGAAATGGAAATTCTGTCGCCACTTCACTTACTTACCTTCATGTTTAAAAGAAACAAAGAAAGAAAAGAGAAGAACATTTGAAGGATGCACACGCTCCTGAATGGAACAAGCTGGCAAACTTGACCATGTCAAGCTCCAAAAAGGACAGGAAACCCCCTTTTTAAATTATCTTAAAAGTTCATTACAACTCCATCCATCAATTCTCCAAATCATTAGCACTAAGAATTCTTTAAATAATAGCCTTTCAAATGCATTTCAGATAGAAATGTGCTTTTTTTGCTCTTTAAGGTGCTCAACACCCATGGTCACCGTGAACTCCGACACTGTACGGAAAAGAGGAGTGTATATTCTTCAAAATACATCCTTTTGTACTCAACAGAAAACCAACAGCATAAGGGTTTGCTAAAGCTGAGACTCAAGACTTAGGCATTTAGTACAAAAAGATTCTGGAGCTCAGTGAAAATCCATCAGAGAATTCTGGAACTCTAGTTGGATCTAGATGTTCCAAGTCTGGCAATGAGCACAGGGTTTGTAAAAGCCCCTGAGCTTCTGATGCCCCTCTAAAGAGTCTGAATTAGATCCAGATGGAGGGACTCTCTGCTGTCAAGGTCCAAAGCCAATGTTTCCGTTAGGGAAAATGGGCTATAGAAGCCAGGTGGAAAACCATTCACCTCAAACCCATTTCCCTCACTGACAGCAATGGCGTTTGATGCCAACAAACCTATGAACAAAGCTTGCATATGATTGTATATGCCTAATCATATAGTACCGGGGGGGGGGAAGCCTTAATTAACGAGACGGTTCAATAAACCATTCAAAACTCTCTAACATATGCACATGCATTAACTTGTCATTTGTTTTGAGTAACTGTGTTTTCCTTTTCCCAAATGACTAAAATGGAAAAATATACATTGAAGATGATTACACGTGCATGCTACAAACCATTAAGCTTGCATTTGGATGTCTTAAAGGTGTACAAACACTAGTCAAAAAGAGAGAAATATTCCTGTACGCTAATGGTGGCCAAATTGCACACTGAATAAAGGAGAACAAGCGTTGTGAAGAGTCTGTATGAAAGTCTCATTTCCCCACATTGTGCCAATGTAACCATGTTTTTTTTCATTCATATTTTTAAAAACCACCCTTGAAACTTTGACAACAAAGTTTCCTCATTGCCTCACCGCTGGAAGGTGTGTGTGTATGTGTGTGTTGATGTGTGAAAGTTTGCAAGACTGCGGGGCGAAACAGCAAGAGACCAGCCAAAAAGCAGCTTTGAACGCCAATCACAAGTAATAAATTCTTCACTCACATAGAGATGCAAGAGAAAGAACAAAGAGGAAAGAATAGTCCTCCTTTGTAAAATTACTGGGACACTGTATAATTAACCTCTAATTTGTACTATGTATGTTTTCACTATTCACTATTTTGCTTTAAACGTAATACTTTTGCTAATGCTTTAGGAAAAACAAATACAAAGGCAGCTCTAATACAAACACACATATGTAAAGAACACAAATAGAGCTGTCCCAGCATACCCTTACCTCCCATCTCCTTAGCTGTTTCCCTCTGTACAAATATATGGGTCATTGACATTAAGTGTCCCAAGTGGTGGTGAACTATTACAACACTGAGGCCCACACAGGAGAAACAAAAATACACAGAGTGTGCGACTTTTGTAGTGTAGCATGCTTTTGTAGTGCTAATTTTGTTCCTCGTGTTTGATACACCCTATATGGTAAGAACATTACAAGCATTACAGTAACAAGCCGAAAACATACATTATAAAGCCAGCTTTAACATTTTTTTTTTCACAATGCTAGTGTGTTGCTATGTCATTGATGTCATTAGTATTCCAAGTGGTTTTGAGCATGTTGCTAGGTATTCACTAAAGTGGTTGGTTACTGGCTCAAATTAGTCAAAAGACCACTCTAAAGCTCCATGGTGTAACAAACGTCCACTGTATGCAAGCTTGATGAACCCATGTGCAGTTTACTGAAATCCAAAACAATGGACAAATACAAGATAAACAGAGACTTGACATGACTATGAAACAAAGACTCATCAACAGCAGGTTACACATAACAATACTAGACAAGAGACCAAATAAACATTAAGGCTATACACACACGACTAATGACCAAACAAGAAACACATGAAACACAATGAAACAATGAACCAATTGACACAAAAGACAAGTAACCAATAAGAATTTATTTATTTTTTATATAATTTATCATCCACTTTGTAAAATCCTAAGTCAAATTGCTTAGAAAAGTACTAGCACACTTCTTCTCAATAATCCTGAAAATGTATAATTAATTTCCATTGTACAGATTGTGTGGGAAGAATGTAATATTTAGGGTGAGCGGTTTGCTCAAATCGTATTTTCATCATATTCCACACATGATGATTATTTGTCATATAATATGTGTATTGCGTTTCTTCTTAGGATGGACGAAAACTACAGTATCATTCCTCACGGAGTCAACTTCCAGGACCCCATCTTCCCTGACACACCGGAGAACCACCGCATGTTTGCCAGCTTGTTCCAATTTTCCAACTGCACCGCTGGCACACAGGTTCACACGTACACCCCAGACTGGGAGGTCCAGGAGGACAACCGAGTGAGCTACTTTTAATATATTAAAATAATAATAATAATAATAATAATAGAATCTAACAAGTAAAAGATGAATTTATGTCAAAGTATTGTAGAGGTCCATTGGACACACAGACTATTAATTCAATAACAAAAGATGTGGAAATTGTTCAAATCTTATTAGATTTTTGCATCACAACCAACCCATTAAAAACCTCTGTTATAGACTTATAAAATTACTTTTTTTTTTCAAAATGAGGTAACACTTTATTTCAATTCTACATTTTAGACATTCTTCTACTAACTATAAGTAATTTTGCAACTGTACATTTCAGCTACTAGTCTTTAGCGTATTAGACTGCCTGCTTAATATCTGCTAACACTTTATTTTGATGCTTGGATATTGCTTGTTCGGGTCTTTTTGCATGTCTGTTTGTGGTTCTCTTGGCTTGTGAAAGGACCAGGGACTCTAGCAGAATTTTTTGTGGCTACTGCATGCTGAACACATAATTAAACATTTCAGTGGAAGATCTGCCTAAACATCAGCTAGTCTGCCAGAGGAATCCAGCAACAATAAGTAGGCAACTTCTCTCGAGAATCCAAATAACTGATATTTTCAAACCTATATTTTGCTGTCAACTGGGATTCACCATTAAGTGTAGATTATGTCTGGGTCCAAGTCTCAAGGGCAGGAAGAGAAATGATTGCTGGGATATTAACATTCCTCTCTGGACATCCTTTCTTCTTTAGCTTTTCACTTGGGAGAACATGTTTTGTATAATGTTGGTGGGATGTTTAAACTCTAAACCAGAGGTTCTCAGGCTTAAATTGCGATTTAGATTTAGATTAGACTTAGACTTAGATTTCTCTATGTTATTGATGGCATATTGTTTAAAGTTCCTTGAGCATAATCTTTATAGCCAAAGAGTTTTAAAGCTGTTTGCTAGTACTTAATGGTACAAAACAGGATTCACTCTCCTTATTTGCATTAGGACCAAGTGAGACACACTTTCAATTTCTTGTGGTAAAAACATCCAAGGCCAGCCCAATTGGCCAAACGTCAGTTTTCGATAAGTGGGTGAAGGTTTCTGTGCATTTGGTCTATTCAGTGTGGCAAAGTGATTTAATTCCAATTTACTTTTATCTGCCTCCATTTTATCACGACCTTGAATTTAGGTTAGAATGCTAATTGATTATTGGTCATTTGTATAATAATTTAACTACACATTTGATTATTCTATTTAACTCTTTACTCTTACTGTGCTTGTTATGCCACTCAGGGTCTCGCAACGGCTGCTCTTTTACATGGATCCGACGGTCAAAAACTTGCTAGTCTGATCATTAATTAGAGGTTATGGCTAATGCTATTTAAAAGCCTGCCCATGCTTGCCATGAAATAGCAGTTCCGCTTACCCCCCATAGTCGCCTATATATATATATATATATATATATATATATATATATATATATATATATACATATATATATATATATATATAATTAAAGCTCAAACATTAATCAGAGGTTATGGCTACTAGTACTATGAAATAATGTCACCCCAATGCTTGCTATTATCTCAATAGTATTTTAATCTAGCCCCCTATAATTAATAATATAGCTATATAACAACTTGAATAAAGCTGAAGCAGGAAACAGAGGTTATGGCTAGTACTATAAAATAATGCCCCAATGCTTGCTATTATTTTATTAGTATTTTTATCTAGCCCCCTATAGTGAATGTGACTGCATAACAACTTAACTAAAGTCGAGCAGTTAATCAGAAATCTAAAATCCCTCCTAATGTGCCCCATGCTCCATCTAATCTGAGGTCTAGTATGCACTTAACCCTGGACGCAGATTTGCGGAAACAATGGATACAACATAATCGACAATAGTTAATCATTTCAGAGTAAGAATATACTAAAATGTAACAATTTATTATTAGTCAGGTAAATGTATCATGCCAATTACATAATCAATTCAAAGATAATCAATACATAACATCAAATGCTCTGAAGTAAAAGATGCATTCCTTACCTCAGGAAAATAGTATACACAATGCAATAGCACACTCAGCATTATGGGCTGATCTGACTACAAAACGCGCCTTGAGCCTCCTGCAACATCTCTTTATATACTCAGACCAAGACAGAAACCTCTTTCAAATGGAAACATGAGCTAATGGGGATTTGCATTACTCAAGTCTCCAGACCTGGGTAGTTTACACCTTTTGAGGATAGAAAGTCATTTGCATGAAAGACCTTGGAAGAGGATCCACCCTCCTCTGTAAGCAAGATATCTCTAAACTCTTAAAACTTGATTACCTTTTGGTTTACCTCTGTGGGAATGAGACCTTTGTACCAGTCGTACTGAGACATTTCAAATGATACCAAACATGTATTGTAAAGAGTTGTATGATAATTGTTCAAATTAAACCATATAGATTTTTGGGTGAATTTCAGATGGTTTCAGCATGTGGATAGAAGAGATGGGGGAAGAGGGGGAGATGGGAAAGAAATGTAAATTAAGACAATACTGATTGACTCTCGGGGTTGGGATGCTAATTTTGCAAGAGAGAGTTCAAATGTGAATTTCCTTTGTTTTCTCAGAAAGTAGCCCTTTCTGAGTCTCGACAGCTTGACTCTAGTCTTACAAACAACAAGAAGTGTTTTCAAGGCTGACACCATAACTTGAAAAAAGGGAGTACTGTATATAACCCTGGTTCCCTGTGAAGCAGTCATTATGTTGATGCTATGGGAATGCCCCCAGGTGTGACCAGTGTCTGAACTAACACCAACTAGTTGGCAGACGCCAATCCTATGACGCCACATGGAGTGCCCCTGCGTTAAACAGGGTGCCAGCATTAGACGTCATCAGCTTCATTGTCCGAAGGAGACGCACAGGCTTTCCAGAAGCATGGAAACGCGATGCAGCGAACTGGAGTTATATAACGTTGACACTATGGGAACGTTCATACCCACTCCGCCATGCTGAACAAATGCCTGCTCCACTAAGCTGTGAAGATCTGCACACTCATAGTGAGCTAGCACTAAATACCTCAACGGACTTAGACTGGAGCTTTAGGACCCGAGTTAATATTAGAAAAGCTTTCCAGCATTAGAGAGACCTAAACGGGAAGGCCTGAAAACGGACACTGAGGTTGCGTTGTTTCTGCTCCATATGTGAGTAACATGGTTTTGAATGTGTGCTGCTGGCAACTAACAATGAACTCTAGATTGTACTCTTGTGCACTGTATGTTAATTTTTTGTGCTTCCTTGTCATTCGTTTGTCATCTTTACTTTATTTTTCGTGATCCCCGCAATCAAAGCTATCACACTGCCTCAGCAGACACAGGGTCCAAACCATGAAGTACAGAAGCTTGACTCTCATCCCTCAAGAAAAGAGTCAAGCAAGAGCGGAATTTACCCACCAGTACATTCAGCTCTCCCGCTCCGCTCTCATAACACAAAGCTTGTGTACATCACTGGCCATGATGCAAGCTGTTGATAAACACTCTCTAAACTGGCATAAGCTAGCATACTAGCATAATGCAGGTACCCTTTTATACGCATGTGTGCCCCATGTGACGCCAAAGGACTGCCGTCTGCCAACTAGTTGATGTGTTTCACACGTGCTTCTGACACCGGTCAAGTCTGGGGGCATTCCCATAGTGTCAACTTAATGATGCAGTATTTGATGAGTTCTCTTGAAAGGGAACTGTTATTTGGGTTGAGTTGAGTGGGAGCATGGGGTCACAAGAATTATAAAACCTTAACATAGGTCATGAATTACACAAGTTTTTTTTTATTATTATTATTTAAAATATTATTAAAACTATAATAGTATCTTAATAATACTTAAATAGCACTGATCTAAATCTTTAAACGTTACATGCATTCATACTGTTGTTGTATTGTGATTTTTGTCAAGTCTAGTCAAGTCACCTTTATTTCTATAGCACTATACAATACAGATTGTTTCAAAGCAGTTTCACGGTAATAAACTGGGAAAAAAAAGATCAATGCAAACTTCATCAGATATAAGACAAATTCAAATTCTGCTGTAAAGCAGCTCTACAGAAGACAGAAGTGTTGTTATTCAGCTCAAGTCAATTCAGTATTGATGCAATTCAGTAACATTGTCAATGTTGTGAGATTATGAAACAAAGTACAATCAGCTAGCTCTGCAGAAAACAGTGTCTTCATCATTCAAGTTTTGTTTTCATCCAATAGTGTCAGTGCAGTCGAATTAATATATTGTGGAACACAACAGGGGAAATTTAGAAGAATATACTTGTAAGAAATTGTAGTTTGCCTCGACCCAGATTCCACTCCAAAATATATTTTAGAATGAGCTCATCCCCAAAATGGCTTAATTATCATAGAGATGAAGGAAGTCAAGTTATATGGTTTCTTCACCATTGATCACATCCTGAGCAAATGGTAGTCAATTGTAGAATGGGACTGGGTGTGGGACACAGAGAACCTTCTCAGACAATGGGGTGTCTCAACTTCATTAACATACAGACCACAGCTGTTACAACAAGAGCAACTTCATTTACATTAAGAGTTGTTAATTGTAACAGGATAAAAGGTTTAAGATTTAGTTCTGGGTTCACTCTCATGCCAGTGAACCCAATGTGCTTTGTGTACCTTGTCACCGCTATGCTGTAATAAACTTAATTTTTTAGATCTTTGACGTCTTTTTTTCTTACATACTGGTCTCTCTTTCAATAAAATGAAGTACATTCATTCCAGTATTTTTTTTTTAATCCTTTTTTTTTCTATTACATTAGAATGGAATGAATGTGATTAAATTATGATAGAATTTTAATTTTTGGGTGTCTTCATTGCTTTTACTGTAATCATCCAAGCATTCCTGGTTGCATTTTATGTAGTAGTCCTGAATCATAATGAATGATTAAGCAATAATCTGTGAGAGCAGTCAACAAAAGATTGATCCCCATAGGAACTGAAAGTAGCACCCAATGGAAATCAATCCTGTCTTCTTCAGTTAACAATCATGTAAATATTTTTTTCAGACAACATTTATATTGGCCAACTATTCTTTATTTCATTTTTTTCTTTTGTTTGCAACACTGATGCCAGAAGAACTTTTGTATGACCTCAGTACTCAGTACTTTCATATGACCTCTATTTAGTTTCCTAAATATATTCCACATTGACAACAGTCTTTACATGTTTATATTACGCAAATCTACAATCACATCTGACCTACATGCAGGTTCAGGTGCAAGCATGATGGTTAGATCTACCCAGGAAACCCACACTTAAAGAAAAGGCCCAGCTGTGACTAATTTTCGGATGTAAAATCTTTTTCAGGCAAGACTCAGGAACACATGTGAGAGTCAAACATGGCTTTCCTCATGGATTATGAAGTTACTGTTGTGTATCAAGAACAACATATGTTATCAAAAGTTTCAAATGAGTTTCAGCTGCTTTGATTTCCAAATGATAATCAGAGCCTGATTAAAATACAGCCAAATTAATCATGTTTTCTCTCTATATCATACTCCAAATACATTAAACCACATGCCTGATGTACAGTAAGTTGAGCAATGAAGGACTTTACACCAAGCTGTGCTTAAAAAAAAGCACCACATAGCTGTAAATTAAATATTAAATAGCCGTTCTGAATGGTAGTGATTTTGTTTAGTGTTACATTTTGCTTTTGGTGAAAACAGAGTTGCTTGACACAGAAACTTTTACAGTTCAAGAATATTCTACTTGGTTTAAATTGCCACAAAAGACTCAATCTGCTTCTGAAGTTTATTTTAGACCATGTTTATAAGTATAGGAGCCAAACAGATGCTTTATGGATTTTGTACTTCCTGTTTACTTCAATTTACTTTCTGTTTACTTTCATTTAGCTATGGTGCTCCAATGTGCAGAAGGCCTTATTTGAGGAGGAAGAGAAAGTCAGAAACCTCTCTCAAAAAGTGAAAATCCTGGAAAAGGCCAACAATCACCTGAGAGACAAGGTGAAGAACATGAAACGTCTCTTGAGGCAGGCCAAACGAGAGACCAAAGAGCCAGTTCAAAGCTTCAAACAGCTTCACGAAGCCGAACCAGAGTTACCCCATCCACAGCAGGACACCACCCAGGAGCAGAAGCCTACTCTCAGGAAAATCCTGCCCAAAAAGCTCAAGAACTAAGAGCTGTTCCTGCACTGAAGGAACGTTGATTGAAATGATGGTGTATTGGCAGATCTAGACTAATGCTTAAAGGTCATAGGGATCTATGAAAATAGTGTAGCCTTCAAAAGGTTCTCATCTGCAATGAACCTTCTACTGTGGATTATACTTCAAAATGGATAGACAAATAAATCCAAAGAGGCATTAGACTAGTTAAATTGTTCTTTAATGACTTCAGAAGGTTTAGACAAACAACTTTTTTCATATACGTTCACACTGCAGGCAAAAGTGGCCCAAATCCATTTTTTTTTTATGCTCATATGCCAATCAGATCACTTTTTTTATATATAACAGTGTAAACAGCACAAACCACATGGAATCTGATCTTTTTTTGACCTTAAAAATGAACACATAAATGCCGACTTCTGTACCTCTGTGTTTACTTGAGTATGACAGTGTGCTGTGCGCCGTCTTTGTTATCATTCTTTTGCACATGCGGGTCAGTTCAGGACCGAAACCAGTTCACACTCAAATCAGAAATTGGCCACGTGTGAACAGCCAAACAAAAAATTTCAGATCTGAGCAATGAATCAGACCTGAGCATTAAGGCTTGCAGTTTGAACATAGCCTAAACGTACAATATCATCAAAACTCAAAATAACAAAAATTATACAATGTTTTGACTTTGATGAATATAAAGTATCATGATCCTTTATCAAAATCTGAAAATACTGATATATATTACAACTTGTATAACCACAGCATGAGGTTTAGGCCAGTAATCATCCAATCCTAATCGAAAATAATGTTTTTGTGAAAGCAAATTTGGTCTTCCTGCCTAGATGCAGATGTCATTGTTAATCGGGCAGAGCCTGACAAGATCACGGATACAGTTGTCTTATGAATTTATTTGGCCAGGTGTTTATATGGAAATTAATTTTGGCACAGTGTAACAACATTGACTTTCAGTTCACAAAAAGTCACCCTTACACATTACTCTAAAAGTCTTTCAGCTGAAACATCCATCTAGACACAAAATCTGGTTTTGAGCTTTTGTGTAAAAGTTCCATATTTGACCATTTATGGCTAAAATATAATCCTAAGAGTCAATGCACATCACAAATCTCCTTGTTTAGGATCAGCTTTCCATTTTCCATTTAAGTTTTTATTTTTTATGAGTTTTATAATTGCAAACAGGGTGCTGAGCACCTGATATATATAACCTTTACTCAGTGAAGCTAAAGTGAAAATGTTCGCCATTTAAGGAACCGTTTACTGAAAAGGTTTTAAAAATGGTGTTTTTTTAAAATGTAAAATAAAATGTATTATCATTTTCTGTTTAACACATTCACATGTATTCCAATGAGTAATTAAACATCACATTTCTCTTAATATTTGTCCATACTTTTTTATGTTTCTTTTATATGTAATGAATCTAATGATATCATAAAAAACAATGCTCCCTTTCGTGGTCACTACGAGTTACGTCGTGACGATGAATGGGGTTTCGCTTAGAAAGCCTATCACCTTCGAGTATTACAAAACGAGCCAATGGCAACGAAATGCCATGGGTCTGCGGAATTTGCATAGCGTGACTCCGCCCCACCGTGTGGGTATATAAGGAAGTACGCTGGCAACATGCAGTTATGTTTTTGCTTCGGAGCCAAGAGGTCCTCTTCACTCCTGCACTCTTCACTCCAGCCTGTTTCTCTGTGTCTACTTTTTGGGGGGTGGCGCGTGCTGACGCCCGTCAGCACCCGCCCTCAATTCTTTTCTTCCCGGAAGTGCATGAAGAGGTCATGAGATCGTGGAAGTCTCCTTTGACTTTTCGCGACTACTCAGCGGCGTCTTCTGCCTTCTCTGCCCTTGCAGAGGCCGCGGCCAAAGGGTACACTGGGGTTCCCCCCGTGGAGTGTTCTGTGGCAACACAACTGTGTCCCCACAGCGCCTCCACCTGGCATGGAGACCCTAAGCACCACTCCAAAGCCTGTAGGTTTTTGTCTACTCTGGTGGCAGAGACCTATAGAGCTGCGGGGCAAGCTGCCGCCTCACTGCATGCTAAGGCCACCCTTCAGGTCTACCAGGCCAGGGTGCTTACTGACATACATAAACCCTTCTCAGGCTTCCATTCAAGATGTCGACAGTCGACGCATTTTCGAATGTGTTCGTCCATTGGATTGGTTTGCAGCAATCGACCTGAAGGACGTGTACTTTCATGTCTCCATTCTTCCTCGACACAGACCGTTTCTTCGGTTTTCTTTCGAGGGGCAGGCATACGAGTACACAGTTCTCCCATTCGAGTTAGCCCTGTCCCCTCGCGTCTTCACGAAAGTCGTCGAGGCAGCCCTTGTGCCACTCCGGCAACACGGGGTTCGCATCCTGAACTATCTCAACGACTGGCTGCTCCTAGCTTACTCTCCCTCGGGCCGAGGATCTCTTTTCTCGGTATGGTCGAATCGGTCGCCATGTGCGCACAGCTTACGAGCGAGTGCGCGCAGTCACTACTGACTTGCCTGAGTCAATTCCAGAGCAAGATTGCGGTTCCACTGAAGTTTTGTGAGAGGCTCCTGGGGCATATGACGTCCACAGCGGCGGACCCGGGACTTCACCCTGTGGACGAACCTCAGCTTTCTACGGGCCGGAGTGCCCTTAGAACGAGTTTCCAGGCATGTTGTTGTCTCAACAGATGCCTCCACCACAGGCTGGGGTGCCATGTGCCATGGACATGCTGCCGCGCGCTCCTGGAAAGGACCCCAGCGCCTTTGGCATGTCAATGAGTTGCTGGCGGTATGTTTAGATCTACACCGCTTCCGTGAGTTGCTCAAGGACCAACACGTACTTGTCCGCTCAGACAATACCGCGACAGTAGCGTACATCAACCGACAAGTTGGTCTATGCTCCCGCCGTATGTCGCAACTCGCCTGCCACCTCCTCCTATGGAGTCAAAAGCATCTAAGGTTGCTTCGAGCCATTCACATACCAGGAGAGCTGAACCGTGCAGCCTACGAGCTTTCACGGTTTCATCCACTTCCTGGGAAATGGAGACTCCATCGCCAGTCAGTTCAGCTGATTTGGGAACAGTTCAGCGACGCACAGATAGATTTGTTTGCCTCCCACGACTCTTCCCATTGCAGCCTGTTTTATTCCCTGACCGAGGGCACGCTAGGCACGGATGCACTGGCGCACAGCTGGCCGCGGGGCCTCTGCAAGTATGCGTTTCCCCCAGTGAGCCTTCTCGCACAGACTCTGTGCAAGATCAGAGAGGACGAGGAACAGGTCATTTTGGTTGCGCCTCACTGGCCCACCCGGACCTGGTTCTCCGAATTTGTACTCCTTGCGATAGCACCTCCCTGGCCAATTCCTCTGAGGAAGGACCTCCTTTCTCATAGACGGGGCACCCTATGGCACCCTCATCCTGATCTGTGGAACCTACACGTATGGCTCCTGGATGGGAAGAGGGAGGTTTGAGTACCCTACCACCTCTGGTGGTGGCTACCATCACTTCCGCTAGGGCATTGTCCACGAGACATGCCTACGCGTTGAAGTGGAACCTCTTCGTCACCTGGTGCTCTTCTCGCCGAGAAGACCCCAGAAAATGCCAGATCAGTGTCGTGCTTTCCTTCCTGCAAGATGGGTTGGAGCGAAGGCTGTCTCCCTCCACCCTCAAAGTGTATGTTGCCGCTATCGCTGCACATCACGACGCAGTTGAAGGTAAGTCCATGAAGGTACCTCTTGGGACCTCGCAGTGGTTCTGTCTGCCCTGCAGAGTGCTCCCTTTGAGCCTTTGCAATTATTTGAGCTTAAAGCCCCTGTAAAGTCAAAATTAAGTATGTGTCCTGAATTTGTCACACCACAGAAAAATGTGTTATTAGCCACCCAGCCAAATTTGAATGATAAAAAAGGCAGCCAAGTAAATAAATTAAGCTATCAAAATCTTGAAAAAATGAGCAGTGGTCTCTGCTCTCAAATGCTGGGGGCTGCGCTGAAACCACGCCCACTCGCGGGAAAGTTGACTCACGGGCACGCATTGCCGATGATTGCACCAGTTGTCGGCGTGACGGCAGGATGAAGGCCAAGGCGGGAGATCGTCGGTTCGGCTCATTCACCAGTAACAGTGGATAATCAGTGAATCCCAGTTGTCTCTGACGAAAGTTTATAAAACTATCCTGTGTAAAATGATCACTACAGAGGCGGGTGTTGGTGGTGATCCTCAGCTCTCCATCAAGGTGGCTCTTCACAAAATTAATCCACCTTTTCTTGATATGATAGTTTTCAGAAATTTAAATAAGGGCTAGTGGTCGACCGATATATCGCCAAGGCCGATATATCGGCCGATATTTGGCATTTTTGAAATATCGGCATCGGCCGATACGTTTTTCTGATTGGCCGATGTGTTGGAAGCGGGACTTTTATTTTGACAGCGCTCCGGACTTTTATTTTGAAGGGAGGCGCTGAGACCACCGGCGCCTTAAGAGAACGGCAACGGCAGCTCCTCAGATCTGATGATGTGATATCATGTGAAGTGTGCATTACTGTCTGTCAGTGACGGTCGGTCCGTGCGAAGTGAGTGAATGCGAACAGAAGATTAGCTTCACAGGAGACGCGATCGAACAACTTTAAATCCTTCATTTTAAAATATGCTGATATATAACCAGTTGCCAACTGTGTCATATTCATATCGTTTTCACTGTGCTATATGTAAAATTAGCGTTACCTTGTCTTTATTTGAAAAAATATGATTACCAGCAAGAAAATAAACCAGATTACTGAGTGCCCTGTTACAGTGTTTACATTCTTTTTATTCACATATTCATATATTTCTAAACAATTACTTTGTGAAAAATACTGTAATAGGATTGCAAATTTAAGAAGTTGCCATTCTAAAGTATAAAAGCATGTTTATTTTAAAAATTTGTTTTATAATTTATTTATAATTTATTAAATATTGATTAAAATAAATATATATAAAAATATCGGCCATTGGCCACCCTGCTCTCTAAGATATCGGCATCGGCCATCAAAAAACCAATATCGGTCGACCACTAATAAGGATCTGTGTTGTAAGTGATCACATCCAGGTAATATATTGCATCCAGAGTACAAAATTGAATTCAGTCCAAGACTTGTCACTAGAATGAAATATAGTCCACAAGGCTCCTGAGGCCTGTAAAAGATATCCTTCTTCCTCTCATGTCACATCTCAGGAATTTGAAGCCCTTGGAGGAACATTGTTTCCAAACACATACACACATTAGCCAAATCTTTGACTCAGACATGCAATAAAAATGGGTAAAAATAGGCTGAACTCTACTAAGGATACCGAAGGGATCATAAAAGCAGTCTGGGTTTCTCCCTGTGCTTGAGAAACTCCCAATCTAATGATCATTTACGACTTATGCAAAGTGATGTTAAGCCAAGTATAAAGTACAAAGCGAAAATGTTTCATCAGATCCCAATCTCTTCTCTAAAGGTTTTCAAACATATTTGAAGAGAAATCATATACTTTATCATGGAATTTTCTTGGCAGACCAATTGCTTGATTCATTTTTCTCAACACAATTTACAGGAGGTTCAAACCCAATCATTTCCATATGCGTGTGACTGTTCCTGAATGGGGGAGGAGGGAGGGGTATGAATTTAACATTGAACAACTTAACCTTAAAAAACTGTACAGTGTGTTCTTTTTTGCAATCATCTGAGAAAAGTGATATTGCGGTGAATGTATGAAGTGGAGAAGTGTGACAGACATTTATAGGTTTTTTATATACGTTCAAACCAACAGCACGGAACTGGCATTTTTTACAAGAGGCAGAAATTGAATTACTCTTTCCAGTGACCTCTTTTTAAAGCATATTCATTTACAACATCATAGTACTCCATCATAGTAGTGCTGCACCCTGCAAGAATCTGTCATTACTCCATGAACACACTCCAAAGAAGATATACATACACTGCGTTTTAAACATAAACCATTTTCTCGGCCAAGCTGCAGACCAGATGTCTTGACAATATGGGGTGCTGCAGTGATCCTCCTTAGAGACTTCACACTAGACATGACTTTGTTTATTTTTTTCCTTCTGTTGATATTTTCAGCAGAATGCTGTATTACATTTGATTAAAAAAATTGGGATTTCCTACTTGATTTCACTAGAATGCCACATGATATCGGATTTCCAGCCTGGAACCTTTCATAGAAATATGCAAATTTCTGCTGACTTTTGCTGAGATCATGTTATAGTAAATTGCAAATGTAATGTGCAAGCAATGGCTCCGCCATAAGAATAGCAATGTACAGTGAGACAATTAAGATTGTTTACAAGTCATTACAATATTTTTCTATTAGTCTGCATTTACTGTACATTGCTTACTGCTTATCTATTTTGACATGCCATAATTTTGTCCTGTGCTAATGACAGCTGTGAATAGAAGCATTTGATCTTCTCCAGAGTGCAAGCACAAATAGAATTATATATCAAACTCATGAAATTATTGAAATACAACCTCATGGAGTACAATAATTGCTAAATTAACAATTAACAACATGCCACTTGGCATGTTTTATGTGATGTGATAAACCAATTTAGCAAAAGTTTCCATACTGTTATATATAAAGTTTATCTGTTCTTAAAGTTAAAGAACTCACTTTAGTAAGTAGCAAGCAGTCGACAATATATACTGCACAGTATTTAGTAAGCAATATTCCATTACAGACAGTTGTATTCATGTTTTCTGTTTTTCTGCGAGTACAATATTTAAAAAAAGGATGTATCATACTGCCCCAGTCATATTTGAATTTCATTTTGGCATAAACTTTAAATGCAAACCTGATCTTAAGCCCCAAATCTTAGACTCTATAGCCAATTCAAAATGGGAGGTAGCCCTCAAGCATGTGGTAAGTAGAAAACTGTTCCAAACTTTGTATGATTATTCAGAAACCTTATATTGAGTCTAAATTTATATATATATATAAACATGAAACATGACAAATGCTTTGGTCTTCATCTTGGAGGGGGCACTGTACTTTCCACTTTTTCCCCCTTCTTTTTTAGCCGGTATCTTATAATCACTGTTTTAGGACTGATATTTTTAGATATATTTTACAGTCATGGTAATTCATGAACATTTAAATATATTGGTAAAAATTACCTATACATATTTTCAAATATGAATGCATATTGTTGCTGACAATGCTTAGGCTGCCATAAGTTTCAAAACTGTGGTATAAAAACCTTCCAACCCAAATGTCTTAATTCATCAGTATTGTACTGTATATGCCGACTCTGCTTGATAAGTGACACAGGAAGAGTGGGATATGATGAACCTGTGGGTAAGTTGACCCACCCCCTGTATCCAGGCAACAGTCAATATTTATGTCATTTGATTATATAACCAGGAAGTACAGTATCCATCATTTATATCTGGCTGTAAAGAGATGAAGTACATGGGAAAATATTTACTGTTTGGAATTAAAAGAGGACCTAATTATTCCATTAGGTATTTTGGAAAATACATCATTCCATCGTCTTTCTACTAAATTAAAAGGCATCCAGTATAAAAGTCTTTTTTTTTATATACAATTTTAAATTGTATTTGAAATGGTAACAATAATGCTAAATAAATATTTTACTATAATAAACTGTTATTTTTTAAGACACAATAAACATTTAAACAATTGTATACTGTCACAAGACTTTATAGTGTTATGTTTAATTGAGCAAGTGGCATTCAGTTACCAATCTATAAAATTAAATCAATGATTTCAAATGTCCATTGGTAATACAATGAAATATTGAGTAAAATATTTAAGACATCTAGCTCAGTCTTCTACAAATAGAAGGTTACTTGCATTTGTCATAAGGTCACAATTTTGCATATGCAGGGGGTCATCAAAGTATCCCATACTGAGTAAATACTAATACTACAGGAATAGTAAAAGAGTATAATGGTACACTACACTCAGCAGCACATAGCCTTAGTCTCAAATCCTCAATATGTTCTAAATTCACTAGTCTGGATTTTTTGAGATGGGTTCATTGACTTGGCAGCTGAAACTAGATTTAAAGGATTAGTTCACTTCAGAATTAAAATGTTCTGATAATTGACTCACCCCTATGTCATCCAAGATGTTCATGTCTTTCTTTCTTCAGTCGAAAAGAAATGAAGGTATTTGAGGAAAACATTCCAGGATGTTTCTCCAAATAGTGGACTTCAATGGGGTCCAACAGTTTGAAGGTCCAAATTGCAGTTTCAATACATCTTCAAAGAGCTCTACATGACCCCAGCCAAGGAATAAGGGTCTTATCTAGTGAAACGATCGGTCATTTTCAAAAAAAAAAATATATATAATATCTATATTTTTTTAACCACAAATGATCATCTTGCACTAGCTCTGCGATGCGCCACCCATTACGTAGTCACGTTGGAAGGTCACGTGTTAAAGAGGCGGAAGTACAGACCTCGTGTTTACAAAGCGAAAGAGCAAAGACTAACGGCGCCTTCACACTGGCAGTTGAAATCAGCTCCGATACGGCTTCGAAATGACCGGAAGTCATTCATTCCCTATGGAGATTCGCAGACCGCATGCGAATGGGTCCGAACCGGGTCCGAACGAGTGCGGTGCGGAAAAAATCGTGTCAGTTGGTCATCCGGATGCGTTCAAAAAATTTAACTCTTGCGAAAGGCTACGGACGGTTCCTATCCGACAATTCCAGCGGAAGTTAGCGTTGCTATGGTACTGATAAACAAACCTGAAATCTTAACTTTTAATAAAATAAATAATGATTTTATAACTAATTTGTCATGTCATTTTTTTATTTTCATGACTTTCTAACGTTATTAGGGCAGTTAATACAATTAAAAGCCCTATTTACCACTATATCACATTTAGCCGACCTGACATGTCAACGTCCTGGGCAACTTTCCTCCACGCAGCAGCCTTCCGATTAATGTCTCTATAACCCTCATCAGAGAGATCATACATTCATACACAGATCATACACAGAATTGTACATTCTGACACTGACAAAATCAACCGTTCTAATCTCTCCGCCATTTTTGTTCTACTCGTTTCAGAAGCTTACGACACTTTTCAACGGTGTAGTACGACGTCCGCTGGGGGGCGTATTGCGTATTACGGAGCTGATTTCAACTGCCAGTGTGAAGGCGGTGTAAAGGTCCTTGCACACTGAATCCGAAATTCGCGTCCAAAAATTTCGCACGTTAAAAAATAAATACGACCACATGTTTTGTCAATCACGTTTACACACTACCTCCAATACTTACGTCCGTCATCATTTTTTTTGGATTGGGTTAGATTTTCTGCGTATTTTGCATCCGTAGCAAGCATTTTGAATGGTGTTTTGACAATTCAGAGACACCGAATGACAAATACGAAAAAACGCATATGAAAATTTCAGACTCAGTGTGCAAGGACCTTAAGTCAAATGGCATTAAAAAAAAAAACACCAACTAAATAACGATGTCAGACGATTTTAAAGTTGGAGGAGAAAAGAGTTTTTCGCCCTACTCTACCTTTTTTTTTACCGGAACACGCGTGATTACGTAATGCGTGGCACATCGCAGAGCTAGTGCAAGAGAACATTTGTGGTTAAAAAGTATATAATTGTTGTTGTTTTTTTTTTTTTTTAAATGACCGATCGTTTCACTAGATAAGACCCTTTTTCCTCGCCTGGGAACGTGTAGAGCCATTTGAAGCTGCATTGAAACTGCAATTTGGACCTTCAAACCATTGTACCCCATTGAAGTCCACTATATGGAAAAAAATCCTGGAATGTTTTCCTCAAAAACCTTAATTTCTTTTCGACTGAAGAAAGAAAGACATGAACGTCTCTTAGATAACGTGGGGGTAAATTATCAGGCAATTTTAACTCCGAAGTGAACAAATCCTTTAAGCAGAAGTTTAAGGTTATTCCTAATTATAATTATAACTTTAAAAAATTAAATCCCTCAACCTAAGAGACAACAAAACATCAAGACTGCCAAGAAAAGCAGTGGAAAAAGAAGCATTTTAAACACAGAGCCACAGGCATAACAAAGGAAAAGTCAGCACTCGCATAATTAAAGAGTAAATGAAGGGGTGGATCAGTGCCAGGACATTCTGCTCAGTTGCAGATGGAAAAAGAGCAAACCTGCTAGATTAGCCTGTTGCACATGTGATTAGCGAATGGTATGTGGGTGTTTGCAAAATCCAGTCTATAGACACAGCCTTCCAAGCATGTTTTATGGCCCACAACATCTCAGACAGACAAGAATGCTGGCAATAATACAGTCTCTGAGAGCTGATGTGTTTAACAGTTTTCCCAGCTTTTGATTCAGTAGTAGGTTTCTCATCCCAGAATTTCCCCAGAGATTATTCAGTTTATCTTTTTAACAGAAGCAAATATAAACTGAACAATTCTATCTCTATTAATTTTTAACACTGGAATATATCAAATTGAGTTAGAAGACAGGGCGAGAGGTACAGATAGCAAGTTAGGGACGCCAGATCGATAAAGTCCCGGGTATGGTCCCCCTGCTCCAAGCAGAGTAACTGGACAGCGGGAAGGTCTATTTTACAAAAAAAAAAAAAAAAAAGAGGGAAAAACTGTGCAAAAATCTCTTCAGTTAGGTTCCTCGTTCTGTCACAAATGGCTGTGACTGTAGTAATCACACGACAAAGATAAACTCAAAGAAAAAAGGATTTCCACAATATAAGAGCGACCATAGGGTGTTAACACAACCAAAGACGACATAGAACACTGATCAAACAGAACCGAGGGTATAAATATACAAGGAACGTAATCAAGGATACAACAGAACAGGTGTAGTGCTAATTAATAACCAAGGAAACTAACTAGGAACTCAAACGGGAATAGAACACAGAAAAACGCAACCAAAACTGAACATTCACGTTATAAAGACAGGGTAAAATCACAAATTAATAGAAACAAAAGCACAACATAACTGCCTAAAGATGCTAATGAAAGCAGTGAGGCAGATCACACAGGGCGAAGCTCAAACCATTAATTAATCTAGAGATCCAAAACTTCATAATATATTTGTTTAAAGATTAATAAAAAAAAATAAAAAAAATGATAGATAAATGTAAAAGAGAATTCCACTAAATGCTTTAAAATTTGAGTCTACTCATTAACACTGCTGCCGCTTCATGGAAATAAACAAAAGTCCACTACATCCTCATCATTTTCAGTGTCAACAGTAAGAATAAGCCAATTTAAGTGCAAAAAGAGCCTAATATAAGTGATATAGGAATAAGCAACATAATTAGCAGTCATGTCACATGCGTTCATGCACACACCAAGACAGCCAAAAATGTGTCATTCATTGATACATACTGTACTGTATCTGACAACAAAAAATGAATAGCATCTACACTGCGATTGCCTTTGTGTTGCGCTTCAACTTCAGACAGAACTACAGTCTTTCGTGAAGTACATATTGTAGAACATAATGCAGAACTTAGCACAGTCAAAATTGATCAAGTCCAGCAGCTGTCAAGGCCGAACATACCAGAGTACAGTCTGGACAGTTTAAAAGATGTAGTAATGCTGGACAGGAGTAGTATAGTCCAATATTCAGATTTGATTTTGATTATATCATTCAATTGTACTCTGATTTTAGAGTTACAATTATATTTACAAAGAGCCTTTGAGTCATCTCCCACAGGTGTAATTGACGTTTTGAGAGTTGGTCACTATATTACTCTTTACAGTGCAACTTAGATTTAGGCCACTTTAGCAGTGCGATCGCTTGTAAACATAAAAAAAATGGTCTCTTATCGCGCTGAAACCGTGACCCATGAGTCATCACGTCTCACCAACATAAAAGACCAACGTAATAGGATTGATAGGTCTCCCTTATTTTGTTCAAATGCATTAAAATAACATAAAAGTCAGTATTATTATATAAAAAAAAAAAAAAAATGTCCAGCCTTTTTAAGTTGACACAAAGGCATCTAGCAGTTTGGCTATGAACTTGCAGAACGGCGCAGACGCAGACACCAGACACCAGACAAACGATGCCTGTGGCTGTACGGAGGTTGTCACTCCAAATTTCTATTTGATGCTTTGTTTTCTTTGCCAAAATAGATAATCCATTTGATTTGTTAGATCTGAGGTTAAATCACGGCAGGCACGTGCAGAGATAGACCTCAAGTGGTGCTCAAGCATTTGCCCTTTTGACCTCTGACCAGATAAGTGCCATTTTTTTATGTTTTAGTTTTTGTTTACAGTTGGCCTGTGGCAGTGGCATCAATTTTCAATTCTCAGTGTGTGCCCGATGACTTATTCTTAATAATTCTGCGAGACCACATGAGCCCCTCCCACAGGTGAGCAGCATCCACGTCTCCTGAACCTTCAATGTGACAAGCCAGGAAATGATCGTGTTTGCCCTAAACTTCAGTAGCACCTCACTGCAGTACATGAGATCCAGGGGGCGGAGTTGGATCCAGATTTAAGGGGTGGAGATTGGTAGGTTTAGGGGTGGGTTTAGGGATCAGGGGGTGGAAATGGGTAGGTTTAGGTATGTAAGGTGGGAGGAGTTGGATCTGGATCCAACTCCTCCCCTTGGATTTCGTGTTCTGCAGTGAGGACCATCTCCTAAACTTCGGCACTGTTTGACACCGCTATGAAATTAAACCACTATTAAAACATCTCAATTCAGCCAGTCCTTCTTTAAGCTTTACAACAAGCAAGCTAGTCTAGCATTGATGTAAAATAGCATCATGCAAGGTCGGAAATGCTACCAAAATGAATAAAATTGCCCCCAAAATTCAAGATATGAATGGCCCTTGCATGAGTTCTATTTTTTGTTTATAACAATTCAGTTAAGCAATATCACATGAGCAAGAATGCTTGTTTCTCGAATATCAGCACGATTGCAAATTGTGATATTCATTTTATACAATAATAATAATAATTTGTTACATTTTTATACTGTAGCACTTTTCTGGGTACTCAAATCGCTTTCTACATGGAAGGAGGAATCTCCTCCGGGGGGAACTACCACCGACGGCAGCCATACTACGCCAGAACGCCCACCATACCCCAGCTTATTGGTGGAGAGGAGACAGAGTGATGAAGCCAATCAGTTTATATGTGGATGATTAGGAGGCCATGATGGACAGAGGCAAATGGGCAAATTTGGCCAAGATGCCAGGGTTTTTAATGACCACAAAGAGTCAGGACCTTAGTTTAACGTATAGTGTAGTGTCCCCATCATACTGGGGCGTGAGGACCCACACAGACCACAGGGTGAGCAGTGCCCCCTACTGGCCTCAATAACACCTCCTGCGGCAGTGACCTGGTTTCCCCAGGACTCCCATCCAGGTATTGAGCCGTCTCAACCCTGCTTTGCTTCAGTGGGCAACTAGTCTTGGGCTACAGAGAGATATAGCTGCTGACAACAACAGTTCAATAAATAATAAGTTGTTTATATGGAATGAGACACAACAAGGCTATGTAGATTCAGATTCAGCTATCACATGTAGCCCAAGACTGGTTGCCCACTGAAGCTAAGCAGAGTTGAACCTGGTCAGTAACTGGATGGGAGACCTCCTGGGAAAACTAGGTATAATGATGGGGATACTATACTGTAACAACCACCGTCTGGATGAAACGTTAAACCGATGTCCTAACTCTGTGTGGTCATTAACAATTCCAGAATGCCCTTCAAAAAGAGTAGAGGTCTAACCCCGGCATCCTGGACAAATTTGCCAATTGGCCTCTGTCCGTAGTATGGCTGCCGTCGCATCATCCATTGGTGGTGGTTTAGGAGATTCCCCCATTCTATATGTAAAGCACTTTGAGTGCAGAGAAAAGCGCTATATAAATGTAACAAATTATTATTATAATTTTTCTGAAAGCTCACATAAAGTTCACATAAATTTGTTATGGTTTTACAGAAGCAAAAAATAAATAAATAATAAACAAACAAATCTACAACTATAGTATGTTGGCAAGTTGTCAAAAACTACCGACTTCGGTACCATGTCAGTACTGAAATTTAAAAAATGTGACGATACCAGCATTTCCTACTAGAATTTTGGGCGCTGTTGAATAAATTCTTAAACACCTCTAATTGGCCATTGTGTTGCCAATCGAAGTCAGTACTTTTGACAACTCTAGTTGGCATATTATTGGTTATCATGGTAACATTTTTGCAAGAGAAAATTTAAACAGGAATTCAAATCAGGATTATAATATTGTTTTATATTGTGTCCTTCATCAGACTCAAAAGCTTTTATGCATGCCACATCTCTCTGTCAGATACTGTATGTTAGTGGACTAATGTAGTGAAAAGTGAACTGGGGGTAATTTCGGGTTAAAAAAAACCCGGCAGCTGGCAGCAGCTGCCATTAAAACCAGACATCAATGGCCTTTCACAACAACCAAAAGTAGGAGGTGCCTGATATGAATAATATAATTGTTCTTGTTTATATAAAGTAATACCAGCCGTCTGTATGGACAGGTGGGGCAGGTCAAGTCACCTTCATTTATATAGCGCTTTTAACAATATGAATTGTTTCAAAGCAGCTTTACAGTGATAATTGGAAATTAAAGTTGTTTAATGTTTTCGCTTTACAGGAGCTCTAGAATAAAGTTATTGTCCAGCTAAAGTTAGTATTTGATTGATTCACTTCCGTTGCAAAGATCATTAGTTATTAACTTACACAACACAGTTTTAAATGAAAACAGAAAACTTTTTGGGTCGTTCATTTGCACGACAACAGTGTTTGGGGGCTCGAGAATGCAAACTTTGAAATAGGTTCCAAGGTGCAAGTTTTGAAAAGTTTTGAAAAACTATCATCTCCGTGTAAACTTCAAAAACATGAATCTGTGAAAATGGTGATGGCATGCTCATGCGTATTACATGTTTAGTCTATAGGTATGCGCGTTTGAATATGTATGTGCGCAGGCGTGTAGTTCTTTTCAAAGTGACAACGCCAAATTACTTGTCTGACCTGCATAATACAGATTTTTTTTTTGTCATTTCCGCAGATCCATGCGAACTGCAATCATTTTGACAACGTTTTATCTGAAAAGAGGTAAAGGGAAGGGAAGGAGTGCCTTCACAGGGGAGAGACTAGTTGACACTTCAGGGCTGCATTGTGGTCGTGTCTAGGCGCAGGTCCTTTATCAGATCTGGATTCGGCCTGGATCGGGCAGACTGCGGTAAACCTCGGGAGAAAAAGAGAGACTAATATTAGCGTAGACGCCATTCTTCTTATGATCAGGTGTTATGGGAAGTCTTCCCGGTTCCAGCTGATGTTTCTTGAACATGTAGTTGATGTCATGAAACTAAAGGTAAACTGTCAAACTGCAGCAAAGGAAAGTACATAATGTGCCAATGTGTCTTTTGTTTTTTGTTTTTAAATATGGAAGGGGTATAAAGGGTTTTCTTATTGTACTATTTGTATATTGTCTATTTGTACACGTTAGTTAAATGTATATTTTCTCTTTAACATCCGCCGATGCTCTCCTCTGAGCTCCCGTAGTTCCGAACGGGCTCAACGTTTGCCATAGAGATACACAAACAATATGGCAAATGAACAAGACCGCGGCAGCACAAGCACACCAGCCAAAAACATTTACAAACTGAATCAGCAGGGCTGCCAACTCTCACGAATTCACCTTGAGACTCACGCAATTGTCACTTTTTACATGCTCTCACGCCACACATCCATATTCTCACGCAGAGAAAAATTGCGACGCAAAGAGGACACTGACACGACACCAACAGACAAGACAGAGAAGGTTACTACTGATATGAAACAAATTCTCAGCTCTCAGATTCTGTCAATTTAATTCAAACAATAAACACCACTTTGGCGCTTGTAAATGTGACGTGACAGATCGCTGACAGATCTCAGTTCAAGCGGCACATGAACCGATGATCTGTTACTCTTTACTATTAATTAATGGTCAATAAACACAAATGATCAATAGGTAATTTGAAAGATACAGTTCAACTTACCGAAATGTAATAAAATCGATCGATCATTGTTTCTCAACCACAGATAGAGGTCCATAAAACAGCTGGAGAACAATATGTCACGTAACATTACATTTACTTCAGGAAAGCCAATTATGACCATAGCATGTTAGTTGGACTTAAAGAAATTGCTATAGAGAGGAGTATTTTGCTAAATATGATAACTATATTACATATTTATTATATTTTTACCTATATACATCATTAAAATATTATAATATAATATTATAAAATATATATGTTATTATAAAATACGCATTATATTTCATTTGAGATGTTATTTTTAACCTTTAATAATAAAACCAGCTGACAGGGCTCTGTATGTTTACAGCATTAGGTGAGATTTTTTTTTTGGGGAGAAAAACATAATACATTAACATATCTACTGTACCTAATATTTATCCAAAGGAATCGATATTGAATCAAGATCAGAATCAAATAACAAGAATTGAATTGAATTAAAATTGTGAAATTTGTGTCAAGCAATAATAGAAACGTCCTGGTTGGCGTCCAGACGTAGTCGACGTTGACTGAATAGGGATACATATTGAAAACGCCACTAGTGCTGCCACCTTCCAGTGCCTAGACAGAAGCACCCTGATCCCCCCGCGATTTAAGGCGGAGAAGGGACAGGGCTTTAGGCCAGGGAAGTCACTGCTGTTCCTACAGGACCACTGGGAAAGCGTTCCCTGTACATGGAAGGAAGGGACGCTGCGGAAGCCACATCCTGCTCACAGGGAGGTAACATGTGGAGAATACACATATGGACTGGGCGAATTGACGGTTAGTACAACATATGGAATGTCACTGGGGAGGCTCCAGCCTATAACCAGGGGGAGCTACTCACCAGACAGTGATGGCAGAAAGCTCTGCCAAGGGAAGACACAGGCTCGCCGTAGGGAGCTGTATCGAGGAAGAATACACATATGGGATCACTGTGGGGATCGCAACATATGGACCCTGCCTAGCACAAGTTCGACCAGTGCATACAAGTGGTAGGCCTGGCTTCGGACGCTGCGCCGCGTCCGTCGCCGGGGGGTTTGGAGGAACTCAACAGGGTTCGGTTTAAGAGGGAACTCTATCCAGTCCATAGGAGGGGAATGGTGCAGCAAGCTGACACTTCGAACCGGGCTCAAGTGAAACTGGCTTCATGAGAAGGGAGCCCACAAGAAGCAGCGGTTCGACTATAGGTGTCGCCCAGCCCCCAACTCTAGAATATCTGTCAGCGAAGCACTCTGTGTCAACGCCTAGGCGAGAGCACACACTCACTTCAGAGGAGCTCACCACCTAAGTGGACATGTGCATCTCGGGATTTTCACCAAGATGAAGGCAGCCACCATTCAGTGGACCAACCTCGCTTGGAAACAGCCTTTCCTTTCTGCTGATTTCCTTAACAGACAAGAGCTGGTCTGAGGTCCTAAGGCTTATGTTCTGTGCACGTATAACCGCAATGAAGCGGACGGACAGAGAAAGCCAGGGCTGGGTCTGCCTCCTCCGGGGCAGTGCTTGCAGGCTCACCACCTGGTCCCACCTTTAGGAAGAGGTGGGAACCTTGGGCACATATAAAGGCCGGGGTCTCAGCTGGTGAGAGTTAGCCGGCCTGAATTCCAGGCACAACTCGTTGGCCGAAAGCAAACAAGTTCCTACCCTCTAGTTCCTACCCCCTACGCATCCAAACTTTAACCCCCTGAGGTCGGCTATCGCGCCGGCGCAATAGGCTCGTTTTTTTCCGTATGAGTGCAAAAAAATAATAAAATAAAAATATTAATTTTTATCTTATATGCTTGTGTTATACATCAATCTATCCTGTTAAGTGTGTATTATTTTTGTGTACACTCACAATAAAAACAAAGTGTTGTGCTTTTCGCCAAATAAAGAAAAATAAACACGAAGCGAGTTCTGCCTTCTCTCTGTCCGTGTAGTCCATTCTGAAACGCGTCCGAAAATGAATCATAACTCAGCGAATACTTCTCACACAGGCACGTGAGATATGTCTTTATGAAGCTTGAAATCTCCTCTTTTAAATGAAGTAATTTATATAAAAAACAAATGTTTTCAACTCATGTAATCCGTTTGAAAGCAAGGAGAGGTACCGTTTTTCCTTCTGCCTCATTATCTCTATAATCAGCTGCGGCCGCCCCGCCCCCGGCGCGATTCACATGTAAATCGTTAGATGATCTAGTATGCAGCGCACCCGCCCCCTGATCAATGCCATAAAAAGTTTCTTCATCAGACTTACTGATAGTTCATCGCGTTTTGAGTATGACACGCTTCTCCGGTAATAAAGACTCCCTTCAGATGATTCTGGACGGCGAGGAAGAATGCACCTTTTCCTCAGAGAAAGATTGTAACTCAGACGACGAACGGCAGCATTTTGAAGAGCGAATTCCGCCGAGAACACAATTTCGGAGTAAGTTTTACTCAAAAGTCTTTTGTCTTTTATTTTTCGTGTTCGCATTTATGAGGAAAAAACAATATTACGTGACAGTTCTCCATTATGGACGCGAGCGCTCTAAAAAAATCACTAAAAGACTTTTAAACTTTCACAGAGACCTCAAAACAGAAAGTACAAATCCTTTCTTTAAAACGAATTTCGTTTTGTATCAATTGTATCTTACTTTTAAGAATTTTTTCATTAACAAATTTCCTGGATTTAAACTGCAAATTAACATTTATATTTCTTATAATAAAAATGAAAGACCTATGTTACAGACATATGAAAGACAACATTTCGTTGATTAGTTTTGGATAGATTATACATTTTTAATGTAAAATATCTGCCACCTCAAATAAGCTTTTGTTTGCCAATATTTGCTTATGTTAAATATAATATGTTTTGTCAAAAATAAAGTTATCAAATAATCAATCAAATCCTTAACTTTGAAATATGTATGATAAAATGTATACTTTAGTTTTTACAAAGAAAGATTACACTTGAATTGTTGTTGTAATTGTAACCTTTTTAATAAAAAAAATATATTTACAAGGTAGATGTAAACAAACTATTAAAAGGTAAATATAAGCCTTTTCTTTAAATAACTTTTATTGTGTTTTATTATTGACAAATTTGGGGAGAGCATAAATATTCCAAAACTGAAAATACAGTATGAGAATTAACTGCACAATTACTAGACATGTTTTCCTTAGATATTATAGGCCAAATTGCAAGCACAATATGAGGAAAAATAAAAAAGAATTGAGATGCTTCCAACTGTTGCTCTTGCATTCTTGTGGCTCAGTGACTCACCTGAATGAATGGCTAATTAAGTATGCGGGCCCCATTGTCTCCTCAGGTGTGAACCACTACATATACATGACCGTTGACGCCCACTCCGCATATGGCCTTTCCAAACAGAAAGTGCTTTGCAAAATTCAAATCAATGTATTGTGTTATGTGAATGATAAGGCAGGGTGATTTTCACTTCATTTTGAAGAAAAAACACTAGGCGATGACATCTTTTAGACAAAAGTCTTATTGGCACATATTTAGAATGTGTTTTATGGCCTTATTTCAGAAACTTTAGTTTTTAGTTTTTTCAATAACCACGCATAAACATTATTCTCTCAAAAATGCAGACATGTACATTCTTGTTGCTCACATTTCATGGTAGCCCTGTTTGTGCTAAATAGTGTGTAATTTTTTTTTGCCATTAATATGTTTATAAGCAACTGAAAAAAGCAAAAATGTCAGGGCATGTCAGAACATCTCAAGGACCCCAAAAACACCTTAGACCCCAGAGGGTTAATTGAGGATAGTAAGAGTGCTAGAGCTTTAGATACTATTTTGGATGCGCCTAGCATAATGAACTCTTTACATGATTCGGTTCCAGCTGAAGTAGAGCCCATGCAGCCGGGCAAATGGGTGACAGTGAGGGATCGCTCTAGTCGCTGATCAAAAAAACACTCTTCCATTCCGATTACCATAACAAATCGATTTGCCCCGCTCAGTGAAACACCCACTGAGAGTTCTGTTGATTGTGCCCTAGTAATTGGCGATTCTATTACACGGAACGTGAAAATAGAGACACCAACCACCATAGTCACATGTTTGCCGGGAGCCAGAGCGCCTGACATCAAAGCAAATTTAAAAGTGCTGGCTAATGCTAATCGTAAATTCTCTATGATCATTATTCACGTCGGCACTAATGATGTTCAACTCCGCCAGTCGGAGATCACCAAAATTAATATTAAAGGGGTGTGTGAACTCGCAAGTACGATGTCAGGCACTGTAATTTGCTCTGGCCCCCTTCCTGTTCGCATGAGTGATGAGATAGTCAGTAGATTGTGTTCTCTTCTCTGCTCTTCTCTCTAGTAATATGGCTCATAGTCTTAGAGCTCAAACATGACAATCTGGGGCTCAGGTCAGGAAGCAAACAGACTGGCTAAACCGACCGTCTGCTAGCGGCCTCGCGTCACCCGGGTCAGATAAATCCCATCACATAGAGCATCTTTCACCTAGCTATCATCATATAGAGACTGTGTCTGTTCCCTGAATTTGGAAATCAAAAAAAACGTTTTAACCCATCTAAGGTTAAAAATTTAATTGATGTTCAACAAATAAAAAACAGCTATAATACAGATGAGCAAATGCTAAAGCTTGGGTTGCTGAATATTCGATCACTTCAAAAGCACTCATTGTTAATGATATGATTTCAGATAATAACCTAGATGTGTTGTGTTTGACAGAAACCTGGCTAAAACCAAATGATTACATTACTTTAAATGAGTCCACCCCGCAAGATTACTGTTACAAACATGAGCCTCGTCTGAAACGCAAAGGGGGAGGAGTTGCTGTAATTTATAGTAATATTTTCAAAACCACTAAGAAATCAAGTTTTAAATATAATTATTTTGAAGTGTTAGTACTTGATGTAAAAATATATAGTATAAACGATAAATCACGCTTGAGATTTATGCTGGCTACTGAATACAGGCCACCAGGGCACCATACAGATTTTATCAAAGAATTTGCGGACTTTCTATCAGAATTAATATTGACTGCAGATAAAGTACTAATTGTTGGTGATTTTAATATACACATCGATAATGAAAAAGATGCATTGGGATTGGCATTTAAAGACATTGTAAACTCTATTGGAGTTAGACAACACGTGTCAGGACCCACTCATTCTCGTAATCATACTCTAGATCTAATATTATCACATGGAATAGATGTTGATGCTGTTGAAATTCTGCAGCAGAGCGATGACATCTCAGATCATTATCTAGTCTCGTGTAAACTTCATTTAGCCAAGGCTGCAAAGCCGACTCCGTGTTTCAAATATGTTAGACCTATCACTTCTGCCACTAAAGATTGCTTTATCAATAATCTTCCTGATCAGTTTCATCATCTCAGCATCCCAGATAGCTTAGAACAGGGGTTCCCAAACTTTTTCATTCTAGGACCCACCTAGACAAGTATAATCAATCTCAAGACCCACTTGCACTGGTGCTACCAACTTTCTCAGTTGGTCGCACCAGCATGATTTGGTTGCACTTTTTTTTTTTTTTTGCTACATGCCATGGGATTAATCAATGCATGCTGATGGTCTTAATCTGCATACCCTAGTTTTGCACTGATGTAAAAAGACTGACAGTGACAAGACCTCATGTTAGCAAAATATTTTAAACTTTTAACTCTTAAAAAAAAAACAAAAAAAAAACATGTATGTTCTTTAATGTTTGATTATAATTTTACCGTCTTCACATAGGGATGGGAAATGATAAGATTTTATCAATAATAATAATGCCACTGACGATTCTGCTTATCGATCCGATTCTTTAACGATTCTCTTATCGATTCTTGATAGCACTGTGTGTGGAAAAATGTGGTCATATGCTTTTCAAAAAAAAAAACAAAAAAAAAACAAGGGGTTTTATTTTATTTTAAAGCTTAAGCTTGAGTAAGCAAACTGTACTTTTATGTAATTTATGTAATAAATAGAACCTTATTGTAAAGTGTTACTGATTAGTTATACACCGATTCAGACGTCTCCTGAGTTCACTGTTGGAAAGATCAGTTGTTTTAACCATTCATTAAAATGAATCGTTCAAAGAAGTCATTAGTTCGCGAATTGGACGTGTGCGCGTTGTGTGATTATCCCAGCAGTTAGGACATGGACATCCAAGATTTGTGTCAACACAGAAAACATTTCATTACTGGATAATTTTTTTCTTTAATTAAAGTGTTGTTTTATGTCAGCTGAATGTCTGGGACGCTTTTCAGAGAAGATAAGGCAACAACTTATTTAGCACAATTCACACCCAACGGTAATTAAGAAGAAAAAAATCTCAGAATGCTCCACATGAAACTTTGGTCTTCCGACCTTTTACCACCGTGTCAATTTATTTTGATTAATATGTGTGAGGGAGAGAGAGCAAGACAGCGCTTAGTTTGGAGACGGTGAAGTCTTGTTTACTTTTTCGCCTGGCTCCGAAGAGAGAGAGAGAGAGAGAGAGAGAGAGCGCGCGACCTCTCTCTCTCTCTGCTCGTTCTTTCAGTTAAACATGAACTGTGACTCTGTCACATGCGCAGCAGTTCATCTATTAGGCTACTCACCGATCAAATAAGACTTTGGCGGGACAAAAATTCACTTTGGCGGGCGCTAAAACTCACTTAAAAGTCGTTTGGTCATTAATCGGACTGGTTTTGTTTCACTCATCGTAACGTAAATTTAGCTGCAGCTAAGTGCCTTTGCGCGACCCACCTTTTCTCACTGTGTGACCCACAAGTGGGTCGCGACCCACAGTTTGAAAACCACTGGCTTAGAAGAGCTCGATATTGCAACAGAAACTTTTAACTCTCTCTTTGCCAGCACTTTAGACACAGTTGCTCCGTTGCGCTTAAAGAAGATTAAAGAAAAAAGTCCAACGCCGTGGTACAACGAGCACACTCAGGCCCTTAAGATGGAGCGCAACTGGAAGAAAACAAAACTAGAGGTATTTCGCATTTTGTGGAAAGAGAGCTCGATTGCTTACAGAGAGGCCTTAAAAGCTGCTAAATCTGCTTATTTTTCAAACCTATTAGAAGAAAATAAACATAATCCTAGGTATTTATTTGAAACGGTGGCTAAACTAACGAAAAAGAAAGCTTCAAGCCCAGAAGTTTCCAAGCAACACAGCAGTAATTAATTTATGAACTTCTTCACTTATAAGATTGATAATATCAGGGAGAAAATGATAACTATGCAACCGTCTACTACAGTATCGCATCAGGCAGTGCATTGTAGTCTCCTTGAGGAAAAATTTGATTCGTTCGTTGTTATAGAAGAGGAAGAATTTACTAAACTCGTTAAATCATCTAAATCTACAACATGTATGTTAGACTCTATACCCACTAAACTACTGAAAGAGATGCTTCCAGAGGTCATAGATCAAAAAAACGCAACTTGATTTTACAGAATTAGTCAATTACAGGCCGATCTCGAATCTACCTTTTCTATCAAAGATATTAGAAAAAGCAGTGTCTTCACAACTGTGTTCCTTTCTTGAAAGAAATGATATCTGCGAAGATTTCCAGTCAGGATTTAGACCGTACCATAGTACTGAGGCAGCTCTCATTAGAGTCACAAATGATTTGCTCTTATCATCCGATCGTGGTTGTGTCTCTCTATTAGTGTTACTCGATCTTAGTGCTGCATTTGACACTATCGACCACAACATTCTTTTAAATAGACTCGAAAATTATGTTGGCATTAGTGGAATTGCACTAGCATGGTTTAAATCATACTTATCTGACCGTTATCACTTTGTAGCAGTAAATGAAGAGATGTCTCATCGATCACAAGTTCAGTATGGCGTACCACAAGGCTCAGTACTAGGACCGCTGCTGTTCACCCTGTACATGCTACCATTAGGAGATATCATTAGGAAGCATGGCATTAGCTTTCACTGTTATGCCGACGATACTTAGCTGTATATTTCTTCACACCCTGACGAAACTTAACAAAAATTAACAGAATGCATTGCTGATATAAAAAATTGGATGACTCGTAATTTCCTACTACTTAATTCTGAAAAAACAGAGATTCTAATTATTGGACAAAAAACTTCCTCACGTAATAATCTAGAATACTGTCTAACACTTCATGGCTGCTCTGTTAAGTCTTCGTCGTCGGGTAGGAACCTGTGTGTGCTCTTTGATACCAATCTTTCATTTGAAAGTCACGTGTCTAGTATCTGTAAAACCGCATTCTTCCATCTTAAAAATATATCTAAATTACGCCATATGCTCTCATTGACAAATGCGGAACAATTAGTTCATGCGTTCATGACTTCAAGGCTAGATTATTGTAATGCTCTACTGGGTGGTTGTCCTGCATGCTTAATAAACAAACTACAGCTAGTTCAAAACGCAGCAGCTCGAGTTCTTGCCAGAACCAGGAAGTATGACCATATTAGCCCTGTTCTGTCAAAACTGCATTGGCTGCCTATTAAACATCGCATCAATTTTAAAATATTGCTGATTACTTACAAAGCACTAAATGGTTTAACTCCACAGTACTTGAGCGAGCTCTTAACGCATTATAGTCCTTCACGTCTATTGCGATCTCAAAATTCCGGCCAGTTGATAATATCTAGAATATCAAAATCAACTGTTGGCGGTAGATCTTTCTCCTATTTAGCACCAAAACTTTGGAACAGTCTTCCTACCATTGTCCGGGAAGCAGACACACTCTGTCAGTTCAAAGCTAGATTAAAGACACATCTCTTTGACCTAGCATTCACATAATACATTATAGACTTCTATAATTCAATGTTAGGCTGCATAGATTAGGTCAGCTGGAACCGGGAACACTTCCCGTAAATCCTGATGTACTCGTTACATCATAAGAAGAATGGCATCTACACTAATTTTAGTGTCTTTGTTTATCCCGAGGTTTTCCCGCAGCCAGCCGGATCCAGGCCGTATCCAGATCTGATGAAGGACCTTCGGCTGAATCCGATCCAACGCAGTGCTGAAGTGCCAACTAGTCTCTCCCTATGGAGGATCCCTTTACCCCTCTACAGATAAAGTGTTGTCGGGAAACTCAATTCGCGTACCTACCCCGAAGTGATAAAATAAAATAAAATTCTGTATCAAAAATTATAAGAAAACACCAGTACTTTGTTTAGGCTTGGTTTGTAGGGAATTCCAAACCTGCGCACATATATTCAAACGCACATAACTATAGAACCAATTCTTAATGCGCATGTGAACGCCATCAGCGTTTCTCACAGGTTCGTGTTTAAAGTCTGCGCAGAGAGAATGGTGTCGTCTTAGCGGCCCCAAATTTAATAACAAATGATCGTTGCGACGGAAGCGAATCAATCAAAACTAACTTTAGCTGGAAAATAACTTTATTAAAGAACCGCTATAAAGCCAAAACAATCTCTGTTACCTTATATTATACGTTTATCTCTGTAAAGCTGCTTTGAAACAATCTACATTGTTAAAAGCGCTATATAAATGAAGATGACTTGACTTGACTTGACTGGAGACCAGGCGAGCAAGAGAACTGTTTCTTTAAAAACAGAATTTTTAACTCACTGCCTGCAGTGGCTAAGGCCAGTCTCTGCAGTGCAGTAGTACCAGAGATAAAGCCCAAGAGGATAAAGAGGGGCACAAGGCAGTGTTCCTTTGCTCCCTCAGGAACCTGACGATCAGGATGTGCTTCTGTCATGATAGAAGGACGGAAGCAATCGCAAGTAGCTCAAAACACTCTTTATTTGACAATCAGTGAGAACACAGTAATCCAGGGTGGAACAGGATAGCGGCGCAGGGACTTTGATGGTCAGATGAGTGCTGTGGTGAAGAGTGGTGATGACGGTGACAAGTCCAGAGTGAAACATCCACAGGAACAAGAACAGGCAACGACGAGACACTGGAACTGGAACAAGACGAACCACACACTGGGAACCACATAGAACGATCTGACAGAGGAAATGAGAATTGAGTGAGTATTTATATATGTGCTGAGATGAGCTGCAGCTGGTGACGGGAGTGATGAACTTGATTGCCGATGAGTGAATAATCAGCTGACACACCCACACAATCAGCACACAACAACAGAAACACGAGACAAGGAAGAGACATGGGATTTATGAACCGTGACAGCTTCCCAGCTACTGCATCATGATGTGCGTCAATAGAAAAAATAGAGGCAACATCATTTTGAGGGTGGAGGACACAGCCCTCACTCCAACCCATTTTGCAGAAAAAGGAGCACTGAAATGACCGAACGACTTTCAGGATCTCCTCACGGAGAGAAGACTCACTCAAGGAATAGGTTCCACTTCTATTTGGCGTAAGCAAAAGCTCCTCTTAGAGGGTGCTCTCGCAGAAGTGATGGTGACTACCACATATTCTAGCGGTAGCCACCAGAACCTCCACGTCCATTCTTAGGACCGGCCTGGAATCTCTCCGGGATCTGAACGTGGGTGCCATCATACCCCGTCTCTGAGAATGTACTCAGGGGAAAGTTAGGAAGGGCTGTCGAGGGGAACTAGGTCTGGTTGGGCCAATAAGGGGCAACTGTCAAGACCTGCTCCACTCCTGACCTAGCACAGTATGTGCAAGTGACATGCGCGCACAAGACAGGAGCGCTGCTCAACACTAGGTGTGAAGAAAAATCACTGAGCTTCAGGAGCATCTCTGCTCAACACCTGAGTGTGATGAAATTCACTGAGCTTCAGGAGCATCTCTGCTCAACACCTGAGTGTGATGAAAATCACTGAACTTGAGCGGGCGCCAAGCGACAATGAATCGCATAGCCGCTTTTTTAGAAGGCTCACTGGGGAACGCATTTCTGCGGGGCCCCGGGGCCAGCTGAGAGCCAGTGTCTGTCCAAGGGTTATCTGCTCGGACAGAAATAACACAACTGGCAGAGGAACGAATCCGGAAAGGCAAACAGATGTGACTGTGCGGCCCCGAATTGGTCCCTGCCCAGCTGTACCGCCCGGGGATGGAGTCTCCACTCTCCCTGGCCAAAGGCTGTTGTGAGGCTCGTGGTGGCACGATTGAGCAGACCGGGAGAACAGTGGAATGAAGCGACCCTCAGAAGCTTCTGACTCCAAGGAGGAGGTGACGGGCGAGTTGTGACATGCAAGGGAAGCTAGCGCAACGGTTGCAATGCTGTCTTTTCAGACCAGTACCAGCTCGCTGAGCAGCGGTGGTTCAAAGCGAGGTGAACTGCAACAACTCGAGGTAATGAATACCAATGCAGTCGGAGGTCGCCCAGGCCTCTGTTAAAGCATGCCCTTTGTACATGGCTCAGTCGGTGTTAGTGGACCTTGTTCTAGGAGCGGTTGGCCCGGAGAAACGAAAGGTTTGAACACGGGCTGAGGGTTTGGCGGCAGGCCGTGGTGATCTGTTGTCACAGAGGGCGTGCCGCTCTGCCACGGTCACCTCGGGACTCGACCTTAAACCAGTGCTGAAGCGGTCTTTATATGGAGGAAGCCAATCGGCTGCATCTGCCATATGCCCCAGGAGCCTCTGAAAATTCTTTCAGTGGGACCCTTTCTCACTTCTGTATAGCTCCGACCGGACACACTCTCCTTGAAGAGGCATGTTGGACCGAGTCCATCTCCATACCGGAAAAGAGATACTCAGCCCATGGGCGAGATTACTCTCTCCCAGTTGACCTGAAGACCCAACTGGCTATGGAGCACTCGAAGGGTAGGACTCTGTACTAATACTTCGAGCCCTCAAACGCAACGCGCAGGATGGCCTGTGGTGCAGAAGGCTAGAGATCTGAAGTACATGTCATTCAGGTCAAACGCTGCAGACCAAGCTTGGGGGCGGGGCATTCTGAAAATTGCCTCTCTGTGTAGCAACTTGGACGGAGGCTTTCAAGAAAGGGCCCTTTTCAAGTGACACAGGGCCAAGATGGTCACGACCCACCACATACTAGGTACATGAAGAACATGTTTATACAAACTGGCCTTCATATCGGCTGGAGGGAGCGGCTATATCGCGTCCTTCGCCAGTTGGACAGCGACATGCGCGCACAAGACAGGAGCACTGATCAACAGTAGGTGTGATGAATATCACTGAGCTTTCAGGAGCATTTCTGCTCAACACCTAGTGTGATGATTATCACTGAACTTGAGCGGGCACCGAGCGATAATGAATTGCATAGCCAAGTCTGATGGACCAGTTGGAAAGCACTTTCGCCTCTACAAACAAGGCCCAGGCCCAGACCACAGACGTACCCGAGGTGGGGCAGCGAGGTGGAGGACAGGGACCCGGCTCGGAAGGCCCGGGGGGCAGCCCGAAGCGGAGTCGGAGTGTGCGGTGCAACACTTACCTGTCTCCACGGAGCAACAGGGGATGCGTGAGAAGGGGGACTCCGGGGAGCCAGTGGCGGAACAGTAACCGTCTGAAGATCTCATCCCCCCATCCCTGGGTGGCCTGTCTCAGGGACGCTACGTCTGACACTGGCCCCCTGGCTTGGCAGTGCCAGAGACAGACCGGGCAGCCAGCCTGCTTCTGCCTCTACGCTGGGGCCTGGGTGGAGGCTGCTGCGGGGGCCCTGCGGAACCGCAGGCAGCGGCAGGGGACGCCCTGGGCGACAAGCAGGCGGAGGAACTGCCACCGGCAGTGGGGTGGAGAGCTGTGGGCGCCAAACAACCCAACCTGGGAAATTGGGGAATCCAGGAACCAAACCTTGTCCGCATCCACCATCTCAACCAGGCTAAGCCAACGATGGCACTCCTGGACCACTAGGGTGGACATAGCTAGACCGATCACGCACACTTCGACACTCGTGCCCATGAGGGCGAGGTCAGCAGCAGTGCAGAGCTCACTCATGGGCGCATGGTCTAGACTACCCTTGTGCAGGTCCATGAGTGTCTTGGCCAGATAGACCTGCAACAACGCCGTGGCATGCAAAGAGGAGGCGGCTTGCCCGCAAGCTTTGTAGGCTCTGACTGTCAAACCTGACGCGAGCTCACAGGCCTGCGAGGGGAGACAAGGATCCCCCAGATGCAGCGACCGTTGGACACAGGTGTGTTGCAACAGACCGCTCCACTGGAGGGATAGCCTCATAACCGTTCACCGCTCTTCCCTCAAGGGTAGTGAGGGGGGAAGAACCACTCAGGCAGTTTCGGCAGTAAAAGGTGCCGTCCACGACCTAGTAAGCTCTTCATTAACTTCGGGAAAGAAGGGCACTGGGGCGGCAGGCTGAGAACCAGCACGGCCCGCCCCGAGATACCAATCATCCAACCGAGACTGAGCAGGACATGGTGGAGGGTTCCACTCAAGCCCGACGGCCTCGACGGCCCAATTCAGCATAGCTGACAGTTCTGGATCCGGCTCGGGCAACGTTACGCTCCCAAGGGAGATAACGCAGTCGAGTCATCATCTCCAGAGGCCAGCTCACCCTGTGATGCTGCAATCGGCATCCTGTCCTCTGGGGTAGCCCCGGGTGAAACGGCTGGTCCACCCATTACAGATGGACCAGCACACTCCACTCCACTGGCTGCGGTGGAAGGGAGGAGTGAGGAGCCCACAGGGAATGTATATTGGGCGAGACATCCAACACTATCCTCCTATCACCCACCCCACGCGGCACCCTAAGGCGGGGCGTGGTAATGGGGACTCGCACTTCGCGGACGAAGGTGAGTTTCGACTTCAACACCGCGACAGTCATATTCCGATTGCAGAACTGTCCACAAAAGCTGCTTCAGCGTGCTGTAAGCCCAGACTCGTAATGCAACAATTGTGACCGTTTCAGAGAGAGACACGGAACGAATGCATCCAGAAACGCACGGGCGGAATGACATCTTTTTTTTTTTTTTTTTTTAAAGACGCAAACGAACCCGTGTTGCTCTTTTTGGAAATGTGACCGTCACCAGTGCTGGAGCACACAGGGAATGACCGCGGCAATACTGAATCAGCGAACTGAAACAGTGAAGCACTCACCTCTCGCCCTCTAACCAACCATAAAACACACAAACAAATAGAAATTTGATGCTGTTAAAACAGCAGTTGAGAGCTTGAAAAGCTCGCGATCACCGCTGCACTCACGCTGTAGAAACACCAACACTGGGTGGTCTTCCCGCAAGAACACCGACACACTCGCTTGTTGTGTAAACAATAGTACTCTTCAGAGACATCCGATCAACTCCGAAGCAAAAGGCAACTGGTGCGTGCGTCCACTTCCCTGTTTATGCGCAGCGGGGCGGAGAGTGTAATCACACACGCCAATGTTGAATTGGCTTGATTAAATAGTAGTATGAAGAAGACAGGCTGCCTAAGCGTGATCCCCATTCAGTCGACGTCGACTACGTCTGACGTTCTCGACTGAAAGGGAACAGTAGCATACCAGTCATTGTTCCATGTAAACATTGTGTTGTCACTAAACTTAATAAAATTCCGTTTAGTTACCAAATGTTTTGACAATCACAATACACTTATTGTGATGCAAGTTTTTTTTACATCCCCCCAAAATCCCAATCAACCCATTTTATGTTATGTTACGTTATGTTATGTTACATTTTCACTGTTTACAGTTTTTGGCTTGTTGTTTCTGATTGCAGTTTAACCCCAAGGGGGATATCCAGACCAAATCCCACAAGGGAAAAATAAATAAAGTTAAAACTTTTTTTTTTTACAATTTCCTTGTCATCTGCAGATTGATTTTAAGTAGGGGGGAAAAATCGTTTTAAATCGGAAATCGTATTTTTTGTGAAAAAATCAGGGTTTTTTTTTTTTAGGCCATTTCGCCCAGCCCTAACGCGTACAGCCAGAGCAGATTCTGCAAAGCGTCATGAAAGACGGCATTAAATCTCTTGTCACAAAGCACAAAACATTACAATAAAAATAAACGTAAACATCTTACAGAGCTCAGACTAGTACCACCTGACTGCTGCAGATTCATCTCCTTCAGTTTAGCTCCATGTGTTGTCTTTCTGCACAAGAACACAACAGCCTAGATTAGTCTTTCACTAAAGAGGATTTACACTGAAAATATAATTGTTTGATTCCTGTTCATACTCCAGTTTTACAATGGACTTACATTGTAGACTTATTTCCTATGAAGACATTGGTTCAGACCTCAGTGGCAGGTGTCTGGGGCAGTGTATTGGGACACTTTATTGCTCAGGAACTAACAGATCCATTTCAGATGTAGGCTAAGGAGCGTTCGCATCTGAGATCCCAAAAAGCTTTTGGAAGAATGCACTAATTTTGTTCTTCTTCCTCACTTTGGTATTTTCTGAAAAAAGATGAAAAACAAATATGTTATTTAAAAACATCTCCAACCACAGATTAAACATGAATAATAGTCCAACTTGTAAGACATTTCCTTTTACATATAATTATAATATTGCATCATAAATACTTTGCTGACATTCACCTATTGAGCTGTTCTCCTCAGGGGTTTCAGGAGAAGCATCCATGCCACCCTGATCAATCCAACGCCTTGCTGTTCCTTGCCACTTCTGTTGAAGGCCCTGCTGGGTCAGTCAGATCTTCAGACATCAGCGTAGGGCTCTTCAACTCTGAAATGGCATTGTTGACATCAACCTTCAGACCTTCTGAGGTCACAGGTTCCAGCTCAGAACTGCTTAGACCTGGGACACCCATTCCCTTTGGATTAACCAGATCCAATTCAGGTTCCGGCTCAGGAACGCTTGGAACTGGGACGCTTGATTGCTCAGTAACAGAAAGATCCGTTCGAGATACTGGCTCGAGAGCACTTGCATCTGGGACATACACTGGCTCTGAAACAGTCGGGTCCGTCTTAAGCCGTGCTGAGATCCCAAAAAGCTTTTGGAAGAATGCACTAATTCTGTTCTTCCTTACTTTGGGCATTTCTGAAAAAATAAGAAAAACAAAATAGCATGTTATTAGAAACTCCAACCACAGATTAAACATGAATAATTGGTCCAACTTATTGTATATACGAATTATGCTTTGTTGACATTCACCTAATGATGTTTTATAAACAAAGTTCGGGAGGAGCACATTCAAATAATCAATCCAATCTACTCGTCATCAAACAATTATGTCTACCCTAATCAGCATGACAAGAAGTATATATATATCCACTCTGTCAACTCACCTAATATTCCGTGACAGTTTTCCAGCATCCCTCCACCACCCCGACTCCTCACTCTTGGCTCAATCTTTTACAGCCAGGAATACGGGGGGAGTACTCTGGGTTCGGGCCGAATACCGAGCCCGGAGCCCTCTCCTCGGACAGCACGCCAAATACGCATCTATTTCTATCTGACTTATTTGTAAGTGTGAACTAGTGAATTGGGCTGTTCTCCTCAGGGGTTTCAGGAGAAGCATCCATGCCACCCTGATCGATCCCACTGCTGCTGGCACAGTTGGCACTGGTGTATCTCTGAAGAGGGGCAAGGATGTCATCAGCATTCTTCAGGTCGCCCTCGTTATACAGACTGTGATCTTGAATATAGCCCACCACAGGGTCGGGCACAAGGTAGCGTACACTATGTCCTTTGCGTAGTGCACAGCGCACATGGGTGGCTGAGATCTCATTGGTCACCCATTCTTGAACCACATGGATGTGCTTACGGTGTCTGGACAGCACATTAGACTGATTGATAAACTTCTCAGCGTCACTGCCACATCTTGTGATGCACACCACACCATAACGCCCCACTATCTCTTCAATGTCCTCAGGCTTCCATAGGTTGGGGACGCCAAATGACTCCAGCAAATCAGCACCACACAACAGCTTCAGTTGAGGGGTGTCTAAAATATATATTTAAATATATACATACACATATATTAGTTATTTTGACTGCTTTAATCACGGTTAGAAAATCATCTTGTTATAAAAGTTATGATTTAATTGAAATACTTGCTCCAATCCAAACCCACATGGACAAGCCAACACTATATGTTAATTATGGTTATGCTGTTGTACTGCAACTAAATACTGAAACATGAAGACAGAGTATGTCGAACATTCTAGAAGGCCGCAAGAAAATACATTTGATTTTAACTTATATTTTAAAAAGTTAAATTACAGTTCCAAAGTTTGGGGTCACAAGTTTTTTATTAAAAAGAAATTAACACCTTTATTCAACAAGGATACACTATATCAATCAAAAGTGACAGTAGAGACAGTCATAATGTTCCAAAATATTTCCATTTAAAATAAATGCAATTGTTTCTATTCATCAAAGAATCCTGGGAGAAAAAAAAAACAGCATGATTTCCACAAAAATATCAAGCAGCACAACTGTTTTCAATAATGATCAATCTTAAAATATAAACAGATATTTTAAATTGCAATATCATTGCACAACATTACTGTTTTACTGTACAGACCCCAAACCTTTGAACAGTAAGACTATAATTACAGTTAATATTTTTACAATTTTAATATTTATTTTATATTTATATTTTTACATATAAAATATTTTAAATATATAATACATAAAAAAGGATGTTGTTTTGGAGTTTATCAACTAAACACAAATATAACTCGCTGTACAATTTCTCTACTGTCCCGAGGGCCCATCAGCCATTCATTTTATTGCCTGTTGTCAGGTACTGTGACAGAGTGACATTATAAACACCACTTTAAATGCACTGAGAAGTAGGAACATTTATCCTATGAAGGATTGCTGTGGATTATTTTCCATACCTGCTTTTGTGTTAAAAGAAAAACCGATCTGAGAGATAGTTGTATTTTGCTCCAGCTGTCTCCTCTTCCCACACCTCACTGTGTACCCATTATTACTGTTGTTGTCACAGCTGGAAATTAGTTCTGCATGGTTGTGCCTAAATAAAAAAAAAAAAAAAAGAATCTGATTCAATGTCAATTTTGCATAAAACTTTGATCATTTTGACATAGCAGAACATCACATATGACATCCAGTCCAACCACACAAGATGCCATTATCAGTTGTGACATGGAAGTCATGCAAAGGTAAAAAGCACTACAATAGGTACAAAACAGAAAGGTTGTGCCATTATCTTTTACGTCAACCAAAACTAAACATTCATTGAAAGCACATGATTTTAAGATGTTCCCACCTAAGTACTTTGACTGTCTCCACCCACTCCGGCTGCTGAATCTCCCAGTCATCCACAGTGATCCACTCGGAGTTCTCTGTGGCCAGTCTAGCCATCTCTAACCGATGACAGTCTTCAATCAGACCTTTCTTTTTATACCCATCTCCAACTGGAGAGATTATTCCTTTCACCACTGTGTATCTTCCTGAGTCAACAAAAAATACAAAAGTTATGAGTTAAATGTGTTATAGGCCTATGTAAAAATATATATTTACATTAATACATGTTTTATTAAAAGTTTACCAGTGTCTTCAAGGTAATCTCGAGCCAGTTCGAACATTCGCAGGTGCATGTTTGTGATGGGGTTGAAGGACCCGTCCCGCATGCCAGCAGCACTACTTTGGTCTTTTGTGCTGTCATTGATTATGTCTCGTGCTTCCTATTTAGCGGAGTAGAAGTATAGTCACAACACGAGCAATTTACGAGTATTATTAAGAACTTTGTCGGTATTTACGTTTGTTTAAAGCAATTTTCCACTGTGTCTGCTAGTAAAGGTCGGTGAAGTTGTTACTCAAGCAATAGGGTATATGTCGAACGTCGCATGACGAAACCGGAAACCTGGTCTCATCGCATCCGCTTGTCATAGAAAGTGTTAACAGCCGTATGAACTGATGCCGATATCTATGGATTTTTAAGGTAATCAGCTAACCTACCTATCTCACTTTGTTATTAGCTTTTTATTCTATTTAAATATCTAAACGTTAGTGTGAAGATTTTTTTTTTTTTACTTTTAAATATCGATCTTCACATGCGAGGGACATTGGTTATGATCATCTTTGCTCGCTCCTTTTAAGTTATCTTGAGTAAAACAGTAAAAAAATGCATGAAGCACATACAAAAGACCTGAACCGGAAGCGATGCGTTCTGTTTTCCGGTTTCGTAATGCGGCGTTCGACATATACCCTATAAAGTCGCTGAATCGCTGTAGACTGTAGCGGCATGCATTGTGGCGTCACGCATTATGGCGTCACGCGTGGAATGTGGCCAAGGTCACGCCGTAGGTAGACGTTCTTATTTTTTACAGTCTATGATTATAGAGACAGTCCAGTCATTTTATGAAAAAATGTTGAACAAATTGCAACAGAGGCAAACTCAACTGATTTTGTATCCTCAATATGTCCTAAGTAAGTGAAAAAAAGCCACGAAGAATCCCATAAGGGGAAGATTTCGAAAAAGACCCAAATATAGCCTATTCATAGCCTATTCATTCTTTTACTCACGTGAATAGTGTAAACATTTTAACCTTTAGATATTACCATGAAAAAAAAAACTGAGTTGATTAGTTACTTACATCAAGACAAACAAAAAATGTAGCAATGTGAGACATTGGGTAATGTGAGACACCCCCTGTATCTAGGCAACGGAACACAATTGTGGTCATATGACCATTATGTTTTCAAGCCCCTCCCATTTCCCCTTGGCCATGAAGGAGAGGATCTCATGGTGCTGTAGTAAGCATGTTTTCTTTTTTTTTTTTCACAAAAATATTTTTTTTGCATGTAAAAGTAAATTTTCTTGCTGTCAACTTAATCAACTGTTTTGCCAAAGCAAATTGATTCAGGTAGAAAAACTTATATCATACATGTTGATGAACTACCAACATATAAAACCATGTGATGATGCTAGCTGAAGATAAGCCTGAATTGCTAAGAGAGATCTTTTTTTTTTTCTAAAATGTGGCGATGGGGTAGAGTGAGACAAATGCTGTGGGGTAAAGTGAGACATGAGGCACAAGTTAAGTTTAGTCTTAAACATATTTTAATGTAATATTACATGACATATGTTTTATTTTTAATGTCATAAACATTGTAGAAAAGCCATCATGCCAAGGCAATACACCAGGAAGACAACCTGGATCAACCAAGAAGCCCCGGACGGTGAACCGTGATGCGCAGGCTCCCTACACACGGGTCTCGCTCCACTCAGGCCTGGGCTCGAGACGACACGGCCACACATAGGGTGCGTGAGGAACCATCCGCCGGGGGCAGGGGCGGGAGGCATCTGGATCGAGGCCGTAAACGGTACGGGTGCTTTTAAAGCGGGGGGAGGCGCAGGGTGAAGTTCGGCTCTTAAGGCGTGCCAGGGGGGGCCCAACTAAACCCCCCAACCGTCCAAGCCTCCCGACGTGGCCATGGCCACTGCCGCCTTTGCGGACATCCGTTTCAGACAGGCCATCTGAGTCTCCCAAGGTCGACGCGGCCCTTGGTCTCCCTCCGGGGAAATCGGGGAGGAGCAAGCTGCCCCTCGACCGGGCAGGGGCGGATCCCAGGCGCGTCCGAAGCTCCAATCGACCGGGCACCCCGACTTGACGGCCCGAAGGAGAGGGTGTGCTCCTCTGGGCCCCAGGCAACCCGGAGGCACCTGTTTTCCATTACCTTGTACGATAAGAGTGTCGTCTCCCTCCTCTACAACACCCCAAGCATCCGTGTTTGGACCGTCGTTGCTCCAGCAGGAGCACCAGCAGGAGCACCAGCAGGTGTACGGATCTGACTTTGACTGGAGATGACCCACCCTCCCTGGGGCCGGCCCGGGAGGTCTGCGAGCATGGAGCTCTTCTTCAAATACAAGATATTTTTGGACATTTTTACAAGGAGGAATATCCTCCAGTGTGTCTTTCACCCCTAGCTCACCCAGGACGGTGCACGTTCACCGGTATGCACGCCCTGGCACCGAGGGACTGGGTGTCCAAACCAGACCCTATTTACTGGAAGTCTCGCCCGCACAAAGTGCACTTTCTCTGGGCTGGGTCAGGCTGTTTCCCCACCCGGTCTGACCACCACGGTTCTCTGGTCCGTGTTCCTTGTCCGAGCGGAGCATTGTCCCTCCTCCACAAAGACCCAAAGGTCCGTTTTAGGACCGACTTTGCTCCAGACGAAGCTCCAGCGGTGGAGGACAAATCCAAATCTGGGCTGGCCAGGGAAGGTCTGACTGCATTGAGCTTCAAAATGTATCACAATATTTTGGACATTTGCTTTTTTTTTGTCTTTGAAGAATTTGGTTCTTTTTTTTTAGGAGGAATTTCCTCCAGTGTGCCATTCACCCTTAGCATGCCAAGGGCGTTGCACCTTCATTTGGATGCGCACCGGTGGGTCATCAAAATTTTTTGCTTATTTGCAAAAATTTTGTTACTAGTCCGACATTAGTTCTGGAATGTGTGGTTGTCAAGCTAGCTGTCAGGATTCTAACTGTTACAACATGTGTTGTTATGTAAGTTTCAGAGTGGAAAAAGTAAGTGGATCAGTTTACCCCCAGCTGGTTCACTTTACCCCCTTGATTTCTCTGGTCTGTCTCAGTTTACCCCTATGCTGGAGTAAAGTGAGACACAAGACCACTTTTTAAAAAACAATCATATTTTCACTGCCCTTCGTCCTGAATACATTCTAATAATTTCCATTGCTAGGAAACATCCTGAATTAATGGGAAATGTGTAAATTTGACCGATTATATCATTTTAGCTTGCTTAGAGGGGAACAAATGTAAAAAATGTCTCACTTTACCCCACTCTCCCCTAGGCCTATTACAAGTTTTTTTAAATTGTTTGTTAAAGGGTTAGTTCACCCAAAAATGAAAATTCTGTCAGTAATTACTCACCCTCATGTTGTTCCAACCGCGTAAGACCTTCGTTCATCTTCGGAACATAAATTAAGATATTTTTGATTAAATCTGAGAGTTGTCTCACTCCTCCATAGGCTTTCAGAGGGACCGAAACTTGCTGGCCCAGAAAAGTTATTAAAGAGATCGTTAATATAGTCCAAGTGACTACAGTGGCTCAATCTTAAGTTTATCAAGCGACGAGAATACTTTTTGTGCACAAAAACAAACAAAAATAACGACTTTATTCCACTATTCATTTCCTTCTCTCTGGGCCTCTAGTTGGTTCACGTAGTGTTTTTGCGTAGCGCGTCTGTGTTACACGTCACCACGTAGGCTCACAATTGGCCGAAGCGGGTCATGTGTGTGATGCGTGATGACGTGCAACACAGACGTGCAGCGCAAAAACACTATGAGGCCCAGAGAGAAGGAAATAAATAGTGGAATAAAGTCGTTATTTTTGTTTGTTTTTGCGCACAAAAAGTATTATCGTCGCTTGATATACTTAGGATTAAGCCACTGTAGTCACTTGGACTATATTAACGATCTCTTTAATAACTTTTCTGGGCCAGCAAGTTTCGGTCCCTCTGAAAGCCTATGGAGGAGTGAGACAACTCTCAGATTTAATCAAAAATATCTTAATTTGTGTTCCGAAGATGAACGAAGGTCTTACGCAGTTGGAACAACGTGAGGGTGAGTAATTACTGACAGAATTTTCATTTTTGGGTGAACTAACCCTTTAACATGGACAAACGTGTATAATCTAATTACGTGTAATTTGCATAAATACCACAACAGATCTAAACATTGGGTATAGCCAGGTGAAAATGTCTTGTTGAATCTTGTTGACATATAATAGTAAAATACTTCATGTTAAGGTCTGAATGGAACCTACGGTGACGCATTGCTGCCACATATTTTTTTTTCCCCTCAATTATGTCATAATAACGAGATCTTATGTTGTTAAAACGACATATTTTCACGTAATAACGAGATCTTATGTCGTTAAAACGACATATTTTCTCGTAATAACGTGATCTTATGTCGTTCTAACGACATCTTTTTCTCGTAATAACGAGATGTTATGTCGTTAAAACGACATATTTTCTTGGCCTTATAAGGACATGTGTCATGTACAAAATATGCCTCTATCCACATAAAATTGATAGTCTATCACGCCTTTATCACACTTCTACGTTCAAAAAGCAAGCAAATAGTAGCAGCCCCCAATCAGAGGCGAACACTGAAGTTTTTTATATAATAGGCTATATCTTCATTACCTAGAGATATAGGCTAATTAAACAAAAAGTAGTCAAAACACATCTAACAGAACATAGCCTATAGTTGTTTATTTTTTACAACTTTGTGTTCTTATTTTGTTTAATGGAACAGTATGTAAGAAATGTATTTTAATTAATCATAAAATGGCCCTGATATGTCACTAGACATTAAGAAATCATGTTCATTTCAAAAACTTATATCACTGACAACAGTAGTCCGGCCAGGATATTGTCATTTAAAACTGAAGTTGCAGCCCTCAACTGATGTTGATGTTGTCATGTTGTGTTTTGGCCTGATGCCCCACCCTCCACCTATCTACCAATCACGAAGTCAGCAGTGTTTCGGCATCCGGGTTGCCAGCTCTGCTCTAGTTACCACAGCTGCAGCTACAAACGTTCCTGCTGGATCCTGCAGCCTATCTGGCAACCTCGAGTCAGGGGGGAGGGGGAGGGGATACACCAGAGGACCCTTACAGCATGGCACAATGAATGATTAAAGGGTCAGGAGGTCTCAGTGCTGTTACAAGGACTGGTGCTTCCTGAGGCACGTCCAGTGGCATTAGAACAGCCTGTTGTGTCTCCACAATATAGCCACCAGTTGCATAACTACCAGATGCCACCAGACACAGCTGGACAGGCAAAGAAAAAGTTTAGAAAGATCCATCCCTCAGCTGCCTGTAAATCTGCCACAGCATCTTCATTTGAGCCATCAGCCTTACTCCGTCACCGTTCAGCCACGTTCAGCCAGCTAAGGACAATTTATCCCAGGCCGACAGCACTGCACCCATTGGTTCCTGACACACCCACTGCCCCTGTTGTGTCTCAGATGTTACTGTTGCCCTGCCCAGCTCCATTTTCCACCATTAACCCTAGAGCAATTTCCTCTGACCTACCTGCAAATGAGGCCACCCCAACCAAACGGTCGTACAATCGCTGTCTCAAGTCACTGAGGTCAGATAAATCCCATCACATAGAGACTATTTCACCTAAATATCATCATATAGAGACTGTGTCTGTTCCCCGAATTAGGAAATACAATTTAATTGATGTTCAACAAATAAAAAACATATATTATACAGATGAACAAATGATAAAGCTTGGGTTGCTGAATATTTGTTCCCTTACTTCAAAAGCACTTATTGTTAATGATATGATTACAGATTATAACCTAGATGTGCTGTGTTTGACAGAAACCTGGCTAAAACCAAACGATTACATTACTTTAAATGAGTCCACCCCCCAAGATTACTGTTATAATCATGAACCTCGTCTGAAAGGCAAAGGGGCAGGTGTTGCTGTAATTTATAGTAATATCTTCAGAATTACTAAGAAGTCTAGTTTCAAATCGAATTCTTTTGAAGTGTTGGTGCTTAATGTAACACTATCTAGTGTAAATGATAAATCTAGTGCTGCAAGATTAATCGTATCGCAATCGCAATCGCGATGTCAAGCCTACGCGATTATATGACGCAAAATGCTGCGATTTTATATTAAATAAACAAATTAGTGCTGTTAACGCAACTAACGCAGCATCTGTTAATTTTTGGCATCATTTGGCTAGTGTTATGATCCCGCTATTATTCATGCAAATGCTTTTAAACCATTCATGCGCGATAAGACAAAAAAGAACGCGCTGTCAGTGAATGTCCTCCTGACACACACACACATACACACGACCCACAGATAGACACGCGCCAGGATCAAGTTCTCTTTCGCCGTAGAACGAACAACACACATGTATGCCAAAATGAATGCGCTGCCTGTGAATGTCCTGACTGTGACGCACAGAAAGACTCGCGCTAATATCGTGCGTGCGCACAAAACAGCATGCCAGAATACAGTTCTCTTTCAAGCTTGAACGAACAATTACACACACAATTATGCCAAAATGTCTTTTTGTCGAGTATCTTCATAACATAAGAGTAGTCTTATGATGAACGTGAAGAGATGTCACTCGTGAGAGAATGAGGTGTGTGTGGGATCCACGTCTCTGACAGCAGCGGCTGGTCTTAAAGGGACAGTACACAGTAGCCACTAATTATCTCTGTCGCTAAAGTTAATCAAAGAACAAAGGGAACAGAGAAAAACACTCACTGCTCTTGACTAAAGAACTTTTTTCTTTAGGCAGATTATCACTAATCTGTGTGTGCATTTATTTTCCTTGAGAACCAAGCAAGTTGACTCATGAAACCATTTGTTTATTATATCGCATATCGCAATCGCAATATTGACCTCAATTATCGCAATATGACATTTTCCACAAATCGTGCAGCCCTAGATAAATCCCGTTTGAGATTTGTGCTGGCTACTGTATACAGGCCACCAGGGCACCATACAGACTTTATCAAAGAATTTGATGACTTTCTATCAGAATTAGCACTGGCTGCAGAAAAAGTCCTAATTGTTGGTGATTTTAGTAGATAATGAAAAAGATGCATTGGTATTGGCATTTAAAAATATTCTGAACTCTATTGGAGTTAGACAACACATGTCAGGACCTACTCACTGTTGGTATCATACTCTAGATCTAATATTATTACATGGAATCAATGTTGATGCCGTCGAAATTCTGCAGCAGAGCGATGACATCTCAGATCATTATCTGGTCTCGTGTAAACTTCATTTAGCCAAGGCTGCAAAGCCGACTCTGTGTTACAAATATGTTAGACCTATCACTTCTGCCACTAAAGATTGCTTTATTAATAATCTTCCTGATCAGTTTAATCTTCTCAGCATCCAAGATAGCTTAGAGGAACTCGATATTGCGACAGAAACTTTTAACTTTCTCTTTTCCAGGACTTTAGACACAGTTGCTCCGTTGCGCTTAAAGAAGATTAAAGGAAACAGTCCAACGCGTGGTACAACGAGCACACTCAGGCCCTTAAGAGAGCAACTGGAAGAAAACAAAACTAGAGGTATTTCGCATTTCATGGAAAGAGAGCATGACTGCTCACAGAGAGGCGGTAAAAGCTGCTAGATCTTCATATTTTTCAACCCTATTAGAAAAAAATAAACAAAACCCTAGGTATTTATTTGAAACGTTGGCTAAACTAACGAAAAATAAAGCTTCAAGCCCAGACATTTCCAAGCAGCACATCAGTAATGACTTTGTGAACTTTCTTTACTTACAAGATTGATAATATCAGGGAGAAAATTATAACTATGCAACCGTCTACTACAGTATTGCATCAGGCAGTGCATTGTAGTCTCCCTGAGGAAGTGAGGATAGGAGCAGGCTTCACTCAATGCATATACTTATAAACTTTAAGAGTGCTGGCCTGGATAATTAGAATACGTAAAGTAGGAGAGAGGCCGCACTATGCAGATAAACTTTTATTTGCACTAAGGAAAATTTCAATGTTATTTCAGCCAGCGCACATACCTGTATTTTCTTCTTGTTTTCGGTCAAAGCCCATAGTAATCGATTGTCGAATTCACACGCATAGGTTTAGTTACCTATGATCACGCGCGTGAACTCGACAATCGATTACTATGGACTTCGACCGAAAACAGGATGTAAATACAGGTATGTGGGCTGGCTGAAATAACATCATTTTTATTCATATCTTTCACATCTACTGCAGTCAGATTCACCCGTGATCACTCTGAAGGAATCACTCACAAGCTGTGCACCAGAGAAAATTTGGATTTCTCTGACCGACATATGTGCAATTTAGGACTTTTGAAGGCCAAAAAATTATAAGAAATAGGCCAGCTTTAAAACCTTGTCATTTCTCCTCATCTTCATATTTCTTATTCTCTCAGTATTCTCATCCTGGCCTATTTCTACCCCTCCTAAAGCTGAACTTTGACTGATAGTGTTTTCATTTTCGTCTGTGTCAGTGACGAAAATAAACATATAGGCTCAACTGATGTTTATACGTTTTATGAATCATTTTCTTAGACATGTTAATTTACTCAAGGCTACCAGGAAAGCTGTAGCCCAAGTCAGTATTGCCATTAGGAACCTTCTGCAAGCTTTGGGATTTGAAAACGTCTGTTTTTAAATGTTAATAGTAATTTTAAATAATACAAATTATAGTTTAACGCAGTTGGTGGAATTGGCAGACGTTCCCTTAAGCATCGTGCGCTGTGGAAACGCGTCAAAGCATTCTCAGGTATAATTATGCAGCATTAATGCATGAATGATTTTGAACGAATATTTCATCATGTCGATATACAATGGTCACATAATGTTAAAACTAATATTGCTATTGATATCTTTGTTAGACTACCGACCCTATAGAACAAATGTCCGGCTAATATCGAACCTGAAACGAACTTTACCGCGCTCAACCAGCGGGAGTGCATTTCACAAATTAGTAATCGCTGGCGTTCAGCGGGGAGGGAGGAAAGTCTGCGTGAACCCGCGTAGATGCAGTTTATGCAGTGAAGACTGAAAAGAGTGTGAGAACTTTATTAAATTTCTGTGAATTTCCTACTTGTCAGGGCCCCCTAGATCTCATGGGCCCCTGGGCAAGTGCCCAGTTGCCCTAATGGTTAATCCGGCCCTGCTTGTAATGACACATCAAGGATGTTAAGAGGCTATAAGCTGGTTTAAAACTTGCCCCATTGAAGTCAACAGGGTGCAAATTTTAAAAAGAGGATAACACGGTGTAGGCAACACCGATTTTTGTCGTTGTTCTCTGTATTGACAGCACTCCAAATTTACAAAAAAAATGAGCTCAATGTTAAAATTGACCGGAGTTCTCCTTTAATATCACTAATTCATCTTTGTCATTAGGATACGTACCAAAAACTTTTAAGCTGGCTATGATTAAAAAAACGCAACGTGATCCTACAGAATTAGTAAATTACAGGCCGGTCTCGAATCTACCTTTTCTGTCAAAGATACTAGAAAAAGCAGATGCGAACATGTGATGCGTGTTTGCACAGAGGTTTGCGCAGAGATAACTGATAATCATTTGCACTTTGTAGCCTATTTCCGGGAGTGCGTTCTCGAGCCACCAGGCATTGTTTTGTGCGGATAGGTGGCCGGAGCGCGTTGAGGGTTTTCTGTTAGAGCAGTGTCGTGTTAACGACCCCTAAGTTAATAACTAATGATCTTCGCAATGGAAGTGAATCAATCAATCAAAACTAACTTTAGCTGGACAATAACTTTATCCATGATGCTTCTGTAAAGCCAAAACAATCGCTGTTACTGTAATTTCCTATTATCACTGTAAAGCTGCTTTGAAACAATTCATATTATTTTAAAGCGCTATATAAATGAAGGTGACTTGACTTAAAAGCAAATACGTGCAGAAAGTGTGGCCAATTTCGTACACAAGAAACTGGCCATAGCCAGTAGCTACAAAGGCTACAAAAAAAAATTTGCCCAAATAAACAAACAATTACTACAGGGCAGTGGTTACAGAATATGAGAAAATAACACTTGTGTGTCTGTGTGATTTATTCATTTTGCTCTCTTGGTTGGCTCTGCTCTGTTTTTTATCTTCCAGCCATATTTATTTAAAAATATTATAGCCAACTGTGCACTTTTTTATATTCTATTATTATTATTATTATTATTATTATTATGAAAACAATATTAAAGTCCGCGTGAACCGGAAGTTGCAAACGACTTTTCTCCAGTGCTGTGACGTATTTCCCAGTGAAAAGGAATATTGAACAGAGGGCAGGGCTTAATTTTGATTTCACTTGGACTGAAAATGTGTGAGTATCTAAAAGGATGCATACTTACACTATAACAGATATGGAAATATATAATTAAACAACATTAAACTATTATTTAAGTACAGTGCACAAACATATATTTTTATATACTTATATTTTATATAGACTGTACATAAATTTTTTTTTTTTTACTTATTTTTATGTTTGTCTTCTTTTGTTGTTCCATGAATTCAGTACTTTTCCACATTTTTCGAAATATTTATATAGTTAATAAATCTATTTCTCTATGAAGACTGGTGTGTTGTATTTATTTGTTTTATTGCTTGTAATGAAATTCAGTGTACAGTTGCATTCAGTGTCAAGTAGCTGTTCCTTTTCACTCTGAATGAAATAGTATATTACAATATAGTGTGAATACAGTAATATGGGGGATATTTTGTCCCTACTGCCATAGGAAATGAATAGAATAGAATAGAATAGAATAGAATAGAATAGAATAGAATAGAATAGAATAGAATAGAATAGAATAGAATAGAATATTAGGCATTTATATAGCGCTTTCATATGTACTACTGTACACCCAAACGCTTTACAATCATATCAGGGAATCTCTCCTCAACCACCACCAGTGTGCAGCATCCACTTGGATGATGTGACGGCAGCCACAGTACAACGGCGCCAGTGCGCTCACAACACACCAGCTATAGGTGGAGAGGAGAGAGAGTGATAGAGCCAATTTAGTGGATGGGGATTATTAGGAGGCCATGATTGGTAAGGGCCAATGGGTGGAATGTGGCCAGGACACCGGGGTTACACCCCTACTCTTTACGAGAAATGCCATGGGATTTTTAATGACCACAGAGAGTCAGGACCTCGGTTTAACCTCTCATCCGAAGGATGGTGCTCTTTGACAGTATAGTGTCCCCATCACTATACTGGGGCGTTAGGACCCACACAGACCACAGGGTGAGCAGCGCCCCCTACTGGCCTCACTAACACCTCTTCCAGCAGCAACCTGTTTTTTCCCAGGAGCTCTCCCATCCAGGTACTAACCAGGCTCAACCCTGCTTAGCTTCAGTGGGCAACCAGTCTTGGGTTACAGGGTGATTTGGCTACAGTGTGATATGGGAGGGTGATATGGCAGGGTGATATGGCAGGGTGATAAGGTTAATTACCTTAATAAATGCATTTGGACAAAAATGACTATCTTAGTCAATTGGTCATCTATTCAAATGGTTTACTCCAAAAAGAAAAATTAAACTTAATGAAACAATCAATAAAATTAAAATCAAATACATACATTTCTTTCTAAATCAAACTTAGAAACGAAACAATCGATAAAATCAAATATTTTATGTGACGGTGTGGATTCGAACCTGTGACTTTGTGAATTTCTCACATTGTGAACTGTGTCTCATGAGAACACCAATTTTTAGTGTTTTTCTGGAATTTTTTGGATCAGGGTGAACTATCACTATCCCGCTGACCTCCCAGACATCTCCGGTCTGAATTAGAAAGAAGCCATCATCAGGTGTCTGGAGAGCGTCTGGTCCCGATCCAAGACCCAGTCAGACCCAGAGCCAAATTCTACACCAACGACCGCGGAGAAGTCACGCAGACTGAGCGGCACCACCTGCCGCAACGAGTGAGCCAGAGTCCGTGGACAAGAGGACAGAGCTTACCATCACCCTGGAAGTGACGCACCAGCGTGGTTCTGACCAGGGGTGTGAGCCTGTGACACCAGCGGCCGAGGGAACGGAATCGGAGGACTAGCTGATAGACTTCGATGGGGACTTGTCAACTCCCGGTATCTGAATCATCTTTATTGTTCATAGAGAACTGTGACTCATCAGACTGTTCAGACCTACCACTGTGTAAGGACAACAATATGCTAACCTGTGTGGGCTGCGTCATAATTACAGTCATCCTCTCAAGTTCGGTTGCATCACCATCACCACAGAGCTCAGCCAGTCCTCCAGAACTTTGTATTTGAATTTTCTTGTATATTTTTGAGTAAAAATACAAAATACCTGGAATCACCACTGCACCAATCATCACAACACCATTGATAACTGTCCAGCAAGGTTCCTCTTATCCTCGAAAGGACCTCAACTTCTCTCACCTGTTTGTCTGTCTCTATCTCACTGCTAACAGAAACAATAAGAAATTGTGAGATTTTTCAGAGTGTGGTGAGATGTAACCTCTGAATCGAGGGCACTGGTCTTTTGTGTTAGACAGCTATCACCTCTATGCTGATGGATTTGGTAACCACACAGACTCTTGATGACTGACGCACACACAATGTGCTGCTGTTGAAAGGTAAGTCCGCTGAGTGTGTGCACTCATTAATTCTGGAAACATTCATCACATTGTTGTCTCTGACATGGCTGCATGGTTCTCTATGATACCCATAGTGAAGACAGAGGACTATGGAAGCAATCCAGGAAGATCCCTATACTCCTTTATTCTAATGTTCAGAATGTTCAAGAAAAACTTATGTTTGCATGACAAAGTCTAAAACTTTAAAAAGCCTCGACGTTTTGTTTAAAACAAATAGCAAGAAAGTTAGCAAGGGTTTGATTAAGCTGTATATGTTGCTTAGAAGTTGCTAGGATTATCTCAATGGTTGCTAGGGTGCTGCTGGTTGATACATATGATATTTTGAAAGAAATTGCAACAGAACTTGGTGGTTGCTATGGTGTTCTAGTTTCTGAGGTGTTTCTTGGTCATTGCTAGGCGGTTTTGAGATAGATTTAATTTGATAAAGAATAATAAGCTTAAATAGTATATCAGTATGTTGCTATTGCAAATAACACACCTGAATACTTTTTTGGACTTTTTTGCTCGCGAACTTTAGCTGAAATATCACTAATGTGCCAGCACGTTTACTGTGACCTACACCAGCGGCACTAAACAACAGACTCCAAACAGTGCAAAACATTGACATCAATCATCATTTTATTTTCTTACACTTGTATGGGAGCTGTCATCATTGCTGGCATAAACTTCTGTGATCACTTGAGCTTCATGGATTGACAGTCTGGGATTCTCTACTGCTTTTGAAAGTCTAACAAATAATGAAGAGGTTAAAGGTTGAAGGTCAGACACTCAGATAAGGCCTGGGTCATGCTTCCCTAAGCAAATTGGTTTATGTAGATGATGATACTACATCCTTTTTGGACAAAATGCCTCTGATTAGTTTATCCAGAAATGACCTTTTATTTATTCACCTTGCCATTCAAATTGATTCTATTTGTACAATGAAAGTGAATGGGGACAGATGCTGCAAAATAATAATAAAAAATGCACCATAAAAGTAGTCCAGACATAGTAATATTATAAGCCTTCAGAAACCATTTTACACTGTTCTAAATTTAAACCATTTTCAAATTGCATTAATTCCAATGAGGCTTGGAATATAGTGCACAAGCAGTATGGACCAAGATATTGTTCAATACCTGGAGAAAGCTGTTCATCTCAATGACAGTTGCTTGGAATATATAACTCCTTCGAATGGAGAATGATGCTTTTTGGCAGCAGATTAGTGTAGTTACTATAGCCTATCTAAAAGCAGTGGCTATGGATTGGACCATGCTAACTTGTCAAATCTCATCCCCTTGGTGTGGATTACTTTTTGAGGTCACACTTTAGTTTAGGGCCCAAATCTCACTATTACAGGCACAATGTGTAAGACTTTTAGATTAAAATATCCAAAAACCACTAGAACAATGTTATATACTTTGTTGACTTGTGTACTTACAGTCTCCCAAACGCTTCCAACAATGTTTAAATGAAGAGAAATCAGCAAATTTAACCAGGACACGGACCATGTCATCGCGTCATATCCACGTTAGCCTAAATTTTTAGTTTTACTTTTGTAAAAACCATGGAATCACCAAAGACATTTTAATATTGTAGCCTATGTTTTTTATTAGACAGGTGAGCAAATGTTTGGATACATTTATCAACAGAAAACGAATCATTGTTATATAGCTCAACACGGTTAGTCTTATTGTTTGAATCACTTGTTTTCTTGATTTACCATGAGGGCCATGTTTTTACAATGCCTCAGAGACAACACTATTTTGCCAAGTGGCTAACATAGCTCTATGAAACCATTAATTACATAGAGCTTTCTCCATCATACAATATACGCTGCATTACCCCACATTCGCAATGAAAAGAGTGTAAGTGTCCAACTGCAGCACAAGCATAATAAAAGCTCCGCTGGACTCTTATGTATCGCAGGTGTCTCTCATTAGCATTCACTTTACCGGCCTCATACGTTCCCACAGCTCTCGGCCCACCCTGCTTCATACCACAGTAATGTTACTAAAACTTCCTTGAACATGATTTCTGCCCGAGTCCGTCGGATTCTTTTCCATCGGCTATGGAGGTGAAGACGACAACTCCCATGAACCCACGCTCACTCACGGCGTCATCAAACTACGCCTTTGTTTTGAATAAGTGACTCTAGCGGACAAACGTTCATATTGTGCCTTTTGTTCATAAGCATGAATTACTACTGTTGTGGAAAAATTCATCTTTTCTTTGTATTTTATTTTTCAACGATTTAACAAACGAATGCCATGCGTTCTTTGGCTGTATTTTGAGTTTCTTTTATGATATTGATACAGCTGCAGGGTGTGTGTGTGTGAGATTTCAGAGGTAAGGAGATTCCCGTGCTGGGGAGGGGTCAAGGGGGGTCCCTTTTGTTCCTTGTGCTGTGAAGGGTTCAAGGGGGGGGGGGGGGTCCCTTTTGTTATTTTGTTTAGTGGGGGCTGTAGGAGATAGCTTTTGAATAGAACACTATAAGGAGCTGGTCAACCTCTGCTCTGGGTCTCACTCCACCTGCAGCTGGACTGTGGATGGACTGGGAACATTCTTGCAAGAATAAATATCTTTTAAGGACAATTTGAATCCTGATGTCTCTTATGCCTGATGCTATTTTGTTAGTTACTTGTTTTTGCCTCAACACTACGATATTGGCTGTTTGTAAGTACTTATAAAGCACATATTAGACCATATTCTACATCCCTTAATCCTTCTCAATACCTAAACTTAACAACTACCAACTACCGTACTATTAATAAGCAGAAACTAGGAATTTCTTGAGGCAAAAGTCTGATCTAAAGTGTGACCATAAATATTTACAAATATCTATTTACAGTAATCTTTATTTATACTCTTTGATGACAATATTTGTTTCTTGCTGAGGAACAATAAAACACTAAAAATATTAATGGGAGACAAAAGGAGTTTGAGGAGGAGACTTTCCACACATCATCATTTTTCTCAGATCTTCCACCATGTGTTCCTGTGCTGCAGTGGTTGGAGAGGTGGAAGAAGTGTCTCCAGTCTTCTTAGTTTGGCCAGCTTTGCACACAACAGTTTAGTGGTCAGGTCGAACAGGTAAATGAGGATTCATTGCTTTAAAAGGCAGCGTAGGGAATTTGGACACAAAAAGGGAAAACAAAAATGTTTTGATAAAAAACTTGGTTTGCTTTTGATAAGAAAGGTGATGCAATGGTCCCAAAATCTGACAACAAAAATATAGAGAAGATTGAAGATTGAAGCAAGTGACAAAAACAAAGAGGATGACAATCTATTCCAGAGCTTTGAAAAAGCTTGTAATATATGGCCATTACAGGGTGGTCTCCATTCAGACAACATGGGCCCCTCTTGCCTTTGTAAAAAAATGAAGAGAAGCGTTTATGCAGAGGTCTGATAGCCTGTCAGAAAACACTAGTTGCAGTCTCTTGGGGTCGACACCAAGCAGGGGAGAGGGAATGAGTAGACTGGAAGAAATGAGGTAGAACAGTTTTCATCGCTCCAGCAGGAAGTGTTGACTGACACGAACTGGAACAGAATCACTGGTGTGAGGCTGTGAACTCTGTGTCCTAACTTTCTATTACTTTCCATCATATAATTTAGAGGGAAAAAAAATACTGGTTACACTGACCCTTTGAATCTCATCTCATACCGTAGAGGGTCCTTTATATACATCACACTTTTATACACAGTGGCCAGATGCCACGTTTTGTGTTTTTCTGTTCATGTCTGAGTTTTGTAATAAGTTTTCATTGCCCATTTATTTGATCCAGTTTCCCAGTGTGTCTCATTGATTTATTCCTGTCACCTGTTCTTCAATTAATTCGTTAGTCTTGTCAGCTGTGTCTCGTTTCCTTGATTAGTCCCTGTGTATTTAAGCCCTGTGTTTGGTTCAGTTTAGTTGTCTGTTACCGTTGCATTTGGATGGTTGTTCTGTTCCGTGTTCGTCTGAGTTCATTGTAAATAAACCTTTTACTGTTGCACTTGGATTCTGTTCCTACTTACCCCGCAACCACCGTGTGACAACGGCTAAAGTGTTTGGACCTATATTTGACTACCTTTATGGTGTTTTTGTTATTTATAGAGCTGCAGCTTGGACATTCTGAAAGAAAAAAAATCTTTCTCAGTCCCATGGAAAACTGAAAAAAAAAAAAAAAAAAAAGACAACACAATGAGTGAATAATAACAAGTTTAGCCTAAAGCAATGAAATCTTTCGAAAGATTTAAAGGCCCACTGAAAGTGCCTTGGAACGCGCAGCTTTGTATGATGCGTTGATAGGGTGCAAGGTGGGACCAAGCAGCAACCTCCCTGTCTCTCTCTTGAAACCAACATGGAAGTGAATTCAATGACAATTCATCGACTGGCCGCTTGAGGCTGGGTGCAGAAGTGAGTCAAATCTTTATCTCCCCCATGTTAAAATACCCAACTTTACAGCAGAAAAAAAAAACACATTTACAGCCTGGTGCAAAAAGTGGCTTTGGTCTATACAGCTTATTTTTCCCTTCATGACAACTGTGAGGGGGGTGATTTTTTTTATAACTCACCCATTTAAATTATATTAAGCCTTAAATTTCTGCATAATTAAGGGTGTCCACTTTTGAGTGACACGTTTGTCTGCTGTTTGTTAGCCCTCAGCTCATTGTCTGACTGTAAAAATAAATAAATTCGGGAGTGACGCGCTACCAAGATGGCGACGGTCGGCCACGCCCACTTTGGTCTTCAAAAACGGTCTTCAGAAAACTACGGGTTACGTCACGGACACTACGTTCATATTTTTTTACAGTCTATGGGTGGGACACATTGAATGGCTCCTCCCCCTTTTCAAATAGCCAATAGCGTTTAGTTTACCTCACAGACTGCAAGTTGTACTTGACAACGCCATGGAAGCGAATCTGAGCACTGATGATATGTTGGATTCAATAGTAGAGGTGTGAATAAATCCTAGCCATGTCATTCTTAACCAACGTACAGTTGGAAAACAGAATAAAACTCAAGCGTTTGAGCAACCGAACACACACGTCCAACCCATATTGCTCTGTGACGAGTCAACGGTGGGTTTGGCCGGGCAGCTTTAGATTCTAGAGAGCATTTGATTGGACAGAAGATGTGATGAGAAGCTGAAGTTCGCGGTGATGTCATAAAAATGTGTTATCCATTTTAGCGGAAGTGAGAGACTGTAAGTTCTGAATGCTTATATCTCCTAAATGCGAATTTTGTCATTGTTTTGGAACATACCAGCTTATTCATAACCTTAAGGCTAACTAACATATTCATACTAAAAGCTAAAAAACGTACATTTTTATTTCAGGGGACCTTTAAAATAGCATCAGAGTAACATTAGAAACACAATAAAAATATCTAGTATCTAATTCAAAATATGTGGCTTAGGTGTATATATAGCACATACAGACAATATATAAATTGCATGTATTAAGTGATTTTTATATAACATGTCTGACATTCTGCACAGACCAAGAACTCCCTAGAATTTCCACTGTGGTGCAGGAAATACTAAACCCCCAAAAATCCCACTTTAAAAACATGCTTACCATAACCTGCTATTATTCACTTCTACCATATCCTTCCACTCATCTCTCTCTCTCTCTCATGTATTCAACACGCTAGACAGAACACAGAAACAGTGCATAGACAAGGAAAGTTTAATCCACTTTACAGTTACAAATGTTTTAAAAATACAAATCATTGGCGTCAATATCGAGCAGTACTCCATTACAAATACAGTAAATATCTATGATGCACTGCATCCATACAAGTAGTGGCTCAAAACAGCTTTTACAAGTCTTACAAAAAAGGCTAAACACAGTATGTATATTCTGATGGTCATACATATTAATACAACATACTGTCATTAATATTTTAGTTCAAATCAAATCAAAGACTACGGTGAAATTCAATTTAAACACATTAGGGAAATTGACATAAATCTGATTTTGGTTTAGAAATAGTTTGTTTAGAAAGAGAAATGACTTCAGTTTTTGTTTTAAAGGGTAACTCTCGGCAAAATGCAACCTAGGGTCTTTTTGTTAATCTACCCGAGGCAAACTTTCGTTTAAAAGCATAATTAGAATGGAAACGCCACTTTTAAGTTTGACCGTATTTTCGTTTTCGGTCAAATTGCCTTTTGAATGGGAGTGAATGGGGCACTTCTATGATAGCATCAAAAATCGCTATTCTTAAAACACTAAGAAGGCTCGACACAACATGAAACTTTGCTCTCAGTATCACCAGGGGCCCATGAACACAGAGTTTACTAAAAAGAAAGATTTTGAACAACTCAGTCAAAAATAGTCGATCTCCGAATGCAACATAACAGGGAGGAGAGTAAAGATGGAAAGCTCCTAAAGCTTAGTTCCATATAAATTCACAGATAATTTGTTGTTTTGTCGTTAGTGAAAATCAATATTGACCTTGTATTTGAAAAAGGATCCTCATATAAGAAACAATGCTAAAATTCAGAGTCAGTTCATTCGCATTCGGAGATCGACTATTTTTGACTGACAAAATGGCGGCGGACGAAAACACAGTGAGTTGTTCAAAATCTTTCTTTTTAGTAAACTCTGTGTACACAAACAGTGTTCTCAATGCTGGAGTTCATGTGTAGAGCCCCTGGTGATACTTCCAGCAAAGTTTCATGTTGTGTCGAGCCTTCTTAGTGTTTTAAAAATAGCGATTTTTGATGCTATCATAGTCTTGCCCCATTCACTCCCATTCAAAAGGCAATTTGACCGAAAAAGAAAATACGGTCAAACTTAAAAGTGGCGTTTCCATTCTAATTATACGTTTAAACTAAAGTTTGCCTCGGGTAGATTAACAAAAAGACCCTAGGTTGCATTTTGGCGAGAGTTACCCTTTAAAGAGTCAAGCCCTTGAAATTCATTTTGCATAATTACTAAGACCAATGATACAAATGTTTGGGTTTGCAAATATATTTTAGGAGTGTGGAAAAATGGGGCACTTTTTGCAGATTGTAAATCTAATATTGTTGCCATCCTGAGTTGGTTTAAGTTGGTAGATTTTCACACCGTGTTCATTCCCAAACTTCTTCCAAGATACTGTCAAAAACACTGTCCAAAAGACATGAACAAATGCAAACCACAACTTCTGCAGAAAGCATTCAGAAGCCAGAGAGGTAGCTATCAACTCTTTATCACGGAGAACAGGGATAGTCAGAATGACATACAACTCTTACTATATGTGCAGTGTGCATACTGAGAGCGGTATGTGCGGAATACAACAGTATTCCGAACGACGCTATCTAATTTTGACATCATTAAAACTTCATTTAAAAAACATTTTAAATTATGGGGCAGTATATAGTAGGCCTATATAATGTGCAGTATGCATTACACAGCACACTTGTATTCCACTCCAAACATAGTTGTTTTATGACAATCATGACCCCGTCTCTGTCGTTAGTTCCATGGCGAACATTTTTTTTAGGCTTACACTGAATACATCTTAAATTGAACTAGTAAACTTATTTTTTTCTGCACTTTACATTTAACAATAGCATATATTTCTGAGTAAACATATTTATCTGTGTATTTACAATAATCTTTTTATGTATGTACATAAATCACCACAACATGCTTAAATCATTTGCTTCTGACTATATCAACATATATATTTATGGTAAATCCTCATTTCCACTGTCTCAACCACAGTTACTATGCAATACCTGTGCAAAATACAATCATACATATATTTTTGAAAACGCCACAGCATGTAAAGGGCTACCACAGCAACAACTGATTAGTTCAATTGAATTTATTCTTTGACCCACCATCTCACAATGGCACCTTGATCAATACAGGAGGTCTGCGCAAGCAACACTGCAGGCAAAATCACATGACAGGATGTTCTTCACGTTGCCTTTCACTATTAACTGTTTTGTACTGTTTTTTAAACTTTAACTTCATCCTTCTTCACCACACATCTAAAATAAATTCAGAAAGCAGATACAGATAGAGCAAAATCAATAATTAAATTAACCATTTGTTTTCATCTTTTATTGTTCATTAAAATGTATAATTCTTGGGTTTTATTTAAATGTTTTTTTTTCAACCTTACATTTTCTTATCTATTGGTGAACGGAGATCCTTGAATGCCGTTCAGCACCAGAATTTAACCCTTCCAACCACCATTCTGAACATTATAGACGGATAACAGAGGGTCTATGAAACTGCTGTCACAAATCAGACTTGCATGATATTTGTATGTACTTTTACATAATCAATAAATCCAAAACATTTGGTATCGTTTGAGAATTTAGCACTATATATTATGTTCATCCAAAGCAATTACCAGCATATAGACATTTTTGAAAATAGTGTTTTCCCTAAAAACAAAAACTTAGAGAAGTCTTCCAATGCATTATGGAAAACCACCATCTTCCAACAAACCCGTGGGAAACTCTTTCCGCAAACATCTGGAGATTCCAATTATGTGACTTTTATGAAACAGTTTTTCCATTTAATGTTTTTTTTTTTTTTTTACTTCTGGATGGGAGTGAATGGAAACAAACAAAACAATAAAATTGGAGTCAAGTCACACATTCATGTCATTTAATGGAGGTTACTTTCATACAGGTTCCAACATTGAAAAGAATCCAAATTTTCAAATATAGTTATATAATTTGGACCACAGCCTCGTAGTGACATGATTTCGTATCCTATAGTTCTTGTAAAACAACCATTTAATATATCAAAATTCTCTGATTTCTATATACTTCTAAATATTTCCTCCCCTGAGTACTGTTAATGTTGTAATAGAAAGGGGTTTACAAAAAAACAAAACAAAAGCTTTGCCGTATTTACAGGATGGCAGCATTAAACATTAGACGTTAACAAAGCGTCCACCGACAGTGCATAGCTTAGAATAGCCGTATATATGCCTTGTAGGTGAATCTGATGGTAAACAGCTATGTTTTAACGTGTACAGCTTCCAACATTCCCAAATGAAAAGATGAAACAAAACATGTTTGAACGAACAAAAAAAGTAAAACATTGATACTGAATCCATGAAGGCACCACAGAAGACATTTGAAGCGAGAAAGACGCTCTTAAACATACTGACAATGAATTCATGATCGGTTGAGTTGACTTAGTGTGCAAAAAGACATTGAATGTAAAAAAAAAAGATGTTTCAAACACAAACTAAAATATCATTTACACTTAATCAGCGCTTCTTATGAGATGTGGCAACATGGATCTAAAATCTGTTCGTACCTTAGTTGAAAAGAAAGAATATATAACATTCACGGTGTGAATTTGAAATGGACAATTTTACCATTTTAACCCAACGCCAAAGTTCTCAATCGGATAAAATGTTGCAGAATCTAAAACTGATGTGTATTAAACTAGGCCACATCCCAGCAGCCTTTTTGCATTTTGAATGAAAGGAGAAACAGGCCTGCATACTTTTAGTTTAGGAAAAGAAAAATGAAAGTAGACGGTGTTGTTTTAAAAAGTGAGTTAAAACACAGTCCAATCTCTATCCAGCTCCCACAAAAGCATATATTACCCATGCAGCGCCTGTGGCAATCTTCTCGCTTCTTTTCTTTTCCAACTCGCATTAAACAGAATCCCTCCATTGGAATAGTAGTGACCACATTCCCACCTGGGTTCTTTACACTGCAGTGCCTCCAAGTGGATGCTGGAGCTGCACAGTATTCCTGGCCAGACTGGGGGTGTGGCAGGACTCCAGTGGAAAAACAGGACAGTCAGTCATTGGTTACTGCAGGATGATTGACACTCAGACCCGACTAGTAGGATGGACATGGTAGGTGCAGTTCTGGATGTCGTTCCCTTCACCGACACCCTCGGAACAGCCGCTGTTTTCCCTCCGCAGGGCTGGGAAAGAGAGAGAAAGCTTAGCCCTCATTTAAAATTTCATCCCGAAAAAGAGTCATCCTCATCACTGCAAAAATGAATTGAAATTAAGAGAATTATATATTATTTAAACGGTAAAATATTTTCAGATTATGGTTGTATGTGTTGTACTTTTAATTTATGCTAATTTAAATAAAAAAATGGTTTGGTTTTCGATACTGTATTCCACTAACGAGAGATTTTTTAAATACATTACAATTATAAAAATGAGATATGTATTTTTTTAGTGCTGTCAATATTAATCGCAATTAATCGATTCTAAAATAAAAGTTTGTGTTTATATGTGTATTTACAGTATATTATATATATATATTTTATATATAGTGTGTGTACGTGCCTGTGTATAAATATATATATATATATATATATTTATACAGTATATATACATATGCATACTTATGTTTGTGCACACACACACACACATATCTAAATATAATAGTATATACACATATATTATATAAATACAAACTTTTATTTTAGAATCGATTAAATCGCAATTAATTGATTTGACAGCATTAGTATTTTTTAACATTACAGTTATGAAACTTTGTGAAGAAAAAAAAATTATTAATTAAAAATTGGTTTAAAAAAAGAATGCAAAAAAATCTATGTTACTAAAATAGGCTTTGTTGTCCCCTTATGTAAAATATAATTTCTGTCTTTCTTTTTTTATATTATGGGGTGCAATTTGTTCTGGCTTGACTAAATACTGAAATATACAGATGGACAGATATATGATTGTGGTTTCAAGTTCAGACTGTGTAAATATTTGTTTTGCTTCATTATGACTGGCAGTTGATGATAGTGTCTGTCTGAATGAAAGGGTATGCAAAAACACAATAGGAAATGTAAATGTGACATGTTTGGGGACTGACAGCTCTCTTCCTCGTCCCCCTCGGGCAGCAGCAGGTGTCCATGGCACGGGCTGGGCAGGGTGGACTGCATTTGGCCCTCCTGACTGGTTCCCAACTGCAGTCTGCGCATGTGACGAACTACAGCTGTGGCATTAAATGCTTGCTGTGAATGATAGCAAGAGAAAGATAGCCACTGAAATCAGAAACCATGCTTTACACCTTTGCAGTACAGACTTTCTCAGATGAGGTCCTTCCACTCTCATATGCAATGATTTACCTTCCACTTGCTTTTGGCAAAGTTCTTCTTGATTTGGGCACTGACAGATTCATGGATGTTCTTATCCAACGCTGTGTCTCCAGCAATCCTGAAGTACAAAACACATTTATGTTCAAGTTTCCAATATTTTTGAGTAGCCAATCTGTTGTTTTAAGGCAACGGTTCATCTAAAACACAAAGCTATGTCATTATCTATTCCCACCTTTGTTCCAAAGTTGTAATGCTCACTTTCTCACTACAGTTTAACTCTTATGAAGGTACAGTAGATAGTCAACCAAAATGCCTACACTCAAAAAAATAAAAAAATAAATTTATTCAGGCCCTTCATAGATATGACGCATTTCAATTTCGTTCACTTGACTTAAACATTTCTAATTAGCAGTAATACGTATTTATAGTTAATGAGTCAAACATCAAATATTTAAATAGTGTCATCTATGTAATTTATTTAAGTTTGATCAACTCAGTTTAGCTAGATTTAGGAAAGATGAGCACCTTCTGCACATGCACTCAAGTCTTGTTCAGTTTAATTAAAATGTGCTGAAGTAGCATAATTTTTATGTGTTCAATCAACCTAATATATTTAAAATTGAACTTTACTTAATTCATTTGTGTTAAAACTATAACATTGTTATATATATAGTATATCTATATCTATATCTATATCTATATATATATATATATATATAAAAAACACTCCTCTTTCCTAAATCTAGCTAAATTGAGTTAGACTCATTAAATATAAATATGTTGAAGTAAAGTGAACAAAATAAAGGGGCCAAAATTTCAATCGCAATTTACTGAAAATCTTCCCCTCAGCCACAGCTCTCAAACATCGCTTCTGTGTTCTCAAACGTCATATGACATGATTGGTTACGACATAAGTGAAAACCAATGGCATTCGACATCATTGATGACAGGCCTGGCACAACAACTTTTCATGCATATTCAAATATATTAATGAGATGTTAAAGCTGTAGCAGATTTTCAGTGAATCACGGCATAAAATTATAATGTATAAAGCATAATGTATGTTAATTTTTTTAACATACAGCCTCATACTATTTAATCAAATATTAACACTCCCTCGCAACAACATCTCTTCTCTGATGACGTGTAACACATGTAGTACTTATATATGGTTATTTTTTGTCATTTTCTGAGAGAAAAGAGCAGCATAAACAATATTTAAAATATTCCTTTTTTGTTTCATAAAAGAAAGTTATATGGTTTTGGAATGACACAAGTGTGAATAAATGACGCTTATGGAAAGAATTCCACAAGCTCTACATCATCTGTAACAACGAAAGGTATTCATTGTGTTCTTGGATCCGTTGACAGATGTTTGAAAGGTGATGGTTCATGACAATGTCTGACTGCCTTTTCAGGCAGTAAAACCACAACATCTGGTAACTGTAATAGTTATGCCAATAAATATCTGTATGTAAGCAGTCATTTTTTTTTTAATTGCTATATAAGAGACTGTAAAACACAAAGTATTAAAGTGCTATATGTGAGATTTACAGTATAATTGTTGAAGATCAGTGTGGAGTCTGAACTCATACCATGGGTGCTGAAGAGCCTGTTCACACGTGTAACGCTGGTTGGGATCTTTTTCCATTAAATGCACAATAAAATCTTTGGCTGAGAAAAGAGCACATTGTTAAAGTAAAGAACATGACATAACTGTTTCCATAATGTCATTGAGAAACAAAGGAAATGGCAGAGAAAAAAAGAAAGACATATTTTGACTCTTCAAATATATTTGACAGCCATTATAGTTTAATAAAAGAAAACATGAAAAGTCATGTTTTATCAGCAATAAACTTATGAAAATGTAGCATTACAGAAAAAGTTTGTGCTATACCTGAGTCAGAGATATCATCCCAGTATGGCGAATCAAACTCATACTCCGCCTTCAGGATCTGCTCAAAGAGCTTGGCGTCATTCTCATCGTAAAATGGCGGATAGCCACATAAACTGAAAAGAGACAGACAGATGGTGAGCCCAGTTAAACTCTTATGAACAAATTCAGTTCAGGTACAACATTAGGAAATTATAGCTGAAGAGACAGAGGAAAGATAGGTAAAAATGTAAGAATACACAGTAAAAGCATCAGCAGTAGTGGCACTCACAGGATGTAAGCGATGACCCCGATTGACCAGCAGTCCACCGCTTTACTGTACGGCTTCTGTGCCAGAACCTCAGGAGCTGAAGATCAGGGTAAATAAGATCAAGCATCAATTCACACGTTTATCCATTCAGCCCACCGGGTCAGAAAGCTTTACAACGGACTATTTTTGATTAAATAAAGCAATAAGTCCCGCAAAGCCGTGTTTTACAGTGAATTCACTGTAAAACACGGCTTCAAGGGGCTTATTGCTTTTATAAAACGATTACTCCATAAAAATATTAATTTTAATATTTATTTTATTCATAAAATAAACACTAGCAACAAAAAATATAACGTTATAACACATTTATTCCTCCGCCAAGCAATGTAGTTCCAAAGAGGTTGGAGGGCGGAGCCAGGCTAGAGCAACACATGCGAGATGGTCCTCAATGCAGAGCATAAAATCCGGGGGGAGGAGTCGGATCTAGATCCAACTCCTCCCACCTTACATACCTAAACCTACCAATCTCCACCCCCTGATCCCTAAACCCACCCCTAAACCTACCCATCTCCACCCCTAAACCTACCAATCTCCACCCCTTATATAAGATCCGACTCCTCCCCCCGGATCTTATGTACTGCATTGAGGTGCTACTGACACATGCAGCAACAAAGAATCACAAACGGCAGTTGCACAGTAACACTAATGTAATGCGGTCACAGGTGTGTGTTTGTTGAGTTGAGTAATTTACAACGGCTTCGAACGCGGCTCAACTAATCAGAATCAAGGACCGGAACTATCCGTTTTATGATATATAAATATATCGTGATTAATCATTCCCCTTGACCCATTTGTGATTTCTGCAAATAATTGAGGTACCACCTCACTTCAAATATTGCTATGTGCACTTAATTAATTGGTATATCATATAATCAATTTGTTATTATAATACAATCAATTGAATATAATAAATTATATTAATTATTTATTACTTACTAATTAAAATTGTTAATCGATTGACAGACATTATTTGGCTGGAAACCCACAGGCTGTAAATTCAAACCCGAGAAAGGATCATCGTCATCACAATGTAATTCATGGAAACAAATTCCAAAGGCTCCAGTAGTGTGACAAAAAACATGTTTCCTATCATATTCAGGTTATCCCTGTTAGATTTTACAACTATGTTAATTTTAATGTTGGGGAAAAACTGGTATTTTTCAAGATGAGAATACTGGTTGTGGTTGTAGATACATTTTTAGATTTGTTGTCGCTTGCTCCTTTGCAGTCATCCATGTATAGTTGGCAAAGAGACTTATACCCAAGTTCACTTCTCACTTCTTCTGTATAAATAACCTACATCTAATCTCCCTGACACACATACAGGATATTCTTTAGAATTGGGTGCACATGGAACCAGTCTCAACCAGTCATTTCTAAAGCTATGAAAACTTGCAAGAGATAAGGTCAACAACTGAGGGTATACAGGTATACCAGAGGTTCTTACAACACACATTTTATCTGCACATTTTATCAGAAAAGATTGATGTTAGACCAAGTTTACACCTGGAATTGAACTACATGTCCAGACAGAACATTTCATTGATATTCTCAGTTGTTATATGTGTATTATTCTCTTCAAGTCAGAAACAAATAGTGTTCAAATCCTTCATCCAGATACGTATACCGTACTTTTTGCATATTTGCATATGGAGGCGTGTCTTACCTACATATCCAGGAGTGCCACATGCTGTGCTCATCACACTATCCGAACCCTCAATCTTTGACAGGCCAAAATCGCTGATCATGATTTTGGAGTCTTCATCCAAACTGTAGTACAGCAGGTTCTCTGGCTGAATCAGACAACAGACACAAAAAGGTGATTGAAACTTTTGTGTGAGTGGTACATGTATATACAACACACAGAAAATGTAATTCGAACGTTTACTGTCACTGGGTTAAGTGATCAGACACACACACACACACACACACACACACACACACACACACACACACACACACACACACACACACACACACACACACACACACACACACACACACACACACACACACACACACACACACACACACACACACACACACACACACACACACACACACACACACACACACACACTCTTTTTATTTATGTGTTAGCAGAGGCAGGCAAGAATCACATTGAACATCCTTCACTGCACTGGTTATAAACAAAGAAACTTTGCATAACGACTAGCATAACTCATGTTAACTGTAACACCAGAAACCATGAAGGTAAGTGGCTGGTTAGAAATACTGTTTGATAATAACTAACTGTTGCGAAATTTGAATGGTTGATCAACACCTCTAATATATTAAATTTACTTCTTGTGGATAACAATGTATATGAGCAAAACTCATAAAAAAGTGCATTTACACTACTGTTCAAAAGTTTGGGGTCAGTATTTTTTTATAAAGAAATGAATGCTTTTATTCAACAAGGATGCATTAAATTGACTAAAAGTTACAGAAATGTAGCTTGAGCAGCAAATCAGCATATTAGAATGATTTCTGAAGGATCATGTGACACTGAAGACTGGAGTAATGATGCTGAAAATTCAGCTTTGCCATCACAGGAATAAATTACATTTTTGAAATATATTACAATAGAAAACAGATATTTAAAATTTCACAGGTTTATTGTTTTTGCTGTATTTCTGATCAAATAAATGCAGCCTTGGTGAGCATAATAGACTTCTTTCAGAAACATAAAAAAATATATATTACTTTAACTTTTAAACGGTAGTTGTAAATGAAAATAAAAAGCTAAATATTTCTAAATGGTTTCTAGGGTGTTCAGGTGGTTGCTAGGTGGTTACAATGTGGTTCAGGGTGATTTTTGATGGATATTTACTGGCCAAATTCCCAAGATATGGCTTGAGTCACTCATAATAAACACAATAAAAAACATAAACTGTTGAATAAATATAGTATAAATAATGCATGTATATTGGAGTGTGGGGGGGGGGCACCAGGAATTACACTATCTGGACTCAAACTCACATCTCCCAAATGAGAACCAGGATTCAATGTGAATGAGTCAACCACTAGGCCACGACACTGACCTAAATGACAATTCTTAAGAAAAAATGCGTTACAGATCCTTCATTTTGAACTTATTCTAAAGTTTAGAAATGGGGCCGGAGACATTGATTGATCCATTTACCTAGAACTACTTTCCTGTTCTCTGGGGGCAAAGACCCAACTATTAATATCAAGAGCACTATCAAGGACTCCTGAATGAAATGATAAAGCTGGATGGGAAAAGAAAAGGAGACTTTAAACTTTCAGAACAGATTTCTGACACTGAACCGTTGCTTTAATCTGCTTGATCTGCAGACCCGTTTCCCTCCAGACCAACTGCCGCCTCACCTTCAGGTCTCTGTGCACAATGCCCATGTCATGCAGGTATTTCACAGCGTCCAGGATCTGCTGGATGAGCTTACTGGCATCTTTCTCAGTGTAAAATCCTTTTTCCACAATCCTGTCGAAGAGTTCGCCACCGGACACTCTGCCAATGGAAAAACAGAGAGATGCTTGCAAAGCCGTCTTTCACACACACCAACGCACATGCTCACTTCTCTCTCGTTTTTTTACCCGAGACAGACTGGCGCACAGCAGGATCCCAGCAGAACCACATGCTGATGCTGTACTGCACCATAACCACCAGATGAAGCTGTTTTACTCATTTTATGTTGAAAGACTAGGCAGTCACTCTCCCTCTCTCTCTTACAGGTCTCTCTTACACATTTACTTGCTCAATCTCACTGAGGTAAACTTCAAAGATGACTCATTAAAAGTGCTGTAGTAAGAAGTCGATTTTATTCCTCAGAAGTGGTGACCCTACCTATACTAAGGAAATGTATAATAATTCTCTTGCACTATGAATATTATGGTAATATAATATAAGTTTGGACATAGACCAGGGTAGCCTACTGTTTAAAGTACTTTGGAAGAGCAAGTAAATTCCATGGTATTTGAATATGCCATTTACTGGCTTAAATCAAAGTACAATACCATGTGACACCATCACTTTAAAATGGTGCCACAATAGTACTATTCTTTTGTAAGGATGATCTAGGTTTTACAACAATAGCATTATTATAAATAGTTAATAAAAATAATAATAAAACAAACATTTAAAGGAAGAGCTTCTCCACCCTTCCTAAAACACTATTTGCTTTTTCTATTTGAGTGAATTTCATGGACATGTCAAAAAATGCCCAGGTCATATTTCACATTAAAAATCAAAAGAACAAAAACAAAAGAAGTACTATTTTGCATGCAGTTTTTTATTTTAATTTTTTACATGTGACATTTTCTCTTCCAATTATAATTACCATAATACAAACAAAATGTGTTCCTGGAGTCCCCAACACTGCACATTTTGCATGTCTCCTTTCTCTGGCCTTGTCCACACTAATACGTTTTCGTTTGAAAATGCACCTTTTTCTCTCCGTTTCGGCCTTCCGTTCAAACTGAGACTTTTTGAACAAAGCTTTTTAAATTTGAAAACGGTGTTTCCGCGTTGTAGTGTGGACTGTGAAAACTGAGGTATTTGAAAACGATGACTCATTGTTTATTCATCATGTGGCGCATATTTTACCATATTCTTGTTTATACCGCTATTGTGTCTGTTATGTGCTATTCACTTTCTACTTTAATCCGGACACATTTGAAAACGATGATTTCGTTTTGGATTTGTACTGTGGAAAAACAATGACATTACTTACATTGTAAAGTAACATTTTTGGTATACTTTATGGTAGTATTTGTTGTAATTAATATAATTTAGACTTATTAAAAAAAAAACGTATTACAGTAATGAGAATGATTTGTTTGTTTTGTTTTATAGTAATGAGAATTTGAAGTTTTTCACATTATGGTAATGAAAATTGTGCTTAATTGTCATGAAAATAATTTCACCAATGCAATAAATTTCATTGGTCCTGAAATGTATAATTTCTTTAAGACATGTAATAGGAATATAGATTTTGGGGTGAAATATGATCTGGGCATTTCTGTGAGATTCACCCACTCGTGGAATGGACGAGACATGCTGTCTATGTGCGTGTCAGGTTACAGTGACACATTATTCAGCAGTGAGTGTTTTGTCTGTTCGCGTGTGTAGGATGAAGGCAATGCTGAGGGTGGGATTTCATAGTCTGTGGTATTTGAAGCATCAAGACTGTGGGTGCTAACACACACACACACACACACACATATATATATATATACGCACACATACAGAGTTAATGTCTCGCTGAGTTGAAAGCCTTGGCAAGCTTGGAGTCCTGCTGTCTGCATGCAGAGCTGCCATCACCCGGAAAATACGACAATGAACATCTCTCGCATCCTTTTCTGTCATTCTGTCGCTCTTGATCTCTCTGTTAACACAGCTGTAGTGGAAACCGACCCTTTGCTGTGTTTCGCTCTCCATCTTTTGTCACCCGTGATATAATCTGTCTCTCCTCTCTATATACACATCTAACTCTCTCTCTCCTGACATTTTGGATGGTGGGTGTGAAGAAGCAGGTGTGAGCATATTTTCCTGGCTCCGTTCAGCTTATGCGCCTGTGTGTGTGTGGTTGTTTAGCCTTTTCCTTGATTTCTCAGTGGAAAAGACAATAGCGAAGCTCTCTGGCACATAAGTAATTAAAACAGGTTGACACTATGACACGGCGAGAGAGAGCCGAGGGTGGTGACACACAGAGTCACGCATTACCTGCTCCTCTGTAGCTCTATGGGGCCTGTTAGAAAGACACACGATAGATTCTAGTATTGTGTCTCCTGTGGGTTCATCTAGATGAAGTGTGTCATTATTTCAATGTTAAAATGCTTTTTTCCCCCTCAAAGAACAGCTTAATATGCAAGACCAACTTAAAGGTGCCGTAGGTGATTCTCTGCAGAAACATTTTTTTTGTTATGCTGGTTGAAAGTCTCCTCATATCCTGATAGCCATCACTCTGTTAAGCGGTCTAAATGTATTTTTTATAAATACATGTCGTCCGTGGAAGGCGTAGGACCACAGAATGTTCGTTCAATCGTATCGTTCGGTCTGAACGGTCCTATAGCACGTGTTCCCTGTCGGTCAATGTGTGTTTGCATACCACTGCGCAGGCTGTTCACGCAGACATAACAAGTCATCAGCGCGTTAACGTACACTGTGCAGACAGAGCGAGAATGGCAGGCAAGCAGCAACAACAAGCAGACTCTCATCGTGGAACCCTGGCATGCAAGAAATATTAATATACACTCATAAGTTTTGCTAGCTAAACAATCCGAAAACTAGCTGCATCTAATTCCGTTTTTAAAAAGTTGTTTTCGTTTGGTATTGTAGTGTTACTAACTGTACTATAAAGTTTTCTCACCGGTGAATGACACATGATGTATTGTAGTAACGTTGTCTCCAGTCTTTTTGGCTGTGCGCGTTCATGCTTTCAGGAGGCGTGGCTTTGGACGCCGATTTGCAGGGAGGGTGGGACGTACGCTTTTAGTGCTATTAGGCTAAAGTTAGCATTTTCCATGATGTCCTACTGCACCTTTAAGTCTAAGTAAACCAATTGCAGGTTAATTTCCCTCAAAAAGTCTCTGAGATGTTTTCAAATCATTTCTCTGTTTGTTTGAGCACCCAGACCAGGGGTATGTCTCCCTAAGAAATATGATCTCAAGTTCTGTCGTTATTAACATAGATTCAGTGTTTTCTGAAACCATATGAACATTTGCAAACAGAATCGCAAATTCAGGGTTTTTGCAAAAAAAATTAAAGTAAAATTTAAGGCTCTTTAAGACCTTATTAAGATCTGAAGATATAAAATAATACTGTATATTAGGGGTGTGCAACAATGACAAAATTATTATATCTTGATCATTTCAAAGACTTTGTTGATAACAATAATTAGATGATATTTTGGTGAGTGAACAATAATTAGATGATATTTTGCTGAGTGTGTTTTTGTGCTGCTACCATGGCTGGTTTAGGCCTGTTATTGACAGCTGACTCACAAAGACATTCATATTTTTCATATTCTATGCGGTGGTCAGTTCACAGCAGTGACAGAAATTAACTTTTTTTATTACAGGGCAATATCTGCCACCTTAAATTGATTTCCAGGGGCATTTTTTACCTATGTAAGGGCTTTTTTCCCCCTAAAATTGTTAGATGTATGCATCATTGACAATGCGTTGTCTAAATGTAACTTACAATGTTAATTTATTGTTCATTTAACTGTTGTTAAAATAAATCTCACATTTGCAATCGTGATGATATTTGGGGAAAGTGGCACTCTTGCTCATGTGTTATTGTAATATAACTACACCATAATTGGGGCAAAATTGGGGCCCGTGTATCTTGAAATTTGGGGGCATATAACTGCACACATCATGCAGTGAAAGCGTGAGTGACAAACTCGATGATTAAGTAACAGAAGTTGTTATAACAGTCATGACTAAGTAATTTCCCTAACAATGCATCATACTATGGTAGTGAAGCAGTAAGTTACGTCGTTGTACAGAATAAAATCCACCCCAACCAGACACAGCAACACTGGCTCAACCAACAGAATGAGGCTGGGGCGGGGCTATTTGTTTAGTCAACCAATGGCAGATTGAGGGAGTGTTCAGTAAAAATAGTTTAAATAGTCAAGTGGGGAAATTACACACCTCACCTTTAAACAGTCAGTCCTTCTTTAAACTGACTAGTGTATGGTAAGTCTTCTCTTTCCCTGTGGTATATCAGTAGATCTTGAGCTCAGAGGATATGACACTTTTTGCACTATTATTTTGGCTCACTCTTGACATGCAACTTTGAAGATGACAATAACGTCATAAACCTACTCATTGTGAAATGTGGTTATGCTGGCTGAAAGTGTCTTCCCATCCTGATAGCAATCACTAAGTTAAGAGGTCTAAATGTATTTATATGTCTATATATCGTCTGTGGAAGGCATAGGACCATAAAATGTTCATCCAATCATTGAATTCGGTCCGAATGCAATGATACAATGTCCTATCTGCCTGTCAATGTGTGTATTTCCATACCTCCACGCACCTTTTCGCGCAGATCATCAGCGTGTTTCATGCTATGCAGAGTTAGACAGACGTCAGTCACTGAGCAGCGTAACCGAAACAACAGCCACCATTTACAGTTTCTACTGAACCAAAACAACAGGCTTATGCTGCGTTTACGCCATAACTACTGTAATTTCAAAGAGATGAATACCCGTGACTTGAATTTATGCATTTCAGTGGCTACACTATCAATGCCGAAATGAATCTGCATTAGTCAGGTGGTACAGGTCAGTGCTCTTTAAGTTGTTTATGTTCATTATTATTGTAATGTTATGGGCTTTGAGACATGAGGTAGTTTAACGCCGTCTCTCGTGATGCTTTTGTTTGCTCCCTGATGTGTGTGTTCATGTGTTTTGAAGGAGGCGTGGTCTCATGCTTTCAAAGCTAGCTCGCTATTGCTAGCCTCTCTGAAAATCGCCTACCCTACCTTTAACTGAATGTTATTTATAATGAAATGAAAATGTATCAAATACAATACAATTTTTAAATCTATATAAAATGCAATAAGTTGAACTAAAGAGAGCTTTTTTGACCCCCAAAGTCGGACTTAGGTACATTTTTGTATATAATGTCATAGTTAAAGTACTTTTATTGTCTTTGAAATCTGGTTAAAATGTACTGCTGAATGTCCTGACAAGCATTTATGGTAAACTAAACTATAATGTATTTTTTATTGAAATGTATAAATCATGTATTTAAATATTTGTAATAACACATTTGTAATGATCAAGTTGCAATTTACAAATTTACATTTATTAGCTCTAAATGTAATATCAAATAACACACTACAGTTAAAATTATAATCAAGTACAATGCATGTACTTTTTAGTATGTTACTCAGGACAAAAGATAATTAAAACTTAAGGTCCTTGCACATTGAGTCCGAAATTTTTGTATGCGTTTTTTCGTATTCGTCATTCGGTGGCTCTGAATTGTCAAAACACCTCTCAAAATGCTCGCTACGGATGCGAAAAACGCAGAAAATCGAACAATTAAGTACGCAAGTACGCAAATGTGATGATGTCAAAGCTTAACCAGTGCATTGCAATCATAGCAGTTTCCGCTTATGCCATTATAGTGTCTCCTTTGGCTGAGAATGTAACATATACTTACACTGTTTTATGGAAGAGTTCCAACATGTTTTAGAATACAATTAGAACACAATTAGAACACATGTGTTCATGTACTTATGTAGAGAATATTTTGGGTCTAAATGTCTACATTTATGTATGGTAGCAATAATAATAAATTTAATAATGTCTGTTCTCTACCTTTGCATCTCTGCTGCAAATCTTGTGCTGTACAAACGCTCTAAAATACAGCTTTTGGCCTGCATTTGGATTGATTCACCATAAAAGCCATGCAATATCTAAACTTGGAGAGCCTTTAAGTCACGGAAATGAATGAGTTCGAGATAAGGAGCTAAAAACGGTAACCAGCACATGGCAGCTGCACTAGATAATAGCTGAATTGTTTGGAGGTCGGCTCATGTACTCTGTGTGGAAAGCTGGAAATATGGTACAACAGCAAAGTTCAAATAAAAGATCAATCACTCACAGTTGCATGACAAGGTAGAGGTGTGATTTACACTCATAGATGTCCTCCAGGGAAACTATGTTGGCATGTTTAATCCTGAGAGAAAGAGAAAGGTGGGGGAAAAAAAACATGTCAACCCAGAGATAAGGCAACATATCTAGTCTAAGTACTTGGTGCTTATACTTCCAGAATAAAAAGTAGCATCAGAGACCAAAATTATATACAATCACTGAACAAAAAGTTCTATGATTGTATATAACTTTACACAGGAAAAGTTAGTTAAGTGACTTCATCACACTAAAATCATGTTGACATGCTGTTTCTGTCTTGTAGCATACCTTTGAAACAGTGAGTATCAACCAAGCTTAACATGTACTGAGCATGAAGTACTCCTTTAAGGCACGAAACCAAGAGCATTATATGCAAATCTTTTTGGGTGGAGGCGAAAGTGTCAAATTAATGCTTCGTTTTAATTAGTGCTTCACAGCGCATACTAACAGGTTTAATAAGTCTGTCTCCATGAAAGCTGATCCGACCCCAAATCTCTCCTCATCCAGACCAATCTCTGCCACAATGTTTTAGACCGTTAAACTGACCCAGAGATGCGTCATTAATATTTACCAAGGGGATCTGGAATCAGGTTTCTAGTTGTCTATAGCCTGAGACGCAATGTAAATATGAAACCAGGCCTGAGTGCATTGAATCCTGAAAAAGAGAGTGAGAGGAAAACCAGACAGAGGGTTTCATCAAATGTCTCATGCCTATTACAAACATACTGTAGGACATGTTACTCACAACAACATAATGTGACATTTGCAGAGCAGATGGCACAGTGAGACACTCGTAGCAAGAAGGCAATAGGCACATCTCACAAAAGCATGGAGAAAAAGGGTTTCATCTTTAATTTGATCAGCGGCCTTCAGCGGTTCCATAAGAATTTTTCCTATCCATTTTCTTCTCCACAGGGATTTCAAAACATTCATCAAAAAGAGTTACAATCAACCAAAGCTACAAGACTAATCACAATATCACAAACTTTCATTTTGAGCAAAAAAAAGTATTTGAAAATTGGATAACACAAAAGAACTAAACTTATTATTATTATTATTAATGAATGAACTACTAAACTACTCATTGGGAATTATGGAATTGAATCAGAAATGACAAAATATTGAAACTTTAAATTTATATTTTTGATTAAAACATTATTTAGTTTGGGACTGCAAGATTCATTAGATTACATTAGACGTTTGATTCAAGTCTGATTTTTAAGATTTATTCAGCATAAAAGTTCAAATTAATTAGTCAAAAGTAATAGTAAAGGCATTTATAATGTTACAAAACATTTCTATTTCAAATAAATGCTGTTCTTTTGATTTTATCAAGCTTTTAAAGAATCTTGGAAAAAATGTATCATGGTTTCCACAAAAATATCAAGCAACACAACATATTTTTAAACATTGATAAAAATAATAAATGTTTCTTGAGCACCAAATCAGCACATTAGAATGATTTATAAAATAGATCATGTGACACTGAAGACTGGAGTAATGATGCTGAAAAATCAGCTTTGCTATCACAGCAATAAATTACATTTTAAAATATATTAAAACAGAAAAGAGTTAATATTTCACAATATTGTTTTTACTGTATTTTATCAAATAAATGCAGCCTTGCTGAGCACAAGAGACTTGATCTTACCAACTCCAAACTTTTGAATGGTAGTGTATATTTTTATATAAATTAATAAAAGCAGGGCTTGACATTAACGTTTTTGCGTACCAGTCTACAACCACTGTTGCTAGCGGTTTTCCAAAGTTACAAGCCACTCATCATTTTCACTGGCTACAATTTTGACATTGATGCCATGGTGAAAAACTGCCATATTGATAATTTTAATATGATCTCATAATTTGGCAGCAGGTTTATTAGGCTGCTGTCACTTTAAGACCTGACACACATACCCATTATACTTCACATGCGTTTTATTTCTAAACTGTTACGTTTTTTACGTTTACTTAAAACATAACTGACTGTGTTTACATGACCACTCTCCAAGACCGGCATTATGACATTATTTTGTGTATTTGACTGTTTAAGCGCAATAAGCAGCAAAAAAAACACTACATTTAGTACTGAGAGGCGGCTTTATCTGCATGCACTTTGGGTGTGAGCACAAAATCTGTGGGAATTAGTAAAATTGTGCGCAATACTCAAAATCCCATACTGAAATTCAAGCCCTGTAACACCAACAATATTCATCCGGAGCACATGAAACGAGTGAGTGAGGAGAGGCGGGTTTGTGTGCCACTCGCTGTCAGAGAGATGAGAGAGAGAGAAAGCGCAGCTAGTATGGTGCAACTATTCTGCTGAAAATGAGCATTGGAAGTGTTTCAGATATTTCAGTATCGTTATGTATCGAAAAATCCATATTTTTGACAATACTACATTGCACTTATTTTATTATATAAGATCCTGTTTTAAAAGACTACAGCTGAAAAATGTATATACAGTATCATATATAAAATTCAACCCACCAAAGTGGCTAGTAGGGATGGGGGGTGGTAATGTCAATCCCTGAACATAGGTTTATTTTATGTATCCATATATGAAAATGTCTATTTTACGTATTTTACGTGGTTCCATAGGTACAAGATGTCATCATCATACTCAATCCCAAATCTGTCTGACACAAGTTTCATCTTTGTTTGATGGCGATTCGGGGAAGTCCAAATAAACGAATCGCATAATATGAAGTAAACTCTTTCAGAAACAGGCAGCAGTGAACACTGCGTAGGAACCCTGAGAATCAGAACGCAGCTTGTGACATATTGAACAGACTGTACTTCCCTCCCACACAGCCTTGAGTTCATTCAAATTAAATATGCCGTCTATTCTGACTAAAGTCTATGAGGGGGTGGATTTTGTGTTAGTCTAGTGCATAATAAAGAAGAGTTAAAGAAAATTGTATCAACTAATGTCACGCATCTTCCTCCGTGACCCCTGACTCTCAGTCTTCACTGCCCCCACAACAGCCAACAGTCCAGCGGATTTTCATTGACTTACAGAAGGACTGCGTGAGTGTGTGTGACATGCGGGGGCTCTAATTGAGCCGAACGGTGGAATCCCACACACCTCCCCATTGGCAATACGACACGACAGAGGCACCTGAATGAGTCACTGAGGATCTCTTCCACTCATTCTTTCTCTCCCTTCAGCAACATGTACACTCACCCACTCCCCTTCTCGCCTTCTCTCCTTTCAGGCATACTGGTGGCCTCGTCTTTGCCTCCTTCAGAAACTACACACCTCTCCGACCCACACAACTGTGGGCAGGCACGATTCCACAATAAGAGTATTATTGTTAATGAAAACTATTGCTATTATAAATGATTAACTATTTAATTCTCACTTATATAAAATCAAAAAGTATAAATGTGAGCTACAATAACAACAAAAACTAAATTAAATCAAAGACAAAATCATTTAAATTGTCTTTGAAATTAATGCTGATTTAATTGGTCTTGAATGCATGTGAGTGGCATCCAGTTATCATCTTGAAAATCTAAATTATTTAGTGTTTTTATTTTGTGCACACCAAGGAAAATAACTATATCAATAAATGATTAAGATTTAGTTTTAAAAATCGTTCTAAATGTAAATGAATAGCATTTGGATCACTTACAGCCAATCAGAATCTATCCTGCTTAAAGGGCTGGATTATTTAAAGGTGCAGTGTGTAATATTAACAGCTAGTGGTTGAAATGGGAACTGCAGTCAATATTCAAAATATTGGAGAGATTTTTTCCCCCCGCCCCGTCCTCCTCAGACCTCCTCACACGGGTTGCCAAATTGAGAACAAGCAACATGAACAAGCGCAATTGACAATGGAAGGCAACGAGCCTTACACTAAGTTGATTTAACCATGTTGAATGTATTTCTGAACCGATGGATGCTGAGGTTTTTTAGGTTGGACAGAATATGCAATCTTTGACCCAGTTTGTTTGCTTGCGTCCATGGTTGCAATAAGCTTTGTTTTCTGCCAACTGGCAACCCAGGGATGTCGAAATATACTATTGGGTAAATTGGCAGTGGGCGGGATCACATAGACCAAAACAAAAACAGACAATCCGACATGGAACGCACATTTCGAAACAGAATAACAAGCTGTAGCATTGTTTTTGAAGAAACAGGCATGTGAACTTATCATGTTTCCTAAATGTCTGCAAACATATTATGGTATTTTTTAAAGTAGAGTCGAAAAAATTACATACAGCACCTTTAAAGTGGCAGATGACATAACTGCAGTGCACGTTTATAATAAACAGAACTTTATTGTTATAGATTTCATTATAGTTATTGTTTTTGGTGTGAACAGGCCTTTACTATAAATTGTGTATAATTACATGCAACTAACCCTATAACACCCTAATCCTAACCATATAGTAAGTACATGTAGTTAATTATTATTACTCAGGACTTAAATGTATAATTAATTACACTGTAACACAGACACCTTAAATCAATTGTAACCCTTTATTTTAAGGTGTTTGTGTTACAGTGTAATTACACGCATTAATTAACATGTATTTTAACATGTGTAAAATGTTTGTAATTAGGCATAATTTACTATAGTAAGTACAAGTTATACAAGTAACAAGGGCACTGTAAAATAAAGTGTTACAGAGAAACTATTGTTTAGTTTATCCAAACAGAACTCAAAATAAATTTCAAAGATTCCACACTGTGAACTTCGCTAACTTTGGCAAATCCAGACTAGTTGTTTTCCAGTTTGGCCATCTGACAGAAGATCTGAGCAGATCCAGTCTGTGCGGCTGAATCATAAATTCCCCAGAGATTCCAGTATGATGGTAGTCACAGTTACCTTATGAATGTAGAAGCCACGGTGTATTTATAGCACATACCTGCAAGTATGGAATGCTGTATAACGCTGAACTTAAATTGAATGGTTTTATTTTCAGTGCAACTGCAACTAACCCTCAACCAAACCCTAATCCGATAGTAAGTACATGTTGTTAATTAATATTACTCAGAATTTAAATATATAATTACATTCTAACAATGACACTTTAAAATAAAGTGTAACCGAAACTTTTTCTAAACTATAATAACCCTGCTTGAAAAGTACAAAGTACTTGCACTCGCTCCTCAATCTGTCCCAGGGTGCCCTGCGTTCTGGTGTGCACAGTAAGGTCACTGAGGTCTTCCCTTGAGGACGCCCTGTCGGATTCACAGTGACATAATCTGGACATCTTACACAACGCTGACATCACAATCCTGCTGTATCATCTCTGTGGGTGACAAAGACCGCGGGACTGTCCCTGCAGTAGATTACTGTGAATTGCTTTGAACAAAAAAACATTTGTTCAAAAAAAAAAAAAAAAAAAAACAGCTAATCTGTTCAGTTAGGATATAAAGTTGTGCCACAAGCGTATTTGAGACAATAAAGACTTAAGCTGTTCAAAAACTTAGAGCTGCCTCGCTGTCTATGCACTACATGGGCAGCTTTCTCAGCCTTCTCAGGCAGCATACTAACTGAAACCGAACCTCATACATGACGATTTTAAATGATCACCACAAGACTCAACTCATAATTCATACAAGTTGAGTTTGACGTTAGTATGTTGCTAAGCTAATGACACAACATTGGTAATAAGCACATTGAGATGGAAATTCACCCTTTGTGTGAACCTATTTGTCCATGTCGTATGTCCATCTATTTTCGAAACGATTCAACAATGTATGCTTGTCATTTTATTTTATTTTTTTGGATGTCATTTTTTGTCAAAATGTCATAAATTCTTTAATTATTTAGCCAGTTAAACTCCACCCCCTTTTCACAACTGATACACAATGATGAAGTGACGTTGCATTCATACAATGAATTTCTGCCATTCTCTGCAGGCAGAAAACAAAAGAATAGGAAGAATCATCAGCAAAACTTGAAATGGCTCAGCGATTTACTGCAGAGCAAGTACTGAACACAATCAAATATTAGTGTCAGTGTCACTTGATGGTTTATCTGGTGAAAAAGCTGTCAGCGATGAAAATGCTGATTTTGAAGTTGTTGAAAATGATAGTTTTGAGAATATGGTTGAGAGAGTGAATGCTGAATGTACTGGAGAAATGAGCTCTGTTGAGGACAGTGATGTTGGTATAAAAAATATGCTCAAATATCGTGACAGGCGGAGATCCATCTGTGTTAGATATAGATCCGGGTCGCTAAAGACCCGAATATGAAATAATGATTGGCGAAACATTCATATACGTCACAGTATGGAAGAAAATATCTGTCAATAATTCTGTAATATTGTGACTTTAATAAGCATAAAAATACATTGCACACACAAATATGGTATAAAATGTTTAAATTGTTTGAGTTTTTATTTGGTGTTGACTGAAAAGTACATTTTATTTAATTAATTCGCCATCTTGGATGGATTTTCTTAACGAATGTAGTTGATGTCGCATCAGTGCATTCTGTTCTTCTGTTAATGTGATTTTTCACCAAAAATTAGGTACCTTACAAGGCGACAAAATGTTGCTGCCTACCTTTTGCAACAGTCATCACATTAAAAACCTACGATGCATTAAATTGCTGTCTAAGTAGGGCAGCTCATTAGGTAGTTAAATAAATGAATGAGGATCCATGCGATTCTTTAATACCCTAGTTTTTCACGTAATGTAACAGCGCAGGACTTCTGGGTTTCTACGTCAGAACGTAGGCTCACTATTGGCCAACGCTGGTCATGTGTGTGATGTGTGTCAATAGTGAGTCTACGTTCTGACATACAACCCAGAAGCGCTGCGCTGTTACACTATGTGAACTCACTCAGGCCCACACAGAAGAAAACGAATAGCTGAATAAAGTAGTTATTTTTGTTTTTTTGCGCACAAAAAGTATTCTCATCGCTTGATAAACTTAAAGGGGTCATATAATGGTACATGCACTTTTACAAGTTGATTGTACTGAAATGTGTGTTGGCAGTGCCTGTACACAACCATCATAAAATGATAAAATCCATCAAGTGTTTTTTTTTTTTTTTAATCTCCTTATATGTTTTACCCCGTCTCAAATCAAGCCGTTCGATTTTGTGACGTCACAAAATCGACGCCCCTCCCATGATGGTTGATTGACAGCAGCGTTTCAAACACAGACCCGCCCTCGCTCGTGAGCAGCTGTCTGTCATCATAGTGCATTGTTGATATGCTGGAGCAGAATGGCGTCGTCTAAGCGATTGTGGTGTTCTGTTCTTGGGTGTAATAACGAACACAGCAGTCATTTTGATGTTCCTAAATCCGAACTGCTGAAGACACAGTGGCTGAGTTTGTTTTTGAAGGGAATATGCCCAAAGCATTGACGCGGGGATTCCCCACGATCAACGTCCATGCTTTCATGTTTGCGCGAATCATTTCACACACCAGACTGCTTTACAAACAAGGGTCAGTAAAGCTGGTTTTGCTAAGAAGCTGCTCCTGAAAAAAATAATCGGTACCAACGTGTTCCTGCTGAACCTCCAGAAGAAGTAAGTGTAACATTTTATTAACCTTTATTAATATATTAATCTTTGCAAATCGCTTGCACGCTTCAAGATGAATGCGTCTAAGGTTTACACTCAGGGTACATTACGGCATGTTTTCTATGTACTACGTTCTCAATATAATTCATAATCCCACGTTTATGATGAACGACGCGTTATGGTTATTGTGTTATTGTGTTATTACAAACGGTGTACGCACAGAACAGAGGGGCGGGGTGAGCAAAGCGCATTATCATTTAAAGACACATGCACTTAAACGGCGTGCTGAAAACAGAGCTGTTTTTGACCAGGTTAAATGAGTGTTTTCTTACAATACTAATGAGAATTTTTAATTAAATTATATTATTTACAAACTTTTAATTTAGACCCTAAATAATCATATTAGCGTGTACAAAAATGGCATTATATGACCCCTTTAAGGTTGAACCACTGTAGTCACTTGGACTATTTTAAACATTGTCTTCAACTTTCTGGGCCGGCAAGTTTCAATTACATAGAAGCCTATGGAGGAGTGAGCCAGCTCTCAGATTTAATTAAAAATATATTAATTTGTGTTCTGAAGATGAATGAAAGTCTTATGGGGTTGCAACAACATGAGGGTGAGAATTTACTGACAGAATTTTCTTTTTTGGGTGAACTAACCCTTTAAGTCTAAGGCCATTTCACTGGTGCCAGCAGCATTGTTGAGAAATGTGACTTTCCAGCAGACTGCGAGTGCTTCCTCATTCACACGTTGCCTCAAATATCTCTGTGAACGCTGTGCCTCTTTGCCTGTGGTAACCCAGGCAACCCAGCCACTAAAAATAGCGTCGGCTGCTCCGGCTTCAGTCATTCCCACAGAGCTTTATGATTCCAGCGGTTTAAACATTAGAATCTTAACACACACACACACAAATCACTTGCTGTCCTCTCTCCCTGAGATAACATGGCTGTTACATATAGATGAAGACCTTCATGGACTTTACAACTCTGGGCCACAGTGTTCATACAGCCAGGGCGTGATATTTCATGTGTGTGTGTGTGTGTGTGTATGTCATATACATCTGTAAGTGAACTAAAACAGCTGTTTCAATGACTCACTTGTGGAGCACAGCGATCTCATTTTCAATGCTGTTTTCTTTACCCTCCAGAGCTTTTTTCGGGATGCACTTAATCGCCACTAGTTTTCTCGTCCTCTTCTCCTCTGCGAGCACCACCTCAGAGAAAGCCCCTCTGTAAGACAAAATTCAGAATACAGTAAAACCAGGGTTCAACAGACCATTAGGGGTCCATCAAGGTCCTACGGAGACAGATATACAAAATATTTAGACTATAAATAGCAAACACATTTCATAGCATTTCTAACTACAGTACATAAATGAACGTTAAATAATGATCTAAGTATGTAATTAATGTAATAATGTTTTAAACGTTTTTTTTAGAAAATCTAGCTTTTATATATTGGGTTGTTTGGGTTATCTGAGAGTCTGGTTGGGGGTTTCTGGCCGTATTGTTATTGTAAAAAAAACATACAACTATTAAAGATTTTGGTAACACTTTGCAATAAGGTTCATAAATTAACCTTAGTTAACTACATTAGTTAGCATGAACTAATAATAAACTGTACTTATACAGCATTTGTTAATCTTTGTTAATGTTATTTTCAACATTTGCTAATACTGAATGAATGACTGTATTTTTATTAACTAATGTTAACAAAGATTAACAAAAACAGTAACAAATCTATTGCTCTTGGTTAGTTCATGTTAGTTAATATTAGCTGTTACTAAATTAACCTTATTGTAAAGTGTTACCAAGATTTTTGATAATTGAAACATAAATTCAATTAAATATCCATATTGCATTTCATTTAAAAAAACGTTAAAAAAATTAAAAATGTTAAATGTTTCACTGACAACTAACTGAAATAGATAAGTTAAAGTACCAAAATTGTATATTTATATTAAGTGTATTTAACTACTATGTAACAACAACAAAAAAATAAAATAAAAGAAAATGTAAAAAGCTAATTCAAAATATTAATATATACTATAATATTATATAAGTAGTACTAAAATATCATTAGTTCCTGGGTCAGAAAAAGTTGGCAGCCACTATCTAAAACAACGGCAAAATTCCTAAAATTGTTGGCAGGATTAACATCATGCTGGGACAGCGTTCCTGTCATTTCACTAGTAATTTGATCGGCAAATACAGTGCAAGTCACAGATGGGTCGAATGTTGACACGTTCTCAAACAGACTTGTCTTAACAAGAGCTAACCACACAAAACATGGTATAATGGCAAGCAATAAAAGCTCTTCCATGTAAATTTGAGTTCTTATCTCCAACTGTGAACGCGACAACAATATTTAGTTTCTGAGGCCCTGCCCACAGAGAAATCTCACTGCACATGACCGCTGCACATAGCTGCACATTAAGCATCCACTATAGTGGACCAGTGAAAGCAGGAAAACAGGAAGCAGATGTTAACTTCCTCTGAAACGATAACAGCACAGGCAGCGAGCTCTCTAGAAGAGATTAGAGGGATAGTTCAGCCAAAAAAGAAAACTTTGTCGTAATTTAATCATCCTCATGTTCTTCCAAACCCGTACGAGTTTGGTTAATCTTCGAAACAGTCATTTTAAATGAAACCTGAGAGGTTTATGTCCAGGTAATCAAACCTAAGAAGGTCCAAAGGTCCTAAAGGTGTCATAAAACAAATACATATAAATCAAGTGTTTTAACCGTGAAGAGATACGCTCACTTTATATGATGACAACTACATGTCAACTAGCAGTCATTAGAGTATTAGTAGACTGTAGTAGACTGTCAGTAGATGTAGTTGCAAAGTTACTTCTAGTCAGTAGAATGTCTGTTGGGAGCATCAAAATAAAGTGTTAGCAGATATTAAGCAGACAGTCTGAGTCTACTAATACTCTAATGACTGCTAGTTGATATGTAGTTGAAAATGTGCTTATAGTTAGTAGAATGTCTAAAGTGGACCATTGAAATTGAAAGTGTTACCCAATAGTGTCATTATTCAGTTCAGTGTTGATTCAATTAAGTTCAATAACTGTGTAAAGTTCATCAATTATGAAACGAGATCAATTCATCTATAAGAAGCTCTACAGAAGACAACAGTGTCGTTATTCATCTCGAGTCAATTGTGAAACACTCATCCGATAGTGTCAGTGCAATCAAACCGATGATATTACTGAACTTTTAAACCCCAACTAAGCAAGCCAAAAGGTATATAAAAAATGATTTACTGAGTGTCGATTCGACTTCAGTTGTTTCAGCTTTATACCACTGCACACAGAGATCCAGTCACAAGACATAATGAACAGAGGATCTGTGATCAGGCCTAAAAGCTCTGATATCATCAGCAAACCACCCAGCCTGTTCAATATTTGAGAATGGAATGAAGATTAAGAGCAAACTCATTATTAAACAGGATGTGATTATCGCTCCTCAGCGGCACAGATCCGGCCAGGCAACCTTATCCCAGAGAGCTCATGGAGGACAAACACTGATATGATGCATAGTTAAGCCGGCACACGTACGCGTGTCCTCGGCACATGACCAGAGGACAGGGGAAGACTGTGGGCTAAACCGCTGACGCTGACCCTGAGAGGACACGCACACAACATATCCCATCAGCCCATGCACTCGCTCGAGTACAGCAATGCCACACTAGTGCTCACACACAACTGAACATGGCACACAGATATTGACATGACAAGCGTAAAACAGCAAACAGTGCATATGTCGGACATCTTTGTTTCAGTCATGCAATGTGACCTCATCAAACTCAATGTGGTTCGACAACTGGAATCAGTCGCTCTACTGTAAGGAAATGTACACGACTAACACATGCAGGCAGGGCCTAAAATGAACACTCGCCAAGCGCCAAATGAGAGTTAAAATCGGTGTTGGTGAGTATATGAGTCAATTGCCATTTGGCCAGTAACAATTTTATGAATTCTAACAATACAAAATTGTGAGAACATGAAAGTGAACAAGCGTGAACGACGCTCGGAACAGTTGTTATCAGTTTTAATGCCCATAACTAGGGGCCGGGCTGGGCGATTTTCACGTTTTTTTAGATGAATTCGAATTGAATGTTTTGCCACGATTTTATTATTTTTAAATCGAGAAATTGCAGTTTTGAATGAAAATAGACATGTTGACAATTCAGCTATGATAACAGTTAAGACAAGAAAATGATCCGACCACATGATGAACACATTGCTAGTCTTAAGCGGCTGTTCACTGAGAAATGCGTTATTGCTTTGAAAAAAATAAGACGCGGACAGTGGAATGGGAAAAAAGTGAAGTTATTAGATGCGAGTTTAACCTTTTTTAACTTGAGTGCCACATTTTTAGAATTCAGTTTCATGGGTGAGTCGCTGAAAAAGACGCGAGACACGAGTGCAACAGCCAAACACTTCCGCCAAACATAAAAACAAAAGGTCAAATATAGGAATTTAGCAATTCAATATCGTCCAAATTTTATTGGGCTGATAACGATAACATTAAAAATGAACATATATCGGTGGCAGATATATGTTCATTTTTAATGTTATTTGTTAACCATTAAATTTAAGTCCTATTCCTATTGAATTGCTTGAAATATGATTGAAGAAAAAAGGAAAATACAGTAAAGTGCAACATGTGCAGCGCAAGTCATTTAGGCTACATAAAATTACAAATGAGAACGTTATAATTGTGTGCTTGGGACATGGATTATAATGGTGAGATTTTTGCTTTTGTAATCAGGCTCTCTAAATTTATATAAAAATTTGGATTTAGATTTATCGGCCAATACATTGGTTATCAGCTTTCAAATATAAAGAATTATCGGTCTCGGACAAAATTTTTATATCATTGCATCCATAGTAAAATAGCGCAATGGAACGCAAAAACCTGTAAAGAACTTCTACTGTATGTGTGATATCTCATGTTTGCATGATGGTGACAGGCTGAAAGGTGCTGTTATTTTCAGTTTTACAAAGCATTTGCTGTTTATAATAGCCTAATACTGCTGTTATTTATTGCAATTACTTTTTGGGTAAGAAATATTTAGCGTTTTATTTTATTTCTGAGTATATAGGATATGTTTAAGACACGTTTGTACAATATTTGCCTTTTATATTTCATGTATATTTTATACATTTACACCATGCTGATCACTTAAGTTGTGGTCCACTTGGAATAGAACATTTTTAACCGGATGTTACTTGAATCATATTGTAGTTACGTTTTTAAGTTGACTAGTTAAACGTAAAAAAAATCAGTCGTTCTAAAAAAAAAAAAAAAAAAAAAAAAAATCGGGCATATCGCCCATCCCTAGACATAACATGAAAATAATTATCACCTTATTGGAATTATCAATTATTATTTAGTGTGTTGCCTGCTACACAGTTTCTAGGTTATTTCTAGGAGGTTGCTTACTAGTCCAAGTCAAAAGAGCCTGTAAGTATGATTATTAGTAGTAGTGATCCTTGCCTTCAAGTAAGAGCAACAGTTCAGAGCTGGGGAACTGGGGCAGAGCAGCACATTCCTCTCCGGTCAGAGACACAAGAGGACGGCCATCTGCTGAAACCAGGGGATGTGGACTAGATTACAACACAGGCTGTCTGTTGTGGCTTCCTCATTATATTTCCCGAAATACAAAGGGGACAGAGAGAGGGACGCTGGGGGCAGAGATGGACTCCAAAACATGATCTGGAATTATAACTTTATGCCTGAAAGAATGTCATTTTGATTAACGCTAAACCCAATTCATGATTGACTGAGTGTCAGCTGCACTTTTCATTATTGGAAAAATAAGCCAGTTTATTTTAGTCATTTGTTCACCAAGCTTGTCACAATGCACTCTTGAATTGAATTACGTTTCTGAGTACCATTAGGAACAATCATTGACATCGTGATAATGTCAATAATACGGTCACATTCTCTATCCTTTATCTTTTCTTTCCGTCCATTAAGCATTCTTTCCCATTAACACACTTTCTATCTCTCTCTCCTTCTTTCTCATGTACCATTAAAACACACTTTTGCTTGGTTTGGCCGCTGGAGAAATTGTGGTTTCCCTGAGAGGAAACAAGAGGTCAGGAGCAATGCAGAGGGGAGAGGGACTTCCAGTCTGTTACATGACTCTCACATCTCACTTTAGAAGAGAAAGCCTTCTCGGAAAGACATTTTAAAGGAATAGTTCAATAACCACTGCAACCAGATCATGGAGTCAGAACTGTATCAGTCCAATTAGTTCAGATCATTTTTTTTAACCAATTCTTTGAAAAAGATTTTCACAAAGTAATCATATGGCTAATTGTATGATACATGTATGGTGCTTTGGTGTCCTTCTGGAAATGTAATGGCCCTTCATGTTCTTCACTTAGGGGTAAAAAGAAAGACCTGAGCAGTGATGTGCTGTTAGCGAACATCCTGTTTAGATGAATATGAGATTTCCTCTCAATAACAAAATAAACAACAAAAATGACAGCGTGAGAAAACAGCAGTTAAGAAAGCATCTGATCACAGTGACGTGGATATTTGCACTAGTTCTGCAATGAGGCACTCCAGTGAAGTCACATCATGTTTATTTATATATTACTTTATACAACAAATTGCTTTAAAGCAAGCAGCTTTACAGTATTAAACATGAAAAAACAGTGTCAGTGTCGCTTTTATTTAGAATTATAACTTAAAATGTACTTTTCAGTGTGTTCATGTTTTTGCTCGTGCCTGACCCTCGATGGACTGAACAGAAGAAAGAAAACGGAGAAGATTTTCATGTCAAAGGAGGCGGAGCCACAGAGCACATCTACCTATCACGAAATCCCCATGGACCAATGGTAGTTTGAAGGTGTTTACTAGAGAGAGCAAAATATTCCTCAAGTTCGCTTCGGAAAGCTCCAAATGAACTTTGTCTTGGCCGAATTTTTTCAAAATGACATCATACAACTTTGTCCTTTGTTCGCTTGAAGTATATCAGGGAATTATGGGCCAGATTTACTTACAGCTTGCGCCACCGCAAATAGTTTTTTAATGCCAAAAAGTTATGTCAAGATTTCCTAAAGACACGCAGTAAAAAATTAGCACTGAAAATGCGAGGACAGGGTTACTTTTGCGGCTGACCTTATTGCATATGCATTTGTTGGACACAAAATTAATGGGATTAGAGCAGTGGTTCTCAATCCTGGTCCTGGGGACCCACAACTCTGCACATTTTATATGTCTCCTTTATCTGACACACCCAGTTCAGTTCAGAGCTCTTTCCTAACGAGATGATGATCTGAATCAGGTGTGTTAAATTAGGGAGACATACAAACTGTGCAGAGCTGTGGGTCTCCAGGACCAGGATTGAGAACCACTGGATTAGAGTATTTAAATTTTTTACCAAGGTTTGCGCTAGTCAATTTACTGGTGTTTGCGACATTTTTTACCGGCCAAAAAAAGCATGTCTTAAACCAGACACTAATGTGCGCTGCTCTTGGTAGATTGTGTTGGTCATTATGGAAATGATCCGGCTGCGTCTGTGTTCTTTAATTTGTGTGTCGTCAATAGATCAAGCGCAGAACTTTCCACTCCCATCAGTGCTTTTTTGGAATTGCACGTTCACGCTAACTTGCCCTGTTTAGTAAATCTGGCCCTAAAGCTTCCTTTTTGTTTTAATTGTATGGAAAAGAATAACCACTATTAAAGATTTCTTCACCTGAGTTCATTTTTAGGTGAACTAATTCTAAGTCATGTAAGGAATAATTGATGACAGGCCGCTGAATTATGGAAAAATAATGCACACCCGAGGTGGTAATGTTACACCTCGGATGTTAATTATTTTTCAATAATTCAATGCCCGGAGGTAATTATTCCACTTATACTATGGTACATTGTTCAGATTATGTATTTCCAGAAGTTTGTCAGTTTTTGTCCTTAAAACGCTCTTGTGTGTAGGACAAAATTCTTACACATTAAATCCCAAGCCTCCATTTCTAATAAAAAAAAAAACAACGTCATTTTAGAGCTAGTAACGGAGGTTTGAGCCGCTGATAACAGACTAATGCAGTTATTAGGTAGAGAGAGAGAGAGAGAGAGAGAGAGAGAGAGAGAGAGAGAGAGAGAGAGAGAGAGAGAGAGAGAGAGAGAGAGAGAGAGAGAGAGAGAGAGAGAGAGAGAGAGAGAGAGAGAGAGAGAGAGATTAAGCTTGTTTGAATTACCCGAGTCAGTGTGTTTCTCAACAGTGTTCGGCAACAGCATCTCTACTAATAGTGAATGTTTATTTGCTTCAAGAACATAGCCATTTTACATCGCTAGTGAGAAATGTCTTGTAGCTTTTAAGTTGTTATACTCTTTTATTGATAAATTCGCTTTGACAACATGTTTCTGTGCGAGTGTGCCTGCGCATCCATGCATCCTAGCATGGATAAGAGCAGGGAGAGCACAATAACCCTCCTTAGGGTAACAGAACAGAACCAACATGAATGTATTGCAGATATCAATTCATTTTAATGTACAACATAATTAGAGAATTTTAGTCTGATTCAAGGGGAATCAGAATGCCAAATCCTGAGTGATGAAAGGAGGAGCTGGGGATGGAGGAGGGTAATTCACTCCTGAGAAATGCGATAGCTGCTGATAATCCTGAAGGAGCTTATTTATGAATACTAGGCGTCGTATTCCACGTGGATCAGCTGAGAGTCAGCTGATGCGAGCTTGACTAACGTGACCTGCCAGAACTGACGCTATGCTTGATTTTTATCCTATTGTGTACTATATTTATTTGCTTGGTCAGTGTCGTTGTGGGTTTTGGTTCTTTTGCTGTTGTCGGCTGTGAGGACCTTTAAAATCATTTGGCGAAGTGATATGGACATGTAATGCGGTCAAGACCTGCCTGGAACTACTTTAGCCATGCGTTTCCTTGAAAATAATAACACACCTTAGAACGTTCTTCAACCAATCAGATTGAAGCATTCAACCGCCCCGTAGTATAATTGAAATTAGAGCACTGAGGCAAACAAATTACACGGGGTGTGACATTCTTTAGGAAACTATTAATTCAAACTAATTAAATACCACAAACAATTTAATAATTAATCTCTCAAGAGACCGACGCCACATGACATCTTTCTTCCTGAGGCAGTGCTCAGCCTAAATTCAGGTTAGTGCAGGTCCCACAGACTCGACACGGAACCGTCATTTCTGCGGACTGCATTATGTAACGTTCCCTAAAATAAACAAAAAGCAGGTGCAGCTCATGTGCTGGAGGCCAGACCGAGCTGTGTGAATCGAGTCAGACGGCCCAGTGTCTCTGGACGGATGCAATATATCTCAGCTTAACTCAGGCTACGCTTAATAGCTGCTCCAGAGGGCCTTATCAGCTGATCTGAGAACAGCATTGTGTATCATACATTTTAACATCATAATCTGGATTAGGACTAGACAGACTGATCCAAAACATGCCATATTGGTGAACTGGTTCTTTACCGCATTTTTGGGTGAACAAATTATTTACAGTACAGTACAAGTAGGGACTTCCTGCATAAACATGTTTGCTTGTAAAATGCATTTATTCTTAACCATGTTAACTGATGTTACAATACCAAACACTGTATTTGCTAGAAAAATGTATATTTTCATTAAATATTAGGTTTTCTTTAACAAATGGCCTGTTTCACTGTCCACACCGCAAAAGAGTGATCCATTTCAAATTTTAGCAAGATTCTATATTTGCTAAAAATATTAATATTTTTCCTTAAATGGTAAATTTTATTTATGTTTTTATTTAAATATTTTAGTAATGTTTTTGTATTTTATGTCATTGTAGTATTTATTAACATTTAGAATGATCTTTTCTTTATATGCAAGTTTTAGTCATGTTGTTATGTGCTTTCGTCATTTTTATTAGTTTTTGTTTATTAAAATATTTCTATTTAGCCTTAATTTATTTCATTTCAGTTTTAGTCATTTTAGTACCTATTAATTTTTTGTTAGTTGCAAAAAGTTTTTTTTTTTTTACGTTTTTGTCTAATATTATATTATTATTATTATTTTATTTCAGCTTCATTTTAATTATGGCTGTCAAATAGATTAATTGCATCAAGCATAAAAAGTTTTGTTTATATAATATATTATATTATTTTATATATATATATATATATATATATATATATATATATGAAGAGTTCAGATGCAAAAGCCTCTAAGTGCCATCTGAAATTTTCTTCTAGAATGATCATTTTTATCAAGCTCGTATATTAAGTTCAGTAATTTCATATATATATACACACACATATATGTATATATATATATATGAACATAAAACTAAAAGTGGGCAGAAAATCCAGAAGAACGATGTAATGAAATGCTATAGACGTCTATCTTATTCCCTTAAGTTACTGTGATAGTGTCGCTATACGTTTCTGGCACACAGATGATGGGAACAGTCCCACTAGGCGTGTGATTCAGAGAAGAGCACTTATAATGTGGTCGATCAGGGTCGCGCACAAACATGCACAAACAGCAGCACTGATTGATCTCTTGGGATATTTCTGTTTCCAAAGCAGGAGTTGCGACCTCACACCTGGCCGTCGGCCGAGCCCGGAGGATAGCCTGCAGACAATACCACTCAACATGACCAGACAATATCTGTGATGACTAGACTACAAGACTAGAGAGATGTGGCACACTAACAGCCAATTCCAAATGCTATTTATACACTGGAAAGAGAACTCTATTTGTATAGGGACCCTTCAGAGAGGTTCACTTCCACATGGCCTTTAATGAAGTGATCGTCCGAATTTCATTATTTGAGATAACATTACCTATATGGTGGATATTTTTTGCCACAAAATTTCGTTTTATCATAACATGATGTGAGTAGTGATACCTTGCAAAGGTTTTGGCTTTCAAAACCCTCATTACTAATCTCAAAAATATTCAGAATTTTTGACATTTTCAGGTTTTTGTAAACCACATTTGTTTTATTTACAACAGTCAATAAAAAAAAAGTAACTTTATTATTCAAAATAAAGTCGTAATGACCTATACGTACAAAAAGGCACATTTACATTTATTTGCATGATTTGTTATCACAACTTTTTATCTTTTGTTCAACTTATATATATTGTGGTTCAGATAACATAATATTTTGAGCTAAACTAATCGCCTTCATAGTATTAACTAAAAAAAATTATTTCAATGAACTCAAAATTTTAAGGCAGCCAGGCAACTTACTTTTTTAAGTTAAAAGGCAGTTTCAAGCCAAAGCGTTTTTGCATTGCATTACAGTGCTTTTCTATTGTTTTCCCATGTAAATATGCGATAGATTGACGTGTTTGAACACTGTGCGTGCATTTTGCGTCTTTTGCGGCACCTTGCACATGTGTTCTAAGAATGAATGTAAAAAAAAAAGTGTCTCTAGACCTTGTTTTTTCACAGTTCTTAAAATAGGGGCCTAAAAACAAGATGTAGTGGGTGGGATGTGCATGGCTGATATGAAGAACACACTCCAGTCTCTGCAAATCATCACTTGCAGTGAGAAAAACAAGAGTGGAAACATCTTTCCTGTGAAAGGGGGTTTTGGGGGGGGGGATGACAAGCGACAGCAATCAGGAGATTAACCTTTCATTCCAGGCATAAACGCGGCAGAAGACACACCTCGATTGTGTTTGTGGGTGTATATGCTTGCAAATGTGTGTGTGTGTGTGTGTGGGGGTGTGTGCAAAAGGATTGGTGATTGAATAATAAATGCACAGGGACACCTCATGGTGTTTACCAGCCTGGTAGAAACACCTGCTCTCCCACACACACACACACTTTCAGTTACCGTCCACACCTCCACTAGAACATAACAAACAATTAAAACCCAGACAGTGCAATCTGTTTCTGAAAAAAGGTAAATAACAAAGTGTTCATGTGACACAATCGAAGACTTAAAGGGATAAGTCTCTTCTAAGCTTTATAATGGCAGTGAATGGCCGTTTCTGTTTTGAAGTGGCCGGAAGCTAGTTATTTTACTTTATAAAGTTTTAAATATGGACATTTTTCTAACACAAACGCATTGCTTTGCTTCAGAAGGCCTTTATTAACCCCCCGATGCCGTGTGGAGTATTTTTATGATGGATAGATGCACTTTTATGGACTTAAAAACAGAAACGGCCATTCACTGCCATTATAAAGCTTGGAAGAGCCAGGACTTTTTTTATATATATAACTCAGATTGTTTTCGTCTGAATGAAGAATGTAATTTACACCTAGGATGACTTGAGTAAATCCTGGGCTAATTTTCATTTTTAGGTGAACTATCCCTTTAATTTTTTCTCTCTTTACAGAGAAAAACAAACATCAAAAGTCAATGTCAAATTACCATTAATCCCAAGCATGTGGCTTTCACTTTAAATATTTGCGCTGCCACCTAAACTGCTCTGACAACACTCTGGATGACACGCCATGCTCATCTCGTCTTGGGTTAAACCAACACTCACAACAGCCTGTAACTGCATCTGCTAATAAGCAGCTAATGGAAATTCAACATGCCCTAGTGTGCTTCACATCAATGAAAGGGAAACCATTAAATCGCTATGGCAACTCAGCAGTGATTTGGTTCAGCTCAGTGCCTTTTCTGAGGGATTATGGGTTCTTCATAATCAAATCAAGTATACCTGGAGGAAACAGTGCCTCATAACTGGGTATCCCAGAACCGAAACATTCTGCTGTTAAACAGGATAATGTTACAGTATAGCAAAACAAAGCGAAAACAAGCGTCATTATTACTATTGCTCATACTTAGTGTAAGGAATTCGAACAATCCCCTAACTAAGTTTATTCAAAAGGCTATTCAAAACAATTACATTAATCACAGAATTTTTTTTTATAATTATATTATATAGATTGTTATTGGTAACTAAAACTGAAACCTAAAAAAAAAAAAATAATCAAATATATTGTTATAAAAATATATAAAATAATTGAAAAACTTAAATGAAAATTAGAAATGTTGCCAAGGTCGAGTAACTGAAATTAAATAAGTTGAAGAACTAAAATTGATAAAACTAAAACTGAAATACATATAAAGTCAAGCTGATTATGAAAATTAAATAAAAACTAAAACTAAAGTAAGCACATAACAAAATTGCTAAAACTTAAACAAAAATTCAACTAAAGCTGAATATATAAAAAAAGCAGCTAATTCAAAATATGAATAACCATACAGTATAAATAATACTAAAACAGCACTGGACTACAGTGTTCAGAATCGATTTTCTTTTTTTTTCTTTTTTTTTTGTGGACTCTTAGAAGCATGGACAAACAAGAAATGGACTTTTCCTTGTCTACTATAGACTTTCTTGTGCGGACCATAAAGTAGTAAATAATAATAATATAATAATAAAATCTTATATCACGATATGAGTATTTATATTTCACGATAACGATATATATCACTATATAGTTATTTTTGCTTTAAATAAGGTCAAGATTTTTGATTCCATTGAAATTTCATAATTCTTATAACCCTTTTCAATATCATTAAAAAAACTAATACTAGCCTAAAAAAACTCTCAAGCTTACTGAAGAAAAATAAACAGTGATAAAGAAAGAGCAAAGAAAACAAACTACAACAGAACAATGACAAGTGAAATAGACCTACCGGAAAAAAACTTCAAGGACTAGAAATAAGACATACTACACAAATTGTATAAAGTAATCAAATTTATAAAAACAAAACAAATGCATAGTCTTTACCGTATAAATTAAATATACATTTATTCTTTTTAAAGTTGCAAAAGTTAAAAGTACACTTAAAGGTACAATATGTAAGATTTTTGCATTAAAATATCCCAAAATCTCAAGGCCAGTGTTATATATTTTGTTAAGTTGATTACTTACAATATCCCAAATGTTTCCAACTATTTTTAAATCGTGAGAAAATTGCGATTTTAACCAAGGAAACGGGGCGTTAGAGCAGGGGGGAGCTGGGAGTCGCCAGTCAATTGCGTCATATCCGCGTTACCCTCGGTTTCCGCTCGTACTGCGTGGAGTCCTGGACAAATGCGGAAGTTGTAGTTGTAGCGTCTATCAAGCAACAAACGTTAGCTTGTTTCTTGCAGTCGTTATGGAACACAATTATTCTTTACCGATTGCAGCTGGTTCTGTCGACAAAGCATGCTTAATTTTATATTTTCCACATGTATCATTCGGTTATGTTTATGTAAGGAAAGTATTATTGCTTTAGATTTGTGTTTAACGTTAGTTTATTGACATTGTTTATCTGGTGTTTATGGCCATGTAAATAAATATAGCATGTGTTATACATAAAGATTAATCAGTATTTTGGCAAATGATGTGGGTATGTTCGAATGTACTTTTACAACAATTGTTTAGAACACGTAAAACTGCGCCGCGTTATCACAACAATGGATTCGACAAATACAGTAACATCTATGATAACCAATTTGGTATTAAACCTTACTTTTCTTGCGGTTAATTCATTTTAATGAAATAAAAGTGTGATGAGGTTCAAGAGTCAGGAAGGAAGAAGACAGGGGTCGGCGTGACTGGGACTCTGGTACTTTATTAAAATAAAACAAAACAAACAAAAGTCGCGCACAATGCGCATTCACCGTGGCAACCGCGACGCACAAAACAGTTAAAAAAATGAGAGCTCGGATCCACCGGTTTTCTTTCTCTGCGTCCAATTTTCTCTCCAGTCTCTCTCTCGTTCCAGCGCGCGGCTTATAAGCGGTCTCTCCACGCGGATCACAGCAATAAGACACAGGTGTTCGTCCTTTGCACTTGACCTACTTGCGTCCCGCTTATCTCGTTTCTCTCTCTCCCGTTACAGACCGCGCTGAACCACGCCCCCCTCGCCACAAAAAGCATGTCATTAAACGCAACATTTATAAAAATAGAACTTAACCTCATCCATGAATATGATTTTTCGATTCCCGTCTGATTTACATCCACGGTGGAATTTAAAACGACAGTTCCCATCATTCCACGCTCCTTCACATCGTCATCAAGCTACGCCGTTGTTGTTGTTTGGAATGTAGCGCCCTCTAGCGGCAAAAAATTCTTGCATATTGTACCTTTAAGACATAAATTACAGTGTCTACTTGCAAATACATGGTCAATTTGACACATAGGTATGTGTATTTAACCGTTTAACTGGCTGACAAATTTCCCTGGGTTAATCATGTGTACCGGTACATCACCCACCCCTTTAGTATACAAGTAATCCTAAAATAACACTGACTTGGGAGTGGGACATTGCATTTGCACCAACATTTCCTGTAGCTAAGACAATACAGATGGTACTAGTAATCCCAATTTTATTTTTTATTTTTTATTAAAAAGTAATGTTTTGACCATCAACATTGATGTGGTACATTTAAATTGAATATTTATACGGCTCTTTCATTGAATGATCAGTTTTCACAATGGTTTAATGGGCATCTGGCATTGGACAGCAGCTGAATGGACCTCCATGCACGTTTGTAAGACATCTGAGCACACTTCACTGTGTGCTGTAGACCTGGTGATAAACAGGCCACCTCCTGCTGTGCCCCGGTGTGACTCTTTCGTTTGGGAGAACGAGTGCGAATCATGTTATTGGAAACAGGGCCATATGTCTTCCTAAGAAACCGCAAATGCAGTCTTGCTTGTCCGGAGGCGCATAAAGCTAAGCAGATCTCGCACAACTATGCTGACCTGACAGAAATTTGTCAAACTGCTGACCGTCCTGTGCTCTTACTGTCTATCAATCACTGAAATGAGAGTATGAGAGAGCACGGGGTCAGCAGCAACAGCAGAAGCGGGCACAGGCGATCCATATTCCCAATTGATTTTAGATTATTCCAGTGCTTTTTAAACCGCCCACAAACCACCAGCCCCCGCAAAGCACGCTGGGAAGTGTCATAGTTCGCACAGTGCCACTAATAAGGTTGGGCATGTGATCTGTTGTGGAGCAGAATGAAATGCAAAAAAAAAACAAAAAAACACACAAACAAAGTCAAAAACATTAGGCTAACTTAACGTAGACAATAAAGCAGGTGAAAAAAATCATTTAAAGATTACTGTTCAAAAGTTTGGGGTCATCTATATATAGTGGAAACCATGATATATATATATTCTCAGTTGAATATATATATACACACACACAAACACACATACAAAATATTAAGTTGTTTTCAACTGTGATAATAACAAATGTTTCTTATTGATTTTCTGAAGGATCATGTGACACAGAAGACTGGAGTAATGATGCACTCATGATGGAGTTTTGCATCATAGGAATAAATGACATTTAAATGACATAGAAAACAGATATTTTAAATTATAATAATATTTCACAATAGTACTGTATTTTTAATCAAATAAATCCAGCCTTGGTGAGTAAAATAGACTTAACATTTAAAAAACGTACAGACCCCAAACTATTGAAGAGTAGTATTAACTTAAGTACGATCCACCTGTTTTATTGTCCAAAGCCATAGCTAGGGATCCGAATATCATAGAGACTCTTGGGCTCTTTTTGGTCCAGAAGACCCGATAGTAACAACCCAAAGCATTTGCTCCCACTACCTATTCTATTTAAGGCTGTTATATAAATATGTTCTGCACAGCATCCTTTCACATAAAAATGCTGTGTAAATAAATATTTTGATTAGTGGTACAGAAACTGCCAACCCTACTCTATTATCCAAAAATAGCTCTGGCTACTGGCCAGCGGCTCTCTCTTAGTTAATGGAAAACTGCTTCAGTCACAGTTTTACTTCCTATTTACACCACCTATTTTTGGAACATTGTTTTAAAATCTTTAGGTTTTTCAGGTTTTCAAACCAGGAACAAATCCTGCAAAAGAAAAGAAAGCCAAATGTAAAAGATACAATGTACAAAGATGTAAAAATAGAGATCACTTTTCACTCTAATTTGAAGATTTGCTGCTCAAAAAACAATTCTTGTTATTATCAATTTTGAAAACAGCTGCTTAGAATTTTTTTGTGGAAACCATGATATACTACCATCAAAATTTTATAAGAAGAAAATAAATGGTCCCACTTTATATTAAGTGGCTTTAAGTACTATGTACTTACATTGAAATTAATAATTTGATACAATGTACTTATTGTGTAACTACATGTTTTTACATTGTACATTTTAAAAATTCCTGCATGTAATTACAGCTGTAATTAATTTATGTAATTACATTTGTAATTACACAGTTGACCCTTCCCTTACACCTTAAACCTACCCAATCCACCACACCTGTCCCTAACCTTACCCGTATCACACCTCAATAGCAGCAAAAGTGTTTTACAATACAACACGAACACAATAAGTACATTGTACTTATTTTTAGATTTAAGTACATAGTACTTAACGCCACTTAATATAAAGTGGGACCAAATAAATTAATACATTTATGCAGCAAAGACATATTAAATTGATCAAAAGTGCATAATCTTACCAAAAAAATCTATTTTAAATAAATGCTGTTTTTCTTTTTCTTTTTTTTATTCATCAAAGAATCCTGAAAAAAAAAACATATATATCATGATTTCCACAAATATATTAAGCAACAAAAACTCTTTTCAACAGATAATATAAGAACCATTGATAATAATAAGAAGCATTCAGTAGGCCTACAAATAATAATTGAGCAGCAACTCATCATATTCGAATGATTTCTGAAGGATCATGTGACACTGAAGACTGGAGTAATGATGCTGAAAATCCAGTTTAGATCACAGGAATAAATTACATTTTAAAAATATAACTGAAGAGAAAACAGTTCTTTTAAATTGTAATAATATTTCACAACATTAATATTTTTACTTAATTTTTAATCAAATAAATGCACCCTTGTAATTGTAACTAAAACTGTATTTGGGAACTTTGAATAACACACATGCACACTGACATGCACACCGTGACAAAAATGTAAGTCTAATGTACATTTGCTAAGCATCGCAATTATGTGTACTTATCGAAGATTGCCCAACCCTCTTAATGACATCCTCAGAAAACAGTCTGTTTAATCTGAAAGAGTGTCCACAGGAGTCACTTTGTCAAACATTTACTAAAGGAAGTTATTACGGTGTTGATAAACAGAGTTCGTAGAGTAACTACATGAGAGCAGGGGCACGAGGGATTAGGTGGGGGTGAAGAAGCATGACAGTTTTTTAGCACTGAACACATCAACAACTGTTAAATCAACATGGAACAAACAGCGTCCACCCAAAAGCTAAATACACAGTCTGTTGCTCTTGGATACAAGCAGATCCAACAACAAACATCGCTTTCCTGAGAATCGGAATACATCAGGAATACCTTAACGTATCTGTAGCGTGCTGAAATATATCTGTAACGTATTGCATGCCAACGTAAGCGTGTGAAATGCGTCAAGATCCTGTTTGATCAGAATCGAGTACTCAAATAAACCACAAAGATATCAGAACTATGGTTTCTAGCATATTGCTATGCCGTTGTTAAGGTGTTCTGGGTGTTTGCTTACTGTGACCCACTAGTATCTTATTGTGCTTAAGCAGTCAAATACACACATAATAATGTCAAAATGCCGGTCTTGGCGAGAGTATTCATATAAACAGTTATGTTTAAAGTGAACGTAAACAGTTGAGAAAGAAATTGCACGTGTAACAGTATGATGGATCAGTGCGTCAGGTCTTAAAGTGACAGCAGCCTAATATATCTGCTGCTAAATTATGAGATAATATTAAAAATATCTATATGGCAGGTTTTCCCTTTGGTATCAATGTCAAAATTGTGGCCAGTGAAAATGCTGAGTGGCTATAACTTTGATAAACCACTAGCAACAGTGGCTGGTGTGCAAAAAAGTATATGGGATTTCTTCTTGTTTTATGGCCCACCAGATTAAAATCGAATACACACTGTAAAACGGCTTCAAAGTAAATAGTGATGAAATGCATGAAATTACGGTAACACTTTATTTTACAGTGTCCTTGTTACACGTTGCATGTAAATTATGCATAATCACATGCAACTAACCCTAAACCAAACCCCAATCCTAACTTTAACTCTATAGTAAGTACATTTAGTTTATTATTATTACACAGTACTTAAATGCATAATTACAATGCATGGACACCTTAAAATAAAGTGTAACCAAAATTACCGCAATCATTATATGTGCCACAGTGCTACTGAAGAATCTGGGAAATACCTAAATAAAAACTATGAATGATGAATAGACTCAACTGAACCATATATCCATGAACTTCAAGCTGACTGAATTGCCTGCTGGAAAATGCATCTTAAGATGATGCTAGCTGTGTTTTAGAGCATTTTAGCGGGTTTCTAGCGGGCCATTTCCACGTTCAGAAATTTAGCTTAACCACCTTGGTTTATTGCTTGTCCAAAATGGCCTTCCAGCTTGATCCTGATGGTCATAAGTTGTATTTTACAGTTGGCTAATTTGACTCCACGCCAAAGGAAATGGCTTTGGTTTTTCAAAGATGCATAAACTTACATTTCCAGTCTCTCACTTGCTCAATTAATCAATAGCAGTTTTAGTGAAGCACATTAACAGTTTGACATTGTATCGACATGTTCTCCAGTTTATGAACTAGATTTTATGAGGCTGGCTGAGTGTATGTTTGAAGAGTTTGTTTAGGTTGAGGTTTTATGAGGATCAGTGCAACATCCCTCAGAGCGCTGAGCGTCCGTCCACCGCAGCACAAAGTCAAACATGCATGGGAAAGCCTAAGGAAATTCAGCAGAGCATCACGACTGGACAAAATGCCCCCAAAAATCTTTTCCACTAGACTGAAAATTGAGGCTCTCGATCCTTACACATTTACTCGGGAGATTATTAATAGAAAATAAAAACTTTGTTTCCATAGCAACAGTAATAGTCCATATGGAAAGTGTCTCCTCCTGTTGCCAAGACAACCAACCCACGATGAGCTCGCAGTTGAACGATGTAGAGAGCTGTTGATCTTTCCCCAAACAAGCCTGGACAACATACAAAACTGACCTTACGAATAGAGTTTAGCCAATATTGAAATCTTGAGAAAGAGAATCTTGTTGAGATTTGCAGTACCAAAAAAGACAGACTTATTTTAACATTTGTTCCAATTGGATTCTGGGACTGTTTAAAACATAATGTCTTTCTGCATTCTCATTAAACCTACAGAGAAAAGCAGACCATCCTAAAACTCTAGTTAAATAAATGTCTGTCCCAAACCGTTCCTGCAGACATGATGTCACTGAAGATTCCATTAACACTGAGTCCAGGCCTAGGATACGGGCCCTGAGTATTCCCACTCTCGCACTGTGTGAGCAGAGGCCAAAGGTCATCTCACAGACACAAAATCGAAGCAAGCCCCCGCTATAACCCGAACAATAGCCGCCTTTAAACTGGCTCTGAGTAAAGCATGTGGAAGTGTTTAATGAGGGTCTGGAGTTTGGAATTTAGAATGGGTTCCTGTTCAGATCCGTTTCCGACGCAAAAAAATGGTTAATGTTTTGGAAGCAGTGCTGCACCGTCCACTACTGAATCTACAGTGCTACAGAAAAACAAATAACGTACAGTTTGCATGTGGTGTAGTTTGAACAAATTACTCTGTGAGCCGCATCAAATGGTTCTAATCTTACCTCACTTAACAGCAATTTTTTATTTCATCAAGTCCAACACAAAATGGACAAAGAATTTGAATGTGAATGAATTTGCGCTTCAAGAGATTGTAATAACTGACTTGTTGTTCGTAGTTAAAGATACATATAGAAAATAGCAGTTATTTTGTTTAGTAGATAGCACCAAATATGTGGTATGGGTTCCTTCAAAGGGGGTTAAACAAATTTATTAAAGGGATAGTTCACCCAAAAATTCAAATTCTGTCATCATTTACTCGCCCTCATATCATTTTCGTTCATCTTCAAAACACAAATGAAGATCTTTTTGATGAAATCTGAGAGATTTCTGTCCCTCAGTTGACAGCTACTCAACTACCACTTTGACGCTTCATAAAGTTCATAAAGAGATCGTAAAACTAATCCATATGAATCGAGCGGTTTAGTCCAAATTTTCTGAAGAGACACGATCGCTTTATATGATGAACAGATTGCATTTAGGTATTTATTCACATATAAACGTTCATCAACTCACAAAACAGAAGCTCAAGCATGTTCGCTTGACGTGTGAGAACCAATGAGGTTCATCATGTTTGAGCTTCAGCAAGAACCAATGAGGTTCATTCTCGTGTTACGCATCATGTTTGAGCTTCAGCAAGAGGTTTGCTCTCGCATGTCAAGCAGGTTCGGTTGAGCTTCTGTTTATGTTCACTGATCAATGTTTAAATGTGAAAAAAGCCTAAATTCAATCTATTCATCATATAAAATGATCTTGTCTCTTCAGAAAATATGGACTAAACCACTCAATTCATATGGATTAGTTTTATGATCTCTTTATGAACTTTTTGAAGTGTCAAAATGATAGTTATGTAGCAGTCAATGGAGGGAAAGGAATTTCATTAAAAAGATCTTCATTAGTGTTCCGAGGAAGAACGAAAGTCTTACGGGTTTAAATCGACATTTTTAATTTGTGGGTGAACTATCCCTTTACTAAAATAGTTTAAGAGCCAAAACAATAAGAAGGATCAGAACCAGAATAATGGATAACCAGTCCAGAAAGTATTGTGGCCTGGACAGTTTCATATTGGAATGACAGTCACATGTGAGAAGTTGTAGGAATTGTTGTTGCTCCCTGTTGAAATCTGAATATTTGGTTTATTTAAAAGAGCTATATTCTACATATTTTAGTAGGGGTGTGTATCTTTGGGTAGACAGACAGGATTCGATGCCATCGAATTGATTCATGATTCACAGGTTTTCAATTCAGGAACGATTTTTGCACATTCAGAAAGATTCAATCCAATTCACAGATTCGACTTAATTCGATTTTGATTAATGAGTCAGTAAACTAATCCAAATATTTCAATAAAAATAACAATTTCACCTCAAGGCGTCAAGGTCTCATATGCAGATAAAGAAAAGAAAAAAAAACTGCTATATCTTAAGACATACAGAATACAGAATACTTGATACAGAATTTTATCTTATAGAAAATTAAATCACAATTTACAATTCCTTTGGTTTTCCAATCCAAACCCTAATCCTAACCCCGATAGTAAGTACATTTAGTTAATTAACATTACTCAGTAAACATTTTAGTATTTTGAATCGATTCTTTGACCTAAACAAACTATTCACGATTTAAAAATCAATGTTTCAAGATCGATGAAGGTGCATCGACAGGATTTGTAATCGATACGTAAAAAATGTTATATCGTTATACCCCTAATTTACAGCATTTTCTGTCTTTATCTCTGAAAAAACGTTTGTCAAGGTTTCTTACACCAAAACCTTTGAAATAAAAAGCCTGCATTTGCTACTGTACCTTTAAGACTTCTATTCGTAAATGATCTCTGTTATGACAGCTAATTTCCACGTACAGTATACTCTGATTCGCCAGGGTGGGCCAAGTCACTAAATACTGAATGTTCCCTATTAAAAATCCATTAAAAGCTTGACTTTCTATGAACATGCACTTGGAATCAAAGGGAAGTGCCACGTCCACATAGGTCAACACAAAAAGATCCCTCAGCCCAAAATTGTAGCAAAATTGACTAAAGATGAATATGATTAATGTCAGGAAGAAACGACTGCCATCAGCAGAAGTGCAAACATTAGCGGTATCTTTGTAGCTGCTGAGTTGGAAGTAAAATGATCTTATACTCACGTTCCCAAAACATCTTTGAAGTCATAGATTTCCTTGATGTGCGATGTTTTCTTTTTCCAAGAGTGTCCTTCCTCTCCCAATGGCATTTTGCTGCGGTCAATGATGGAAAAACTGAGAGAGGAAGAGGAAACCATTCAATTACTTTACAATAAAGGCTATGCAAAACATCCCTAAAGATTGTTAGGGAAACTAACCGGAAACTAACTGATCTTCAGCTGAATCCTTTAAACCTTTGACGTATAGGGCTATTCACTTAGACCTTGACCTCACCATGTGGAAATCTTCAGGCTTAAATGACTGTGGTATAATTTATAAGAGTCACATGAAGACACATGATGTGCCTTTTATGAATTAAGACCTTTTACTATGTGTCAGCTGTGATTACTATTTAGACACCATGATGTCACAGCAAGTTCTCCCCAGCTGTCAGTTTTTCCTTGAGCATTTCAAAGCAAGGGGTCTGAAAACACACTAACAATATCAGCCAGGCCAGTTTCATTTAGCTCAGGCTTCAATAAGACATGAGAATGTAAATTGAGACAGCCGCAGTTACTTAAAGAATCTTGCAACACCTGTTTGCCCACATGGGTGTATCTTCACAGAGAAAGTGCTTTTTAATAGGTTGTTCATTTGTACAAAGACAAATTGGAAAGTTTGTCGCTTAGTTGCTTAAGCATGGTGGAAATGTAATGAATTATTAAGTCTAACATATTCTCACCATGTGTTTATTTAAGACTTAACATAAGTTATTTAACTTACCTGTTCTATACCAGATCAAAGCTTCCACCAGAACAAAAAAGGCTCAACACCATGTCAGTATGGTGTTGAGCGAATCAATCGGGTGAACCAATGATTCAATGGTCCATTCATAAAGAGAGCCATTTATTTAATTCCTGAATGAATCAGCTGTTTGAACGAATCGAATGAATGAGTGAAAAATCAATGGGCCCTATCATACACCCGGCGCAAGTGTTTTTTGCTAGTTTCAGCCGACCCAGTTATCATTTTCACATCCTGCGCCACGTTGTTTAAATAGCAAATGCATGTGCGCCCATGAGTGTGCTGGTCTGAAAATGGGTTGTGTTCAGGCGCATTGTTGGCGCGTTGCTATTTTGAGGCAACTGAAATATTTTTGATATATATATTTTATATATTCAAGCGCGTTAGTAATGTGCGCCTATAGTCAGGTGACTCAGGTCCACAACCCGCGTATACTGTCCCGTAGATGGTCTACATGAAGCGTTCAGTTTTTCCGCTTGCAAATTCCGCCATGGCGCGAGCGCAACTGGCTTTTAAAGGGAATGGGAGATGAGACTCTGATTGGCTTATTGCACGTTACACCCAAAACACACCCATTACTCATTAAGAGAATAGGGATAACCCTTTTAGATAGGGCTGCACGATTAATCAATGGGCTCTATCATAGACCCGGCGCAATGCGGCGCCAGGCGCGACGAAAGTGTTTTTTGCTAGTTTCAGCCCGACGCAGTTATCATTTTCACGTCCTGTGCCACGTTGTTTAAATAGCAAATGCATTTGCGCCCATTTGTGCGCCCATGGGCTGCTGGTCTGAAAACGAGTTTGTGTTCAGGTGCATTGTTGGCGCATTGCTATTTTGAGGCAACTGAAATTTTTTTATTTTTTTTTAAAGCGCGTTAATAATGTGCACCTATAGTCAGGTCCACAACGCGCGTACACTGTCCCGTAGATGGTCTGCTCGAAGCGTTCAGTTTTTCCGCTTGCAAATTCCGCCGTGTAAATAGCGAATACGCCATGGCACGAGCGAAACTGGCTTTTAAAGGGAATGGGAGATGAGACTCTGATTGGTTTATTGCACGTTACACCCAAAACACACCCATTACTCATTAAGAGAATAGGGATAACCCTTTTAGATAGGGCTGCACGATTAATCAATGGGCCCTATCATACACCCGGCGCAATGCGGCGCCAGGCGCAACGCAAGTGTTTTTTGCTAGTTTCAGCCCGACGCAGTTATCATTTTCACGTCCTGTGCCATGTTGTTGCGCTCATGAGCATGCTGGTCTGAAAACGAGGTTGTGTTCAGGCGCATTGTTGGCAAGTTGCTATTTTGAGGCAACTGAAACATTTTTTTTTGTTATTTAAAGAGCGCGTTAGTAATGTGCGCCTATAGTCAGGTCCACAACGCGCGTACACTGCCCCGTAGATGGTCTGCTCGAAGCATTCAGTTTTTCCGCTTGCAAATTCCTCGATGTAAATAGCGAATCCACCATGGTGCGAGTACACCTTGCTTTTAAAGGGAATGGGAGATGAGACTCTGATTGGTTTATTGCACGTTACATCCAAAACACCCATTACTCATTAAGAGAATAGGGACAACCCTTTTAGATAGGGCTGCACGATTAATTGCAATTTACATGAAATCGCACTTTTTCCATACATGAGAAGCATTTATGAACCTCTTGTCCAACAAAAGACAACATTTACTAACATGCTTTTACTCCAAACTCACTTCATAAAGACGATTGAGCATCCATCTTTGAGATGATGTGGCAGATGAATATTTATTAGTCATGTTTAATCAATCAAAGCGTTTCAATCTGTTTATTCAGCTACAGGGATAGGGATTTCCTGGAATGATGTGTGTTGTCGTACTTCTGCGGCGGGGCATATTTGGCGTGTCTGCGTGAGACGCCCTCTGGCATTCAATTGGAGGGTCACTTACTACCGATCAGCCGCTGCACTGACAACCTGCGCATAAAAAAATCGTAGCCTTTGCCAAATTGCGTGCGGTTTGATTGTGATTAATCGTGCAGCCCTACTTTTAGAACATGCGCCGGGAGCGCCAACCATTTTTCCCGTCGTTAAACTAGCAAAAGTGGATTCGGACACGTCCTAAGTGCACTTGCGCCACGCGCTTTAGACCATGCGCTTAGATCGTTAAAATAGGGCCCGATGACTTAATCATTTAGACATTTACCGCCACCTACTGGCAGTTTTTGTTTCTTATTTAGAGTATTGTTTCATTAAAAATGATTTCATATTTCCATATTAATAAATAAAAAAACACATTAAAGGAACAGTTCACCAAAAAAAGTTAAATTCTGTCATCATTTACTCTCATGGCCGTTGAAGCTTAAAAGTTTATGTGTAATAAATTCTGTTGAATCAAATAAACAATTTTTTTCTAAAGCTACTTTTTATAATGTCTATTATGCTTTTCTCATTTAACACAATAATAACTTTAATGATCTTCTGGGGGTATTTTCTCAGCCAAACTCAATGTGTGATTTATTTGTGATTAATTATATTAATTAATCAGCAAAATTAATTAATCGCTCGACAGCCATAATAATAACATTAATTATAATTATATAATTTGCCATCCACCATTAGATATCAGGACATTTAATTGTTAGTTTGCTCTCATTTTATATTCAGATAACCATTAAATTGCCATCATGGAACATTTTCTGATGCTTAAATTTTACTTGTAACAACTGATTTTAGTTTTTTCTATTGTTTTATAATTTTACATTTTTATAATTTATTTAGACAAAATAGGCTAGAGTGCATTTTAGTATCGCACCCCTAAAATATTTTCTACATCCAGCTTTAATTTACAATATTACACTGGAAAGATACAATGTAACAGTTCTGAAATAGTACAAGTAGAAATATGGCTTTCATAAAACGTAAAATGTGTGATTTTGTAAATCTTTAAATACCGTTTTGTTTTGCCATTTGATTTTCAACGGTACGCTTTACAAGTCACCAAACAGCTTTTGTGAATGTTACTTTCACTCCAAACAGCCTTAGGGATATTCGAAGATCAATACCAAAATAACATTTATGCAGCTTTGCACATTCGGTGGCCCTGTAAGTCTTCAGCAATCACTTGCAGGGAAAACTCTGCTGTGTGGGGGTTTGTTGTGTCTAATTTAGAGAGTCAGAGCACAAGCATTTCTTCATGATAAGTGTTGCCACCATCAATCCACCCCACTACATGCCTCTCATAGATAACAATCAAGGCTCTGCGGTCTGAAACAACCAGCTTACTATTGTTGTCCTATATCTAAGGAACTTAAGGAGATGGCTCATGCCAAAACTTGTTACCTAATGTCAACCATAACCGTCTACTGTGCTGTTTCTGTCTACGTGGTCTACTGTATTCTTTTTATGTGATGACAATGTTTCCATGGGAACCCGGTGATCCACGGTGTGTCTGGATGTCCAAATGGCAAGCTAACAGAGCAGCTGCGTTGGGATCTCGGGTGGTTTAGGCGTTCAGTTTGGGTAAACACTCTAAACTGTTTGAATGTTTGTGTTTAGAGAAGGCTGTCTCACCAGTAAACCTCTGTGTTAATTGATTCTTAATCGGAAGACAGTACATTTCCCCTTTCCTAAAACAGAAGTGTTGCAAAACTGTAGCAATATATTTTGAGCAATGTCACAGCCGTGTTACACCGATCAGACATCTGAACATTTAAAGTTTGCTGCCATCAAATGTAAAGTCATATAGCTAAATCTGTCCTACATAAAAGAATGTTCTGGGTTCAGTAAGTTAAACTCTATCGACAGCAACTGTAGCTTGCTGTGAGTTACCACAGGAAATAGACCAGCACCTTATACAAATGTCAATGACATGAAGCTCATTTTCATCCAGATCTATTATTGTATTTAAAAATACATTAACATGCAATTCATACATTCAACAAATTATAGACACCTCTTTTATGATGCAAATGTTTTTCATTTCTGAATACAAATTTTGAAGAGGCATTGAGTCAAATATGTCACTAACACTATCCTGACATATAGATGAAGAAAATAAGCCTTGTTCAAAGAAAGAAATACTTGAAAAGAAAACCTTTGGTCTTTTATTTTTATAGTGAAGCAAATATTTGAAAAACTTTTTTCCCCACCAAATCATGCAATGGGAAATGTGTTGTGACCAACAAAGTCCTGTGATGCAACCAACGTGCAAAAACATGCAGGAAATAAAGAAACGTAAAAAAGAAAATTATGCAATCGAGACGAGAACAACCTATGGCCCTCATTGACAATAGTTCTCCTAAATATCTGCCCCTCAAAAAACGTAATGATATTTATGAAATAATAATTCATGATAAAAATAATGATTAATATGTGCACTCTAAAAAATGCTGGGTTGTTTCAACCCAAATTTGGGTCAAATATGGACAAACCCAGTCGTTTTTTAAATGTTTAACACAACGGTTGGGTTTGTCCACATTTTACCCAAAATTTGAGTTAAAACGACCTATTCATGTATTCAAAATGTGAGGATATGTTATTTTTACATAAAATATTTTTTATACTCTACATTTAGACTGAAAAACCACCTTTTCTTTTCTTGTAGAAAATCCTGACCCCAAAACACACAAAAAAAATTAAAAGAGATTTCCCTTACAAATAAAGTTTATAATAATTGTATGCTGCACCATAGCTTTCCATAGAAGGCTCTGTTTTAGTTCACTGGACTGGATCTGGATCTGGATCTGGATCCTCACAGACTGAACATTCATACTTCAGTAGACCGCAGTATGTGGTATATTAGGAAATACTTGAAGTCATTGCATAACTAAACAGACTCAATAAATATTGATTTCACAAAGTACATTACCATAATAATTGAAATCCAAATTGGTTTATGGTGCAATTGTGCTTTAACATTCATCATATAAATGGATAATTTTATTATGGAAGACTTTGTTGGTCTAATCAAAACCAAGAAATCCAATTAGCTAATGGCCACATTTAAATGGGCTACATAGTGTATAAGAACAGATATAAATGAATGTAGTGGTACAGTGATCGTCCCAAAGACATACTCAAACAAAGGTATGAGTACGTCTGTAATCAAATGCATATCACAAAAGTTGTCAATAGAATTGAACCAAGAATGTTCATTTAAGTAAATGCTGGAAATTTCTTTTTAAAACCGGACTGGTATACTTCCTTAAAACTTCTGCATTACAGACAGACGGCAAGCTCAAAACAGCGAAGAAGGAGTGCAGGAATTAAACGTGATGACCGGGCCGACATCTAACATGAACACATGCAAAGGAGATGGGAGACATTAAATTCCCTCTATTTACAAACTTATTTTCTCGTTGAGAATCACCGGAGCATCCAGTCACATCACTGAGTTAGACTAAACTTCATCCAATGCTCTCCAGGCAAGCAAAATATGAACATACACCAAAGACTCAAAGGCATCCAAAATCTCAGGCAAGAAGTTTTAAGAGTCGTATACATAGGCACCTTATATCATAACAAAGGCCCGGTAGGTATTTTGGATCACTACACATGCAGGTCCAGCAGTAGAAAGGGGTTTCAATTGATCATTTTGTTAGTGAGGAACCACATAGAGGTCAGGAAATAGATTGTAGAAAAGCTATAAACTAACCCACGTACAAAGGAGGAGAATCATAAGGCAAGCTTGAAGTGTTGAAAACAGACACATCCATTCAACGCTACCATCTAGATCATCATGCAGCATTCATAATGTTTTGAGTTCATCAGACAGACGATGGAGATACTCACTGGTTTCCCATGGCTGCTCGGAAGAGGACAGAAGAGATACAGAGTGACACCTAAACCTTCAGTAGGTCAGAACAGTGTCACATCACACTTAGAGTCTGTCATGGGCGTTCATAACCACAAACTGCGCTTCCCCTTTAAAGGTGAGCTATCTAACCACACCATAACTCAAACTCAGGAAGTATAGAGCTTATATACACACATGGAGGTAACCGAAGCGTGTGTTCTCTCACCCTGAAAAAGGCCTCCACTACAGGATGTGCAAAATCAGGCTACAGGAATGACTCAGTCTTTCTGTTTGTAAGCTTTCAAAACCTACAGTGATCAGTGAGAAATTAATCCAATTAACATACTCCTGAAAATTGGGGAAGATTATCTGTGAATAATAACTCAAGTTTTGGTCTGTTCCCTTATGGAGCTTAATAGACATGGTTACAATGAAGCTGCATAATTTTAATCAAACTACATTTTGTATTTTGCATTTACATATTTAATCCCAAGAATCAATCGCCGTTTTCATGCAGACGTCACTAAACATTACTTGTAGCGCGCCAGTCATCCAATAATCACAATAAGCTTTGCGCTTTACACTTCCGATATGGAACAAAGTCTCAGCTTTCAAATTCTGTAAATTTTACCATGACATTTAAACAGTAAATGTCGTTTTGTGGCGTTTCTTGTGTTGTGACATATCGCCATCTGAGATCAAGTGGCAGAACTGATCATCTCTTCCTCTTTACTAGTTACAGCACAAAATAAACATGAATGAACATCCGAATGTATGTTGAAAGAAACTGAAATGTACTATGTCTCATGTAATCTGTTCAATCAGTGTTTCAACTGCAGAAGGACGTCATTAAAAAAGCATGAGAACAATGTCACATAATATTACATTTACCTCAGGAATGACAGTGTTTAAATGGAGTAGAAAATGTACATTTAGAAACTGCCTTATGTGCCATTTAAATGTTTGTATAAAACTCAATCTTTTATTGTTGATTATTATATTTAAAAATAAACCGCAGTTGAATTAGTAGTATGGACTACTTTGAACCAATATTAATGTACCAACTAGCTCACTGATTCAGATGAGAGAGATTCTTAAAAAAAACTATCCAAATTAATCAAATTAAGATCAGAATCAAATTGAGTTTGTGAATCGAAATCAAATACAATCAATACCCAGCAATGCTGCATGACAATTATTTGGAATAAATGATATTTAAAAAAAAAAATTATCTACATTGAATGTCAATGGGGTCCAAAACTCATTGGATCTCACTGATTTAACATTGTATGGAGAACAAAACAACAACACTGAGACAGTTTGTCTTCCACGTAAGAAAGAAAGTATTTCAGGTTTGGAATGACATGAGGGTGAGAAAATAATTACACAATTTTCATTTTTGATGCACTGTCTCTTTAAGCATGGCTGAGATGCTTACAGATACACAAATGCCCTATGGTTGCTTGGGACAGTTAACCCATCAAGTGTGTGATCCACAACAGGTTCAAAGTTCAGCTCTTCACGGCACCATCCAGCACAGCTTCACAGCACCATCACGACTAGCTACATACATTTTTTTTTTTTTTCTCCCAGAGGCTTCCACTGAAGCGCGGCACCCTCAACACGACACTAAAGGGAAGTGAATGCAATGTGAAAGCACAGGGAAGTTCATCTGCCGCATTGTTATAGTTTCAGAACACTTAAAATGCATGACTTTATTTCCTTTTACAGCCTAGTACAGAACTGCACACATGACAATGCAAACGAAGGCTTTGCAAAGAGGAAGACGTCCCTTCTAACCAGCCCTCACATTAACGCGTCTATCTACACATCACGATCACATTCTGACTGTCAGAGCAGCCCACAACCAGCTGATAAAGACTAGATCTATCCTCGTACAGAAACTGGTCAGACAATAGACTGTTATTGACTACATGTGATATAATGAATTGCTAAGACCGACAGGCTGTCTGATCCCTAAAAATGTGCAAATGAGGGAATCAGACAGCTAAAGTGCTTTAAATAATGCCAGCATTGGCTGTGCTGTGTGGCAAAGAGAAAGAAATAGCACAAGAAAACAGGAAAGAAATGCTAAGAGGCTGAAATAGAAAGGGCACACATGTGGAACCACTTGAATGACTGGTTAAAAGACACAGATGCTATGTTGAGATAAGACAACAATAATGAAACCAAAATATTAAACCATTTCAGACTATTAGAAGCTAAGTTTGTCCTTTTATGGTCAGAAACTGCAGTATGGTGGTTTAATATATTTTAAGAAGTTATGTAATACAGTTTTATTTCCCTTTTCTTCTAAATTCATTTTTTATTGGGATGAGCAATATATTGGTGGTCATATCGGTATCGGCTGATACATATTTTATGTTTAATATTTTTAAATTAGGTTGATGTATATTAGAAGAGTTTTAAAAGTTAAGAAATCTTTAACTGGTTCAAATAGACTACATTAGGTCAAAAAAATTTGGGGGTGAAAATAAAATAAAAAAATTCTGTTAAGATTTACAAATAAAAGCAGTAGTACACACTATATGTTTGATATAATTTGAAGTCTTGGACATTATTGTGTATATACTTGTGTGAATATTTACATAAAAAAATATATTTATCGGTGTATATATCGGTTATCGGCTTTCAAATATAAAGAATGATTGGTTATCATATCAACCAAAAGTTCCATATCGATGCAGCGCTAATATTTTAGCATCTCTCTAACCTTTAGAGTGGAACAGTCCATTTTTGCTGCTTTGTCTTCGGTCGAGTTGGATATAGATTTTAACTGCGCCATTTTTGAAGGAAAAACAAAATGTGAAGAAATGTGCCACTCAAACTGTTCAACTCTAAAAATAACTTCAATTGCTTATTTCTCCTAGCCTAGAAATCTAGACGCACCTTAGCGGCAGCAAATTTTATTTTGCAGCCAGTGTCGTCTAGCAACTCTCCGTTGGCTTGCGAGCTGGAAAAACCAAACTGTAGGCAGGCCAATCACATCGTTTATAGAGTCGGTGGGCGGGCTTAACATAATGACGGCAGAGTTGCGACGGTTCCGCGTGAATTCCCTTCTACTTGAAAACAAAGACGACGGGTCTTTCCAATCGGCTTTGGCCGCGACTCTGGAAGACTTGGAGTTAAGCTTTTCTTTGAGAAAAGAACAAAGAACGGCACTGAAGTCGTTCTTAAAAAAGGAAGATGTGTTCGGAGTTTTGCCAAAACCAAAAACGGATCCGGCAAAAGTTTAATCTATCAACTAGCTCCGCTGGTGGGAAAGCGCTCTGGTTGGTTGAAGCGCTGTCCTATTGCGTGCAGAGGGAATCTGAAAGACAACCGTTTATCCCGCCCCTCGGATTGAGCCCTGCCAATGGTGTAGTAGGGCTGTCAAAAGATTAATCGCGATTAATCGCATCCAAAATAAAAGTTTGTGTTTACATAAAATATGTGTGTGTACTGTGTATAATTATCTTGTATATATAAGTACACACACATGCATGTATATATTTAAGAAATATTTGCATACATATACTGTATATATTTATATATAATTAATATTATATATAAATATCATTTTTTTTAAATATAAATGACACATTTTTCTTAAATATATACAAGCATGTGTGTGTATTTATATATACAAATTTAATTATACACAGTACACACACATATATTATTTAAACACAAACTTTTATTTTGGATGCGATTAATCGCGATTAATCTTTTGACAGCCCTACAATGGTGTGTTCCCGGACCCAACATCTTGATGTGGGTCTGGCTTGTCAGGATATATTTCTCCCATTGGGATTCTTCAAAAGGATGTGTGGTGCGAGAAACAGCACAAAATATGACCATGTCCCACATTTTACTTTTATTGTTATTATTAGTTAGCCTATTCTGATATTAGGAATAAAGCATTGTTCACAAACCAGCGACTTTGACGTTGCATTAGGTGTCATAATAACAGTTATGAAAACTATAACCGCTAAGATGTCAACATGGAAAGACATGGACTGTCAGCAAATCAGTTTTTATGCTACTAACAACAACACGCAAATGATAATTTGCTGAATCGTTTATTCGTCTGACGTCACAATGCTGCGGAAGTTCAAAAGAGTCATTTTTGCAACAAAAAATTATTTGAGGATATGTTTTGAGTTTTAAACTCGCAGAGTATTCAATACAATAGTAAAATCGTTTTTATCTGGAAATAAGAGCATTTGATGCCTCATATGACAACTTAATCAAAAGCGTTTATTGTTTCTGTTCTTCATCCTTTGGTATCCTTTAAAGCAATCAGCTGTCAAAGTTTCAGTGCGTTCAAAGACTTAGAGTGGTAAACCACATCCACCCTCTGAATGAGTGAGTGCGATAACTTCAGTGCGTTCAAAGACTTAGAGTGGTAAACCACATCCACCCTCTGAATGAGTGAGTGCGATAACGCATCATAAAGTCAACCAGCTCTAATACACGACTGTAAGCTCTTAATCTGGTGGACCAGCCTGCATTTGCGAAGTGCAGGGTTATTATTAATGTGCATCATTTTTAATAATATTAAAAGTTGAATGCACATTGTGCACATGCATGCATGCATACATTACATGACATCAATACATAAAACCAGCATAACAGGCTCCTAAAATGACAGCGAAAAAACAGCAGCAGTTATCGATCGTGCACGGCTGTCCTGAACATTTCGTGTGAGATACAAGGTTAATTGTAAATAAGGGTACCTGTGCTGTGTGTCGGAGAGGTGTGAGGAGCGTCTCGTGCTGTAATATGAACGCGTTCGCGCTCGCGCTAGAGTCACTCGCAGAGAGAGAGAGATCTGACTGACTGCTGGTTCCTCGCGCTCACCCAGTCTCAACGCGCGACTGACGTCACGGACACTCTACAGCTCTGCGCCAATCAGAGGACAGAGACCGCTGAATCAGGTAATAGAGGCGGGGTTATGTCTGCCTGACTCGCTGTTCCCAGAATTTGATCTAATAGCTGGAATTATCTGATATCCTTATTCCTTGGAGCTCAGGATGTGCTGATGGGGACGTTTGTTTAAGAAAATCTCTCCTGCTGTCCCCCGATCTCGTTGGTGATATAATGAATATGTTCAAATACATACATATGCAGTGTGTAGTGCATTTCAACTGTAATTTAATCACATTTCCCTTGAAAAAGTAAAGGAAGGGATTACTCTATTTTTCTGAACTGTAGTTACTTTTGAACTAATTGCATTAAATGCTGTATAGACAGGCTTTAGAATAAAACAATAGTGGATTTCATATTAAAATGTAACGTTTAATGTTAAAATGTATGTTTTTCATGTAACCTTCTCCCTTTAAATACTTTGATCAGTTCAAGAATAATTTATGAAATTTAATATCGTTTATTTGAAAGAATTAAAAGAGCAGTTTCATGTCTATCCTTGTATTGTTCAACTGGTCAAGGTTGATATGGGATTTAGAAAGAAATTAGTAACAAGTGATGCAATCATTTTTAGAGATTATATATATGTGTGTGTGTGTAGGATATATATATATATATATATATATATATATATATATATATATATATATATATATATATATATATATATATATATGTGTGTGTGTGTGTGTGTGTGTGTGTGTGTGTGTGTGTGTGTGTGTATATATATATATGTATGTATGTATGTATATATATATATATGTATGTATATATGTATATATATAAAGAGACAGAGAAAGAGAGAGTTCTATCTATCTATCTATCTATCTATCTATCTATCTATCTATCTATCTATCTATCGATCTATCTATCTATCTATCTATCTATCTATCTATCTATCTATCTATCTATCTATCTATCTATCTATCTATCTATCTATCTATCTATCTATCTATCTATCTATCTATCTATCTATCTATCTATCTATCTATCTATCTATCTATCTATCTATCTATCTATCTATCTATCTATCCTTCCCTTATATCCTTCCCTTATATCCTTATACTATATAGTATAATTTTGTTGTTTGTTCACAGATAGTTGTACTTGTCTTCACCTGACCCAACCAATGTGTACAGTAATACATGAATAAAAACATTACGCCACCTCCTGGTGAAAATTATTTTTTGCCTTTGCCTATACTCTACTTCTACTACTTTAAACTTCAGATTTGCAATATGTGGAAGAAAAAAATAAGTATATTATGAAATGTAATTATATATAGCCTATATATAACGATAAATATGCAATGCATATAATTTATATTTTCAAATATTATTGTACAAGTTAATGATTATGAAATAAAGCTTTTATTGCCAACATATCTTATGAAACTCTAATCGTCTTGTTGCTCTTATTTGTCACGTGTCGCTGAGCCTCTAGAGGGCGCTGTGTTGAAACTGAACGCACATTAAACCGGAGTGTGTAGCGTTAACGCGGAGTGTGTGTTGCCTGGTGACGCCGAAGCTGAACTCGCTGTTTCCTGCGCCCTCTGTCACCCAAAACAAGTTTCAAACAGACAAATCACCGTCGATGCATTGAGAATAACGCGCTCACTTGTATTCGAACTTAAAACCACTCGCTATGTGATACAGACAGCATCTCTGGAAGAGGATCATGGACAGCTACTTGTTCGTTCGAGTTGTGGGGAAGGGGAGCTACGGGGAGGTGAACCTGGTCAGACACAAATCAGACCGTAAACAGGTAACGGTAGAGTCATGCGAATCTCTCTCTCTCTCTCTCTCTCTCTCTCTCTCTCTCTCTCTCTCTCTCTCTCTCTCTCTCTCTCTCTCTCTCTCTCTCTCTCTCTCTCTCTCTCTCTTCTCTCTCTCTCTCTCTCTCTCTCTCTCTCTCTCTCTCTCTCTCTCTCTCTCTCTCTCTCTCTCTCTCTCTCTCTCTCTCTCTCTCTCTCTCTCTCTCTCTCTCTCTCTCTCTCTCTCTCTCTCTCTCTCTCTCTCTCTCTCTCTCTCTCTCTCTCTCTCTCTCTCTCTCTCTCTCTCTCTCTCTCTCTCTCTCTCTCTCTCTCTCTCTCTCTCTCTCTCTCTCTCTCTCTCTCTCACTCACTCTCACTCTCACTCTCACTCTCACACACACACACACACACACACGCTCACGCTCACTCATTGAGATTTCACTACTGGCCAAGCTGAACTAATATCAGATTGTGTTGTTGTTGTTTTTACTGCTGAGAGTTTGCCTCTTCCATGAAAATGTCTAATTATTGAATTTACATATTTTAGGAAAAGCGTAGGAATTTTGTATTATTGTGTGTTGCATTAGTTAACATTAGTTAAATGCATTAGTTAACATGAACTAAGAATTAACAATACTTCTACAGCATTTAATTAATGTTAATTTGCTATGTATTATTGAAATCAAATGTTGTATTTGTTAGATTAGTTAATGCACCGTGAACTAACATGAACAAACAGTGAACAGCTAGATTTTTAACTAATTAATTAATACTGTAGCAATACTGTAATTTTTTAACAAATGTATTTGTTCATTATTAATTCATGTTAAAAATTCCTTAACTAATGATAACAAATGAGACCTTATTGTAAATTGTTACCAATATTCCTTGTACGTAACACTTATATATAATAACTTAAGTTTAGAGGCAAATTATGAGCTATAGGATACTTAATATCAGAGTGATCATGTACATTTTTAAATATTAGTATGTATAAAAAAATGAAATCCGATCAATCTGTTAAGCATATAAAGCAACGTTTTAGGTGTTCTTATTATTTGACTTATTACTATAAAGGCAGTTGACATACTGCAGTGTACAATTTTGAACAGCATTTTACTTGAACAGCAAGTTATTTAGATTAAAGATTACGAGGGAGCATGTATTAAAAAATAAAATAAAATTCTGCATGGATAAATAATTGATAATAAGTAGTGCGATGTTCCATAAAAAATAGGAATTGTCAATTTTGATTTCATGGTGACTTTAAGGGATGGTTCGGAGTAAAATCAACCTAGGGTCCTTTGCTCCATGACCTTGAGCCAAACACCCCCCCAGAAGCTTTTTAAATAAACTCCTGATGTACTTACAAACCTTCCAATGCCTTTTTTTTATGAGTACAGAACCCATTTGTACTACTGTAGAAGTTTGGTACCATTCCGGGCATTATTAGTGGGGTAATTTACGAGATACATCCTAGGATCCATTAGCGCCTGCACTAAGCCATCCGGCTGATATCTCTAAATAAGCTCTAACTTTAATAATGTTCAACCAAGGGGAAAAAGGTTTCTGGGGGGTGTTTGGCTCGAGGTCATGGTGCAAAGGACCCTAGGTTGAAATTACTCCGAACCATCCCTTTTAATATACTGGGGGAAAAAAATTATTAAAGTTGTGGAAAATCTTAAAAGAACTAGTTAGCATACTAGTTAAAACATACACTTCCCTTTATACAAACTGAAAATAATGGACATTTGGATTTGGAATATATGATTGCTGATTTGTTCTGTTCCTAAAGGAATAGTTCACTTCAAAACGAAAATTCTGTCATCATTTCCTCACCCTCAAGTTGTTTCAAACCTGTGTGAATTTCTTTCTTTTGCTGAACACAAAGGGAGATATTTTGAAGAATGTCCATAACCAAACAGTTGATTGACCCCATTGACTTCTATAGTAGGAAAAAAAAATACTATGTAAGTCAATGGGGTCCATCAACTGTTTGGTTATGGACATTCTTCAAAATATCTCCCTTTGTGTTCAGCAAAAGAAAGAAATTCACACAGGTTTGAAACAACTTGAGGGAGAGTACATGATGAATTTTCATTTTGAAGTGAACTATTCCTTTAAAATATGAACATTTTCCACTAGGATTCATGTCTTATGTGCAAAGTTGTAGCTTGGTATCTTGTATGGTTTTGGCAGTATGTGATCAAGAAGCTGAACCTGAGAACATCCTCCAGACGTGAACGGCGAGCCGCGGAGCAAGAAGCACAGCTCCTCTCTCAGCTCAAGCATCCCAACATAGTCACATACCGGGAATCATGGGAAGGCGAGGACTGCCAGCTCTACATTGTGATGGGTTTCTGTGAGGGAGGAGATCTGTACCACAGACTCAAACTGCAGAAGGGAGAACTGCTGCCCGAGAGACAGGTGGTGGAGTGGTTTGTTCAGATAGCCATGGCCCTTCAGGTAACTCCATATCCATCAGTCTGTCCAAATGTCCTTTCCGAAGTTTCAACTGAATAATTTTTTTTTATCCGTAGTATTTACATGAGAAGCACATCCTGCATCGAGATCTGAAAACACAGAATATTTTCTTGACCAAAACCAATATAATCAAAGTGGGTGATCTGGGCATCGCACGGGTCTTGGAGAATCAGAACGACATGGCCAGCACTCTGATCGGCACACCTTACTACATGAGTCCAGAACTCTTCTCCAACAAACCGTACAATTATAAGGTACCGCATGCTCACAGTCACAGTTAGTGCAGCTCTAGATCAGTCTTCATCAGTGATCATGTCTAGATCCACTTTTGCTAAATCGGTGAATGTCACAAAACCTTTTTTTTTTTACCCCAAAGTCCAAAAAAAAATATATATATATATTGTTTACGTTTTTATCTAGCAATTAACAACTAAACAATAATAAAAATAAATAAAAAATCATATACATCCTATATAATATATATACTATACTTCAAAAGTTTGGGTCAGTAAGATTTCTTTTAAAGAAGTTAATTAAAATTAATATTCTGCAAGGATGCATTAAATCTTTCAAAAGTTACAGTACAGACTTTTACATTGTTACAAAACTTTTCTATTTCAAATATGTTTAATGTTTTGTAATATCTTTTCATTGTAGAATCCTGAAAATAGTTGATCATGGTTTCCACAAAAACAATATGAAGTAGCACAACTGTTATAAAACATTGATAATAATAAGAAATATTTATTAAGCTCTAAATCATAATATTAGAATGATTTCTGAAGGATCATGTGACACTGAAGACTGGAGTCATGATGCTGAAAATTCAGTTTTGCATCACAGGAATAAATTACATTTTAAAATAAAGAAATAGAAAACAGAACATATTTCACAATTGTAATAATATTTCACAATATTACAGTTTGCACTGGAATTTTGATCAAATGGATGCAGTCTTGGTGAGCATAAGAAACTTTTGTTAAAAACATATAACATCTAACCAAACCCAAACTTTTGAACTTATGTAATATATTTTTATATAAAATATAATTTGAAATGTAAAAGGTTACAAAAAGAATTGGCTTAAAAAATAAAAAAATAAACTCAAGTAAAATATCAAACATAAAATGTCTGAGGATTTCTCAATTTTTAAGACAGAAATCTAAACAGTCCTAAAATAGCTTTTTTTATTATTTTATTTTTTTAGGGTAACCTGGAGTTTTGCTCAACCAAATGTTGTGTTTAAGATTAATCATTATTTATGTTTGTTCATTTCAGTTATGTTTGTTTGTGTTTGCAGTCGGACATTTGGGCTCTGGGATGTTGCGTGTACGAGATGGCGACTCTAAAACATGCCTTCAACGCAAAAGACATGAACTCTCTCGTCTATCGGATCGTAGAAGGGAAGGTAGAGGATTATATTCATCATCTGTTTCACTGCTGAACTGTGAATATTTGCATTTGTCAGATCTAAAGAGCTTGCCATTCATATGAGTACTCAATTCATCCTTCCTCATAATATATTAACAGTATTATTAATTATTCATTTTTAATATTCAGCTGCCCCAGATGCCGAGTAAGTACGACCCCCAGCTGGGAGAACTGATAAAGCGGATGCTGTGTAAGAAACCAGAGGACAGGCCGGACGTCAAACACATCCTCCGACAGCCGTACATTAAACACCAGATCTCCATGTTCCTGGAGGCCACAAAAGAGTATGTGCTTATTCCCACCTCTCCAATAAAATTCCAATTAAAAGATTCCACTAGATTTCAATAGGTTTGTAACTAGGGATTCGCCATTTTTAACAAACAAATATTGTCCGATACCGATATTTGTCATTTGCTCTCTTCTTAATCTTTTGTCATTTAAAATAAATTTGTGTTTTAAAGGGGTGGTTGAATATGATTTCACTTTTCTAATTTTAGTTAGTGTTAAATGTTGCTGTTTGAGCATAAACAACATTTGCTTTTAAAGAAATTGCTTTTTAAGGACTACAACAACGACATTCCTCCTGGGTTAGTGACATCACCAACCCTAACATTTACATAAACCCCGCCCCCAGGAACAGTTTGAACATAAAAGGCTAAAAGTTTTTGAAATTTTCAGTGCATGTCTGTGAGAGGTAAAAGGACACAAGCTGTTGAAGCTCCGCCCCCCGTGCCGGGAGCAGCAGCTCATTTGCATTTAAAGGGACAGACACAAAAACGGTGTGTTTTTGCTCACACTCAAAAAGTGACAACTTTAACATGCTATATAAAAATATTTGTTGGGTATTTTGAGCTAAAACTTCACAATACACACTCTGGGGACATCAGAGACTTATTTTACATCTTTCGAAAAGTGCATTATACCACCCCTTTAATCATTTTTTAAATAAGCAATGTTCAAAATGTAGGTATACTGGCTAGTTTATTGCTGCATCATCAAATCATTTCTATTGAACATGGATCCATTTAACATTCAACAGGCCAACATAAAAACAAATACAACAGAACAAAGATGCATATGAAATAAACAGTGCTTTTCAGGCAGGTCTAACAGTAGTTACAGAAATGAAGTAATAAAATGCTAAATATATTATTTATTGCATAAATTAAATATACATTAATCTTTATTAGTTTGATTAACTTTAAAACAGACAGCAGCGCTGCAGGAATATTAGGCTGCTGTCACTTTAAAAGCTGCATGGATTCAATATACTGGTACACAATCGACTGTTTACGTTCATTTAAGACATAACCAACTATGTTTACAAGGAGACTCGCCAAAGCGTGCATTTTGATATAAATGTGTGTGAATTAGAAGTGAAAGAGAACTCAATTCAGTATTTGTGCCCTGAGACGTGGCTTTTCAGGCGTGTACTTTGTATGTGTGCGCACACAAAACCTCTCACACAGTGAGTAGAATTGAGTTTTCTTTCGCGTCTTCTTGCGCTTGAATATTTAAATTATTAAAAAGATGCAGCACTGGCCTGATCGGAAGAGTGACAGTTCCATCAGTTTTCCCGTGTTCATGCTTCCCCCAGGCAGTCCTTATTGTTAAGCCCTGCTGATTTCAATTTGTTTTGGCAAGCATTTAATTATTTTACCCAAAGAAAAATGTTGGATTGTGCAACAGACATTATACAACCCAGTCCCTTCACACAGTTAACCATCTGTTTGTAATATCTGCCTTTTTCTTGCTGTAGCCAATATACCGATGGTTTTAAACTGATCAAAAATTGCCCGATAAAAATCAGTGGCCGATACATCGGTGCATCTCTAGTTGTAACGGTACACAAAGATGACGCTTCGGTACATACCTTGATTTTGAAGTCATAGTTCGGTATGTTTTTGGTACAGGAGGGGGAAAAACTAACCATGTTTTTTTTTTTTTTTTTTTTTACAAAATATGTCTGTCTTTAAATAAAAAAGTCTGTCAGTATTGCTGAATACCCTGCCAGTTTATGGTTCTGTTGTAATTGGGGAAGAGATTTGAAGTGCTTTTACTTGTTGATGCAAATATGTTAGCCAAATATTTTAGAATAAGGTTAGGATTATTGGGCTCTAATCCTCTCCATCTATTTGACACACATGCTCTCCGGCACTTGTTCATTGAAGTCTGCAAATTTAAAATTAAATTCTGACTCGCTTTCTGTCAGGATAATCCTTTGTGCGAAATTGAAAAATTTGGGTGAATTTGTAACATTTACAGGCAAGTATACATCTGTAAGATGTGAGTTGTGCGCTAACAGTAAGGAATTGAAGTGCTTAATTTAAAGCATTTCTCATGTTTAAGACAGGTTGGATTGTGCATTTATTCGGTAGCAACTCACTCTGTGTGCTTCATTATTTTTCAGATGTGTTTGCAACATCAAAGTATATTGATATAAACGATATTGCCCCACATAAGGAGGAAAATCAAAGTTAAAATTACAATCCGCACACAGAGATTAAAACAATACTGTATTCATTTGGTACACGTGTACGAAATTTTTCAGTTCGGTACATGCGGAACGTAATTCTAAGTGTATGTTTACACCCATTGTTTACAATGATCTGTCCTGTTACTGATCTAACAGGAAAACTGCCAAATCACGGAAAAATGCAGCGAACAGCAAACCGAGTGCCGGATCAGATGGCTCAACCAAACCAAATCATGAAGTTCAGCCACAGTGTTTTAACTCTGAGTCAAAGACCAGAAGAAAAAAGGTAGGATGAAGCTGGCAAGTTGCTGATTTCATGGCCATGCGTGTGGACATGATCTCAGTTCATCTGTTTTGTTTTCCACATTTCATAGGTTGAAGAAAATCACTTGAACCGACAACAACTCTGTAACGGTGCGGTGGAAAATGTGGTTCCTAACCCACCCTTGCCCCCCAAATCTCCTAATCGGGACATTCTTATCTCAACAGGCCTATCTATAGCCACTATTAGCAATGTAGACATTGAAATCCAATCCCAGAAACAAAGAAAAGCCAAGCCACCACAGCCAAAGCCCAGCAGCCATCAAAACCACAAGTCTCCATCTGTGAGCGTGAAGAAAGAAGATCCCTGTCCTCCTCAGACTCACCCTCTGAAACAAGAGTTTGGTGCCAGCAGGACGGAGGATAAGATGTCAGCGGATGGATTGAGATCAGAAAGCTCAAACACTCCCACACCTGCAGATCGAACCAAGAACAAGGCTCTCGAAGCAAGTATGGATCTCAAAGACGACACTATGAAGCTCCTGCAGGAGGCAGGGGTGGAGGACCTCCCGTACGAGCCCACTGAACAACATCACGATGAGGAGAGCCAAAGAACTTCAGCAGCTGTTGACGATAATCACAGCGATGCTTGTGTCACGAAGGATGTTCCTATTGGAAGTTCAACTGAGGAGAGTGAGGTACGTTACTGTGATGGAACCGATCGAAGCTTCTGATAGGTTTGCACACTGGTAAAGCTGGTTGCACACTGTATGATTTATAATAGTTATTTACGACTGTTGCTTGTCAGACTGTACGAGCATGATCCCCGCTGTTAGCCATGTCACACTGTTGGGTCTCAGTTGTCATTAATGTCAGACTGCTGTGTTGAAAAACTGGTGCACGTCCGGAGTGTTACATCATCAGTCCTTCTCACGTTCAGTGACTGAGCTGCATTTACATGTGGTAAAAAAACTGGAGAAAAAACAGTATGGAGCAAGTGGTGGTTTGTTGTTGTCTCACTGATTGTGTTATCAGGTTCTGCGTTCTTATTGGCTTTTGCTTTTGACGCATCTCGTCTCATAACTTGCCAGTATTTTGTTGGAGGTACAAAAAAAAAATCGTCTGTCAGTGAGCAAGTCAACCTAGCGATCAAAGACTTCAGATTTCGGCCTAGGATCAGAGGAATCTTTTAGGATTCATAAACTTTGTCTCAGACGGCCAAATCGTGGCCAAAATCGTACAGTGTGCACCCGGCTTTAAACCGTAACTCTCTTAAAGTCCCTCTTATATTGAAGGACTTTAATATGATTTATCATCTGTGCTAAAAGAAAGATTCACAATAATAATAAATTCTGTCATTATTCACTCACTCTCATGTCATTCCAAACCTGTATGACTTTCTCTCTTGTGTTGAACATAAAAGGAGAAATTTTGAAAAACGTCAAATCAGAAAATGTCCATACTATGGCAGTCAGTGGTCACCAAAACTGTTTGGTTGCCAATCATGGGCTTTGAAATGTCATATTTTGTGTTTCACACAAGAAAGAAAGTCATACAGGTTTGGAACAACATCAGGGTGAGTAAAAGATGACAGAACTTTCAGTTTTCAGGGACTATCCCTTTAGTTTATTTGATTGATTGATTGATTGATTCATTGATTCATTCATTGATTCATTCATTCATTCATTCATTCATTCATTCATTCATTCATTCTAAAGACAATGTGTTTTTTTGTCCGTCACATTGCAGGGAAGTTTAGACTCCACAGAGAAACTACTCAAGCCTGTTCCTGTCATTTTAATGGTAAAACACTCTTTCTTTCTTTCTTTCTTTCTTTCTTTCTTTCTTTCTTTCTTTCTTTCTTTCTTTCTTTCTTTCTTTCTTTCTTTCTTTCTTTCTTTCTTTCTTTCTTTCTTTCTTTCTTTCTTTCTTTCTTTCTTTCTTTCTTTCTTTCTGTCTTTCTGTCTTTCTTTCTTGTTTTAAATAATTTTATTTAAAGATATTTATGAAAATGTATATTGTTTTATATTGTATATTTAAAAATATTTCTTTACTTAATTGTTTATATTAGTATTAATGGTAACACTTTACAAAAATGTTCATTAGTTAACATTAGTTAAATACATTAGTTGACATGAACTAAGAATGAACAATACTTCTACAGCATTTATTAATCTTAGTTAATATTATATTCAGCATTTACTAATACTTTATTAAAACCAAAGGTTGTGTTTGTTAACATTAGTTAATGCACTGTGAACTAGCATGAACAAACAATGAACCGCTGTATTTGTATTAACTAACATTAACAAAGATTAATAAATACAGTAATAAATGGATTGCTCATGGTTAGTTCATGTTAGTTAATACATTAACTAATGTTAACTAATGAACCTTGTAAAGTGTTACCTTATTAATAGTATAAATATTTACTTAATCATTTAAAACCTGATAGTAAAACACAGGTGTTATTATTGCTTTTGTTTTTCAGATTGGTGATTGAAATACAATTACAATTACAATTACTTTTTGTGCAGATCATTAATTAATTGTTGTTGTTGCTGCTGTGTATTACAAAAATATTTCTAATTTATATTTTTATTATAAATATTAATAGAATCCTTTAAACAATATTTAAACATTACTTATAATAACATTTAGGAGCCATGCAATTCAGAGTCCACAGCGCTCTCAGATCACAGCAGAGCAGTTCTTCCTCCTTCTTCCTCTTCCTCCGAACCATCCACGTCACGTCAGCGCAGGCAGAGGAAGAAGGACACATCTCTGGATGACCACAACACTCATCAGGTGAGCAGCTTGAGCATTGGAATTCTTGTATTTTATAAGCTAAATGATTAATTTATAGTTTTTTATCAAAGAATCAGTACAAACCAGAATGAATTCACATATTTATATTGTCTGTCGCTGATCTTACTCACTAAAACATTTATATGTTTAGGTCAAAGCAGTGTCCCGACCACTGCCGCCTCTTCCTGAAGATATCCTATCAGTAAACAGTGGACAGAAAGCCCAGAGTAACTCCGATCTCTCATCCGATCTCTCGTCCAAGAACACTCCAGAACACCAGGTGGAACATTGGGGACTGTATTAAACTGCTTTATACAGTATATCCATGTAAAGAATGCATGTGCAGTAATCTGATATTTCCAATGGTATCATGTTTCTTTTAAACAAATAATTTAAAGCTTTGTGTTTCATCTGCAAGTTTGTTGTTAATAAAAATCACTGTACTTACAGAGCCGTCCACTGTCTGCGAGGGAAAGGAGAAGACTGAAGCAATTACAGGAGAACTCCAGACAACAAGGTTTGTGAATTTCTTTGAATGTCGTGAAAATGTTTATAAAACAATAACAATATGAATGGAACGTGGAAAAATTACAGCAAATATAGACCAAAACAAGATCTGAATACACTTTTTGTGTCGGGACCAGTGACCTTGTTCACATGACTAAGGTCCATGTTCTGTTTAAATGCTTCATAGCTTCAGGGTTATTATTGTGAACTAAAACTAATGCTATTAAACAGAGTTTTGTTAAATAAAGATGAATAAATGTTAGATGTTGCAGCACTAAATTACTGACTGGAAATACAAACTAAAACTAAACAATAACTAAAGCTAAGCCTGAAATAAAAATAAATTAAACCTAAAGTAATATTTAAAAAAAAAATAATAATAATAATGAAATGGCAAAGCACATAACAAAATTACTAAAAACAATTAAACTAAAATGAAAATATAAAATAAAAGCTATTAGTATGTAAATAATACTAAAATAACACTGCACAGCTATTGGAATATAGACATAGACATGCACATTTCTTTTTCTTGTTCTTTTCTGAAAATGAAAATGAATATGACCATATTCTGACTACTGCGGGAATATTCTTTTGTATATAAACACAATCAAGATGTATGCTAGATTCTTTTTCAGACTGTTCACTTTTTAGTACGTTCACCCAAAAATGAAAATTCTCAAGTTGTTCCAAACCTGTATGAGTTTCTTTCTTCCGCTGAACACAAAAGAAGATATTTTGAAGAATGTCCGTAACCAAACAGATGATGGACCCCATTGACTTACATGGTATTTTTTTCCATACTATGGAAGTCAATGGGGTCCATCATCTGTTTGGTTACGGACATTCTTCAAAATATCTTCTTTTGTGTTCAGCGGAAGAAAGAAACTCGTACAGGTTTATCCCTTTTAGAGGAGGGTTTGACTTTCATTCTGTTAAAGAGGCCTCACGAGCGATAACACTCTTGAGAACAGTATTGGCGGATCAAAGTGAGACGTTTCTGCATGCGTCCATTAGAATGCATGAGGGCCGCCCACTATGATCAAAGCCCACAGGTGCTGCATAACTGAATTCAGATAAAAGCAGATTTTGTACAATGAATATGATTCCTTAGTTTCTTTTCTTTGAAGCAGTGTCCGCTGTCAGAAGGGCACCTTGTGATGTCCCCTCATTAGACAGTAAGCAGACAGACCAGCTCCACTGCCCGAGACCTGCCAGCACAACCTTGGAAACAAAAAAGGTATGTCTAATTTTTCCTCCTCGACTCAGAACGGTCTTTCAAACAGCATACACTTCATTCTTAAAGGCATAGTTCACCAAAAAATCTAAATCCTGCCATTGCCACTCTATCTTCTGTGGGACATTTAGATATTTTGATATTTTCCTTTCAATAGTTCCCGACATTCTTCATATGATATTTGATATGATATATTATTATGTCAGATCTTCTATATTAGAAATGCATACATGTTTGGAACTACATGAGGGTGAGTAAATGATGACAAAATATTAATTTTGTTTCATCAAGTTTCAAAACTATTCCTATAAATTCACCATGTCAAATTTAATGCCTGACTTTAAATAAATCTACTCTGTGACAGTGATTCCCAAACATTTTAGTGTCGCACCCGCTTAATAGGAATTTAACATCCTTCTACGTTACCTCTAGTCAAGTCAAGTCAAGTTTATTTATATAGCGCTTTTCACAATACAGATTGTATCAAAGCAGCTTCACAGTATTAAATTAAAATAGTACATCAGTGTTTGTTTCTAGTGGAAAACGTCCACGTTTGGTAATGCTGATCAATAGTATCGTTGATTGATTAATTAAATTAAATATCCCCAAATATCCCCAACTGAGCAAGCCAAAGGCAACAGTGGCAAGGAACCGAAAAACTCCATCAGGTGACCTAATGGAGAAAAAAAAACCTTGGGAGAACCCGGGCTCAGTCGGGGGCCAGTTCTCCTCTGGCGTTTATGAACTAGAGGTCAGATTTAACTGTAAGATTAAAATATTATATGAATGCCTGGCTGAAGAGATGCGTCTTTAATCTGGTTTTAAACTGGGAGAGCAAGTCTGAGCAACGAACAGTATCCGGAAGACTATTCCAGAGTTTTGGAGCTAAATGTGAAAATGCTCTCCCTCCTTTGGTGGACCTAGATATCCTAGGTATGACCAAAAGCCTCGAATTTAGTGATCTTAAAGAGCGCGATGGATTATAGGGCGATAGAAGATCCGTTAAATAGACTGGAGCTAAGCCGTTTAGGGCTTTATAAGTCAGTAGCAATACCTTGTAATTAATACGGAACTTTATAGGTAACCAATGTAGAGATGATAAAATCGGTGTTATATGATCATATTTTCTTGATCTAGTAAGAACTCTAGCGGCGACACCTCTCTCTTCCACTCTTCCACTGCAGTCGCACCTTTTCCATTAAGGGATAATTGAATAGAGAAATATGCAGTGATGGTAAAAACAAAGTGATACCTTTAAATATTAAACTACAACCACCAGTAGGTGGCGGCAAGTCACTGTCTTAATGAGTGAGTTATCAAGTCATTCATTCATTCATTCATTCATTCATTCAGTAACAAGCAAGTATTTATGAACGAGTCATTTAATCATTGACTCACGATTCGTTCAAAGCCGCTGATTCGTTCATGAAACCCCACTGTGTGTTTCAGTCCTGCTGTGGCTTTCGTTGAAACTATTATTTCATTGCAAAATGGTGCAAACAAAACTGTTTTAAAATCTCCATCACTTAATATTACACTTTTGTTTGTTGAACTGTTGTATAAAATCAGTGTCACATGTGGATATTTGTTTGTTTGTTATGTTTTTGTAAATCGATCTCTATGAACATTCCTCTTCTATAATTGGTTCTTCATGCTAGTAAATGCTAAATCCCCACGTTTACAAAGGTACATTGTCGAGAACAGCAGTAATGTAGTAATGTGCTTTGCTAAGGCCTCATACTCTGCACTCAACCATCATACGCTCGCTGCTTGTGTGGACGCAGTCACTTTTGATGGCAAAACATGAGGTGATTTGATTGGATCTAAAATGATTGGATGTTTGAACTTTTACAGCATTTTGCCTGTTATAAATACATGCTCAGTTTTTATGTTATTCTTCACGTACCCCTCTGTCACCTTACGCCCCCCAGTTTGGGAACCACTGCTCTATGACATGTACTCAGTGTTATGTATCATTATCACCTTAGAATCCAAGATCTCAGCTAGTTGGTCAAAGGGATCTGACCTGAACTGTTTCGGTTGTCTTTGTGTATCAGGAGAGGAAGTCCTCGTGGAGACAGTCTGATGAAGACGAGTGTAGTTCCTCCACCAGCTCCACTGAACGCTCAGAGGGGGACTACAGAGAACAGTAAGACCTCACACTAATGTGCTCTAATAAGACATCACTGGCTGCATTTATGTATGTACAAATTCTGAATAATGACGGAATTGGGTCATATTCTGGTTATGTATGCGTCATGTAAACATATATGTGTTCTTCGCATTGTTTACTGCCAATAACAGTGACTAAAGACCAATTTTTTTATTTATTTTTATACAGAAAGCGTGAAACCAGTGAAATGCAAGACTTGGTTCAAATGATGACACAGACGTTACACATGGATGCCAGAGATGTATCACTGCCTGAGTTCAAACTAAACAGGAAGTACAGGGACACCCTGATGCTTCATGGGAAATCCAGAGAGGGACAGGGGGATTTCCAAATCAGCGGCTTCCCGTTAGGTAACTCGCTTAACTCGTTTTTTGTTTTCAGGAACATTCACGGTCAACACAAATCTACAAATTCATTTAAAACAGAAAATTGCACATGTTCAATATTTTTGAACAAATGTGAATTGAGTAATTCTTCATTTTCTGGCGACAGAATCCATCGTTATATTCCTAATTGTCTGTATTTAGATGACAGCACGGGTCCAGCAAAGGTCAGGAGAGTGATCGAGCACTTGCGGACCGATGTGGTGAAAGGACTCGGCGTGAAGCTGTTGGACAGAGTCCTGGACATCATGCAGGAGGAGGATGAAGTTAAGAGAGAGGCAAGTTAGCTAAAGTGAGCAGACCTTTGACTCACTGTACTTTAGAGAGACATCAGAATCAATAGGCCAATCAAAAATCATGATTCATCATTAACTGTTGTGAAAATGTTATTCTACAGGGTGGGCCATTTATATGGATACACCGTAATAACATGGGAATGGTTGGTGATATTAAAGTCCTGTTTGTGGCACATTAGTATATGTGAGGGGGCAAACTCCTCAAGATGGGTGGTGACCATGGTGGCCATTTAGAAGTCGGCCATCTTGGATACAACTTTTGTTTTTTCAATAGGAAGAGGGCCATGTGGCACATCAAACTTATTGGTAATGTCACAAGAAAAACAATGGTGTGCTTGGTTTCAACGTAACTTTACTCGTTCATGAGTTATTTACAAGTTTCTGACCACTTATAAAATGTGTTCAATGTGCTGCCCATTGTGTTGGATTGTCAATGCAACCCTGTTCTCCCACTCTTCACACACTGAATGGCCCCCAAGGTCTCCCGATCTGACCCCCTTAGACTTTTATCTTTGGGGTCATCTGAAGGCAATTGTCTATGGTGTGAAGATACGAGATGTGCAGCACCTGAAACTACGGATACTGGATGCCTGTGCTGGCATTTCTCCTGCGGTGTTGCTATCAGTGTGTGAAGAGTGGGAGAACAGGGTTGCATTGACAATCCAACACAATGGGCAGCACATTGAACACATTTTATAAGTGGTCAGAAACTTGTAAATAACTCATGAACGAGTAAAGTTACGTTGAAACCAAGCACACCATTGTTTTTCTTGTGACATTACCAATAAGTTTGATGTGCCACATGGCCCTCTTCCTATTGAAAAAACAAAAGTTGTATCCAAGATGTCCGACTTCTAAATGGCCACCATGGTCACCACCCATCTTGAGGAGTTTGCCCCCTCACATATACTAATGTGCCACAAACAGGACTTTAATATCACCAACCATTCCCATGTTATTACGGTGTATCCATATAAATGGCCCACCCTGTAAATTCATGATACAGTGGAGGAACTACTGAAACCACACGTTCACAGAAATTACATACTCGGGGGGCCTTAAGATTACATTTTATACATCTTAAATATATTTAACCATATTTATAAAGCATTATAGCTCAAGTCGCAAGGTTCCTCTGCTTAAAAATTAAGATTTGCGTATGTGTAAGTGGTTTGGGGAATTATTTAGAATACTCCAAATTCATGAACATTGGAGGTTAAGAATAAATTGATGTGAGAATGCACATTGTGAATTAGACAAATTTCTTGTGATCTGATTTTAGAGTACTAGTTACCCTTTATTTTCCTGTTTATCCCTGTAAAGCTGCTTTGAAACAATCTGTATTGTTGGTAACTTGATTAAGGGTATGCATTTATAGAGAAAACAGTTTGCTAAATGGAAAAAAAAACATGAAAGCATTTTTAGAAAATATACTAAATAGCTGTTAGCCTTATATTTCTATTATTTTTTTTCTATCCAGCATTTACTGCAGGAGCAACTGGGGGAGGAAAAATACAAGCGGTACGCAGTGAAAGTGCGACAGCTGAAGTTCTTTGAGGACGTCGCATTCAAAGATTGAGCCAGATCAGAAGCACATGAGCATCTACTTGTGAAACACTGATGTACCGTTACGACTTGTGCTCTTCACAGAAAATCACTGTTACTTTTGTAATGCTTTTGTGAATGTATATTGATATAACTGAGCTTAACACTAGATATGCAATAAAGCTGTTATTATGCACCTTTAAATTTCACAAAAGCATTATTTTCTATTGGAAATGTGGACCTATGCTATGTAGATAGCAATCTTGAATTTAATAGCAAGACGTTGAAAATAGTTAAATAGTTTTCCTATTTTCTGGACTGTATATTTATATGATGAATAATGTAAATCAATATGAAATGATTTTTAATAAATGACATTTTCAGGAATGCTGTGCTTTGCATTAATACATCTCCACTCAAAAAAAAAAAAAAGTTCCACACAAATAAACCAAACACAGTTCTTTATTACACATACTGAATGTTGAAACGGTGACAAAAATGGATGGGTTTTCAAATAGATTGTTTGTTTCTACTGTATATCTATATGGCTTTGCTGTGCCAAATCCCCACTAAAATGCTGGCGGGAATCACTTGTGCTTCTTCTTCTTCTGACTCTGACTCTCCTGAGGTTTGTCACGGTTCTCTCCGGACGTCTCGGGCACGGCCGGCTGCCAGCTCAGAGGGTTTTTTCTGTACATCGGCCAGGGAGGCAGGGTGAGCTGAAGAACAGGACAGCCAGAGTTACACAAGAGGATTTCTGAAACTTTACATCAAGCAAACGGAAGTCTCGTGACATACCAGACAGGACACTGTGAATCCAGCCAACATTATGTAAACCGTCCACCCAAACTGCTGAATAAATAATCCATAGACGAAGCCGATCACCTGCAAGATAGAAGACGTGAGGCAGAGGAGAAATGCCAGTGTTGTGATGGCTTTCGAGGTGCTTCCAGTGTTACTTACCGCTGACACCAGAATGATTCCTTGGAAAATTTGCTCGGCAAGTTTCTGTCCCTTATAGTCCTGCAAATAATCAGTGTGAATATATGAATACTCATGTTTATGTGATGAATTATACACAAGCAAGCCATCAGGAATGTGTACCAATTTGTATAAGAAACGTTAGAAATGTAGATCACCATGCATAAGACACACTTTCTCTTGGGATAGGTTATGCAATAAATAGGCTACTTATATATATTTAAAATATAATAGTGTAAATAATTACTTGGATACATTTCAACCACAAAATATATATTTAATGAATTACGTCATAAACATGTGGATCAATACTGTGTCTACTAAGAAAAACATTTTCATAAACGTTACATCCACAATTCCTCTCCATCACTTGACTCCCAAAGCTGTTGAGTGCACACTAGATTTAAACATTTAATGGGTAGCTTTCGTTCTAATACCAGCACTAGCTAGTTGGTGTCACTGTGCTGATTACAGCAGCAAAACCAAAGTTGAATTTTTATATTTTAATATTTCCACAGGACCGTCGCTAATGCGTTAGCTGCTAACATATGACAGTGTTTTAAAACAGCTCTAAACACCACTGAACTCACAATATAAACACGTGCACGCTTACCATCACAGGGAGGCTTACCATGTGTGTCGGAATGGATTTAAACATTGCAAGCATTTTGAAATAACAAAATGAAGCTGCTAGATAAGTTTATTCTGAAGAGAGTGATGGTTTGGTTTCCTGTTTGAAAGTGTGTACGTAGAGATCCGCAGGACCCCTTAAAAACATCGACCGGCTACAATGCTTCCATTCTGCACATATCAGAGAAAAATACCTCTTGTGATCTCTCGGTGCAGATGTGGCTTAAATAATAGGATGATAAGTTTTCGACGCTGTCTCAGTGGAATTCTAAATTAAAAGAAACATTTATGTTTATAATCAGGCAGTATTCTAGACGCACATTTCAGACCATATATGGTCAAGGGCGTGTTGAAGTACGTCATCAGGCGCTGGAACGATCAGATCTGTAATTCATATTAGAGATTCGGATTCGGATTTTGATTCATCTCAGTGACTCGAATCTTTTGCATCATTTCATTTCGTTCTGGTTTGCTCTTTGATTTTTTTATGTGGTAAAAAATGTTTTAAGTGATTTGTAATGAATTGTAAATCTGCTATTGCATTGTTACACCAGAAGATGGCAAAAAGCAAACGTTTTCGAGTCAATTACTACTTTAAATGCACAGACTCATGACCGAAACGAGTCTTGTTATGTCTTATTAAGATTTGCATTAACATATCTATATTATTTTCATTCCGTTTTGTCAACTGCTGGCTATGATTTGTATTAAGCGATACAAAATCAGTTCATTCAGTTCTGTGGAAGATTCAGTGATTTAGATTCCGTGGCTTTATTGGCATGGCAAAAAGCATTGCCGAAGCATTAATAACATTAAATTAAAGACATACACATTTAATTCAAAAAGGAAAAAAAGTTTGAGAAGGAAACCTCGGATCAGACTCCAATCTTCGACTCGTTCTGTGCACTGAAGGGGGCGTGTTCGTTCAAAGGGTCAAGCCAATGAAATGCTTCTATACAGGCCGCACTCGAATGCTATTGGCTCTCGCTACAGTCTGTCTTGAAGGAGTCAGTGCATCGAAGTGTGCGAGACTGATTCGTTCACTTAAAAGATTCGTTCAAAACACCAGTCGACTCCGGCTGTTGCGCTCTATCCTGATACTATATAACCAGTGAAAGGTCTTTTCTGCTCTGGCGTGTTCACTGCAGGACTGAAGGGTAACTGGACTTGTTGATGTTGAGTTGGCGTTTTGGATGAAGAACCGAAGAGACTCCAGACGATATAATAAGTAAGGTTTAGTACACACCTGCAGTTTTCAAGGCTTTATGTTTGAGCAGTTTTGGACTTCTTTGCTCAAATGCATTTTGTTTGTATATGCAGTGATTTCTTTACTTGTATGATTTAATTTGTAAGCTTCTTGTGTTATATTCCGCTTCAACCTGATGTTAAATACATATTTCTGTCGTTTTCTTTTCTGCTCACTCATGTTAGTGTTTGTTTTCATTCAGGATTTAAACTCGAGTGCTTTTGATCGAGTGCCATGACTGTACGCAGAGGTGAGTATATTCGAGTATATATATATATATATATACACACACACACACACACACACACACACACACACACACACACACACACACACACAAGGTTTTAAGCATTGCTTTCTTCAAACTTTATCTTTTAACATATAACCTCTCTTTTCCAGTGAATGTGGTTATTCTTGTGCTGCTTGCCATCGCCTTTTTGATTATTTTGCATCGAAATCTGCTAAATCTCAATGATTTCCTGAAGCAAGAGAATTCAGGTATGAAGATGTTGATGTTGGTGAAGTTGAAAAGTTTTTGGCACCCTCACTGATCTTTCTTTGTGTTTGCAGACACGGTGCCCGGGATGGTCCTGCCCTTTGAGACTGACCTCCTGTCGGGTCATAAGGTCATCCGAACAGGAGAGGAGATCCCAGTGCTCATCACCGCTCCAGAGGAGAGACTGGGAGCTGCTGTCACCGCCATGAACAGCATCTACCGCAACAGCAAAGCTAATGTAGTGTTCAACATAGTGACTCTAAATGAGTCTGTGGTTCATCTCAGGTACACCTTATATCGCATTACTATGGTTTATTAAACCAGGGGTTTTCAAACGGGTCCGCAAGGGAGTGCTTGGGGGTCCATGAAAACGTTTACAGAAAAATTATATATACAGTACCGGTCAAAAGTTTGGAAACATTAGTATTTTATTGTTTTTGAAAGAAGTCTCTTATGCTTATCAAGCCTGCTTTTATTTGATCACAAATACAGAAAATTGTAAATAATATTTGTGAAATATTGTTATGATTTAAAATATTGGTTTTCTATTTTAATATACTTTAAAATATAATTTATTTCTGTGATGCAAAGCTGAATCTACAGTGACACATGATAGTTTGGAAATCATTCTAATATGCTGCTTTATTATCAATATTGGAAATGCTGCTTAATATTTAACATTTTTTAAAAATCTTTTTAACTGTTTATTCATCAATGAATCCTGAAAAAATGATCACAGGTTCCAAAAAAATATCGAAAATATAACTGTTTCCAACATTGATAATAACTGAGTATCAAATCAGAATCCTAGAATGATTTCTGAAGGATCATGTGTCACTGAAGACTGGACCATGTGAGCGTTTACACCACGAAAGCAATCCGGTTAAATGCGTTTTCGACTACCTCTGAAAGTGGTCAATACGTTTTAGACCCCGTTTACACCTGTATTTAGCATCATCCACTTGTGATCTGATTGACCAAAACGGCAAATCTTAATACCAGGCGTAAAAAGATTGAAAACCCCTGTATCAAACTATATTGTGTTTCATTACCTGTGCTGTGATAATTTGGTACACATAATTATTTCTCATTCCAGAACATGGTTGAGTAAGACTGACTTGAAACATAAAATTATAATTTTTGATCCGAAGATCCTGGCTGGGAAAATATCTAATGATCCTCAGAAGGTGGAGGCAGTGAAGCCGGTAATCAAGCGCCAGTGCTTCTGTTAGAATAGAAGTGTAAATGTCAGTTATATATCATAACTGTATATGTATTTTATTTTTCAGTTGACCTTCGCCAGATTCTACATGCCAGTTTTCTTGCCAGATGCAGAGAAAGCAATTTACCTAGATGATGATGTAATTGTACAAGGTGAAGTGCATAGTTTTAGAATTTTTAAAGACCCCAGAATTCACATATTGTCCACAGAGGCATATCCTAATACCTGTCCAATCACATCAATCTAGAATGAGAATATCGCATGTCATTGCCTCTATATATACATATATGTGTATATATGTTTTGTTCTATGACGTACATTACACACACTCACACTCCAAACATTCTCATGTAGTAACTAGTAAACATAACAGCTTCAAAATTTGTGTTTTCAATATGGGTGTGTAATTTATGTTGTAGAACAAAACGTCCAAATATAGTAAACTTATGTTTACCACAGACCTTTTTTTTACTTTGAAAAACCCCATCATAAAAACCCTTAGGAAAATCTGGAGGGAACCAGTGGCGAATTAGTCTTCAAGGTTTAGACCTCATCCCTGCACCACTCTGTAAAATTACATTTTTAATTCTAAATAATTTTAATTTAAAGTGGCATCCAGTTATATGGGGTATGAAAATGGTTATTTTGTTAATAAAATGTTCAAATTTATTCAAATCTGTTTTATTTTTCACATTGGAAATGAAAGGTAAAGTTCATTGTATTGTGGAATACAGTTCTCTTTGGATTTGGATTTACACTGCACATTCTATTACGTGTAGTACACCATCTGCATATTTTACACATACAGAATTTATGCGTATTGTACAAGTATATATATGTAAATAAATATATATATATATATATATATATACATATATATATATATTGTAGGTATGGTACTGTGATTGGTACTGTAAAATACAGCAGGAAGTGCTAAATGTATTCTTTTCTATGGTTCAGGGGACATTCAGGAGCTTTTTGACACCAGTCTTAAGTTTGGGCATGCAGCAGCTTTCTCAGAGGACTGTGACTCTTCCTCCTCGAAAGGCATGGTCAGAGGAGCTGGAAATCAGGTGATTATTCTGTAATGATCTAAACTGCCTGGATTCCAGAATCCGCTCAGACCTGTCAGAATGTCAGCAGTGCGATGACAAAGACACACGGAGGAATATGACACTACAGGATGTTTTTTTTCAAAAACATGAACTTGTTTATCCAAATATAGCCATGGTTTTTGAATATATAAACCATTTATTTTCTATATTGTGGTATAAAATGATTCATACCATCCAGCCCCAATTCAAAAAAGTTTTGCATAACACATATTCCATGGATTTGCTCATTTGTTTTACCTGCTACAGAACAGCTATATTGGTTTTCTGGACTTCAAGAAAGAGGCGATCAAGAAGCTCGGAATGAGAGCAAACACTTGCTCGTTCAATCCTGGAGTCTTTGTGGCCAATCTAACCGAGTGGAAGCAGCAGAATATCACCAGCCAGCTTGAGTTCTGGATGGAGCACAATGCTAAGTTAGTTTCATGTTTCATTACTTGTGTTGTGTTCTGATTTATTATATTATTCATTAAAAAAAATGTTAAGGACAGCTGTTGTATGTTACAAGGCAGAGAACTGGAGTAAAATCCAGTGTTTAATCTGTTGAAATCCTCTAAGACATCTCGAGGTACAGGGCCGTAAATGGTTGTGTGTGGTCGTTTTGCTTTAGAGAGGACCTTTACAGTAAGACTTTGGCGGACAGCATCACAACGCCACCTATGCTCATCGTGTTCTACAAGCACCACTCGAACATTGATCCCATGTGGCACGTCCGACATCTCGGTGAGGAAGTCATTGAGGCTCTGGTTCATAAATGTAAAGCAGCTTTCTGAATCTCTTAGTGACCAATAGTTTTTCATTTTGACCTTTTCGTTTCTAGGGGCGACAGGAGCGGGGAATCGGTATTCAGCTCAGTTTGTGAAGGCTGCCAAACTTCTCCATTGGAACGGACATTATAAACCGTGGGGAAGAACCTCCTCTTTTTCTGACATTTGGGACAAATGGTACATTCCAGATCCCACAGGTAAATTCCACACAATCCGGAGACACGCTGAGGAAAAATAGACTGTGGTTTGGACTACATGCATACAAAAAAAAATAAGGAAAAAAAAAGTGCTTTGTGGAGGGACCTTGTCAGACATTTGGCTTTGTTCAGGGGATTTCTGGATGCAAAATATGGGGCCTTCTTAATGTTCTTTCAAGAAACCTAGTTACTGGGACCAACATTGAACAGAGAAACAGCAAAGAAGCAACATTCAACACCAATCAATGCACTACCTCAGCATCCATTGTCTAATTATAAAGTACTAACACTAAAACATTTATGGCAGAGCTTTTACATTTACATACAAGTGATCTAGATTTTTTTTTTTTAATGTCGTTTAATCCTGAATATTTTGGGGTGGAATTGTGGACCAACTTGTTTTTTTGTTGCAAAATTTATTTCATTATCAATATTTTAGTCTGTTTCAGGGCTTACGACACAAACCTGTGACGATTAACATTTCAAATGCTCTTTGACACTACACAAACCACTTTTCCCTTCGGTTAAGTGTTCAGTTATATTTCTGTGGGTGCATGTTTTTTCATGTCAGCTGTTACTCAGCATGTCAAGTTTTGTCCTCAGATTGAAGGGGAAATCATGCTAATTTGTACAGAAAGGAAAAACTGTTATAAAGTATTGAATAAAGCTCTGTATAATTTTTGTATGCAATGTAAGAGTGTTAACCCTTTATTTAGTCAAATAAGCTATAATGCACATTTTATTATGAATGAATACATACAGATACACTCTAACCGAGTGCCATTTTACAATCTGACTCCTCTCAGTCCATGAAATTTTACACAAAATCTGTGTTGAAATCATACGCGTCATCACTGTTGTTGTGCTGCATTGAAGTCAGGTCGACGTTGACAAACTTCACTTTAGTTTCTTTAGTTGGCTTGTCTACAAAAGATAAGACAAAACAACTGATAGACAGAAGACATCAAACCGAAAGAGGAAGTTTATTGGTGTAAATCACAAAACATACCTTCTCTCTTTTGTGTTGATTCCTGAATCTGTGTCTCCATCTTTGGAATGGGGATTTCAGCCTCAGGCTTAAATGTGGACAGCGGCTGTGTGCCAGCAGGGTTGACTTGACACTTAATTTGTACAAAAAAATAAAAGATGCATTAAAATCAAGACACTTCAATATGCATTCTGAGAAACAACAACATTTCTCTTGTATATGGTTTGTGAATATCAAATCTACTGGAGTTGCTGTCAGAGAGAAATCAGAGTTGGATTAAAAGGTCATCAAGGACTTATGTGAAGAACTAACTCATCATTTCTCATGGTCTCTGATGACAGAGGTAAGTGGCTCATATGAAGTACCTCGTCTGTGCTGGCGGTCATGTCCGTCTCATCTGCTTCTGTCGTTGCTGTTATCGTCTCTTTAGGCAGCTCACCGACGTCCAGCACACCAGCAGTGGGGCCTTTTGAGCTGAAATTTATACTGCTCGCTAGATTTGGGGACCGCACACCTGAGGACAGGTACATTTCATTGATATTTCGCTTCATTAAATCTCAAGTGTTATATTCTGATTTGTTCAATGAACTGATGTACCTCTGATGGCATTCTGGTTGCCCTCCCTCACCATGTCCATATTCAGACCTGACTGCAGTTCAGTCACGATGGCATCAGAGAGGTACGAGGGGAGGTCCTGTCGCTCTGGTGCTCTGCTGTGGTAACTCAGTTTAGCTCTAAAACACACAACATAATGCTTAGGAAGAGACTGCTGATTCGACTTAGAAAGAAAAAAGTGATTTAAGAATTATGTACGGTGAATAAACTCTGAAACTAACCCAGTCCAATCGTTGAGGAACGTCGTGGCTGCCAGCTCTGTGTTTGGGATGCCACCTTTCTGCAGGTAACCTCGTTTCTTGGCTAAGGTGGTCAAGAACTCTAAGGAGTTTCTGTAGTTTGGGACATTATACTGTAGCATTATCTGAAAGAGACACATGAAACAAAAAGTTTGCAATACTGTATGAGGTTAAAAAGAAAAATGACAATTGACCCCTCAAAAAGGATTTCCACTGTTAAAAGTTTTGTATTTGTCTGAAAAAAAAAAAATGTAATTCCTGTTGCAATTATTACCTACATTCTATGAAAAAAAACCTTTGGAAACAATGGAAGTCAATTTTTTAAATAAAAAATATATACACACATTGTTGGCATTCAAAACAGTTAATAATAATCTATAGAAAATGTATTACGACTTTGAATCAATGGCAATATGAGCATGTGCGATTTCCAAACTGCATCAAGTTATTTTATTTATTTAATATTTTAATTCAGAATTCTATGGAAGCTTGTTTCCGCCACAGAATAAAACACTTTAAAAGATAATTGCGACTTTTTATCTCACAATTGCGAGTTTACATCTCGCAATTCTGACTTTATTTCTCAGAATTGCAAGATATAAAGTCAGAATTGCATGAAATAGTCACAATTGCGTGTTATAAAGTCAGAATTGCGAGATATAATGTCAGAATTGTGTGAAATAGTCGCAATTACATCTTGTAGAGTCAGAATTTTTTCTTTTTTTCTCGCAATTGCGACTTTATATCACGCAATTCTGACTTTATAACACATAATTGCGAGTTTATATCTCGCAATTATGACATCTTTTCTCAGAATTGTGAGATATAAACTCACAATTGTGAGATATAAAGTCCAATTCTAAGGAAAAAAAAGATGGACACTTTTTTTTTTTAACCTCAGAAAAGTTTATATCTCACAATTCTGACTTTATAACACGCAATTGCGACTTTATATCATGCAATTCTGACTTTATATCTCCCAATTGCGTATTATAAAGTCAGAATTGCGTGATATAAAGTCCCAATTGCGAGAAAAAAAGTCAGAATTCGGACTTTATAAGACGCAATTGCGACTTTATTTCATGCAATTCTGACTTTATATCTCGCAGTTCTGAGAAATAAATGTAAACTCGCAATTGTGAGATAAAAAGTCGCAATTATTTTTTCAAATGTTTTATTCTGTGGCGGAAACAAGCTTCCATAGAATTCTGTGACTTTCTCAGACCTGCCAACCTGTAAGCATTTAGCATAGCAGTTACGCATTTTGACCTTAAATGCTGGTACGAAACAACACAAAAAGCTGGTGAAGCCTTTGGGGCAGGTCGCATCAGTGAACCTCTATCTAAAAATAGCTTTTAGTTTACAGCACAGACTGGAATACCAGATTGCTTATGTCTGTGGTATAAACTATTTAGATGCTTTTATAATGAATTCCTGGTTCAGGAAACCATTCAGGCTCAGAGTCAGCGTATGTACCACCGTATGTACACAAATTATAGGAAAGTTGCTGACCGCTAAATTAACTTAATCACGCCGCTGAGACTCCACTATAGGATGTAGTGACGGATCGCGTGCGCTCCACTGAATTCACTCCTATCGGTTGTCGCTCTTGAAAGTTGTTCTTCATTTGCATAAACTTAAACCTATCAACTTTGTCACGTCGCTGGACACATCCTGTCACCAATGGTCACTGTCACTCATGCGGCCAGAAATCACCAGCTCTCCATTGAAACAAATGTGATTTTGTCACTTAAGAGAGAGGATGCATTCTCGTTCTAAAATTCTGTGCAAACCTGAGTCAACGTTTGATCTAAAAGCCACAAATCTCCTATTGTGATTTCTTAAGGTGTTCCTTACATGCTGCTGATTGCACTGTTTGAGTAAAGTCCTGACTGCTTCCAGGGGACTCTCCTCCTTCTCCTCCACCTGGAGGCTCCTGAGGGCCATCACGTCTCCTGGGTTACCGGGGGCCGCCACAATCCCTGGGCTGTCAATCATCTTCACACTTTTAGTAATATGCACTTCTTGCATACATCTATATAGGAGGGGAAGAATATCATTGAGGTTGGTATGTTATTGAGGCTCAATGCCTTACAGCAGAAATGCATTTTGGGAAATGAAGCTCAGTGTTGGATTGATTGAAGACTTCATGTGGTGGTCAGTTCAATACAGTTCATCATGCTTCAAATTCACATATACTAGGACACTAAAATAATGAAGCTTTACCTGGTCAATCCTCTCTGTAAGCCAACATGACAGGCTCGCATTTCTTTCAGACTATTGATGATGCTGCTCTTTCCCACGTTAGGGAAACCTGAAGACAAGGCAACAGTAAAAGGTTCAATAGAAACACACTAAGCAGTTACGAAATTATTTCATGATGACGAAATGAGATCACCGTGGTGCATAAAAATGACAAGAAGTCCTACCGACAAGGCCAACTTTAAGCATGGTCTCGCCATCTTTCTTGTTAGCCAAGTCAGTAAGCGTCTGTAGGAGACAGTCACGTCCAAAACATGAAGCTGCTCTGCTGTGATCCAGAACTGCATTCGTTCCTCTCTGCTTCTTCTGTGACTGTAAAATGGAGAATATGAAGTGACAATGAGTGCGCTTATGTAAACGCGTTAACCCGTTTCCCTTTATCGGAGTAAGGTCATAAACGGCTTAAGCATAAACTGTTGGTCAGTTTATTAGCTCGGCTAATGTATGCACTGTTATTGATACAGTTTCCACATGTTCACCGCAATAAATTAGAAAAATACTCGGTAAATAAGTACAAGTAAAATAATCGGTTTGTTGATGCACTTGTGAATGCAGATGGTGAGGAATTACAGGAATTATTTTATATGTAGTCTTTACATTAAAAAAAATTAATTATAATGTTTCTCTCTAGGCCAATTCAATTAACTTATGAGAAATTTGAATCAAGGTCACAGGCTGTATTGGCATTGCACTCTTTAGCAGTAGCACTTGTGTAATTCTACATATCCCTTTTCCTTAGTTCAGTGGTTCTCCAATTAGAGTGCCGTACCCCCTCTCTTCCACTTAGGCTGCAGTCACACCTTTTCCATTAAGGGACGACATTTGCCCTCTTTAATCAATTTTTCCAGTTAATTTTTTACCTTTATAAAACAAATAATGCTTTAAATAAAACAATGTTCATATAAATATGCAATGATGGTAAAAACAAAGTGATTCAATTAAAACTAAGTCACTGTCTTGAGTCAGTCATCGAGTCTTCCATTCATTCAGTAACGAAGCAAGTTGCTGTATTTATGAACGGGTCATTGAATCTCACGATTCGTTCATGAATCACAGCGGTGTGCTGCAGTTCTGCTGTGGATTTCGTTGCAAAATAGAGCAATAAGCCTACTGACAATACTGTTTTAAATGTAGTACATCACTTAATATTACCCTTTTGTTTGTTGAACTGTTGTATAAAATCAATGTCACATTTGAAATCGTTTGGATAATCAGGAAACATTGCATTCTTGCTCGTATAATATGATTAACATTAAAAACACAGCTGGATATCAGCCTGCATTTTGATCGCACATTTAGTCGCACAAACAGCGCAAGCGGCTCGTGACAGAACACACTTTGAATGACACTTTAATTTAAGTAGAAAATCTCAAATGAAGATCGCTGAACTCGTTTACTTTTCAGATCATCCGCGCTTCTTCAGCAGTGTAGAGCATGTGCACATGGTTGCCAGATACTAATGAAAAGACCGGGTAGAAACGTGTTCTTTTGACAGAAAAGCCCTGATGGGGGATTCAATTATTGAAATCTGGTAACCGTAAGCATGAACGCTCGTAAAAACTGTAATGTGTTGTCTCCTTTATTCGACAAAAACAAGTGGTTTTGGTCAAGTTTTTATTTTTTTAAACACATTTCAGTCTCGTCTTTTTCCGTCAACGATATTGCATGTGTTGATAGTCACAGTTATCGTTTAATGACGTGGGTGTCGTCTCTCATCGTCTTGTCTTAGTCAGGAAAAAAAAGGTCGTCAACTAACATTTTTCGTCATAGTTTTGGTTAAAATTAACACTGCCTCAAACTGAGTAGTGCATCACTGAGAAACGTCCTGCTCGAGTCGTCCTTGCGATGGAGTTTCGGGTTGAATAACTAGTTCTTTTAGTGTTTCATCATCAAACTCGCGCTCAGATTGATATGGTAAAATCTACTTCATTGTTCGTTACTGTGTTTAGTTTACGGTGTAGGAAGCCTCAGGACACGCAGAGCTGACATTGTTATGGCAATGGGTGTTTTTGTTTTCGACACGCGCGCTGTACGCGGTAGACCAATCACAACAGACTGAGCTGTCTGGCCAATCAGAGCAGTCAGAGCTCACGGAAAGGAGTGATTTAGAGAGATTGATTCATCTGACAAGTCGTTTGAGAATCATTAAAAAATGTGGTGATGTGCAAATGTATATTATGAGAAAATGAAACCTGAATGTTTTTTGACCTTTGATGCATGTAAACCTGTTGTAGGAGACTCCAAAACAACACACTTTAAGGGATGTTTTACATTATGGAACCACATACCACAGTTCTGTCCTTTAGTTGCATAGATGCTTTGAAGAGAAAAGTTGGACACTCAGCTTCAAGATACCCAAGCCATTTCTCTAGGTTATCCTTAGGAACAAGATCTAAAAAGTAAAAAGAGACTTTAATAACCAGTTTCCATCATGATAACTGGGTGACTTTAAGTGTATGGCAATGCAGACTGCTCTCTACCTATTTTGTTCAATATGAACAAGAGTTTTTTCTTTCCCTCATGTTTCAGGACGGTTTCCTCCAGCTGAGGACAGCGGCAGCCCAGAGGATCTCTAGCATCCAAAACCTCCACGATCACATCAGATGCCTCAATAACCTGCACAAGAATTCAATCCCATGTAAGATCAACCTTGTGAATGACCATTTTGGCCATGTTGGAGACCCTCACACAGATTCAGGAATATATTATTGTCAGTTTGTTATGCTGGAAATCAGTTTGTCAACTTGCCTTGTTCAGCTCGCAGCATTTGAATGTTTTAGCGCTTTTCTCTTTAGCTACCGCAGCCCTTGCTTCTCTAACTTTCGTCCCCTGCAAACAACCAATAAAGTTAGAAGTGAAGCTAGAGTCAGTGATTTACTTCTTTAGTAAAAGTTTCTACACCTTTCTTACCTTTTTAGCTTTCTTGGCTGCAGGTTCGACTCCTGCACTGGCAGCTTCTTTCCCCTCTTTCCTCTTCGCAGCTCTTTCTTGCTTCTTTACAATCTTGTTTTGCTCTTTCAGAGCTTCAAGCTTCAAGAACAACATAATTAATACACATCAGTTAAGTGCAAAGACATATGCTTCAGTAATTGATAGGTACAAAACACTCTGACTGTTAGTCTGGAAAAATGAAATTTGATTTCCATTGGTTTTAGTAATGATCTTACCTCCTGTTTTCTCTGCTCAGCCTCTCGAAGCACTTCCTCTTTAAAAGGCGCACTGTTTGGTACTCCAACATCTTTCTTTGGCTTTCGGCTTATCCCGGTCTTCTTTGCAGCTTTCTTTAATTTACGGTTATGCTCCCGAACCTAGCAATGGAGAAAGACAAAAAATAATAAATGGCAAGAGTCCAAAATGTGTAATAATAACATCAAGAAAAATAATAAACAACATTAAGCCTTATGTGTTTGTCCTTCGGACGAGTAAACCGGACATTCACTTGAGTAAAAAGGTTACTTGTCTGGATAGAAAAAAAATATACTCAGTGTTCTATCAGCTTTTACTTGCTTAAATAAGCATATTTGTGATATTTGCTCTCTGAAATTTATTTCCAGGGCATTTCTTTTCCAGTTAGGCTCCTCTGGATGATGCATTAACATGTTTACGGTTATTGCCTTGTCAATTAATAATAATAGAGCCATGTTTGCAGTTGTGCCACCCTGAGTTTTTCAATTATCTCAACAGCTGTAAACTGCTGATGTTTCTAAAACGTTTATATGAAAGATTTCAAACCTAATATGACGCCATAGTATATTTTATTATTAAGACACCATTTTAAATGGTTGTCTAAGTCCGTGTAAGATAGCAAAACATAAAACAAGTACTACTTAAATGTACTAAAAATGAATTCAAACTAAATCGGTTTATAGAATAAAACAGTGAATTTATCAAATTATTTTAAAAGGAAATCATGCACTTGGACACAGAAATACGCACGCATGTCATTAACCCATACATACATGGGCTGTAACAAAGCCCATATTAACGTATGTAACTTACATGTACAGTTGAAATCTCTTACCTTCTTTTGTATTTTGAAGCGTTTGGCGCATGATACGCGTTTGCTTGCCTTCTTCAACTCTACAAAAGACACGTGAGTTCCGTCAGTGTTTGACTACTTACTTCTGATAGTTTATTACATCCTTTTAGCAAACAACGGGTAAATATAATGATTTACGCTGCTTTGGTATGCTTAAAGTACGTTAATAATACTATTTTTGAGAGTATATACTCACTCGGCCTCTTCATGTCTGTAGCTGCTCCAGCACGCGCTCCTCTCGTACACGACGCAGCACGTGTCTACTCCTCACTTCCGCTTCCGCTCTCGCGCTGTGAAGGGTTAATTTTTTTCCCTCAGTTTCTTAATAAATCACTCAGCCTCCTTGTTGAATGTGTGTCAGTCCTCAGACAGCTCTCAGAGACAGCTGATCAGACACGGACGGTAAGGCCTGCACCTCGCGCGCTCTGTGTATTGTTTGCAATATCTGCCGTTCATGCTATAATAAAGCGCGAGCATCATCACGCAGAGTGTTGCATGGCCCAGTGCGTGCGTGCGCGTGTGTGTGTATGTATGTGTGTGTGTCTTTGTTTTTATCCGCCTGTGCTGATGCATGTGTCACACAGCTTGTGTCTGCAGACACATAACGGTCCCACCTTCACCATCATCATCATCATCATCATCGCACTGCTGAAGTGGCTGTGATCATCAGACGTGATAATAAATGCATCTGATCACAGGTTCACGCATTGTCTCATAGCTGCACATCACTCATGTTGGAGGTGCTATTGTAAGAACAGCATAATAAAAATCCGGGTTGTGCAGAAGACTGATATTGATCTGCAGCTTCTTGTGTTGTTCTATATCTGCATACTTTCAAAAGTGTGGACATCTTTCTCTTAAATGGCACATGAATGTTTACACGTATCAGCTGCCACTAATTTGTAAGCTGGTATTAACCAGCAGTACTGTACTTTAGGACGACTGCTAATTTTCTACTACACCAACAATAATCAGTTAATTGTATTATATGCTTATTTAATTAGTGCTGTAAAATCGATTAATCGCATCTTAACAAAAGTCTGTTTACATAATATATTTATAATTATACTGATACTATACAAATATATATATAAATATATATAACATATACATTTGATAATATATATATATATATATTATGTATACTGTATGTATATCATATGCACTGATTTGAAAACAATTTCCCGTATATTCCACATATATATTCAGTTATAAAGATGAAAATACTGTAAAATATTTAACAATATCAGTGTTAGAAGCTTTCAAAATCTTTCTGCCATTTTGCTTATTTTTTATTTTATTTATTTATTTGTGGTGGTGACTAATACTAGTTGCCATTTTCTTTTCTTTTTAGCAATAATAACTTCTTTTTAAAACTATGGCTACCATTTTTATAAACAACACTGGTAAATGGATGTCTAGACATAATTCTGTTAGTAAATGGCACTAGCTAGTATTACTGTATTGTGGGATTATTGTTAATTCATGACGAAGCCAATGACAATACTTTATGGCTATTTTTAATAAATACATTATTAAATTTGATTTGAAAATGTTCGTTTACTGACCCTTTACCATGATAAGCATAGTTTCCACCAAAATATCAGTCACTACAATTATTTTTACTATTATGAAATATTTCTAAATTTATATTTGATCTCATTCTAACAGAGTTTTCAGAATCATTTTCATTTAATTTATTTTTATTTTGATAACAGTGTTGGTATATAGCAAATAACCACAGTTGTATCTTATTATTAGTAACTGTGTGACTATAACGTTTTGGTGCAATCAGTGGTTTGCTCTTAATCACATAATTCTGTTAGTACCCCGGTATTAAATGAGTAGTATTACTGTGCAACAACTTTACTTCAACAGCAGTAATTTATAAAAAATATATTTAAGGAGCATTCAGTTATTAACTATTTGACTTATTACATCTCTTTCCTAGCGTTTACAATGGGCTCAAAGCGACGGAGAGCCACGTCTCCATCCAGCAGTGTGAGCGGAGGAGATTTCGAGGACAGCCAGACAACATCCATACCTTCAACCAGTCGGAAGAGGAGAAGAACCACAAACATCCCCACTGTTGACCCTGTGAGTTCATACACTTCATGTACATTTGATGTGATCCATCTCTCCCAGATCAAGTGACTTCACAATCTGCTTTAGGAATATTGCATATTCTAGTGCGTCATCTGTTTTCCTTACAGATTGCTGTGTGTCATGAGTTGTACAACACTATCAGAGACTATAAGGATGATCAGGGCAGGATGCTGTGTGAACTCTTCATCAGAGCACCAAAGAGAAGGTCAGTGACACACGAGAGATCGAGTGAATATCTAAAACAGTTTCAACATCACAGTGGATAAGACATGCAATGCGTCCCCACAGGAACCAGCCGGATTACTATGATGTGGTGTCGCAGCCCATCGACATGATGAAGATCCAGCAGAAGCTGAAGATGGAGGAGTATGATGATGTTGAGCAGCTCACAGCCGACTTTCAGCTCTTATTCAACAATGCCAAGACGTACTACAAAGTGCGTATCTATCTTACACTAGCAGTCCAATGCTTGAAATCATGTCTCTCATGCTCACCAAAGCTGCATCAGTATAGTAAAAACTGTAATATTATTAGAATAACTGTTTTAATATATTTTAAAATGTCATTTATTCCTGTACGTTTTCAGCATCATTTCTTCAGTGTCACATGATCCTTCAGAAATCATTCTAAAATTTGCTGCCTAATTATTATTTGTGCATTATTATTATAACAGTTCTTAATATCAATGTTGAAAACAGTTGTGCTGCTTCATATTTATGTGTGAAACTGATATATGTTTTAAGATTCTTTGTTGAATAGAAAGTTCAAAAGAACAGCATTTATTTGAAATAGAAAGCTTTTGTAACATTATGAATATCTTTACTGTCACTTTTGATTCATTTAACGCGTCCTTGCTGAATAAAAATATGAATTTCTTAAAAAAAAAAACTCACAGCCCAAACTTACACAAAAGATATTGATAATAAGAAACATTGATAATTATAAAAAGGTTTCTTGAGCAGCAAATCATCATATTAGAGTGATTTCTGAAGGATCATGTGACACTGAAGACTGGAGTAATGATGCTGAAAATTCAGTTTAGATCACAGGAATAAATTACAGTTTACTATATATTAAAATAGAAAACCGTTTTTTAACATTCTAATCATATTTCTGTATTTGTATTCAAATAAATGCAGACGTGGTGAGTGGAAGTGACTTCTTTCAAAAACATTAAACAATCTTAATCATTCTAAACTTTTGACCGGGAAATATATTTGTATATTGTTTTAATTATTGTGCCATGAATAGGTTTGAGAAAGTGAGATTGAAATATTGATGATTATTGCTTTAGATCTACCAAATCATTTAAATAGGAAATTCACAAATGCCAAAAAATAAATAAATACAAATCAGAATACGCTAAAGCCTCTTTTCCTGTGCAGCCAGAAACTCCGGAGTACAGAGCGGCTTGTAAACTGTGGGATCTGTACATTCGCACCAAAAACGAGTTTGTGCAGCGAGGAGACTATGATGAAGATGATGACGATGACGACACACAGGAAACCCCCGGAGGGGCCACAGAGGAGGAGGTCAGAGGTCGCAGATCTTGACGGTCATGTTGTGTCTGTCGCCAGGGAGGATTAGGACCTATTCAGAAGAGTTTTAGATGTGTTTGGGCAGAGTTAAATCAATTCTGCTTTGTTTTGTTTGTACAGTCCGTCTCAAGCCTTAAGGAAGTTCTCGGGCAGCTTCTGGATGCTGTGCTGTCGTACACAGAACACGGGCGTCTCATCAGTGAACTTTTCCAGAGACTTCCCTCTAAAGTGGTAGTTGTCTCAGTTTCGTTTGAGTACATACACAAACATATTATATTATTATTATTATTATTAATTAAACATTTAAACATTCTTTTTCAGCAATATCCAGATTATTATGCTATTATTAAAGAACCAATAGATCTGAAGATCGTTGCACACCGGATACAGGTATCTTATTATTATGATCATAATCTATTACAGCTTATCACCATTTATTATCGATTTACACTGAAGTTTGTGTCTTTTCTCCCTTAGATGTGCTACTATAAAAGTGTAAACCATATGGCTAAAGACGTTGACTTGTTAGTCAAAAATGCCAAAACCTACAATGAACCCGGATCACAAGTGTTTAAAGTAATGTGTCACTGAAGTTCTGTTTGCATTTGAATACAATTTATGTAATATCTTAGACTTGCACTGATTAGCATTTTGTAATAGTTTAATACATATATAATGCCATGTTGTCTGTGATATAGATATATATATATATATATATGGATTTTTATTATATTTGAAATCATGAATTTCCAGGATGCAAACACCATCAAAAAGATCTTTGCACAGAGAAAACTGGAGCTTGAACATGCAGAACCTGTTAAAAGTAGCATCAGGATCAGGTAAGTTGTTTTATGGATTGCATATTTTCATAACACATTTTATTAGTTAGTTATTTTAGCTTAAGTATGTAAAATAGAATAGAATTATTGAATTGTACCAAATATATTAGTTTTCAGCATCAGAATGAGGTAGATTATGGATTACATTTTATGGATTACAAATCATGGATTACATTTTAATATTATAATAAAAGTAGCATCAGGATCAGGCAAGTTGTGTTATGGGTTACATATTATCATAACACACTTTATTAGTTAGTTATTTTAGCTTAAGTATATAGAATAGAATTATAAAATTGTATTAAATATATTAGTTGTCACCAACAAAATGAGGTAAATTATGGATTACATTTTGTGGATTACAAGTCATGGATTACATTTTAATATCATAAAATAATTTTAAGAAATGTGCTAGTTTTACAACATGCAGACATTTTTTTTAACTTTTGGCAATATAATATTTGCATTTGCGTAATTTTACAATTGCACCATTTTAATATAGTAAAAATTATATAAAAAGTATCATTGTGTTTTTTTAAGGTTTGTAATATGGTGTTATGTACCCACTCTAATGTGTGGTTTTTAAATTAATGAATGATTTTTATCTACAAACTAAAACATTTATATTCTGTGAAGTTTGACTTGTATTGTTTTTGCTCTGGTGTTTGTGAACAGAAACAGAAGGTTTGCACAAGGAGACAGACTCTCCTCCATCACTACCGCTCTACAGTACGGCTCAGAGAGCGAAGAGGATGCCATACTAACTGGTAATAGCACTGTTGAAGACAGAGATGTAACATCAATATATTATGTTAGAATTTGTCTTGTATACTATATACTAGGGATGCACCGAAGTTCCGGCTGCTGAAAATTATCGGCCGGAAATGGCATTTTTGGTTTTTGGCCGAAAGAGAAAAAAGGCCGAAAATATGCCACCCCAAATTATTTAATTAAAAAGTTTAATAATAATACAATTATACAAAAAAACTAATTTAAAGCAAGATATTTAACTTTTTTTTTTTTTTTTTTTTTTCGTTTCGTTTTTCGGCCAAGTGCATCCAGAATTTTCGGTTTCGGACCAGAATTTTCATTTCAGTGCATCCTTACTATATGCTAATCAGAAGACTGTTTCCATGTTCTCAAGGCTCTGTTCATTACGATGAAGGCGAGTCAGAGGCCGAGAGCCTGCACTCCAGCATGGACATGTGCAACCCCATCTTCCAGATGTACGAGGCAGTGCGGGGCGGCAGAAACAACCAGGGACAGCTCCTAGCCGAGCCCTTCTTTCAGCTGCCCTCCAGGAAAGACTTGCCCAACTACTTCCATCAGATCAGCCATCCAATCTCCCTCCAGCAGATAAGGTGCAGTAGGACGGTAGGACGCTCCTCGGTTTTCAGCAGAGGATGACATGTATTTTATCTCTCCTCAGGAGTAAGATGAAGAACAACGAGTATGAAAGTGTGGAACAGATTGATACAGACCTCAACCTGATGTTTGAGAATGCGAAACGCTACAACGCTCCCAACTCTCAAATCTACAAGCGCGTGCTGAAGTTGCAGCAAATATTGCAGGTAATATAAATCCATTCCACTCAGTGACGTGTTATAAATTACTGTGAATTACAGGGACTCAATGGGCAGTGCAGTTAGAATGAATGATTTGTGCTTTGCCCCGCACATGACGTGCGAATAAAAAATAGACATTGTAGCCATTAATTAAGAATTCGCACCCTTGAAATGACCACAGTTTAACTAAAATGAGGAAATTAATTAGTATAATGTGGCCACAAATGAATTCGTTCTTGAACAATATCTTGTTTTTTACCCATAATGTCATGTGTGGGATCTGTACATTTATACTGTGAAAAATATCTACAAATAAAATATATACAAATGTTTTATTATTAAATATAATATTAATTTGTAATGTAATAATATTTATTTGCATATAATATTTTTTATTATTATTAATTGAACATTCTCTGTGATAAAATCTAAAATAAATCTTTTTTGTTGTTTAATAGAAAAACATTAACATCATTGGAAATTGTTGAAGTTACAGAAATAAATGGAATTTCACAGGTTTAGATTTTGAGAGAAGCAAGTTTTCATAATGTAGAATGTGTTTATTTATATGATAGGCTAAATATAATAAACCAGGAAACTAGATGAAGAAAATTAAGCCATGCATTTGAGTTGACATTCTCCTAAATCGTGATTATCGGTTTAACCGTTATCATGCAGCCCCAAATGAACCTACAGTTCATCACATGAACTATTAAACATGTTCCACCAACGTGTGACATCCAGAAAGAATCCGTTTTGTCTTCGCTTTATGTTTATGCATACGTGTGTCTTCAGATGAAGAGGAAAGAGCTGATGAGGAGAGATGATGAAGATGGTGACAGTATGCTCTCATCCACGCTTTCTGATGGCGGCAGCGTCAAGCGCAAAAGGTACATTTACAACATTAGTGAACCAGTGGTAGTATACTACATAGTTGAGTACATAGTGTATAGGGCATCATTTGGGACATTCACGCTTTGCAAGAGTGGCAGTTGCTAACACATCACTAACACATGACCTCTTGCAGCCATAAGAAGAACACAAAGAAGAACCGCATGAAGGCTCTGTACGCTGCTGTGGCAGAGGCTCGAGAGATGGGCACAGGACGGAGACTCTGCGACCTCTTCATGGTCAAGCCCTCAAAAAAAGATTACCCAGACTACTACAAGATTATACTGGAACCAATGGACTTGAGGACCATAGACCACAACATCCGCTCTGACAGATACCCCAGTGAGGACTCCATGATGGAGGACATGAAGCTGATGTTTCGTAATGCACGTCACTACAATGAAGAAGGCTCTCAAGTGAGTTTAAGGGTCACTAATAAGCTTGGAAAGGCCGTATAGAGCGTGGGTGTCCAATCCTGTTCCTGGAGATCCACCTTCCTGCAAATTTCAGGTCCAACCCTGATCAAACCAGAACCTGAAGATCTTCAGGAGCACTTGATCATTACAGACAGGTGTGTTGAGCAGGGCTGGAAGGTAGGCATGCTGGGAATATCCCAAATTAAATGTCCTACTTCAGACCTCAGTGAGTTCCAGGCAATCATCTTAGAAGTGACGTCAAATGACGCATCTCGCTATTAGGTTGGGGTTGATCGATTTACGGCAACTTTCAGTGGCGTTCCAGACATTATATCTAAGAACGAGGTGGGAAAAATCATGAACACAGCAGTAGATCTCCAGGAACAGGATTGGGCACCACTGGGATCGAGTAAATGAGCATGAAAATGAGCTTTCTGAAGAATTTCATTGTTGTAGGGATTATGATACTAACGTTTCATGACTAGCTTGTTATTTGGTTTGACTCTAGGTTTACAATGACGCCAACGTTCTGGAGAAGATATTAAGAGAAAAACGAAGGGAACTTGGACCGCCGCCGGATGACGAGGATATCGTTTCACCCAAGCTGAAAATTAGTATGTTTAGAAAGCGTTTTTTTATCTGCAATATTTTATCAGAAAAATCACAATTCGATTTTTTCCCCCAAATCGTGCATGCCCTATATTAGGGTTTGTTGTCCAGTTTTAAACTTGCACACATGTTGGTCAGACACTCTTTGTTGGACAGTTTTTCATCAATTCTACCACAACGAGTCAGAAAATGTAGTATGATCCTATTTAAATTGGAAGTGTGTAATTTTTACACCACTTTGAATTGTAAAACAATTATATTCCCAAAACTAAATTCTCAAACTTTCCTACTTTCCGCATCATTTGCAACTACATTTTTTTATTTTTCATTTTATGCATTTAGCAGACTCTTTTATCCAAAGCGACCTACAGAAAAAGAACAAAGCATTCATCACAGAGCCAATAATCATTGTGGTACACAGTGCCATGTCATTTTAAGATCCGCCTCTAGTCAATAATTTTATCCCTTAAAACTCATCTCTGATCACCAAAATTACATATTTAAACATTTTTTCTTTGAAAAAAAAATTCTTCATGCCTTAAAATAGCTTGCATGCACACACCCTTGCCTCATTTAGTATATGCGGTTTTATGAATATGCAAATGAGCCCCGCCTCCACTCACTCACTCAGCTCAGAGATCCACTCATTGCCGATCACACGTTGATCTGATTGGTTATAAGGTAGTTTGTGACGTAAGAAAGACCAACGATTTCAAACCGTGTTTTTGAGACTGTCTTTAGTTCACCGCAGTTTTAAAGAGACTTTGCTCAGCAATGGTGTCGACTTATGAATTTACACATGGTTTGTCTTAAAGCACTAGACATTAAACGCTTGATTTTCACCACAGGGGGACTTTAACATTAAAAAAACTTCTGAATTTAAGCTCTTATTTTTGGAGGGAAGTCTCAGGAGTTATGGTTTTCACCAGTCCTCTTAGGAGAAGCTGTGACTGACCATGTGCCACTGTCTTTCCAGGGAAGAGTGGCATCTCTCCTAAAAAGTCCAAGTACCTGACCCCTCTCCAACAGAAACTCAACGAGCTCTATGAAGCAGTGAAGAACTACACTGACAAGCGTGGACGTCGCCTCAGCACAATCTTCCTCCGTCTCCCGTCCCGCGCTGAGCTTCCAGACTACTATGTGGCCATCAAGAAACCCACAGACATGGAGAAGGTCAAGAGCCACATGCTGGCCAACAAGTACCAGGATGTTGATGCTCTGGTGGAAGACTTAGTCTTGATGTTCAACAACGCTTGCACTTATAACGAGCCTGAATCGCTGATCTACAAAGACGCATTGGTGCTTCACAAAGTGCTTTTGGAGACTAGGAGAGACTTGGAGGGCGGCGACGACGCGCATGTCCCAGATGTTGCACGGCTCATCCAGGAGCTCATCCGCAATCTTTTCGTCTCAGTGCTTGGCCACCAGGATGACGAGGGGCGTTGCTATAGTGACTCGCTGGCGGAGATTCCAGCTGTTGATCCTAACAATTCTGATAAGACTCCACTGAACTTTGAGATCATCAGAGCTAACGTGGATAAGGGCCGTTATAGGAGGCTAGATGTGTTCCAGGACCATATGTTTGAAGTTTTGGAGAAAGCCAGACGTCTGCACAGGTGATGCTCTTCATGTACTCGTTTTGTCTTGGGGTTTTTGTACCTGGAGAGGTAAAGAGTTGTGTTGCACGATACCAAATGTTTAAATTGTGTCGTAGGACGGACTCTGAGATCTTCGAGGACTCTGTGGAGCTCCAGCAGTTCTTCATCCGGATCAGAGATGAGCTGTGTAAGAACGGAGAGATTCTGCTGACGCCCGCCCTCAGTTACACCACTAAACACCTGCACAGCGACGTGGAGAAAGAGAAGAAAGAGAAGCTGCCCAAAGAATATGAAGAGGATAAACTCAAGAGAGAAGAAGAGAAAAAAGGTACCGTTCCTGTAGTATTCAGTTGTTTTTCAGTCTGTTTATGTATTCAGAATTACATCATAAAATCCAATTCATACATACAGTTACTTGAACATACCTCTTCTGTGATAAACATGGTTTTAATTTCTGAATTCAAATTAATTTTTGGAATTCAAGTGAAATCCTTCAATTCAAGTGAAATATTTATTAATTAATATTTCATGATTTAAAACAAAAAAAACATTTTACCTTGAAAAAGGTATGTTTTGATAATAATGACGTGTACACTCACATATTTTAAGGAAAATGTGTAATTCATTTATACTTGATGTTTACACCACATTTTTAGTCACTTTGATAAAAAAATGTAACTTGGCACAGTTAAAAATGGCATAAATGTTTTTTCAGAACCATATGATCTACATGAAAAAAGAGTACATTTCTAAGAGCTTGTATTAAAATGGATTTAAAAAAAAAAATAATAATTTTCTTTATCTTAGAAACCCTTATTTACCATTGACCCATTTACAGAAGTGACAAACGTTTTGTAACCACAAACCATAATCAAACAGGATAAATATTTAGCCTTTATTAACCATCACAATTTTGGAAGTGACTCCTTTATTCCATACACACAAAACAATCATTTAGTGGAGTTCTCTCCTGTGTTCAAACACAGTCTTTGCTTCCTAAACTTTGCACTGTGGTGCAGATGGCTGTTATTAATGTTTCGACGTTGATCTCCAGAGGCTGAGAAGAGTGAGGACACAGCAGGCGGCGGATGGCAGGGAGTCCTTCAGCGCAACTACAGCCAGGACTGCAGCTTCAAGGACAACATGTACCATGTGGGAGACTATGTTTATGTGGAGCCCACAGAACCAAACCTGCAGCCGCACATCGTCTGCATAGAGCGCCTGTGGCAGGATGATGCAGGTATTACATCCAGAAATCATTAGATACATGCTGTCAACATGTGCTATGCATTTATGTTGTTTCATAACACTATTGATTGAGAATATACATTACTGTTAAGATTTGGGGAACAATAAGATTTTTTTTTTTTAATGAAAGAAATTTCTACTTTTATTCAGCAAGGATACATCAAATGTGACTGGAAAAGACCATGTTTTTTAAAAAAAATCTGTTTCAAATAAATGCTGTTCTTTTTTATCTTTCTATTCATCAATGAATCTTGAAAAAAAAAATGATCAGGGTTTCTAGAAAAATAAAAAAGCAGCACGATAATGATAATGCTAATAATAAGAAATGATTCTCGAGCAGCACATCATCATCATTAGAATGATTTCTGAAGGATCATGTGACACTGAAGACTAGAGTAATGATGCTTCAGCTTTGCCATTACATTAATACATTTAATTTAAAAAATATTTTGAAATAGAAAAGTGTTATTTGAAGTTGTAATATTTCACAATATTATTGTTTTTACTTATTTTTAAATGCAGCCTTAAAAAATGTTACCAACCCTAAACTTTTGAACAGTGGTATAGCTATTATTTATGTGTATGTATCTTTTCATGAAGGAGAGAACTGGCTTTATGGCTGCTGGTTCTACAGACCCAACGAAACATTTCATCTTGCAACACGCAAATTTCTTGAGAAAGAAGTTTTCAAAAGCGACTATTACAACAAAATTCCTGTCAATAAAATAATGGGCAAATGTGTCGTCATGTTTGTGAAGGTAATATCATTCAGCGATGAGTCCATCACATTCCCAATGAAACAAAATCCATTTTTACATTAATACTACATTTTAAAATCTGCTCTGATAAAACCCCTTATTTTAGGAGTATTTCAAGCTTCAGCCTGACAGCTTCCGAGCTGAAGACGTTTTTGTCTGCGAGTCTCGTTATTCTGCTAAAACCAAGTCCTTCAAAAAGATCAAGATGTGGACGATGCCCCTGAGCTCAGTGAAGTTCGTCATTCGTGAAGTGACCTTGCCTGTGGTTCGGGTGGCCTCCATGTTTGCACCCAAACAGGAGAGTGACAAGCCTCCTGAGGTGGTAGAGGATGGTAAAGCTGTACCATCCATCATTGATAAGGTAAGACAAACACTGCCCAGCCGAAAAAATACATTCATTGAATAAAATACAAGATCTTGACCAAAAATGAATGCACCTCATGATGGAAATAAATGTGCATCAGTTTTTGGTCAAGATCTTGTATTGACAAAGCAAGAGTCCAGCACTCTGTAAAGTCTCCTCCAGCACATCCCAAAGACTTTCAGTGAATTTAAGCTCTGTATTCTGTGTGAAAATGATTCTTCATGCTCCCTCAAAACTATTCTTTCACAATTTGAGCCTGATGAATCTTGACATTGTCATCCTTGAATATGGCTTGAAGAATCATTTTCACACATGAATCGGCTCCTCTGAGTCCGGAGCTTAAATTCATTGAAAGTCTTTGGGATGTGCTGGGAGACTTTACAGAGTGCTGGACTCTTGCATTGTCAATACAAGATCTTGACCAAAAATCACACAGCCTTGAATTGTCATCCTTGAATATGGCCATAATATGTCTTCCTACATGGTTGTTTTAAGAAATGAAAAGCTACACACTCCATCAATGAGGGTTTGAAGAACTGTCAATTTGCCTATTTAAGTCCAAACAGCAACTTTTTTGGTAGTGGCTGTGTATATTGGCTGATATTGAATATCTTTGATACGTGCTGCCTGACCGTCAATCTGTGTCCTCAGGAGAGGGAGGATGTTACCATGGAGGTCAGTAACGGCGAGCCAGGCTGCCAGTACTACGAGCAGCTCTGCTACAACGACATGTGGCTGAAAGTGGGAGACTGCGTCTACATCCGCTCTCATGGGCTCGTTCGCAACCGTGTGGGCAGGTAGGGTACCGATGACGAGACGCGGTGTTGCTCATGTTCTTCCAAACTATATGCCGTCATTTTGTTTGTGGAACAAAAAAGGAGATATTTAGCAGAATATTCATGCTGCTCTTTTGCATACAATGAAGTCAAATGTAGAGCTTCGAAAAGAACTAAAAGGAACTATAAAAGGGTTCGGTCTACAACAGGGGTGGGCAAACTACGGCCCGCGGGCCACATGCGGCCCGTTAGGCTGTTTAATCCGGCCCGCCGAGTATTTAAAAAAATTGTCTTAAGATCGCATTAATTTTGCCTTTTTTCTTGCAATACTTTGCGTTATATATTTATATATATATATATTGCGTTGCATATATTTGACAATCGGAATATCAGATATTGCATGCCATAGCTAACAAATGTAAAAAAGGAAAAATGACATAAAAGCAGATCATCATTCATTCAGCGCTGTTGTGGCTGCGGTGTGTCACGTAACAAGCAATGACGCGTCACCATGGAAACCAAACAGACAGCGCCTTAAGCGCATAGACTTGTTGCACGTTAATGTTTTTTCCTTTTTTGGAAACTCAATGAGAAAAAAAATGTTTGGTAACCGCTTGCACACCTTAGTTTTTCCTTTGATTTGTCTGCTATTTAGTTTCTTTGCTCCTCTGGATTTGTGGATGTATCCTGCCCGATTCCGTTTACCGACCTTTATCGTCCGGCTTTTGACTTCGCTCCCCTGTCTGCCATACAGAACCCGTTTTTTTTTTTTTTTTTCATTAAATGTTCTGATCTCCCTTTGCCTTTTATGTTTTATATTATTATTCTTAAAATAAATTTGTATATTCGTTTATTTCCACAAATGTATGACTTTTGGAAGTGCAAATTGCCATTCAGTTTTAATAAAGTTGAATTAACGTAACCTGTAATTTTTACTCTTCTAAGTGTACACTTGCAGATGTTTTGTTTCTAATTTACTGTTAGGCCATTAAATAATAATAAGGATAAACAATATTTAAAAAGTATAGGCTATAATTATCTAACATCTTTAAAAATTAACATCAAAACATAACATGCTAAATGGGGGATATCTACCATAAAAAAAATTATTGCCAGAATGTCGTCTCTCAGTTGTTGAATTTCGCACAGACATTGCCACAACATTGTCTGTTTGCTCAGCCCGATCTTATGAAAGTGCGAATACCACGAATTGTATTTGTAGTGCATAATATGTTTTCGTGTGCAAGATTTTTGGGCCGTCTACTGCTACTGGGCCGGCCCTCTGTCAAATTTTTAAAACCCAGTGTGGCCCTTGAGCCAAAAAGTTTGCCCACCCCTGGTCTACAAGTACTCGCAGTTATATCATTCCAAGCTCAGAAGACTTTTGTTGTACTTTGAAACACAAATGAAGATATTTTTAATGAAACCTGAGATATTTCTGTCCCTCCATTGAAAGTCCATTGATCAAAACATTGACACTTCAGAAAGTTCATAAAGACAAAAGTAATTCATATAAATTGATTGATTTAATCTAAGTCTTCTGAAGACACACAATAGATTCATATGATCAACAGATTAATTTAGGCTTTTATTATTATATATATATTGATCGATGCTTCAAGTCTTTATAAACTGCTTGAAATGTGAAAGATTTGGTAACAGCTTGCGGCAGTGTTAACCCTCTTCTGGTGTTAAAAAACTACTGTCAGGATTTACTAAAGACATGCAGTGAAAAATTAACGTTGAAAATGCGAGGACAGGGTTATTTTTACGGCTGACCTTATCGCATATGCATTTGTAGGAGTTTGCCTTTCAGACGCAAAATTTATGGGAGGAGAGTATTCGAATGAATCATGCAAGGTGATTTAGTAAGGTTTGTGCTCATCAATTTACTGGTGTTTGTGCCATTATTTACAGCCCAAAAAAAGCATGTCTTAAACCAGAAGCTAATTTTCGCTGCTCTTGGTAGATTGCGTTGGTCATTATGTAAATGATCCGGCTGTGACTGTGTTCTTTAATTTGCACGTCGTCAGTTGATCACGCACATAACTTTCCACTCCCATTGGAATTGCCCTGTTTAGTGAATCTGGCCCATCTTCTTAGGTCTTGGATGTCGCTTTTGGTTAAAAGATACGGAGATACGATACAAAAGGGAGCCAAATGCATTTGGTGTCATTGATGTTAACATCATAATAGTGTTTTGGGTAAACTGACTGTTTAATGTTGCATAGCAATCCCTCTTGGTTATTTTATTTCTGTTTGTACTTATTGTAGCCATAGATTCTAAATCCCAACTGCCACTTCCTAAGATGTCAGTAACAACAAGCCCAGCAAACTTGGATTCATGACAGTGTCTCCTGATATATAAATGATTTTGTCTTGTAATAGGATAGAGAAGATGTGGGTGCGAGATGGAGCTGCCTATTTTTTCGGGCCCATCTTCATCCATCCCGAGGAGACCGAGCATGAACCTACTAAGATGTTCTACAAGAAGGAAGTATTCCTCAGTAACCTGGAAGAATCCTGTCCTATGACCTGTATTGGAGGTAACAGTATTTTGGCTGGCCCCGAAGTTAAGGTCCATCATCACAGTTGTATTACTGAGTGGTTTCAAGAACATTGACTGAAATACATTGACTCTGCCACTGAGGGATTTACATTGAAAGGACTATTATTACATGAAGTGATATGTTAGTTTCCCTGATTAAATCTTATCACCATGTCTTCTCCCTCATCTGGAGTGTTTTTGTCCTCAGGGAAGTGCACAGTGTCTTCTTTCAAAGATTTCCTGTCATGCCGGCCAACTGAAATGCCGGAGGAGGATGTGTTGCTGTGTGAGAGCCGCTACATCGAGAGTGAGAAGCAAATGAAGAAGTTTAAAGGGCTGAAGCGTTTCTCTCTGTCTGCCAAAGTAGTCGAGGATGAAATCTATTACTTTCGGTCAGTTGCTTCAATAATCCAAAGAAAAATAAAACTTGATTGACTTAGAAAACAGACTTTAGTGTATAGCTGTGGGATTGCTCGTTTCTGTCCCAACATTGAACATTGGACTCATGCTTTTGGTTATCTCTGTCAGAAAGCTCATAGTGCCTCAGAAGGAGCCGTCTCCGCTGCTCGATAAGAAGATCGAAGAGTTGGAGGCCAAGTTTGCGGACATGACGGATGAAGAGCTGGAGGATTTGGGTGATGATGATGGAGACGGTTCTGATGCTCACTGCATGCCTCAGCTTCAGACTCAGCTGACCGGTGACATGGACATGCTGCATTACGCCCCCCCGCAGGTCTGCAGTCTCTGTTGTTGAATGAAAACCATTGTTTGTGCTTGTGCAAGAGCAATAGGGAATAGCAGTAGGTGACCCTCAATGATTTACACCACTGATCTCAGAAGGGGCTTCTCATTGTCATTGTATTATTTACTGTATTGTCTGATAATCAGTAGTCTCGAAGAGCGAGAGTATTCACTGTTTAACTTATTCTGGTCAAAAACTGGCAACTTGGGACATGTAAACTGGTCATTATTAGATTTAGGGCCAGATTTACTAAACAGGGCAAATTAGCGTGAGAGCGCAAAACCAAAAAAGCACAGATGGGAGTGGAAAGTTCTGCGCTTGATCTACTGACGATGCAAAAAAAAAAAAAAAAAAACACAGACGCAACCGGATCATTTCAATAATAACACAATCTACCAAGAGCAGCGCAAATAAGCGTCAGATTTAAGTTAATGTCAGTAAATAATGATGCAAATACTAGTAAATTGACTAGCGCAAACCTTAGTAAATCACCTTGCTTGATTCATTTAAATACTCTCCTCCCATAAATTTTGCGTCTGAAGGGGAAACTCCTTCAAATGCATATGCAATAAGGTCAGCCGCAAAAATAACCCTGTCCACGCATTGAATTTTGACAGTAGTTATTTAACGCCAAAAGAGGGTTTGTGCTGGCGCAAGCTGTTAGTAAATCTGGCCCTAGATTATTAATATTTTCAAAATTACTAGAATAATGTCGTATCATTATGAAATTTAAATTGTAACATTAAGCCATGTTAGGGGCCGTTTACACAGAACGCATTTTTGCATTCCACTGCACTACTTTTCCATTGTTTTTCAATGTAAACACGCACTAGACTGACATCTTTAACCATCACGTCTCGCGTCTTTAGCAGCATCTCGCGCATGACACAGCATTTTTTCACTCCACTGACCTGCGTCTCACGTTTTTAACAGCAAAACGGCTTGCCACAAAGTGCTAGCTCAATTCCAATGACTAGTTTTTCTGCAGAAAGTTAGCAAATTACTATAAAGTAAAGCTGTCCCGTTTCATAGAATCCTGCCAATCATATTGAAGCGAGTGATTTTGGTATTTTTGTATGTGATTTGAATCTAAAGTAGCACGAGTTGCCTCATGCACCCCGTCTAAGGCCGAGACTAGTTCATCAGCATCTCATTTTCCCACAGTCCGCACCAAAGTCCATTAAGGGTTTGTCGAAGAAGGAGGGGGCAAAGAGGAAGATCAACATGAGTGGGTACATCCTCTTCAGCAGTGAAATGAGAGCTGTCATCAAGGCCCAGCACCCTGACTTCTCTTTTGGAGAGCTCAGTCGACTGGTGGGCACAGAGTGGAGGAACCTTGAGGCCACTAAGAAAGCAGAGTACGAAGGTAAAGTGCCTGGAAATCATATATGGACACTGTCTTCAATGTCTTCAGGTTCTCCATGAAACATCTAATTGTTTTTCTCTTTTGTGGTCGATTCAGAGCGGGCAGCCAAGGTAGCGGAGCAGCAGGAGCGAGAAAGAGCAGCGCAGAACTCCCCGAGAGCAGGTACCCCAGTAGGGGCGCTCATGGGGGTAGTACCCCCCCCGACCCCCATGGGGATGCTTAGCCACAGCATGACGCCTATGGCAGGTAACCCCTCTCAGGTGTGGTGGACACACAGAGCTGCAATACGAAGCCTAACTGCTAACACACCATCTTCAGCCAGTTCATTCCTTTCGCAAAGCTGCCATGTTTTGGTGTCTGTAATTTCAAAACTAACGCTGTTATCTTCCATCAGAGTTACTGCATGAACTGCAACAATCATGAAACTTTACTACCCCTTTTTCATTGGGATGGTGCTCAGCCATGGGTTCAGAGGACTTTTCTCCCAAATGATCCGTTTCCACTGACTTGAGAGCTGAATAATGACGTAACGGGTTGTTTATCCCAAAATCAATTGAATTAATTTATATAGAATAGTATTGAATGTGAATATCAGCCTAAATTAAAATTTTGGTGCATAATCCTAAAATTATCAAATGGATAACAAAAATAAAAAGGCTAGTGTTGTTTTTAACTAAAACTATTTTAAAAAGTGCTAGATAACCGAATTGAAGTAGAAATAAATTAAAATATAAATATTAGCTGAAAACACTTGCCATTTAAAAAATGTATATTAAAAACTGAAATAAAATATGTTTGAATTGAAGAAGTAAAATTAATAAAAACTTAATTAAAATAATAATAATAATTAAAAATAAAGTTAAATAGAAATTATTTTTATTTTTAAAAATAACAAAAACGTAATTGATAACTTAAATATGAAGTGAAAATATGAAAGTAAAAGATAATTCAAAATATTATTAAATACTCAAATAGCTGCTGGAGTAGCTTTGCAGCTCAACTTAATTGGAGAAGAACGAAGCAGTTGATCAAAGTGTACTTTACATGCTAAGGTTCTGGCTTCCATTGCAAGTACCAGCAGCCATTGCAAAGATGATTTTTCAGGCCCAGAACCACTTTTCTTCAGTGGAAATGGGTGGATACGGGTCAGATTAAGCACAGCTCTGGTGCCCAATTTGTGGAAAAGGGGTGTGTGTGTGTGTGTGTGTGTGTGTGTGCGCGCGTGTGTGTGTGTGTTGGGTTTCATGTTTCATCATGAATGATAAATCAGCTTACATGCTCTAATTGTAGTTTTCATTTTCGTTTTACATGTAGTGCATGAATTCATTCTCATAACTGCATGATATACTGATGCATGCATATGTTGTGTCGCCACCTTCCTCTTCCAAGGAAAAGGCATGCTGGGTAGTTACAGGCCACACATGCTGCCCTTTCAGGGGCCTGTCGATGGCATGATTAACATGGCCGGCATGCCTCTACATCCCATGGGGATGCCTGCCTTACCACTCCACTTTCCGTGGGGTATGCCTGGCATGCCGTATCTGGGTAAGGACCACTTCACAGCCACACGTCCCCACTCGCAGTTGCTTCCTGTCTGCCTCTCCAATCCTAACAAGAGGGGCTACCTGTACCATAGAGCAAACTGTCCGCCCGGACCAAGACAAAACCAAGAGACTCCCAATGTTCTGTTGAGGAATAGTTCAGTTCTGTCATCTTTTACTCACCCTCATGTCTTTCATTCGTACAACACCAAATTGTGGTAACACTTTACAGCAAGTTTCCATTTGTTAACATTAGTTAACTGCACTAGTTAACATGAACTAACAAAGAACAATACTTCTAAAGCATTTATTAATCTTTCAACTTTTAATAATTCATTTTTTAAATAAAAAGTTGTGTCTGTTAGTATTATTTAATAGCTAACATTAACTAACAATGAACAGTTGTATTTTTATTACTAACGTTAACCAGATTAAATATAGCTGCAAGCAGCAAATAACGGGGTTCAAGCGCTTTAACGCCTTTAAGCACATGCGTAAAAAGTTATTATATTTTCTTTAGCAAGCTTGTAACCACCACAATCATAGCCAAAACAGGCAATTTACCAAGGTAATATATGTTTTAAAGCTTTTTAACAGTTATCGAGGTGAAGCCAAAAACCTAGGACTAGTTTGCGAAACAATTCGATGGACAGCAGCGGTCCTAGAGGCAAAGTTGCTCAGAAGGAGAAGTTCTACCATGCGGTATGATAAATGTCGTGGACATATGTGAAAAATCGCGTGATAAACATCTTTCTTAAGGAAACGCGTCTTTTAAGACAGTAAAAGAAATGGACACAGAGACCCCATTGGATTCAACGGAGAAAAGTGAAGTCAATTAGAAGCACTCTCTTCCTGATGGCTGAGCGTACTGCGCAGACTCAAACTGAGCTTGACGACGTAGATGAGACGTGAGCAACCTGTCTGTCTTCTAGTAGCTGTGCCAAGAGAAATCTGAATCATTCCCTTCTGAAACTTGCAGAGACGGAGAGTGTGAGTAGGAGCTGTCCATGAGCGAGGAGCAGGAGCAACTTTTGCTAAGTATTCTGATTAATTATTTTGTCATTTTGCCTCCACGTCCCCCCGATTGCCCGCGAGCTTCTCCTCCTGTCCATACGGTAATTTCTCTACTGTGCGACAGAGAGTTTCGTGGTTATGACGCAATCGTTAGATTATTTTTACAAAAACTGCTTCTACGGGGCCATGACGTAAGATACAAGGTAATGGAGCCTTTTATACATTTTTGTGTGCTTTAGAAATAAATAATGGACAATCTTTAAACGAGTCTTTAAACGCCTCAGATGTAAAGTTATTTCGCTGTCAAAGTGACGCCAAAATGAATGGGAGTCAATGAAATGCTAACAGCAGGTGGGGGTCTGCTAATCAATGGCGGCCCCCGGGGAAGCTTCAGTTTCGGCTGAAAGATTACCCCCCTGGTGATAAACAATCTTTTATGCACGTGAAAAACGCGAAGGCGCCCCCAGGTGGCCGATTTCTTTTGAATTTCTCACAGGCCTCGAGGGCCGTGAGTCAAACTGGCCCTGCGAGTTTCCTTCCGATCGGCCTCCGTTAACCTTGTCTGACAGCCGCTCAAACTTCACTGGAGAACTTCACCTCACCGCTGCGGACACGACTCAAAGTTTTTTTATATAATTATTGACAATCAGATTCCAGAGAATCTTTCTGCACTGGTTTGGTTCCGATTAAAAAATCCTAGGACTATTTAGCAAAGCAAAATTCCAAAATACCAGAACATTTCGAAAACGTTTGAATGTTTTGTTCATCGTGAGTCAAGGATCTCAATTATATAAGACACTTGAGTTTGTGATGAACAGTTTCGGAGTTATGAGCCATTATATACTTTTGATTGCTGTAGCGCCCCCATCAGGCCGATCGGGGCGAACCTTTGTGACGTTGTAGGCGGTGAGAGTACTACCCTCCTCAAAAAGTCTCCACAACTTATGGTTTCGTCTGCCTGATCACTTTTTGGGTAGAATGCTGATCCTTGGAAATTCTAACAATTGTAATGGAGTTTCAGCGCTACAGGCTTCAACCCCTAATAAATTCTGTTACAAATGTATTGCTTATTGTTAGTTCATGTTACTTCTGATGGGAGCTTATTTTAAAGTGTTACCCAAAATTAAATATTTTAGTAACATTTTGGGTCCCACTTTATATTAAGTGGAGTTAAGTACTATGTACTTACATCAAAAAATAAGTACAATGTACTTACAATGTACAATGTACAATGTAAGTACAACACTGTTCATGTTGTATTGTAAAACACTTTTGCTGCTATTGAGGTGTGATACGGGTAAGGTTAGGGACAGGTGTGGTGGATTGGGTAGGTTTAAGGTGTAAGGGAAGGGTCAACTGTGTAATTACAAATGTAATTACATAAATTAATTACAGCTGTAATTACATGCAGGAATTTTTAAAATGTAAGTACAATGTAAAAACATGTAGTTACACAAAAAGTACATTGTATCAAATTATTAATTTCAATGTAAGTACATAGTACTTAAAGCCACTTAATATAAAGTGGGACCACATTTGGCAACAAGGTTTTATTTATTAATATTAGATAACTACATTAGTTAACATGAACTAACAATGAACAATACTTCTACAGCATTTATTAATATTAGTTCATGTAAATCTCAGCATTTACTAATACCTTTTTTAATCAAGTTGTATCTGTTAACATTAGTTAATGCACTGTGAACTAACATTAACATTTTTATTAACTAACATTAACAAAGGTTAATAAAAACATGTATTGCTCATTTTTATTTCATGTTAGCTAACACATCAACTAATGTTAACAAATGAGACCTTATTATAAAGTGTTACAGATATTTTGAAGAATATTCAAGTTATGTTCATTAGAACGAAAGCTATAGTGACTGGGAGGAGTTAAGCTTCAAAAAGGGACTAAACACAGTATCGCTGCATCTGAACATACCGACTTCCCTACATAACAGTATGCTAAAACTGAAGTATTTCTGAATACATAGTATTCGCAAACCAGTAGGTAAAAAGTACATAGTAAATGACCTACTACTGCCAGATTCCAGAGTCCACATTGGATAGACACTTGACTATCCCATGAAGCCACAGGAGAGGAGTTGTAAATGGCAGGTAACTGACGCTGAAGCTAGGTCACACGACAAAGACAATGATGTATTGGATCCAGATAACATTCAAATGACTCACACACATTTATTCTTTAACTCTCGATCCATTAGGCCACAACTGCCCCACAAAACATAATTGGCAGCGGTGGGATTCGAACCCACGCCTCCAGAGAGACTGGAGCCTAAATCCAGCGCCTTAGACCGCTCGGCCACGCTACCTCTTCTGAAGCTGTGCTGCAGTTTTGTGTCAGCAACAGTCCAAAATGTAATTCATTGATTGGTGCTTTTAATATCAAACCTGACACAAAACTTATCATTCAGCGAATAGCAACTTGAATTTCGATCTTCTCCAAACAGAAAGTTCGCTTTATTACACGAGTCAGATGCAGTCCTTTCATTGCACATGTTTTGGAGCTTGACAGCCCCTGGTCACTCACTATATCATCAGTGTGAAAACAATTTCTCCTTTTGCTTCATTTGAGACTTCAGATGTCTTAATTTCTGTGGATTATGCCATAAACTACGATGAGATTTGAATGGTTTCAACACTGTAGAACTGATTATCTACTCTGATAAACATGAACAGAAAGAGCTGAGGGTCTCAGTTTACTTTGAAAGTCTCTTCTTCTCAGTGTATGCTGATACCTCTTTCACAGGTATGAATGGGATGGCCCCGGGTTCAACAGGAAGTGCTTATGGGACTCAGGTAATGCTGATTTTGAAGGGTTTCGCGTTTATCCGTTATATGAATGCTAAATGTTAATGCAACTTTATCTCTGGCAACAATGGTTGGATTGAATGGGATCATTTCTGCGCTTCGAGTCGTTCTGAATCTTTGTTTTTCTGTAGATGGGTGTGATGAACTCAGGCCAACAGGCTCCACCACCCTACCCGGGACAGGGGCAGGCTGGGACGCCCTCTCTACAGCAGCCCTCCACCCCCATATTCGTGGCTCCTCCACCCAAACCCCAGCGACTGCTACACTCAGAGGCTTACCTGAGGTATATTGAAGGACTCAGTGCTGAGTCCACTACTGTCAGCAAATGGGACCAAACTCTCTCTGGTGAGTAAGAAGGCAGATTTACATTATGTTCTAATGGTCGACCAACATTGCCAATGCTGATACTTAGACAGCAAGGTAGCCAGGTGGCTTGAGGTTAGATGTCACCGGAAAAATCGAAGGAAAAAATGGTAACACTTTACAATAAGGTTTAATTTGTTAACATTAGTTAACTACATGAGTTAACATGACCTTACAATGAAAATACTTCTAGCATTTATTAATCATTGTTGAAGTTAATCTCAACATTTACTAATACCTTTTTTAATATTAAAAGCTGTATCTGTTAAAGGATAATTCACTATTTTGTCTATTTTGTAGTTTGAGTGGTGGACAAAGAAATTTTGACAATGGTTCCTGTCTCGACTTTTTGACTATTTTAGAATTGCCCATGACCGCTTTAGAATGGGAGTCTATGGCCATGCACAAACATGTCCTTAAAACAACCCTTAACTGTGCAACTCACCGAGTGGTTAGTGGTGTTCGTTGATGATTAAAAACAAATATATCGGCGCATCGTATGATTTCAATCCGTTTATTTTTCTATAGTGGAACTATTTTTTCAGATACCTCACAACCGCGTATAAACTTCCGCTCGATATTTGAGTCTGAAGCGTCTTTTCCGTTCCCGGTAGCGCAGTAATATCAACGAGCAATGAGTCCTCCAACAGAAATCAATGGGATTTTACAAAATGCCAAATAAAACACGACAGAAACTGTATTTCGCTACGTTACTTGTTTTGGAACATCAACGAACACCACTAATATAAAACTGTTGCACAGTTAAGGGTTGTTTTAAGGACATGTTTGTGCATGGCCATAGACTCCCATTCTAAAGCGGTCATGGGCCATTCTAAAATAGTCAAAAGGTTGAGACAGGAACCATTGTCAAAATTTCTTTGTCCACCACTCTTGCTCATCCAAAACAAACTACAAAATAGACTCAAAGTGTTAAATACCGGAATTATCCTTTAAGTAAGGGATAATGTACATCCAGGTGTTATCGCAGAATAAACCCCGACAGGGTGATCCGGACCCCGACGTGACGAAATCAATATTGTGTGCAGAAAATATTGTTTTGAGTTTTAATAATATGTTATTAGCTCACCAAACGCAAAACTTCCATGAGGAAAAAACGTTCCTAGCAAGTGCCGACTTTAGTTACCTGGATGAGCCTGTGTTATCAGTTTTTAATGGTTGTTATTGGGGGTTATTACATGGCTTGGTTGAATTCTAATGTAGAATGCGGTGTGTTATTTCTTGATAACAGACCGCTGCTAAGTATAACACACCGTTGCCATGAAAAACAGAGCGTTGCTATGGACGCAGGATTCTAACCGTAGAGACGGAATAGACTATTTTCTTTAGCGGAAGAAGCAATATAATAGTTTTTAAATCAATAAACTCCTTTTTAAATAAATATTTTGTGTCAAATTATTGATTTACTTGGTAGGTAGCCATGTAATAAGCGGGATAATGTAGAGCGAGGCGGTTGTTATAGCGAATACAACCCCTTCAGGCTGATTCAAGATCCGCTTCGCATCGGGGTCCCGATCAGCCTATCGGTGTTGTATTTGCTATAACAACCGCCTCGCTAAACATTATCCCTACATAACATACCGATGGATGGCACAATTGACCAATCAGAGCTGTGTAATAATATTAGTTAATGCACTGTGAACTAACATGAACATGAAGGTTTAAAGGTTAATAAATGCTGCGAAAATATATTGCCCATTGTTAGTTCATATTAGTTAATGCATTAACTAATGTTAACAAATGAGACCTTATTGTAAAGTGTTACTGAAAAAAAAAATATATATACATTTTGCATAAAGAAAATGCAAAATATGAGTGAGATTTACCCAGCCTATGGATGATAAAATACAATATATAATATATAAAACAATTTCGCAATACCAAATAAGATTATTATTATTATTATTATTTAATAGTATTATTGGTTTATGAACTTATTGTTTATAAATGAAATAAACATTCACATTAATGTTCAAAATGTTTGGGGTTGGTAAGATTATTTAATGCTTTAAGTATCTTATACTCACCAAAGATACAGTTATTTGTGCGTAAATACAGTTAAAAAAACTATAATTGTGTAAAATATTACTGCAGTTTAAAATAGCTTGTTTTCTTTTTTATTATTTTTTTAAAATGTAATTTATTCCTGTGATCAAAGCTGGATTTTCGGCATCATTACTCCAGTCTTCAGTGTCACATGATCCTTCAGAAATCATTCTAATATGCTGATTTGCTCAACAAGAAAAAAATCTTATTATCATTGTTGAAAACAGTTCATATTTTTGTGGCAACAGATGCATTTTTTCCAAGTTTCTTTGATTAATAAAAAGTTTGAAGAACAGAATTTCTTTGAAATAGAAATCTTTTGTAACAAATGTTTTTACAGTCTCTTGAACTTTTAAACGATAGCATATGTTACACAATATTTATATTAGATAATTATTAATAATATTAGAAAAATGTGTATTATCTACTGTTAACAAGTCTGTCCGACATTCACCAAATGTCGTGTGTGTGTGTGTGTGTGTGTGTGTGTGTGTGTGTGTGTGTGTGTGTGTGTGTGTGTGTGTGTGTGTGTGTGTGTGTGTGTGTGTGTGTGTGTGTGACCCCAGCTCGCAGGAAAGATGTGCGGCTCACTAAAGAGCAGGAGAGCCGTCTGCCCTCTCATTGGCTGAAGAGCAAGGGAGCTCACAAGACCATGGCTGACGCACTGTGGCGACTTCGGGACCTAATGCTGCGAGACACACTAAACATTCAACAGACGTACAACATCCAAAACATCTGAAGCATTCCTCTTTATTATTCTTACACAGTGAGATGAGCTGTTCTTAGTGTTTTCATGTTGTGATCCAATAACGTTCTGTTTAGGGGTTTGTAATGCTAAATATTGTCTGTTGGCTTCGTTAGTGTTGATGTTTCTTGATAGCACTTTCAATTGGCTGATTTTGTATGTTGACTATTAAATGTTCTTAGACCAATTTAAACATTTTCATAAAATGTTGAACTTTAAAGTGTTGACCTTAATGTTTGTTCATTGTAATTTGTGAGGCGAATAAGTTAGGATTGTTGTGAAAGAATGTAGAAATGGCCGTTTTTGGGTCTTGGTTCGTAAAATGGTATGACAAGAAGTCAATAGGCCTATTTTTCATATCATCCCAGTTGTATCAGCTTAAATCATTTTGGAATGGACACTATCTTGTCTATTGTTTCAATAAACTAACAGTGACAAAACTACTGGACATAATTGCTTTTCTATGGAAAAATAACCATTTTTATAATTTACCCTGGTAACTCTCTCTCTCTCTCTCTCTCTATATATATATATCTATATAGATATAGATATATATATAGGTTTATTTTTAGTTTTTTTATATAGTTTCATATAGTTTTTAAATGAAATCTTCAATGCTCACCCAAGCATTTATTTGATCAAACATACAGTAAAAACACAAACAGTAATATTTAAGTATTTCAATAAATATATTAGTTTACTCTTTTCTAGTTTAATATATTTAAAAATATATTTATTCCAAAGCTGAATTTTCAGCCATTTTAAGTGTCACAATGTCCTACAGAAATATGCTGATTTGGTGCACAAGAAACATTTATAATCTACATTAAAAAAAAATGCATTTTTGTGGAAATTGCCTTTTATAATGAATAGAAAGTTAAAAAAACAGCATTTATTAGAAATATAAATAATTTCCAACATCTTTACTGTCACTTTTCATCAAGTTTCTTTGCTGAATACAAGACTATACGATGAAAAGTGATGATAAAGACATCCATAGTAGAACATTCACTACTGTGCACTTGCCTCGGTGAAAGTTTATTTTTATTGACAACATTATATAAACACAAAAGGAAACAGTCACAATATAGAAGAAAGAAAGAGAAGAGCCGCTGCGAAAGGTTTTTTATTTATTTAGCCCCGGTGAAAGGTGGGTTCGTTGTCCGCCATGTTGGTGACGTCACTCGTGAGGGAATGAATGAAGCGTCATCCTTCAGGAGCAGCTTTTGCAGCGCGAGGCCTCACTGCACGCGCAAACACATCACCAGATAGGACTTATTACATTTATTAACCGCCAAATCATAACATATAAACGCAAGACAATGTGGAGCGCCGGAGCGGTGAGTTTAGTGCTGATCTCGTGCCTCTTCTGCGCGTCGGTCGGCGCGGACGGTCTGGTGAACGAGGACGTGAAGCGCACGCTGGATCTGAGCACTCACCTCGGGAAGATCACAGCCGAGATCCAGCTCGCGAATCACGGGGCGTCGCGAGTGCACAGTTTCACGCTCGCGCTGGAGCCCGAGCTCGCGCCGCATCTGGCCTTCATCGGTGCATCTGTGAGTAAATCAAATAATGAATAAAAATACAAGGCAAGAGTGGGTGATGCTGGAGGGCAGCTCTTTGCTAGCTATCACTTTTGATAGCTTCTCTTTTAATTGTAACTTATTCATTTCGGACTGTTTCGTGCTTTTTAAATTATATCTGAAACTTATTTTTGCCATAGAGACAATAGGGAGTGCAACTTTTCATATACTGCAGCCTAAGCTAGCTGCATGATTCCGCTTGATTTGTACATTTGCACACATTTTTGGCTAATTTCATCTCAAACAATGTAGTTAAGATGTAAAGTTCGTTCAAATAATGAATTCAAATGAATTCTGATTTAATGCACATGGCGTTATTGAAGTGTTATATATCTAGGATTAGCATTAGCTGTGGCTGTGCAGCGCACTTCCGCTTTGCTCTGTCAGTGCCAGCGTGACACGTACGTTCTGGAGACACAGTTCACTTCCGTGCTGTCGCACTACAGCAATATAATACAAAAACATGAGTCCAGCGTCATTTGGTTTTCTTCTTTTAATAAAAATGTTTGTTTCTCGTGCTTAAAAGTGTATATTAGTAGCTATGAGTTTGACAGACGGCTCATATGCAGGTGTTTGGCTTTCATCTGTAGACAGAGGGCTTGTTTTAAGCTTCAACAGACTTTAGGGTCATGGATTTAACCTGTTTTTCTTACTTTAGACTGCATATTAAGAAGTTTCTGGTTATAACATAAGTTTGTTTTATCTTCACCAGGTAAAGGGAGAGGAAGAGGAGGATGAAAGCTTAGAGCTGAAAGAGAAAACTATCCCTGGACAAAGGTAAACTGGTCGAAAGTATTAAAGTCGGCATGAAACAGAAGTTACAATCATCTTTTCTTCACTGTTGTGACGAATATCGCTTCTCAAGCCAGAATTTATTTTTTGTATGGGACCTTTTGACCATGGGAAATTGATTGGATGGTTGAGGTCTGCTATTGGTGGATCTCATGTGAGTGACAGGTTGCCCCGCCCCTTCCACCAGTAAACACATCATCAGAGATGTCACTGGAAGAGGGAGGGGAAGTTATTTTGATTAAAGAATATGAGGGCACATGAATTTCGTTTATAACAACTACTGCAAGAAGTTTTGTTAGTTTTTATTTTGTGGTGACTAACATGTTCAGCATGCCAAAATCAGATTTAGTTTAGGGCTGCTCAATAATGGTTCAATTGATCATCAGGATTATTTTGCTCAAATTATAAGTTATTAGTAATCACGATTGTTCTCATTTAAAGGGATACTTCACCTCTGGAAAGATGAATGTGTATTTAAAATGGGTCATTTATGTAGAAGAAATGTGGAATTATTTGGAGCTTTCTAGACTGAGAAAATCCAGAAAATTTATTTTTGGCTTATGTGGATGAAAGACAACAACTCCCAGAATGCACTTGCTTCACTGCCCTAGGAGGCCACTCCCAAGCCACGCCTACCGGTTAGAGAGCGCAGTTGAAAACAACAAGGTTAGGCTACTAGTGAGACTCTGTGACGAGTTTTCCTGGGATTTCGAGATCGCCCAAAATGTTCGGGATTCGGCTTTTGCGTTCTACAGTCGCCATTCATTCATCATGTTTACTGTGGCGAGCAGGACGAGGCTGACGGCCGCGGGAGAACGGCGCGAGGCCGGTGGCGTCATTACTGAGACGCGCCGGGTCTTGCATCTCTCACGGAGGAGCGGGAATTTTCTTAGCAATGTTAAAACGCACATCAACCAATTGTTTAGCGTTCATGTAAACACTACATTCAGATTCACCAATCGGAATGAATTCAGTTAGATTGAAACAAGAGGTGTGCATGTAAACAATGAATGGCGACTGCAGAAAGCAAAAGCCGAATCCCGGACATTTTGGACGATCTTGACGGCCGGACATGTCCGGGAAAAAGAGGATGGTAACCCCTACTACTCAGTTTTCTCCACAGAACAAGAGCCTGCTAGCTCTGTTTAGCTTCCAAAGAAAGACGGCTGACTGTGTGTACATTCTGAGAGTGAGATCCCACCCTCTATGGGCGGGTTGAACACATGCGGGACAGCTCCTCCTACTGGCTGTAGTCTTTAGCCTCTGGCCAGAAAAATCCTCCGATGACGCAAAATGACGATTTTGACGTCATCGGAGGATTTTTTTCAGACAAAAAATACATAAATCTCTCGTCTCAGGGGGATATGAGGGTGGAAAGCACAGTAATTCGAAAATACTACAGGTTTTCTACTAATATAAAGCTTAATGCTAAATCCTGAAGTATCCCTTTAAGAAATTTCTATTTACATTTCATCAGAATCATTCCAGTTTCGCGTGATCACAGATCAAGAGAACGTCAATTCAGTTATTATATTTATCATATACATAAACACACTTACTAGAGGTCAGCCCAAGGTCCATACGTCAGGTGATATTTGGCTTTTTCTGTTTGGTGTCGCAAGCAGGACTTTTATTTTGAAAATTGAAAATTGTAGACATAATTTGATATATTTAGAATTAATATTCGATTTTAGCTTTTGAGAGATGCTTCTTAAAGTTTTACCATTTTTCATAATTTAGAAAGCATTCGACCGATATAGTTTGTTTAATTTTTTTATGGTCCTTATAAAAAAGTATGGGCGTTGTATCCTGTATAAAAATGCATGTTGTCTGTGCATGACGGTCCATCCGAGCAAAAGATTGAAGCTTTGTGAATTGGGTGTGGACTGGATTGTTCACTGAACACGCATAAGCGAGCAATTTCAAACTATGCTGTGTTACATGCTATAATATGTAGTATTAGCATTGCCTAGTCTTTAAGAAATTATGATTCCCAGTGCACACAGACTTTTCAGATGTTTGTTATTGGATAGTGTATACTTTTTAAATGATCTTATTTAACAATTTCTGAAAATGCCATAATAGGACTACAGAATTAAGAAATATATTTATTTTACAGATTTTTTTTTTAATTCTAATTTTTGTAAATATTATGTACAACAAATATATGTTTTATTATAGCAATAGTTATTTAAATCATTAAATTGATATCATATATACATTAGTGGCCATCGCCAGCATCAGCCATCAAAAAACCAGTCGAACTCTACATTATGAATACTGGTAAAACTTTAAGAAGCTTCTTTCAAAAGCTAAAACAGTTAAATTTGTCATCGATCCCAAATTATGTATGTGATTTTCTTAAAAAAAAACAAAAAAACGATATAGTCTCAATTCATGTTTGTATTTACAGTTTGCTTGCAGAGTTGGTTGAAGCAATGAGCACAAGTGTCTTCGTAAAGGAACACAAACATGCGGTGTTGCACTTTGATTTGTGCAGAGTATCACAATAGACATCTTTAAACGATGGGAAGGTTGGGAAGATTAAGTATTACACTGGGCAGAAAATGGATCCATTTTAGAGAAAAGCTCCTTTTTGGGGATTTAAACTGACATCTGGCAACCCACACATGAAACCTTGTTACCAATGCAATTAATAAATGAAAGAAAAAAGTTTTCAGGATAAATAACCAGTGGGCTAATATCTCAGATGATTATGCTTATTCGAGAGAAGCAATAATGGGATTAATCTTGTAACCCTAATTTGAATCCAATTTTAAACTGCAAACGGATGTGGTTTGAAGACAGATTTAATGTTCGTTTTGCTTTTTAGACTACAAACAATTACTCTAACGAGTCAGATGTGACAAAAGTTACACATGGGCTATGAGAGACACTCCTCGTTGTGTATATTGGCATGTTCCTCTTCTTGGAGATGTATACATCATTTACAGCTCCATCTTGTTCTCTTCCCCTCCTGCAGTGGTAAATTCTTCGAGGCACAGTTACCGTCTTCTCTCGCTCCGGGGGCTAAACTGCGGGTGAAGGTCGAGACTGTGTTCAGTCACGTGCTGAAGCCTTTCCCCACCCAGATCACCCAGGCCGAGCGACAGCTGGTGGTCTTCCAGGGGAACCACTACCTGTTCTCCCCATACCCCACCCGCTCCCAGACCACCCGTGTGCGCCTGGCCTCCAAAACCGTGGAGACCTACACCAAACTGGGCAACCCCACAAAGAGCGACGAGTCTATTGAGTATGGACCATTCAAAGATGTACCTCCCTTCAGCCAGGTGACTGACCACAGCAGTCATATACTGCAAACAGTGTGTTTACATGATAGTATTGACTTTATGTGCTAGTTATGAAATTGACTGACTTCATGCTTCACGTCAGTTTTTCAGTTTTGTTTTTACGTAACTAGAGTTTGGGCTCAGTCAGATTTTTTTTTATGTTTTTGAAACTTCTATTGCTCACCAAGGCTGCATTTATTTGAGCAAAAATACGGTAATTTTGTCTAATATTAATTTAAAATAACTGTTTTTTATTTTAATATATTTTAGAATGTCATTTATTCCTGTGATGAAGCTGAATTTTCAGCATCGTCGATGTTAAAAACAGTTGTCCTGCTTTAATATGTTTGTGGACTCTGTGAGAATTGTTTTTGCAAGATTCTTTTAATAGAAAGTTAGAAATCTTCTCTAACCATTTTAATTGTTTTTGTTTGATCAAATCTTACTGACTCAAACTTTGAACTAGAGGTGGACCGATAGTGAAGTTAGGCAGTAATTGATTAACCTGTAGGGGAATAACAGTTAGACCCCATAATGAGACCAGTATGTTCAATGAAGACCAGGAGTCAATCAGTTGACAGATTTCTACATTTACAAAAGCTGTAGAAAATGAGTAAGAGGATAAAACAGTCTCAAACTAACTTAGGATACAGAAACACTAGCACCTATAGTCATATGGATAATCAGTTGAGGTAATTTATTTACTCAAACAAGGTTATTTAAAGACATTATCTTTGGCACACTTAGTTCTATATATGTAATAAACTTTGGGAAGGGCCACAGGTGATACTAAATCAAAACAAATGCAAATTTGAATATTTTTCTATTAAAATATTATTTTACATTTACTTTGCTTAATGTAGTCAAATCCAAATGCATGTCAAATCTATTTCGATAAATCCTGTAAGGGTGGTCCGATCATGATTACGATCACTAGAAGCAGTATTGGCCGAAATAAATAATAGCCAACTCTCTTAGAGGAGCTTAGCAAATATAGCATTCCTGTGAAAAATAATAATAAAAAAACAGAACCGTCTTTATCAACTTAATATCAAAGTAATCAAATATAAAACAACATTGCATAGTCTTCACTGTATAAATGAAATATAGATAAATCCTACTAAATCTACTGAAGAGCAATAGACTTTTCTTGTTTGATAAGCATTAATAACACAGACGGCTGCAGGAGTATTAGGCTGCTGTCACTTTAAGACTGAATGCACAGATCCAATATACTGTTACACATGCGACTTATTTCCCAACCCTTTGTTCACTTAAGACGTGACCGACAGTGAACTCCCCAAGCGAGGTATTTTGACACATTTGTGTGTATATGTGATCATTTAGGCATAAACCTGAAGCTCAGAGTTTTATGTTTATTAATGTTCCAATCCATCTCAGAGCGAGTGCACAGAAATCCTCTTGGGCAACAGTATCTCTTTCACGGCGTAATGCAGTTTATTATCGAGCACGTCCTGCAGTTTATTGTTTAGTGACTGTATTTTACGACAATCGCTGATCTGGCTGTTTTGGATGTTAAGTTTGGGTTTTTAGGGTCAAATGAAAGCGCTTGTTGAACTCAGCACTGAACAAAAACTCTGATGTTTTGAGTGGGGAATGGATTCTGTCCAATATAAACACTTCTGATTGGCCATTGCGTCCAAGAAATCAACCTTTGACACTCTCCAGAGCAAAAACACAAAACGCACTTGAGCGTTCGCCAAATCTTCTTTGCCAATATGACATTATTACATTATCAACTGTACAGGGTGCTCTCGCTTTCTTTTGAGGGTGGTTCGCACCCTCTAGAACCGGCGGTGTCTCATTACTAGCTTTAAATATACAACCTAGCTGGCTTACTGATGAGTAAACGTGCCCAGCTGGATTTAAACCAGGGTTCCTCAAATCCAGTCCTGGAGGGCCACAGCTCAAACCCTGATCAAACTCGCCTACCTGTGATTTTTCTTTTTCTAGTGATCCTGAAGACCTTGATTAGCTTGCTCAGGTGTGTTTGATCAGGGTTTGAGCTAAACTCTGCAGGGCATTGGCCCTCCATGGCAAGATTTAAGGAAATCTGATATAAACTAATGCAAATAGACCATAACAAGCATGACATTTAAATAATTATTTAAGATTTGCATGTATTTTTGCTACACTGTTCGCTTGAGGTAGGCCTTCAAAGGTTAACATCCTCTCAGCCTCGTTGGCTACTAATGCAGCATCTAGTCAACAAAATAATCCTTTTAAAATGACAACCTGTTTATGTATTGTACGGTATACCTACCTTTTCATTGTCAAAGTTTTAAATCTGCATCTGATATATTACGTGTAGCGTAACGTGTCAAAATAAACACCACGAGGTGCCAGTGCTAGCTTTTATTTCGCCTCTAGAGGCCGCTCTCATACTGTGATGACAGCGGACCCTTCTCAGCTGATCCTGCAACAAACGCAACCGGGAAAAAAACGATTATTGCCGATAACCACAGTCTGGAAACGAATCTGCTAAAACGATGTGTATGTGTGGACGTCTACTCTGAGCAGCAGTGTTTAACCTTTTGAAAACTGCTGGTTTGTAGGATGCCATGAAGATCCACTATGAGAACAACACACCCTTCCTCACCATCAGCAGCATCACTCGAACCATCGAGGTCTCTCACTGGGGCAACATCGCCGTGGAGGAAACCGTCGATCTGAGACACACTGGTGCCTACCTGCAGGGGCCCTTTTCCCGCTATGACTACCAGAGACAGTCTGACAGCGGCATTTCCTCAGTCAAATCTTTCAAGGTGTCTAAACACTCTCTTTTTATTTTTTTAAACTCTTCAAAGAATTTTGCAAAATGACAGCTGGTCCAACATAATGTCTCAGCTGAAGTTTGTGTTCCTGTAGGGAACTCGAAAGAACTCTATTTTGGTCAGGGGTATGAAATATATTATATTTGGCTTTGCATTGAACATTTTAGATTTCATATTTTAGAGTCTAGATATGCATGGAAGACTAAGAGTGCCTCTTAAATAAAAGGAAAGTTAGACCTTTAAAATGAATTTTAGCTTAAATGAAGAGGAATCTTGACCTCCACGGTGCACTTGGTTTGATGTTCTTCTTCAACTTGTGTGTTCTGTATCCCTGCAGACCATCCTCCCAGCCTCTGCTCAGGACGTGTACTACCGCGATGAGATCGGGAACATCTCCACCTCTCACCTCCAAGTTCTAGATGATTCCGTAGAGGTTGAAATCCGTCCCCGTTTCCCGCTGTTCGGCGGCTGGAAAACACATTACATGATTGGTTATAATCTTCCCAGCTATGAATATCTCTACAATCTGGGTGTGTGTCTGGTTTATGAAGTTGAGAGATTAGAAACATTTTTTTCTTTTAATTTAAAGTCATTATAAAGTTACAAATCCATTTGGCCTTTAGGAGACCAGTATGCCCTGAAGATGCGTCTGGTCGATCATGTCTATGATGACCAGGTTATTGACCAGCTAACGGTGAAACTGATCCTTCCTGAAGGAGCCAGGTGAGCATCTGATATAAGTTTAATTTGGTGACTTGCACTTACAGGTATAAATATGTAATACACAATTCCTTTAAAAATCTTGACAATAGATTAACTGCTGCTTTGTTGGTCTAGAAATATCCACATGGACACCCCGTACCCCATCACCCGCAGTCAGGACGAGCTGCATTACACTTACCTGGACACCTTTGGCAGACCTGTGCTGGTGGCCACCAAGAACAATCTGGTGGAGCAGCACATTCAGGACGTTGTGGTAATCTCAGACTTTCACAGGAGACCAGCAGGGTCATTTTAAATGGTGTTAAATCTCTTGCAAAGATACAGAACTTCTGTAAAGCCTCAAGATTCCTCAAGTACAATCCTGTCCTGTCGTCTTAACCCTGATGCACTTTACAGTGTTGCTTAGAAAATATGGGCTGAACATTTTAGTTTTCATATTTTACAGTCTGGTCTAGATATGCATGGAAGACTAAGAGTGCTTCTTAAAATAAAAGTTACTAATTTAAAAATAAAGTAAATCACTATTCAAACTGATAAAAAAAAAAGACCTTTAAAATGTTAATTGTAAATAAATACAATTGGCAAATGGATAAAGCAATTTAAATGTAACATGCTACATTTAACTAGAATTATAAATATAAATTAAAAGGTTTTAAATGCATTCACTTTGACCTTTTTACATTTGTATTTTTCAAGCAACACTTTTTTATATATATATTGAAGCTCATTAAGAAAAAATTCTTGCATATTTTTTTTCTTTTAATTTTCTTCTACATAGAGTAATCTAAAGCTATTCAAAAAATCTACTTTTTTTTCATCAAACTACAGCATTGTTTCGGATATTTTTATTTAGTTTACAAAAGTGAGTGGGCATGTACGTCAATTTCTAAACAAACGCTGAGCAGTTGCCACATTAAACATGGTGGTTTTGCCATTATTCGCTGCAGTTCTTGCTCTGCCCTCTAAAGTACCGGTGCTCTGCTCAGCAAACCTTTCTTCAAATTTTTCCAATGGAATCGAAGTGCATGCAAAGTGTCAAAAATGTCTTGTGGAGGCAGCGACCGCACCAGTGTGCTTATGCAGAAAGTAGCAAATATAAGCCCTCTGTGTTTTTCTCATTAGGTTCACTACAACTTCAATAAGATCCTGATGCTGCAGGAGCCGTTGTTAGTGGTGGGAGCGTTCTACATCCTCTTTTTCACTGTCATCATCTACGTGCGCCTCGACTTCTCCATCACCAAGGTGCGCCTGGAGCACACGGTATTGTAGAAACGACTGAAGGTGTCCGATTCTTATCTAAGCTGTCCGTTTCCTCATTTACTCTGCCAGGATCCAGCAGCGGAGGTGCGTATGAAGGTGGCCTCCATCACCGAGCAGGTCCTGACTCTGGTCAACAAGCGTCTCGGCCTGTACCGCCACATGGATGAAGTGGTGAACCGCTACAAGCAATCCCGGGACACCGGAGCCCTAAACAGTGGCCGCAAGACTCTAGAGGCTGAACACCGCACCCTCACCAATGACATCACTGCTTTACAAGCCCGTCTGAAGGCAGAGGGCTCCGATCTGGCTGAAAAAGTAGTCCATCTCAACAGAAGCCGTTCTTTTATCTCATTTTAAAATGCTTTCAGTGGTTCTAAACGTTCACCGTTCCTCCGCCTGCAGGTTGGCGAGATACAGAAGCTGGACGGCCAGCTGAAGGATCTGGTGTCCCGATCCTGTCAGGAAGCCGAGCGGCTGGTGGCCGGAAAGGTGAAGAAGGACGCCTACATCGACTCGGATAAAACCCTGACGGGCAAGAGGCAAGAGCTGGTCAGCCGCATCGACAGCCTTCTGGACGCCTTGTAAATCTCACACCGGACTGGCAGATCAAGTGTACACTCACATACAAGATGCATCATTCTGTGAACATCATGTTGGTGCCTTTGTAGGAAGTTTGAGTGATTTTTGCAGGATGTGTGTGTGGTCGTGGAAGAGGGTTTTTTATGTTTCATGTTGCTGAATGTCAGATGCAGTCTTCATTATCATAGTCCAGCAAACTGCTTCCTTTTCACTATCATTTGCAGTTTTTGGAGTCGGATTTGAATTTAAATTGGTTCCACAACCTCTCATCGTAATCTCACCTGAACATCATTGCACTTATTGTTTTCAACAAAAAAAATAGAGATAGAGAGAAAAGGATCTTCCCCGTCCTAAAACACAAGGTGCTGAAAAGGTTGACGCTGATATGCTCATGTTTGGAAATTTTCTATTGGGTTTTTATTTCTCACATTTTTGTATGATTTTCTTTTATTGTAAATGACGTACTTCAGTTCCACAGTGAATGATATGAATGAGATTGATTTTTGTATGTCATCGGTAAATGTGACACATTTTCAGTCCGTAAATAAACAAGGTGTTTAAAACCGGACCAGTGATCTGATTTATTTGACTATAACAGTCTTTGCAAAGTAAAGCAATTTTACTTCAAAATGTGCAGGCCATTAGACACCTATCATTAATCCATTCTATCATTAAGTTCTTAGTGTCCATAAATGTCTTTTTTCTCCCAGAATACAAACATAGTTTTTTTTGTGGGGGTAGCAAATTAATTCTTGAATATTTAGCAAATTAAATCTAAACCTTGAAAATTAAAAAAAAATGTTTTATGATTCTTTGGTAGTTTTTTGTTGCCATGTTATTTTTAATGGTTGTTTGTGTGTAATCAATATAAGACAGCTTTTTAGATTGCTGGAAATTGAGTTTATATACAAAAAAAAACTAATTTTTACTGTGTAATAAACCCTTTTTTGACAAAAGACTGACAGTTACCAATCAGATCTGTTTCCAAGTTATGATGATATAGTTTTTTGTGTGGGTGTGTATATTTTTAGTTCATATAGTCTAGTGTACAGTGCCCAGAATTATATCAGGTAATCCATCTTAATTTTGTGTTGGTTTTTCAAAGCAAACATGATTGGATCACCTTGATCCAGATACACACTTTTTCACAGTGCTCTAAATGGGGTTAGATTTCACAATGTAAAGAACGACAGGTAGAAGAGTCGATGGGTCACTTTAAGTGTTTTCATTGAAAAGAAAGAAAACAACATAATGCAAACATCACCTTCCATTTTCATTTTCCTTTAAACGATCAGAACCCTACAGAGGCACTGAAGGGTATGGAAGCTTGTTTCCGCCACAAAATAATAATAAAAAAAAGATAATTGCGACTTTTTATCTCACAATTGCGAGTTTACATCTCGCAATTCTGACTTTATTTCTCAGAATTGCGAGATATAAAGTCAGAATTGCGTGTTTTAAAGTCGCAATTGCGTGTTATAAAGTCAGAATTCTGAGATATAAAGTCAGAATTGCGTGTTATAAAGTCAGAATTCTGACTTTTTTTCTCGCAATTGCGACTTAATATCACGCAATTCTGACTTTATATCTCAGCATTCTGACTTTATATCTCAGAATTCTGACTTTATATCACGCAATTGGGAGATATAAAGTCAGAATTGCATGATATAAAGTCGCAATTGCGTGTTATAAAGTCAGAATTCTGAGATATAAAGTCAGAATTGCGTGTTATAAAGTCAGAATTCTGACTTTTTTTCTCGCAATTGCGACTTTATATCACGCAATTCTGACTTTATATCTCAGAATTCTGACTTTATATCTCAGAATTCTGACTTTATATCACGCAATTGGGAGATATAAAGTCAGAATTGCATGATATAAAGTCGCAATTGCGTGTTATAAAGTCAGAATTGTGAGATATAAACTATTCTGAGGTAAAAAAAAAAAAAAAAGTCCGTCTTTTTTCCCCCTTATAATTGGACTTTATATCTCACAATTCTGAGAAAATATGTCAGAATTGCGAGATATAAACTCGCAATTATGTGTTATAAAGTCAGAATTGCGTGATATAAAGTCAGAATTCTGAGATATAAAGTCAGAATTGCGTGATATAAAGTCGCAATTGCGAGAAAAAAAGTCAGAATTCTGACTTTATAACACGCAATTGTGACTTTATATCTCGCAATTCTGACTTTAAAACACGCAAATGCGACTTTATTTCACGCAATTCTGACTTTATATCTCGCAATTCTGAGAAATAAAGTCAGAATTGCGAGATGTAAACTCGCAATTGTGAGATAAAAAGTCGCAATTATCTTTTATTTTATTTTTATTTTTTGTGGCGGAAACAAGCTTCCATAGAAATCCGATCAGATTACTTTTGAACATGGGTGAAAAAGAAATGTAAAGAAGTAGAGCCTCTCTTTAATGAGTGTGCATTGTAACGCAAAGTTGAGATGTGGCCCAGAGAGAAAAAAAACAATAGGTGTCGGAGGAAAAGATGCACGAGAGATGGCGTATTTTCCCCGTGTTTAATAAAATTACTCAAATGTCACACTCGTCCGCATACATGGGGATCGAGTGAGAAAAAGTATACAAACAAACACCCAACTCTGTACTTTTATTTCCTTTTATATTTGTGACCAAAGTACAAATGTCGGTAGAGCGGTTATCTCTTCTCCTCACCTGTCAAATCTATTACTGACACGCTACGCACATGCGCAGTTCTCATTTTACCTCAGATTAACATAAAAGCACAAAGTGACCGTTACAGCATGTTCTGACCACAAGAGGGCAATAACACGCTGTACTCGGCCTGAACCCAAGTCTTGACCCCGTCTGTCTTAGTGGTAGTTAACGTTCTTAATCTAACACATCTGCTCGACTATGTAAGGTAATCAAACGTAAAATCAATGTCATTAAACAACTGTTGGTAATATGTTGGATTTTGTCACTGCATACAGGGCCAGAGTTTAACATTATTGAGCAATTTTGAAGATCTGTGACAAAAAAAGTGACCTAGGCCTGTCTCGCATAACCAGTAACCAGTTCTCCTTCATTGCTAGCATGCACATCAAATCTGTATTGATATATGGCCAACAGAACTTGAGGTGCTTCTCTACAGGACTTCCAGGATCCCAGGATCCAAGACGCTGGCAGAGGCCAAGCTGAGGTCATCATCACCTCATGAGTGAGGTCATCACTGGTCACCACAGGGCCATTTCCTGCGCCAGCATAACAACTGCCATTCCCATCCCCATGATAACGCAGACATATTGTATATGCTGTACAATAATCATTCTGAAAATACACACTGGAGGGAAACCAAGACAATGTCTGTTAGCACTGATGCTTAGAGCGCCGGAGCCTCACAATGGCACACACTCTGTGTTTGTGGTTAGTCTTTAGCACCGCTGGGTGGGAAACCCTGTGAAACTCTCATTCTCACACATTCGCAGACAAAATGCTGTCAAAATGGCTTTTGTAAAAGTCAGGGGCATGTGTGAATGCTGAACAGAACACACAAACAGAGAGGCTTCTGGAATGGCTATATGCTTGTGCTTTTCATTACATGTGTTTACAGTTACAGAGCTCGATAGCATCTGTCGGCACATCAGTTTGGGTCATAATAAAGCGAGAGTGTTCTATGGACATTACTGACATAATTGTGCATATTGCTAGAGGATTTTGAAATTATTTTATTTTTAATTATGTTGTTTTTTTTTTTAAGTCTTAAAGTTTTGGGGCCATAAAGATTCTTAGAGCATTAAATACTTTTATTCAGCAAGGACGCATTCAATTGATCAAAAGTGACAGTAAAGACATTTATAATGCTTCAAATAAATACTGTTCTTTTGAACTTTCTATACATCAAAATCCTGGATAAAATGTAGCATGGTTAAGCAGCACAACTGTTTTCAACATTGATAATAATAATAAATGTTTCTTGAGCATCAAATCATCATATTAGAGTGATTTCTGAAGGATCATGTGACACTGAAGACTGGAGTAATGATGCTGGAAATTCAGCTTTGATTACAGGAATAAATTACATTTTAAAATATATTATGTTAAATTGGAATAATATTTCACAATATTACTGTTTTAACTGTATTGTTTTAATCAAATAAATGCAGCCTTGGATTTAGAAAAAGAGCTTTTTTTTTGTTTTGTTTTTTACATTTAAAAATCATACCGACCCCAAACTTTGTATGGTTTTTGTTTTTTTTGTGGCTTTTGATTAAAGATATGCTAACGCTTTTCTAAGAAATCTAAATTATGATGTTTTTTTTATTATAATTTTTTTAAATCCCATAAACTTACACTGACAGAAATCAAAGCCATATCTACAGGCCAAAACATCAGCGAATCAGTGGGCCCTTTCGGACTTGGGCCAGTAAGTAACCACCTAGCAACACCCTAGCAACCACCTATACAACTTAGCATAGTGGCAGTGAGATTTACACTGAATTTGTCTTTAGATATCAAACTATAGTTTGAAATTCTTTACCATAAAAACTCACATCAAATAAAACCAGCATAATTTGGGTCCTGGATGCTGATTGGTCAATGCAGCGTTCCATCCATGTTTTATTCCCAAAATATCACAGGCCTCTCATACCTTCAAGACACAACTTTTGATTTCTGCTTGATTTTGACACCGAGCCAAATGTCAGATATGGCATTAATAATCCCGCATGCGCGAGCTGACTGGTGGGCGAGAGAGAGGGCCGTTACGGGTGCCGGCGCTCCATCACAGCTTCATCTAGAACATACAGTACAGCGTCTGCCAAAGCTGCGGTTTAGCTGTTGACCAAACCGGAGCTTAAATTCTGTTTGAAACCGGAATCCAGCAGCAGTACTGTATCCTGATGTGGTGCACAGTGAAAGCTGAGGTGTGTGTGAGGGTGTGGGGGAGGTGGAGGGTGGGAGCACACACACACACACACACACACACACACGCTCCAAGCTGAAGAGTTCAATGACAGTTTCTCAAAGCCCAGGCAGAAAGCTCAAGAAGACTCCAGCACCAAACAAAGAGTCCAACTTGGCCGGTGTTCATTAGCGATAGAGCGTCCACAATAGAGGCGAGTGTGAGGTGGTCTCGGGCCCCGGGGCCGCACTGACCCGCCGTTGATTGATTGTGCCGGGCCGGGCTCACCTGCAGCCCCTGCACACGCACACACACACACACACACACACGCGAGCGCGCACGCACGTCCTGACAGCCTGCAGAGAGACCCGTCAGTGTCAGAGAACAATATCCTGCACTGTGCAGCTCGCAACTGAGCACGCTCATAAATCACCACGGTGACAGAGACACCGCCCTCACTGTCCGCACTCACACACACACACACACACACACACACACACACACACACCGTCAGAAAACCTCAAGCTGTGCAACTACATGAAAGGGGTGTTTTTGAGAGGTTACATTGTGGCACCTGACTTGGGCCGGCAAAATAATATTCAGCTTATTAACTGTGTCCTCTCGCATACAACAACTGTGTTATTTACGTATTTATGAAACCGATATAAAGCATCCTGGTCCTGCTTGCTGATTGGTTAATACATTGATCCATATTGTAACAGAAATGACACCGGTTCACCGAAATCATCTATGATATAATCATAATTTTTCATCAAAATTGTATTATTAATTAAATCTACTATGCGGCATATGAATTTGCGGCAAAATATTGTAGTTTGAATGGACGGCATTTGACATCGACAAAAACGTGATTTTTGGGAACACTTTATTTTAGAGTCCTTGTGTTACATGTAGTTACTATAGTGATAACAGTAAATTATGCATAATTACATTAAACTAACCCTAAACCTCAGTACAGGCTGTTAATGAATATTACTCACTGTCGATTGTAACAAAGACGCCTCGAAATAAATTGTAACCGATTTTTCTGCTCTCTTTCAAAAGTTGATAAGCTTATTTTTTTTATATCCTAAGTATGACCAGTTAATGGCATTTTATTATTTGCATTAGCATTGGTTTCCCCGATTACTGTGACTCTATCAGAACAGACCCACTAGTTCACAGCCACTGATATAGTAACATTACTCAAAATCAATTTCCCAAAAAATCAATTGCACATAGATTTTTAGTTAATGTGTTACAGTGTAATTAAAAGTGTAAGTACATTATACATACATGTACTTACTATAGGGTTAGCAATGAGCTTTGGTTTAGGGTTAATTACATGTAATTATGCATAATTAATGTGTAACGAGGACACAGATTTTTTTCTCATTGAATGTTCTAATCCACTCATTAGCATATAACATTACAGAAGTAAAACTGTTTGCATTTCATGTTGTTTCAATGTTTTATATTGACTTTAATTTAAACTTTCCAGTAACCATATTCTTACATTTCTAGCCGCACAATCTCATAAAACCATACAAGCGTTCAGCTTTTATATGAGAAACAAAGAGCTCCAGTAGTCTGAGGAAACAGACACCCGTCCACAGGTGAATATATGACCTCTAAACATCCCGAGGCACAATCCTCCCCTCACAACAACGGTTCTCTCAAACGCACTTTCATCTCTCTTTCATCCCATCTTTTTGTTTTAATAAAGAAAGACGAGGTCCAGCTGCAGCTTCCTCTATGTCTAACTCTATATTTCTCCTCAAAATCCTCCAAAAATACACTTTTCCATTCTGACTTTTAATGATATTTTTTAAAAGATATGGCTAGATATTATCTGACTATAAATTCTGATTGGATGAGCTATATGAGCTATTCAAAGTTGCCATGAGTTATTTTTTAATTCAGATGAAATAATGTAATTTACTATCGTTTGTGTTTGTATATATATTTAAAAGATATTAACACTTTTAGCTGAAGAGTCAGCAAGGATGTAATAAATGATCAAAAGTGATAGTAAAGACATTTATAATGAAGGATTTCGGTTACACTTTATTTTAAGGTGACAGTTACATTGTACTTACTCAAGTAATATACATGTACTTACTATAAAGTTACTGTTAGGGTTTGGTTTAGGGTTAGTTACTTGTAATTATGCATAATTTACTGTTATTACTATAGTAAGTGCATGTAGTAACGTGTAACTACGTCACCTTAAAAATAAAGTGTTACCAGGATTTCTTAATATTGTTTTTATTCGTTTTATAAAAACGATAAAAGTTAACAAACATAAACAAGCATATCCATCACCCTTCTTACCAGGGTTTCTATGTCAAATAAATTTTGTTCTTTTGAACTTTTTATTCATCAAAAAGTCCTGAAACAAATCACAAAACCATAAAACTGTTAAGCAGACATTGAGATTATCAGTGTCTTCAACATTGATCATAATCAGAAATGCTTCTTGAGCAGCAAATCAGCATATTAAAGGTATAGCGGAGGATTTTTTACTTCCGGGTGGATCACCTATACTATTGGTCCTCCTAATTGTCAATCATTCTGGTGAATCAATCAAACTTTTCAAAAAGTGGAGAGGGCGGGTCTTATCTAAAATTCGGAAAGATCCTCCGCTATACCTTTAAATATACATATAATTAAGCACTTTTTTAATATACATAGATTTATATATCATATATATATATATTTATTTATTTATTTTTCTAAATGTATTTATTATCCTTTTTTAAATAATACTTTTAAAGTAACTTCATTTTCTGTGCCTTTTATATCCTCCTGAGAACTAGGGAAAACGTGACAAAAAAAAAACCACAAAACATGTGATTACATTAATTACATTAAATTACATTGTTTGGAGCATAAGAAACAAATGCATTTTTGCAAGACATTTTTGAAAAAATATATTTTAATCATATGTAAAAAAAAAAAAAAAGCCTTTTTTATAAATTAAGCAATTTAATTAATAGTAAAATTCCATCATATTGAATTGAATATTCCTTAGGTATTTTAATTGAATAATTGAAGAGCACTCTATTTTATTAAGAAAAATAAAAGACACACATGGCCATAAATGCCATTCCCCTTCTATGCATTGCATCTATACAGCTGTTCTTGGGGCAACATGTAATGAAAAAAGACGTGTAATAATGGGAGTAATAATTGGGAATAAGAATATCTCATGTTTCATATGAATACTGATATGTAATTTCTTTCCCTATTCATTCCAAAATGCCTGACATGCCATCCTGTTATTCCGTTCTCTACAGTGGACATGTATGAAACCAATGCCCTTGTAACAGAAAGTCACTTCAAAGTTCTGATTTGAAAACCCATAACGTGTTCCTGAGATGTTCATTTCTGACAAACAATTTGAAAAAGAGTCAGATTAAGAGTGCTACATTTGACCATTCAGTCATATTTAAAGACCAAGAAGAGGGAGTTGTCAAGGTGAAACCTTCAAACATTTGGTATCTCTGCAAAGCCCTGAATGTGCAGGACATCCAGACTTAAAACTGAGACATCAGAGAAATCCGCTAAAACATATTGTCCACTACAGAGGCAAAAGGTCTGTTCCGGGGTGTCAGGCTGCAATAGCAAAAGCAATATGACACTTACAGCTCTACAGTGATTTCATGGTTAAAACACCCCTTACCCATGGTAAAATCAGTGTAATGCACGGCTTCATGACCACAGCGCCTGCCGGTTTAGAAAAGCACACAACAATAGCGTGTGTGAGAGAAGCCAGGCACTGCCCTGTCCGCCGGTCATTCCACACTGACAGAGCTTTAGGAAGAGAAAAAGAGGAGAGCGGGATGAAAGGTGAGTGGTGCCCTGCGCAGGTGGCAGGTGTGATCACGGCGGACGGCAGGAGCAGAGGGACACAAAGGACCGGTCTGTTTCTCGCTCACAGCTGCAGGGGGTGGAGATGAGTCCGGCTGACAGATAGACAGACACCACAGGGGAGGAGGGAGACGGAGAGATGGAAGGAGAGCTCTGACGGTGATACTTCAAACGCAGGATTGGGTCCTGGGTGCCGAGAGACACATTCTTTCTAAAAGAAGGGGGGGGGGGGCAGGCGGAAGAAAGAGGGAGATAGAAAAGAGTAATGCTGCCTGTGCGCAAGTGTGTGTCGAATGTGAATCTCTACAGTCGCTTGGAAAACCAGACATACACTTAAAGTGTCCGAATGACAGTGCGTCGATTAAACAAAAGTGCAATCCCACAAACAATGCTGGAGATTTTCACAGAACTAACTTCACTTTTCTGAGCCATTCTGCCATTATTGACTGGTATGATTTCAGTTCACACTAGAGTGACCACAGGTGAAGTTTCTTTGTAATTATTTGTGAAATTTACAAGAATTCCTAAATGAAAAATGTTTCATTCACAAGTTTTTTTTTTCCATTGTACTATTTGTCTACATTTTGAACATTTGTGAACATCAATGACAAATAAAAGTGTCCATGGAAAAGAAAAGGGACCTGAAAAAATCTAGTCTACACCACAAGTGCCAAATTCTAAAACATTTTGTATTTATGTTGGTTTCATATGCTTTTGAAAACTTTTCTACCATTTTCAAGAAATGTTTCAATTTAATAACTTGTCAGGTGGTGTAACCATAAAGTAAAAATTACATATTGCCCTGGCATATTGAATACATGTGAGTGTACAATTATTTATGATTGTTTAAAAAATGTAAATATATTTTATAACGTAAAAAGTATTATATATATATATATATATATATATATATATATATATATATATGTATGTATGTGTGTGTGTGTGTCTGTGTGTGTGTGTCTGTGTTTATTAATATCTACTTTTTACCTAATCAAATATATTTACATTTTTACATATATAGTACTGGTCAAAAGTTTGGAAACATTACTATTTTTTTTATGTTTTTTAAATAAGTGTCTTATGCTCATCAAGCCTGCATTTAAAAAAAATAATAATAATACAGGACAAAAAAACGTAATATTGTGAAATATTATTACAATTTAAGGGTATTCTATTTTAACACACTTTAAATGATAATTGATGTGATTGTTATTATGTGAATTTTCAGTATCATTACTCCAGTCTTCAGTGTCACATGATCTTTCAGAAATCAATCTAATACGCTGTTTTAATTTTTTTTAAATCAATGTTGGAAACAGTTGTGCTGCATAATTTTTTTTATAACCTGTGATGTTTTTTTCAGAATTCTTTGATGAATAAAAAGTTGAAAAAGAACAGCATTTATTTAAAATAGAAATATTTTGTAACCATATACACAAAGATTTTAAATGATCTGATTAAGAGACTTAGAAACTTATTACTAGGTCTACTACTTGTTTGTAATACATGTCTGTGTGACATGAAATTGTAATAACAGTGTTTAGTTTGATAATAGATCTGTTGATCATAGTTTAATCCTCTCCTCTTGTGTAACTGTCCAGAGCTCCAGCTAAGACCCCCTGATCTCTGCCACATGGCATCCCATCAAAGCACCTTCACTCCGGGCTCTGAGAGCGAGTCAGCCCCCTGATTCATCTCTGGAGGAAGCATGCCTGTGTCAGATCCCCGTCTAATGTTTTTTCATGAGTGTGTGTGTGTGTTATTCTTTGCCTCAGCACGACTCCGCATGTAGTTTCAACCCAGCTCCCTGTCAAAATACACACATAGTCCAACCACTTCTGTACGCGACAGTTAATACATAGATGATTTGATTCTTTTTGAATGTCTCCACAACCATCTGTGTGCATGAATTATCACACAAATAGCCGCACACACTTGGACTGACTGGAAGGGCAAGGTCACTTCCCATTGGCCGCAAGTCTAACCCTCTGTTTTCCAGGGCAGTCTTTTCCCCTCCTCGACTGCTGATAGGAAACTTAGATAGAACCTCCCCAGACACTTCAAAACATCTGTCCATGCCCTTCCTTCATACTCTCTCCCTCTTTATCTTTTCCACACTTTGTTTAGTACCCTGCCCCACAGCATTAACTATTTGCCCTCTACCTGTCAGAGCGGAACGTGAAGGAGAGTGCAGGTGTGCCGTCCCAGGAACGTGAGGAAGCCTGAGCTTTGACAGATAGGAAGTGACCTCCTGCTCTGGCTGCTTCCCGTATCACTCTTTATTTACCCGGACCTGCTGTCCTCCAACATCTGAAGCTCACTTCCACCTGCACAGCCCGAGACCACCTAAAGCTCTCCACTGAGGAGAGAGAAGAGAGAAGCTCACACTGACCTACAAGCTCCACCTCTGGTTTTATACCTGAAAACATTTTCTAAATCATAAAATAAAGAATTGTACCTGCTTTTTGGCCAGTCTCGGTCTAGGGGACAAAGGTATCTCAGTATCAGCTGTGTTTTAGATGTTTGCTGAGGAGAAATAAAGATATACAAATGAGACAATAATTGACAGTGTTAGAAAAAAGAACTACAAACATTTGACATGAAAGTTGATGCTAGGGCTGCATTATTAATTATAATAAAACCAAAATTGCAATCTGGCTTAGTGCAATAATCAAATCACAAATGCAGCGATTTACTTAAATCAGCGGTTCCCAACCTTTCCCAACCCGTGGCCCACACAACCAAACGGATACGTTTCCGCAGCCCACTGTGGGAATTTTAACACACCCAACTCTTCGTCGCGCAAGTTAATGAGGACTTAGAAACTGAGATTGTTAACACAGTCTTTATTGAATAAACTGGCAATGAAGAGAAAATTCAGATTATGGGTTACCGGGACCAGGTCCGGTTCCAGAATCAAATCAGGTGTTTTAGCCTTAAGACTTTTGTGCGGTCACTATGTCAATCATTGCAATTTCGAGGGAGAATTCCACATTTGCAGGAATCTCTTCACATCGTGTCTATACTTTGTGAAAATGATCGGATTCGCGAGCTTGCAGAACTCAGCGCTGAACAAAAACTCGTTTTAAACGGTGAGTGGATTCTGACTAACTTAAACACCTCTGATTGGCCATTGCATTCATAGATAGATATGTCTGTGATTGGTTACATTGCTCAACGCTGCAAAAGCACGTTGTAAATAGAAACATTTGACGGCTCTCCAGGGCGCAAGCACAGATCCGCACTGGAGCGTTTGCCAAATCGGTTTCGCCAAAATCCCATGCAGCTTCAACTGAGGGTGCCCTGTTGTGCAGCCCTACAAATAAGCAAAGCAAACCCGGAGCTTGTTTTAAAATTACATTTGCAATTAATCCTAACCCATCGAGCAGCCTTGGTTCATTCTGAAATCTCGCTTCTGATTTGTATCTTGTTAAATGAGGGCAGCTTGTAACATGTTTGGATGTTTTCTGAACAATATGTGAGATTATTCGATTATTATTATCGCATCAATCTCAAATGAGAAATAATTGAGTTATTGACCGCAATTTTTCTTTCCGGTGGGAGCATACATTCTTTTAAAAGGTACACAATGACAAAATCAGTCCAGTGCTTATAGTGCTATAAAGAGGTCATGATAAGAGTAAATAAGGAGTCGCAGCTGAACATAGATCACTGGAAAGAGAACAATGCAAGGAGATTGTAGGGAGTGATTTTGGAAAGATGATGTTTTAGGGCAGAGTGCAGACAGGAACGCTGGGGTGAGAGTGAATTGGACATGCATTATGGAGAGTGGACGGTTTGGAGAAGGGAAGAGAACCCAGAGTTGGAGCCAGTTAAGAGGAATATCAGGAAACTCCCCCCCTCCTCAGTCAGGACCACCCCTCCCAGCTCCCTCTTCCTGCCAAAACTCAGCACACTTCCTCTGCAGCTATTGGGATTCCCACCTGGGACATTCCATCCATGAAATGCACCTCTCTCTCTCTCTCCCATTTTGTGTTTTATTTACAAACTGTAGGCTACACATTATTATGGTTACACTCTTGGTTAAAGTTTCCTTTTCGTGGTTGAATTCATTCCTGGTTTTCACAATAATACTCTGCCATTCAACGAGTTTCAGTTTCTTATAGAGATTTCTGTCAGAAATTTTCGCGGTTGTTTGTTTCGCGCAAAACCGTGTTGACTTTTTGGTGCCCTTTGAACATTCGATTTTGGCAATTTTTTTACATTTGTCACACGCACAAAAATGGGCTAAATGTTTTGTGATAGATGTGTTGTGTGAATATATAGGCTAATAAAGTGAAAATAACGACAGTGGCTTACTTGTTTTTGTCGGTGTGCGGTCATCGCGTGAGCAGCCCACAGTTGTACCTCAGGCCAGCGCGACTTTTCGCGAGCGTATTTAACTTGTAATCTAACTTTTGTAGTTGTGAAACGTTGCTTGTGCATACAAGAATGATAGCCTACCTATACATAAGAATACCTCAACTTTTTAACATTCAAGCATAATTAGAACCCAACATATTCGCATCCTGTCCATCTGGTGTCAAAAGCATTGAAGTTGTGTGGGAACAGCCTACACTGCGCTCTGACCACTAGAGGTCACTATATCACAAAGAAAAACGCCTATTATCAGTCATTCCGTTCATTGCGAGCTACTTTGTATTTTTTCCAACACAAAACGGGTGATGTAGACAGTTTTTATTCCCTTCAGTTCTCCCATAACTCAGGAAAAAAAAAGCCATTATCCTGATGAAATTAGCTAAATGAAACGACAGAGGAGCGAATGTTATGCGAATGAATATGCAGGGACTCGCAGGAAGGGTGAAAATACCAGTTTTCATGACTTTGTGTTTGACCTTTTCGGAAAACGAGCTAATCCTGGGGTATAATAGACTCTGGTGCAGATATGGAAAACTGCTGCTCCGTTATCTGAGTTGCCTTGGAGACCATCAGCGAGCGCGCGCCCGGTGAAGATGCCGCCTTATTAAAAGGGGAGTTTGTATATATTGGAAAAAGGCGCTTTTTGTCATAAGTGTCACTCACATGCACAACGTCCTCCTCTCGATTGTAAATGGAAACCTGTCTCTTTTCTCTAAAATAACAAAATTCACTTCGAGCACGGTTGAGCATAGAAGTCAATTTTTGTGAGCAGAAAGGGCCTATCAATAAAACGGCGCTCAGTGAACTGTATCTAGCATCTTGTCCAAACTAAAAATAATCAATACAGTGTTCGTATTAATTAACAGCACAGTTATTCATTTAATAAAACAACAAAAGACTGGCAGTGAATTCTTTTTTTTTATTTAAAGGGCTAATAATAATAGCCTAATAATAATAGATAAAGGCATTTAGAGGGACTCTAGAAAATATCTTATTAATATAACTTTTTTAACTGTGTAAAGGCTAAAACATGTTTTCATAATTATTACAACAATCTTATGTAATTTCTAATTTCTATAACAATGCTGCATGTATTTTCAGAGTTTCTACTTTATTTTCATCATTAGAAAATCTATTTAATTCACTTTGGCAGCACTTTGAATTATTTCTTTTATTTCTAAGGGCAGAAGTTGCGGTTTTTTAGTGTCTTCTGTCAGCGCGGAGAAATGTAAAATGAATTCGAATTCGGATGATTTTTAAATTCCTCTGATTCATTATGAAGTTTCCACTTTCAGGACACACGTTTTTAATGGCATTAACTTGTAGGCGTTCATTAGTGCTGAAACGAGATCACATGCTGTTTTAAAGCCTAATGGACGGGCTGATATTCAATTACAAAACACTAACAGTTATAGTAACTCTATAGCCGGATTCTGCGAGAACTCTAGATTCTGATGAGAGTTATTTCGATAAAACTAAAATGATTTCTCACTAAAGGACTAGGCCTAGAAATATTTTAAAGGGCAAAACTTCCTATTTTTATTTTATTTAGGTAAATGACTCCTACAAAAGCTTTATAAACAATTATATGTCAATTATTGTTCATTCAATAGAAAACCGCCTCTTATTGTTTTTTTGTAATTAGTAATTTCCACATGAAGTATTGCAAAGCGCCAAGTGTTTTCAGCTGTCTGGCTTTCAATTAATTTATAGGACTAGGCCTACCTATTGATTTTATTTCCCATAAGAAAGACGTGCTGAAAAGGTAGGTAACGATAACGATACTGCTGATACCCACTGGATAAAGGAGGCAAAACAAGTGTTTGGATGAAACGAGCTAATTTCACAACTAATTCAACACGTAACAGATCTAATGACAAGACAGAATAATCACGCAGATACCTATCACCAGTAGCACTACAATATGAATGATAATGGCTGCATTGATATGTTAAGCGTGTGTACCTCTCTGCCCGTCCAATAAAGTCGCTCAAAACCCCAGCTAATATTGGCCCGAACACGTTAAATGTGTAAATATTTCTCCTTCGGGTAGCCTATCTGTCTCTATCACCCCTGCGATCTTCCCCCTCAAATGATGCATTAGATGCATTGAATGTATTTGTTGTGGCGGTTTGAAAAGGCGGCGATAATCTGGGGGAGAGAGATAAGAAACACCAATTTATTCAGCGCCACTTTGGACCCTGTTTCCAGCCTCGCTCGGTCCTGACACCTCCAGCGGTAAGCTGATAACGATTAGGCCATTTATTATCTTCACAAAGAACAAAGATTGCCTCACGCCGATGAAATATTACCCCCGGTAATAATCGGAAGGAGAGGGCCCTGGCATCTGATGCATGCATATATAAATAATAACTTTAGAACCTTTTTTTTTTTTTTTAACTATTAAAATGATGAAAATAATATATAAAAAATGTAAACACTGTTAAAAAAATACAAACAAGCCATAACAAAATAATAATAATATTAATTAACATTTTACGAGTCTTCAAGAAAACTCAGTGTGGGATATAATAAATGCATAATAATTGACGTATTGCTTTCACTATTTAGCATGGCTTCATAAAAAATAAGGCATAAGAACTCGTAATGTGTTTTTCCAGGATAAATGTGTCTGATTCTCGCGCACTCTTTACTTTGACGCATGGCAACTCAGACTCGGAGACATGCACGCGCTCTGCTGCGCCTTTGACGGACAACGTGAAATGGAAATGTCACCGTGTCTGCCACAGTGTGCACTGCTGGAAGGGAGCAGGCGAGCTTAGCAAGTCGCCTTTATTAGTCTAAAGTAGGTTTTTTTTTTAATGCGCTGGAGATGCAAGCTCGAGACTGATAAGCGCTTATCTCGCGCGCATCATGAGTGAGCATCTTCTTCTGCTCAGATCGCAAAGCTCCTGTAAGCCCAGCACCTACTGCTCTTAACGCTTCACCATCAGAATACATGCATACATTAGATCTTTCAGAAATCCGCACACTAAATCCATTTAGTTCTTTAGAATCAAATAGGCCTGTCATTCTTTTTCTTTTCTTTATCTTTTTTAAACAAGAAATAACAACAACACAAATAATAATGTTAAAAATAGATAGTGTAATGCTTTTACTGTTTTTAACATTATTTGTCTTCGTTTTTTTTAGTTAAAATGACCGGGAGCTTCAGAAAGCCACTCAAAATTGGCATCATTAATTTCTTAATAGTCATTTTAGTCCTTTAACTTTTGATAGCCTTTACATCTCATGGGGCAATTTGTCTCGACGTAAAACTTTCACGTGGTGCAAAGTAAACCTCCTAAATTACCAGAACATCTAGAGGTGTGTCCTCCAAAATTACGAGATTCGCTGTCAGCAACTAAATTTGTTTTAAAAAAAAAGTCTGTATAGGGATATTCGCTTGTCAGCATACTTGTAATAAGATATGAATAAGTTGGCCACGAAAAGACATGCCAACTCATGTCATGACATAAAACTGATAACTGAAGCACTCAAAAAGGAACTGATAAACACAATACAAAACGATTAGGCTATTCTTGAACGATGCACTTATACCGGATACTCTGAGTAGCCAAATACTTGTCTTTCTTTTAATCTGTTATTCTATCCTTATTGATAAGTGCAAGACAATGGGGAAAACCAAAGAATTTTGATTTTTATCATAGGCTAATCCTATAGGCCTGCTTTTTCAACATCATGCGACCAACCGGAGTATAGCCTCTGATTTGACTGACTTGAATCCTTCACCGTCCGTGGTCTTTTGCATGAAAACAAAACAATAGCTGGCAATGGACATTGTTATTTTGATCATTCTATATAATGCAATTAATTCTGTCAGAGTTCACTCCTCTCGCGCTCTCATTGTGCTCGTGCACTCTTGGGGGAAGCCGGGCGCGAGCTGCACCTGCCCTGCATGAGCCGATGCACGCGAGCACGGGGTCTTGTGCCAGAGATTTGCCGAGGCTTTGCATGTTTTAAAAGTTGGTGTTATGTGTGAGAGAGTTAAAACTGGCTGGGTTGGGGGGAAGGCAAGGTCGACCGCGACGTCGCAACATATATAGACAAGATCAAGAAGGAATAGAATTCATTAAGATGGGAAGCCTAAAGGCGTCTCATATTAAAAGTAAAGATTTACATATTCACAACACTCACGCAAACACATCTGCAGAATCGCAGTGATCAAATGAGAAGGACAATGCTTAATGTGCAAATCACGCTCCAGTATCGGTCTACCATACTATCTATGGTGGGGTTGGCTTATAATTATTCCTGCAGTGTAAAAACATTTTGTTGGTTTAACTTAAAAAAGTAAGGTTAACTTAACATTTTGAGTTCATTAAATAAAAAATTTGAGTTAATACAACGAAGGAGATTGGTGTAATCAACAGAAAATCAAAATATTATGTTGTCTGAACCACATTAATTTGACAAAAGTGATAACAAATCATGATTTTAATTAAATTATCCTGACTTCTCAATCTAAAAAAAAAAAATGTGCCAAACCAAGTAAGAGTGACAGTAGGTGCAACTGGGTCTTGTTTCATAATTATACGAGTGAAAACCACACATAACATCTTCAGCACAGCTTTTAACTATCAAAGCACGACCCGGAAGACCAGATTGGCTGACGCACGGCTACGTTCCAGCAGCCCCACTTTGTGCCTCAAGTTTCGCTGTTTCCAGCCAGAGAGAGAGAGAGAGAGAGAGAGAGAGAGTACGATGTGTCAGACACTACACCACGCCGTAAGTCACTGAAGAAAGATCCTCAGCGAACGAATTCTGGAACGACGCTTGCCTGTCAGGGAAGGTTGGCATCGCCAGCTATAGAGAAGACTGTGCCCGGAGCTTCAGCGCTTCGCAAAGCGCAACGAATCACCGATACTCTTCCCTCAAAGACGGTGCCACACGGAATTGGCCCCAGGACACATTTCTCTGCTAAATGTCAAGAGAAGAGTGCCTAATCGTAAACACTGGTAAGATGCGTTTTGCGTAGACTATATCATTCGACACAGCGAGCGTGAGGTCGAGTAATACGAAGAGATTATTCACGCGTTTTAGAGAGGTATTTATAAAGAGAACTGTTAGTCCAAAATAGGTTTATTATGGTGTACTTAATTCCATCAAAAAATGGAGTTTATTTTAATTTGATAGCAGTTTTTAATGGTTTAGAATAAAACAAAAAAAGATAAAATGATGCGTTTGTATGGCTGAATAGAAATAATAATAATTTAAGGTTAAATATAAAAATACATATTGTGTTTCTAAATCCGTTATCTACACTGTACTACTGTAGGCATTTCGGAATATAAGAAATGACAAAGAGCGTTATAGCCTACGTTTTTCGTATAGCTCAAAGATATAGTCACAAGTGCTAATAATATGAATATAATATTATAATATTTAAAATAGTATTACTTATTTTACATTTATTAAAAAGGATATTCTATGCCTTTCTCTTTGTAAACATGTTCAAATAAAATCCAAATTAAACATACCAAAAGGCAAATTTATACCGCATAGACAATATAGGCTAAACAAAACATGTATTAATGAAACAATGCATGAAATAATGTACATTTAAGAGACTCGTGAGGAAATGTATGCTTGTGTTGATGCGATTTTGTTATTTAACAAACCAAGAACACAGCACACGTTACGAAAATCATTTTTCCGCCAACATTTTCAAATGGGAATTTGAATGATTCTAAATGTGAAAGCGAATGTGAGTTGAGGAATTAGCTTTCTCGGGAATGCCCCAAGGACGCCTGCATTAGCCCACCTGTGCTGTTTATTTAAATCATTGACTCCAAGAGCTGTCAAGCACAAAAGAAGGGCGGGCGCGCTGTCATCACCCATCAGATTTATGACCGCCACAGGATCATTTTCCGACTAAACAAATGCCATCACCCAGCAGAAGAACTTTATCCAATGTGCCGCGCAAGACATGAACCATGCGCGCTAGAATAAACGCAGGACGGGTCGTTTAATACTGAGAACGCATGCACGCATATGAGACTTCGCCTCAAAATAATGTGGATTGTTGTTTGAAATAAAAAGAGGGTGAGACGCTTTGCTTTCAAACCCTGTTATTCATGCTTCAGCAGAGGACAGGAGGCTTGTGACTTTGCCTGTGCTTGTGTCTGCCCCCGAGTGCCCTGTCACAATCTAATTACCCGTGAGTAAAGGACAATACCGCTTCAGCTGGTCTGTGTCATTCCCCCTATATCCCAGTGCCTGCTTATCTTCACAAACCCTTCTGCGCCGCTCTCTGCCCCCTCCTGCCCTCCTTTAACCCCACGGAGAATGATAAATGCGCGGTGAGGGAACGAACGGCCAAAGCCATTTCACGGCACCTGTTAATTAAGGGAATGATTGCCTCCATTTTCGCGGAGCTTGTTTCCACCGCGCTCTCCATTATTTTTGATGCAATTCATTTAAAGCAAAGTATAAAGTGACATCACAAACATGATGTCATTGCCGTCGTCACAGTCACACGTGTTAGACGACACGACTTGTGTTACATAAGAAATAAAGTCTGAATCTTCACACGCGTTTAAAGAAGACTGGCCCCACTGAGTTAGAGTCCTCAGTCGGGTCAATCTCTTTAGTAACACCCCCCGACTTTAAATGTTAAGTCTCTAAAAGGACAGTCCCTTTTGTTCTAACGTCGAGAGCACCTGGATTACCACAGGTATTTAGTTCAGGTATTCTCTAAAGAATATTTAGCCCTAGGTGGCCAAGATTAGCGCAAACACACACACACACACACACACACACACACACACACACACACACACACACACACACACACACACACACACACACACACACACACACTATATATAATAAACATGTATTGACACATTTACACCACATATGCGGCAATGAAGCTGCATGTAAGGTGGCATAACCTACCACTAAAATACATGTACATGGTTTAATGCACACAGCGGCAGAAATGAATTTACACCGAAATTACAACAGAATTATTAATGTTATGAAATAATGAAAATATTTCAATATTTGTATTTCAGATATTGAATATTTTATTTCCCATAAGGGCTGAGGTGGGTCAGAGCAGGACTATTAAAGGTTGACTTTTATATGCCAAATTTTGTGTAAATGTTTGTGAAAAAGCCTATAAAAGAAAAGGCCTATTAAAGACGCCGTGTTGTGTTTCATTAGCACTCAGTCAGTGATAAAGCAGTTGAAAGATCATTGTATACGCGTATATTTAAAGGTTTATATCAGCTTCCATTTATATCTGCATAATCTGCTGTTGCACCTTTTTGATGTAAGACTGTGTATAAAATGCATCATTACACAGCAAAACCAAGCGTCATATTTTATTGTACATTCTAATTTGTTGGCTTCAGGCTGGGCTCTTTGTGTTGTGTAGGGCCCCTGGCAGGAATCCAGTCCGTTAAAGAGGGATTTAAACATCTGATATTGTCACACAATAAGGCCAAATAGCCTGTTTGAGCATCTTTATACATCCAACGTTGACAGAAGCTCTGTGGTCTAAGTGCTCAATATTATTGTCCAAATTGATTATTCGCTCTTCAGCCAGACCAAAACTCTTACAAAAAAAAAAAAAAAAATCATCCTCTTATGATGGTTATATGATTAGATGAAAACATGTGAAAACACACTATGCCTATACTAGCCATTAATACTCAGTGTATTAGTTGTGGATAGCTGTGGAAAAGTCTTTGCAGCGCGTCTAGATCTTTTTCTTCTTTCCCGAGATACTGTGACATCAAGTCATGGCGTCAGAGTGGCGGCCGATAGGGGCTCTGAGATCGCGCTTCAATTATTGCCTTTCAATCTTCAGACTAAAACTCCTGTTTTAAATAATAATAAAAATAAATAGCCCTATTGTCAGAAATACACCCCACCATTATTTCTAGGATAAAATGTAGCCTAAAAAATCAGTTTGGTTAAAACTCAATTTCTCATTTTTTAAAACCGGTTCTTGGCTAGACCAGAGCTGTAACTCCATCAAGAAAACAAAATTACCTCAACAGTGTCTTTCTCGATAGATGAAAAACGAGCCGGAGCGCCCTGGTTGTGATAGTCAAGTCTATCTTGTGTTATCTTTGATTGATCCAACCAGACAGGTTAAATAATTAATATACACAAAGCGTTATACAAGCAGTTAGAGGCCATAGAAGATATCTAAAGGAGCACGCTGCTATATATAGGCCTATTACATTTTATATGTTAACGGAAGGAGTGTTTATTTGTATTAGATTATTTGAATTGGAGCTTCCACTGCATGAAATTAGTAGGCTATGCAAATATGTTTAAACGAATTTAAAACGCTTGGAATAGGAAATAGCCTTTTTTGACTGGATGGACAAGCACATTTTATGTTTAGCCGCAACAATGTATTAAACCCTTTGTGTACATTGAGGTCTTCAGTTGACTAACCTGTATCCACAGTTTATCTAAACGCTTATCAAGCTAATTGGCGTCGTTCTGTCTTTCTGCCTGCGGTGGGTGAGCCTGATGCTTGTTTTGCCATGAGATAATTGTAAGTAAGAATCAACGAAGCTGCCCTAATGGCCACCAATTGGCTCAATTTGGACCTGCCCATGCGACCTGTCGGCACCAAGGAGACACGGACCCGCTATTAATATGTAAAGTAACGTTTGATCGCTCGAAACGGCATACAAAGAATGTTTTCACAAGAAGAATGTGGTGAGAACTAATTTAAAACAATTAGACGAGCAAGAACAATAGCCTCGAATTTAAGGACCATAAAACACTCCTCCCCAATTAATGCCCGAGGTGCTAGGAATCGTGTTTGTTTGCTTTAGGCATATCGCATGTGACACTTCACTGATACAGGTTTTGTTGTTTTAAGCAATGTTAAAATGTTAATGGTCAGGCAACAGGTCTTAATCACAGTATTAAGTTCTTAAACAAAAGTTTATGATAACTGCAATAAATAGGCCTAATTTTGTTTATCAATAGCCTAGAAAAAAAAAAGTAATTACACTATTAATTTATGATTACACAAAAGTAGTCCAACCAATTTAATATTATTATTCGAATAAAAAAAATTCAGTATTTTTGTCTTGATAAACGTTCTGAGGCCGTATACAAGACTTCAGCTTTACATTCTTAATTTCAGGTAATTCTGTTAGTCTTTGAGTAAAAAGACAACATTATTACATCATCATCTTGAAGCTCTAAGAAAGGTAAAAAGATCTGAATAAATTGCTCTGCTGAATGATGAGTCTCTCAGCTCTCTGAATGTGGAGCACTAGGCCGACAGTCGCCGTGGCAGTTTGGAAAGCATGATGTTCGAGCCAATGGCAGTCAGCGCGATCTGCTATTGGTTAACAGAGCGATCCCTGCCAGCCCGTGACCCCGCCCATGTTCGTAAGATATGGAATCTACTGGCGCCAGTTCCGACAGTACACAGGCACAATTCATTAACGAGACTTCTCTCCGCTTCACACAGTCGCAGAGTTTTAGAGAGTTTAACGATTGGGCTGTGGACAATTTAAACCAGTGGCGAATTACGAATGTCAACAGACATTTTGAGGATTAACATTCTTTGTACAGGACTAACACGGGAAAAAATAAACTGAGGATTGTAGTGCTGAAATGCTACTTCGCGCCGTAAGTAGGCTACTTGCGCTATATCGATAGTTCTTTAAAATTGCGCAGTTGAGCTTGTAATGAAGCGACTTATTTCAAGTTGCAATAGCGTATTTCGATAAAATGAAGATTCTTTGTACTAATGTAAATCGGTCTTGCAATGTATTTAACGTTCAAATTGAGATGCATCTATTTGTTCTCTTACAGGTGTTCCTGAGCATTCTGAAAGCAAAGAAGCAGGACCTCTTCTCCAAAAATAAGGGCATAGCAAGTGAACAGAGCATCACCAACTGAAGCTGAACGACAAATATTGTAATAATCTAAAGGACCTGGGTCTCTAAGTGTCCAAAAGGTTTTCAGTAGGCATCTAGAAAACTTTTTTTTTTTTAACGTTTTCTAAACGCGGACACTTCAGACATGGAGGTTGCGGCCGATCAGTCTCGATGGATGGCCCATCATCATGCGGTACTCAACGCCCAGCACCCAGAGTCACATCATCACGGGCTTACACACAATTACATGGAGCCCATGGCCCCTCTTCTTCCCCCGGACGAGGTGGATGTGTTCTTAAATCACTTGGACTCGCAGGGGAACCCCTACTACTCCAATTCTCGGGCCAGAGTATCATACGGACAAGCGCACGGTATGATTCATCTTTATGTCATATTTCTCTCGCATGAATTAGGCTATAATATTTTAATCACAAAACGTGTAAAGGTAGGCTATCTTGTGGATATTTCATTATGTAATTTCCGATCAATATTTCAGTCACACTTTACATTAATCATGAACGAAAATAAACTAATGAATATGAATTAATTTATAAAGCTGCTTGAAATAATATTGCTAAATTATTTAACCTATTATTTATACTTAAATGTGTTACGAAGAGTTCAATGTAAAATGTTGCTCATATTTATGGCGAAAGAGAACATTTGTTTATGTTTTTTTTTGGTCGTATAGCCTATAGGCTACTTTTGTGCTTAAAGAAGGTTTAGTAAACAAACTTGACCTTGTCGACCATTTATGCCCATTTTGTGTCAGTTGCATATATAAAGGCTACTGGTGTTACTTTAGTAGCCTACAACTGCGTTGTGCGTGTAGTGTAAAACCGAAAGATTTAGACGGTTTTTACTCACTTTGAGTCCTAGTGCGGCCTAAATGTGCGGGACTGTCCCACGGCTCGATGTCTCGAGGCTTAACCAAAATATGCTAATGTAGGCTTAATGTTTATTATTTATATATTTAGCCTATTGATATATTTTTTTGCAAAAACGTTATGCATATGTGCCTGGCAGACACCAATTAGCCGAGCAAAAAGATGACAAAAACAAAAAAAATGCGTTTAAAATGAAAGATATCGTATTTCTTCTCTGCGGTGCGAACTGTCATCTCCAAGAGGTGCGTGTTGAAATGTAAAGATAAGAAGAAAAAGAAAATGTCCAGCGAATGGTTGATGAGGAAAGGGAAGTTCGTGTCAGGGAGAGAGGGGGATCAAGGCACTTCCCGGATGCCAAATCAAAACGAAAAATTCCTGATGAACTTCTTAGTTCAAGTGTCTAATTTGTGCGACGAACAGGCTGTAGTGAGAATGCTTCGTTAAAAAAGTTGTCGTGTGTCGCTTTTGTAAGGAGATTTTCCGTCTGTTTCTTAGGAGTAAGTGCGTTTTTATTTTGAAAATCATGTCGAAACGAAGAAAAACATCTTTTAAGTGTTAGCGAACAAACACTGGACTAAAGGGTGAATCGGCAAGTGCGGTTTTGTGCATTATGGATATTTCATATAATTTTATTTTATCTCAATGTCAAGTTTGTATTGTTTGAGTTACGGAGTCAACAGGTGAGGTTGAACATTATACGTTTTGTTGTTTGAAAAACAAACTGGTGTTTCGGCAAAAACTGTAGAGATTTAGACATTTTGCTCGTAATTTTCATTTCGAATTGAGCTTTTATGTTCGTTTCTTTCATGTATTTCTCAGCTCGTCTCACGGGAAGTCAGGTCTGCCGGCCACACCTCATACACAGTCCCGGGATCCCCTGGCTGGACAGCGGGAAGGCAGCGCTCTCCGCCGCGCACCACAACGCCTGGGCGGTCAGTCACTTCAGCAAGCCCGGCCTGCACCCCGCCAGCGCCGGCTACCCTTGCAGCAGTAGCTCTAGCACCGCTCCCGTCTCCTCCCTCACATCCGCAACACACTCCAGTCCACATCCCCTTTACAATTTCCCCCCAACCCCACCGAAAGACGTCTCACCGGACCCTGGTCCTTCTTCTCCGAACTCCACCACTGCAAGAATGGACGAAAAGGACTCCATCAAGTACCAAGTCATCGCTGATGGGATGAAAATGGAGGGATGTAGTCCTCTTCGGGGAAGCCTGGCTATGAGCGCCCAAACACCGTCCACGCATCATCCCATTCCGACCTACCCAACGTACTCCCTGCCCACTCCACACGAGTACGGCGGCGGGCTGTTCCATCCTGGTACCCTCCTCAGTGGATCCGCTTCGGGCTTCACACCTAAATGTAAAAGCAAGACGAGATCGTGCTCAGGTGAGTTTCTTTAGAGCTCTCTGACTCGATCATGAAGTGAAGAATAGATACATTTACATTTGGTTGGATAACATTTTTACAAAGCATTTTTCACATCAGTTATTAAAAATGTTACATTTACAAAATCTATAGCCTATGCAAAGTATTGGCTATAGCCTATGTAAATACCATATGTGTGTAGGATTTTTATGGGAATAGCTATTTGAAAATAATTTAATTTAGCCATAGTGTATACATATGATTCCCAATGGTTACTGGCCTAGATAGGCTATTTCAATTTTCCATTATCACAGCTTTTTTTTTTTTTATTGGACACAACGTTTTAATCTAATTTGGAGTTTACTTATTTTGTTTTTGTCTAATTAAATGAGTTCGGCCGCCATTTTAGGAATCTCCCTCGAGGCAACTCTACACCACAGTTTTTTAATTATGACAAGCCACAAGTTTCAGCAGCTCTTAAAATGCTACATCATAATGTATCACCACTCAAAGGCGGCATTATAAAAATAGTGGTTATCATACATAAACTACAAACCCAAGCTATTTAGTGAAAAAAAAGTCGATAGGCTATTTTTACGTAGCCTTTTTACATGTTTAAATAAATGTAAAGAGATGACCTGTAGGCTAAATTGCATTTTTCGAACACACTGGATTTACTTAATGGTGAAGAAAATGTAGATAAAATTTGAGAAATTATAAAGTTGAAGAAACAAAAATGTAGGCCTCTAACATTATGATAAAACATTTTTAAAGTGCAAGGAATCCCGCCAACAACAACAACAAAAAAGATTTAGATCACATAAGTACCAATAGGCCTAGCCTATATTAGTGGAGCTGTATTGAAAACGGCTTGATAAAAATGATAAATAAAATAAATTATGAAAATGGCGCTTTTGGCGAGGTTTGCAGACCTTTCGACATTAATTAGCATATTAAATGACACACAAACTTATATATATTTATTCCAAGCAGATTCGATTTTTTTTTTTCCTGCGTGTTAGGTCTTAAGATTAATGATTTCACTTGGCAGGCTGCGTGTTGCCTTACGCTTTGTTTTCCTTTAAATGTAGCTTTTATTGCACTTAAAACGTTGAGGAGTCACGACGCGCTGGCTCCAGTCATATCCTGTATACCTTCAGTTGAAGAAATCACGACATACTCCCCCCTCCGCCCTCCTACGACCCCAATACTAACAAAACCCCGGCGGGACAGGCCTTCACAGGCGACAGGACCCTGCTGTTTGTGTGCTTATTTATGCACGACGTCGGCCCGATGCACCGCTATCAAATAACATTAATTTGAACTATTCTTAATGTGTTACAGTTACATTATATGACACGTTACATGCAATTATAATTGGATATTACAATAAAATAGGAATAACAATATGTAAATAGCCTACAAGATGCTTAATAAATGACTGAATAATGTATGAGAATAATTATAATCAATAACACTCAGTGATAGCCAACCTATGAATGTAGAAAATGTCTATAGGTGGAAAATATAAGTTCAGTAGGGTAGGGTTCAGTGCATTGGTGAATGGAACCAATTTTGAACTGCATAGTAGGCCTAATATTTTTATTTTTTTTGTTAAATGAATACTACAAACATGATTGGGCATTGAAAGAAAAAAATATTGATTTGTTTTAAAATTAAGAAAATATGAAAGGTGACTGTGAAAGGCAAATGCATAAATGAAACAAACAAACAAAAAAAAAAAGTTTTTTTTTGTGTGTGTGTGAAATGTACCAATATTGGCCACACCTCTGATTTAGGTGAGCCTCTGTTTACTATTCGCTATATTCGCTGGGCTGTTTTCACCAAGTTTCAGTACATTCAAAATGCAAGTGAAACTTCGAAAAAAGGGCTGAAAATGACTGAATTACAACATCATATACACTTCAAAAGAGCATCCATTGTCCGGGCTTATCCTTTTCTCTGGTCAGGGTGGGACAGCGACTATCTCACATTATAATGTGAATAATAGAGAGGTGCTCAGGGGAGTGAGGAGGAAGAGCATATGAATTAAAGCGCAGGGCCCTTTCCAGCAGGTTAGGGTGCTTTACTGTGATATGACACCTGAGAATATAGGACAAGCCTGGACAGCTGGCTGATAAACAGGAGAATATATAACATGGAATTAACTCACACTTTAATCAGCTTCTTCTTAAAGTGTCTGGAAAATGTTGTATATGCAAAAGCACTGATATAAAAGGTTGGTCTGTAAGTAATTTAAGAGTAGAACCTGGATGTATTCATTTTTCACAGTTATGCAGTGTAAAAAAAAAAAAAAAAAAAAAAATCATCCACACACGCACATTCATACATTTCGATATCAGTTATGTAATGCATCCAGTTCAGATAAGGGATTCCAATGTGAATGTCATGTTAGATGTTGGCTAATTAACATGGGAGTTGTTTTTCTCTGCCCAGTCCGTGACCCCGTGTTCCTGTATTGTAGATCGAGTGTGAACTTCTTAATTATATAAATTTCCCTTTGCTTTCCCTCCACTTGAATTCTGCACAGAGGGGCGTGAATGTGTGAACTGCGGAGCCACCTCTACCCCGCTGTGGCGGCGGGATGGGACGGGCCACTACCTCTGCAACGCGTGCGGCCTTTACCACAAGATGAACGGCCAGAACCGACCCCTTATCAAGCCGAAGCGCAGACTGGTGAGTAGATCAGCACTCTTTCAGTTTCTTACACACGTGAGAAAGAGGGCTAAATAGGAGCACGGAGCAGAAAGCCTGAGCACAATTCCAGGAAAGTTATATTTTCCCTATAATCTTCCTGGAATTGTTTGTCGCCCTCACCCCCTGGTGATCCCCTACTCTGCCTGTTACAATACTGCTACTATTGCCATTGTTCCCGCTATCATTATTGCTTCTAGTTCTGATACTGTCACTGATACCAATGCCCATGCCGGGACAATTATCACCACTCCACACTGAGTGAAACCTGTTGCTGCACTATATTGCCTGAGCGCATCTGTTTAGATCAAGCAGTTTGATCCAGTTGTTCTTTTTCTGGCTGTGTTTAGAAAGCCACATGCCATTGGTTTTGTTTCGTGTGGCTGGCTTATGATTCTGGTTCCATTTTAGAATCGCTGCCAGCAGAATTATCTAATTTGATCTCGGTGAGACGAGATGCTTAAAAGCAGATTTTTGACGTTCTATTATCTTAATGGCTTTTTACATTGAGATGATTGATTGAAGGTGCAAGATCATTTAGCTGTTTCCCTGTGGAGAAATCATTAAGGTGTGTGAAAAGTCAAACTTGATTATGCGTTGGTTATTAATCTGCCGTTTTTCCATAGTTCAGGACAGCTTGTAAAAGAAGGCTCCTCTGCGCTTGTATTGAAATATAACTCATATCTCGCCAGGCTGGGGTGACAGTTTTTCCAACATCAAGATTCTACGAAAACAGATGACTTTTGAAGAAAACAGGCAGGATATTATTTTCCCAAACTAGATAGATTTTTCTATTCACATAATCTTATTATATCGTCTAGCTCTAGCGGATGAAACTCTATATCTCTACCTCTGTCTCTTTACACTGTTATTGAGTCATTTTTGCAGTCTTTCAAAAAGTGACGTAATATTATCATATATTCATTTGGAGACGCAGCAAGCCGGCTAATTGAGTGAGAGCGTCTTTTCTATCAGCCATGTGTAATAATTTAATTTTCACTTGGCTAAGTGACCATCAGAGTGTAAATATAAGAGTCTCAGAGGGAATCTTATTTCCAGTGTTGTAAAAGAGACGCTTACATACTCAGCGAGAGAAAAATGAGCCTTGTAGCGAATAACAGAGTGACATATTCAAAGAGGAATTGAAATATGGATTGCAACTGATGATGATCATTATTATTTTTAGCAGTAGAAGGTGAAACACACTGTAGCTGTTAGTTTCTCTATATGTTCTCATGGTGAAAAAAGCCACAGGGTTTTCCATGGAGTCAGTGTGCTGGCCCATGCTTTTGCATTTTGGGCTGAAGTGTTTTCAGAGCGCTGTTCAAAGGCCATCCAGTTGTTTCCTATCCGGATATCTGCCCGGGCCCGATAAGGAAGCCAGGCTCCCGGGTGTTTCCGTCTTCAACAAACCCGGCTGAATTTTCTCTGGCCCCGGCAGGCCCGAATGACATCTACTGTAAAGCGATTATCAGAGCACTATGTGTGAAGGGGCTGGGGCAGGGATTGGAAAATAAATGGATTTATACTCTTTGCTCTCTTGTTTGTCATGCTCGACTGGCACTGAGTTTAAGTATCGGAATGTGCGTGTTTTTGTTGTCGTCTGCGTTTTGTTTAATTTCTATTCAGAGCGGCGGTTATTTTTTTTTTATTCGTAGCTTCCTTTTACAAAAGCTTATTATGTAAATCGTTAATGAACACAAACTGCAAATGCTATACGTGTTGGACTGCGGGGGAATTGCGTTGTATGCCTATAGATGTTTCTCATTATGTGTGAAAAATTGATCCGTAATGGACAAAAAGCGAACAGAGGATTGATGACCCGGCTTTGCAGACGCCCCGCCCACTAAAGCGTTTGATTCGTGGCATCAAGGCGAGCAGTGTATCGAAACGATATAAATTAATGATCTGTACTGAAATATGGCAGAATTTAGCTATTAGATACAGGTCAGAAAAAAGCTAATTTTTTTTCGAACCAGGGCACAAATTGGAAAATTGAATTTAGCGTATTTAAATGCACAGAACAGGCTATATTTAATTAGCCCAAACACGGAGGCCAGTCCTTGTAAGAGACTTAATATGTTAAGGCCGCATCGTGGCGGGTAGTTTTGAAATGATGTCTGGTGCAGAGTAGCCAACACATGGGTGAGTCATAATATTCGTCACCCCATCAGATTCTTATCATGGATGCTTTTACTTCAACCCAAATCTAATGCCTGTTTGATGTCAGAGCGTAGAATAGAAATGCAGAATTGAGTTCATGCAGTCCGACTGCATTCAGTGCAATAAAAAAGATTTCAATAAAAATAAGACAATGAGCCACGATGTTACAGTAAAAAAACAAAAACAAAAAAAAACAACAACTCTATATAGGCTTTATATATATATATATATATATATATATATATATATATATATATATATATATATATATATATATATATATATATATATATATGTATATATATATATATGTATATATATATATATATATATATATATATATATATATATATGTATATATATATATATATATATATATATATATATATATATATATCCACCAATATAATGGATTAACCTATTTTAGTCTTTTTACGCAATAATAACCAGGCTCATCCATTGAAGGCAAACGGAATTAGGCTATTCGTTTTAAAATGGCTCCATCCTTTTTAGATTAAAAATGTCGTTATGGATAATGTATGTTTTAATGTCGTGTACCCAGTATTGAATCCTCTGTTTTTCTTGCCTATACAGTCTGCTGCGAGGCGAGCTGGCACCTGCTGCGCGAACTGCCAGACAACCACGACCACTCTGTGGCGGCGCAACGGGAACGGTGACCCGGTGTGCAACGCCTGCGGGCTCTACTACAAACTCCACAACGTGAGTATTAAGAGTCGCAAACACTGAAAGTGACAGCGAAGTGCTCAAGTGGGCGGACAGCTTGTATCGATTGAAGAGAGGGTGAGAGAGAGACCGGGGACGCAAAGCCGGCTTTCCCTGTCAGACAGAGCCCGTTGACCGTTTTCTTTTTAGATTAATCCAGCTTTGTTTCAAAGGAGGGCGTTATTCCCAGGAGGGACGACAGGGCGGGTCTGCCATTCAAGATACGGCGTCAGTTATAGGCTATCAATTCGGAGTTGTCTGAAACTAGCCTTTTTAATGTTAAGCTTGGCTGCGATCTATTTAGCAGACGAATAAATACATTTCACCTTAATGAAACGAGCGAAACAAAGGAGGAAAGAGAAAAAACGAAATTGCGTGACAGCTGAGCTGCTGAATTGCTTGGTTTTCGTTTGAAATTCAACAGTAAGAGCATAATATTGACTAGGCTACATTATAGCCACCCTTTGATGTATAATGTGTGTCAAATATTACATCTAATAAATATAAATAAATGTTTATATAGCATAGGCTACAAGCCAAGTGTAAATTATAGGCTACAATGAATTTGAATGGAAATTAACCACATGACATTAAAAAAAGAGGTTCTATATTTGATAAAAAAACACTTATTTTATATATATTTGTATACAATAAAACGGCAGACGAATTGATCGATTGAATCGTCATATTCTAATGATCCTCGTGCGATCATGGTTTCCTCAAGCGAAGGCGTTCTTTTCTCAACTAACTTTTGTGTTCAAAAACCTGTTTGTAAAACATGTACTTTGAGACCTCATATCCTTTTGTTTTTACTTCCTTTGTGCTCATCATTAACCTACCCTATCTTGTTTCTTACAGGTCAATAGGCCACTGACCATGAAGAAAGAGGGCATCCAAACACGCAACCGCAAGATGTCCAGCAAGTCCAAGAGGAGTAAACGATCTGGCGAGGGTTTCGAGGAGCTCTCCAAGTGCATGCAGGACAAGACCTCTCCGTTTGGCAGCCACAGTGCTCTGGCAAGCCACATGCCACACATGGGCCACCTGGGACCGTTTAGCCATTCCGGACACATGCTGCCCACGCCGACTCCCATTCACCCCTCTTTCAGCCACCCTCACCATTCCAGCCGCTCTCCCGTCTGGGCCGAACCTCACTGAAGACCCACACTCCATCGCTAGCTCCTTTATACCGAAAATCTCAATGCACTCAAGAAATCTCCCCTCCCGTCAAGAAATCTTCCACAGGCGAGGGACACGAAGGGGGTTCGTGTCGGTTTAGTTCCTGGTCGGACACTGCAGAGGAAGGTGCCATCTCATCAACAACCACGTCAACTTGTATAGAGGACGGTTTAAAAAGACGCTGAGGACCCTCACGGACAGAGCAGAGGGAAAGAGAGAGAGAGAAAGAGAGAGCTGTCTTTGCTTTTAGCCTTTCGTTACGTATTACTGAGTCACTTTGGTACTGTCCTGAAAGAGAGGATATGTCTTTGCAGAATCACTGTGTGGCAGTTCCTTTGAGAACAGCCGCCTCAGAAACTCTCCAGTAAAGAACTCGCTCTGAATCTCTGCGAACATGATGAGTCAAAGAGAGAGAGACCACTAAGTTTATCCCCCCTAACATGCTGGAATACACCCCTCCCCCTTGGGCATGATCCCCTCTGAATGGACTCTATGGATACGACATACAAGCAAAGAAATGTTTATAAAGGTTAATTGTTATTATCGTTATTGTTATTATGATAATTTATTTTCACCCTTTATCTCTTATTTCGCTTTCCTCAGAACACATTGTTATATTATAAATATTATTTGATTGTTATTGATAAAAAAACACTGACCTATCCTAGCCAAGGCAATGTTGCTGAGCTGTACGTTTTTATCATTTTCCATTAAACAAATAAAGGAAATAAAGTTTTAATACTTCATCTCCCCCCCCTCCCCGAGTACTTTCTTGCTAACGTTCACTCTTCACCTGAACGGAGACATTTTTGCGGCTACAGGTCGGTTTGCTCATTTATGTTTCTGATTCCAGGGCATCATATTTCCCAGCATTTACTGTAGTTTAATATGAGAAATGCACACGAATGCCAAAACATGCACGAGGCCAAACACAAACACACCCAAGCGCTCGGATAAGCTGCTGTTCCGTATACCGAGTGTCAGAGGGAATTTCACCTAGGCATCGCTGAGTTCTAAGGTAAGCGATATCAGATGCACGTGCTAAGTGCCTGAACTGCAGTGTGTCTGGGTTTGTTCTGTACAGCTGCAGCTGGGGAAGAAGGAGACCTATATGGCATACATAAGCCCCCCGGGGTGCCTCGATTTGACCCAGACAACAGGCTCCAACCACTGGTCCAGCATGTGGGCTTCCAATCACAGTCATACTGTACAGAATGCATTTAGATGGACGAATTTGTTGTCCCCGTGTCCTCCTTTTCAACTGACCTCCTCAACCCCCTCAGTTCTGGCTTGTCTTTCTGGAGCCAAAGGAAAAGTAAGCAAAAGGACAGCAAGTTTTTTTTTTGGTGGTAGAGAGAGAAAAAGAGAGAAAAAAGAGAGAGGGAGAAGAGGAAGGAAAGGCAATCAGTCCAGTCCATGAACAAACACGTGGGGGGCAGTTTGGAGCCTTCTCCCACAGATGTGCTTGCAGCTGAGGCTTGCAGGAAACAGCTCTTAACCTGGTCTCATTTTCAGGCTATTTAACCCAGTGCAGCGACTGAGGAAACCATCAGCCCAGCCAACAGTTAATGAGAGAGACCCAACAACAGCACAGATCATGCTGACGAGGGCCGACTTCAGGTCAACACCGACTCTTGCACAAGTGCAGATGCCCATCCCCCCACCCGAATAATCACACACCCCTCTTTTGTTTTCTATTCTATTCTATTTATTCTATTCTATTCCAACTAGTGCTGTCAAATTGATTAATCATGATTAATCGCAACTAACAAAAAAGTTTGAATTAATATGTGTATATAAATTATTATATGTGTGTGTTTGTGTGTCTGTGAACACACACACACACACACACACACACACACACACACACACATATATACACACACATATAGGCTATTATATAAACACAAACTTTTATGTTAGATGCGATTAAACACGATTAATCGATTTGACTGCACTAATAACATTCATTGAGGCATCCAATCTCTCAGTGGCGTGATTAATCTTCGGTAAATTAGCTGAAAGCAATCACTAAAGGTTTTCTAGAAGGGATAGTTCACCCAAAATTTAAAATTCTGTCTTCATTTACTCATGTTGTTCCAAACCCATAAAACGTTTGAAACACAAATAAAGATATTTTTAATGATTTCTGTCCCTCCATTAAAAGTCAACTCCAACAAAACTTTGACGCTTCAAACAGTTAATGAAAACATCGTAAAAGTTAGCTATATAAATTGAGAGGTTTAACTCAAGTCTAAATGATAATGAATCCTAAAAGATTTAATTTAGGCTTTTATTCTGCACCATAGAACATCATATATGGTAAACAGAAGCTCATCTGTACTTGCTTGACACTGAGAATCATTTGTTCTCGCGCGTCAAGTAAACATGTTCCAGCTTCATTTACCATACTTGGTAAATTGATTTTTGTTGAACTTGTGAAGTCACAAGTTCTTATTGGAATATATATATATATATATATATATATATATATAGCCTTTATTAGGGCTGTCAAGTGATTACATTTTTAAATCTAATTAATTACACAATGTGGTGATTAATTAATCTAATTAATGGCAAATTAATCACACATCAAATTTGGCTGAGAAATTACCCCCAAAAGATCATTTTAAATCATTATTGTGTTAAATGAGAAAAGCATCAAATAAACTAAAAAGTAGCTTTAGAATTTTTGATTCAACATAGAATTTATTACACATAACACTTTTTAAGCTTCCACGGCAATGAGGGTCAGTAAATGATGACAGAATTTTTGGGTGAACTATAACTTTAATAGGATTTTTATTAATATGGAAATATGATTTTTTTTTAAATAATAATGGCAGTAAATGTCTAAATGAGTAGGCTAAGTTATTAGCCCCTTTCACACAGGGATTCCGGAAAATACACGGATAATGTGTCCCTGGATTTGTCCAGGGATCTGTCCCGGGATCGTTTGATTTTGGTTCATTCACACTGCCAGTGATTTTCCGGAATCTGTGAGTGCGTTCACACACTTCCCGTAAAGATCCCGTAAAGACACGTGACGTCAGGATGTGTTGTAGAAAGACAAGTCTAATTTTCCGCTACGGCTCTTTCCATTGTAGTCGTGCAATTGGTGGATTTTTTTACGCAGCGTCTTAAGTTTACTAATGATCTGTGCTGTCGATCTCGAGAAACCACGCTCAAGCATTTTTTTCTGGATTCGGTCGTAGGCCTACACTAAAGCATCGCGTACCATTCCACAAAGCTGGCGAACGCTCTCAGCTTCAGTGCGGATAGTAAGGAGCTCCTGGTCTCGGCTTCATTCTAGTTTGTAGACATTTTTTTTTGTTCTTTCTTTGTTGATGACAAACACAAACTTTCTTCTAAGAGCAACAAAATACCCCTTACGGCATCAGTCCTGTCTTGTGTTCACACAGGGCGCATTTCCGGACTGATCCCGGCAATGTTACTAGCTCCCCATCCCAGCATCAATCCGGGACGTGTTTGCGTTCACACAGAAGGCACTCCAGCAATTTTACAGCGATTTTACGGTAATTTCCCGGGATCAACGCGCTGTGTGAAAGGGCCAATTGAGTCATTCATTTTATTAGATTCGTTCAAACGGCTGATTCATTCAGCAATAAAGTAAATACATCCCTTTATGAATGGACCATTGAATCTTCAAAACGCGAATTCATTTAGAAACATCGAAGATAGAGACACAGTCATTCTGCTATAGCTTTATGAGTAGCCTAACAAAAAACAACAACAACAGATAATATTGTGTCTAAAATATAACACAATTTTAACTTAAATCTATTTAATTTAATTTAACGTATTAAATCGACAGCCCTTAGAGGGTATACATAAATCACAATTTTTTCATTTACTCACCTAGACCTTTCTTTCTTCTGTGGAACACAAAGATACTTTGAAGAATGTTTCAAGTGTTTTTGTCCCAAGTGTCCAAAGCGAATGGGGTCCAAAACAACACTGGATGCCAAAATCTTATTTTTTACAAATCTTAACAGAAATAAAATTTAAATTATGAACTCAAACATTTCTTATAAAATATATATTTTACACTCACATGTACACATTTTTACATTAAAATGACTCATTCTGGTCATCAAAAATGAGAAAACTGACAAGATATATTCAAAAAGTGAGCTGATAATGTCTTGCAATAAGTCTTTAATAAAGTCCACAATATTCTGCCTCACTGATGAAAACCTGTTTGCTGTGTTTGTAGCAATAGTCCATGACTGTAACTGTTCAGCTGCATTCCTGCTGTGTTTGCCAGTCATAGATGCCACTGGGCTTTTTTATTTGTGTGTGTGTAGAGGTATTTGTGTGTGTGTGTGTGTGTGTGTGTGTGTGTGTGTGTGTGTGTGTGTGTGTGTGTGTGTGTGTGTGTGTGTGTGTGTGTGTGTGTGTGTGTATGTGTGTGTGTGTGTGTGTGTGTGTGTGTGTGTGTGCGTGCGTGCGCGTGTTGTTCTCTTTGGCCAGGCTCCCAGAGCATGAAACATCCAACGGACTCAAACAGGGCACTCCTGAGGGAACTAGCTGTCTTCCCCAAAATAATAATGGGATTGGGCCGCGTCAGAGAGACGGGAGAGGGAAAAAGAGAAGCTTTATTCAGCACAGAGGCTGAGGCACCGTGACGTGCTCGCGTGGTTCCTCGTGTGTCCTTGTCCTCTCTGTCCCCACATGTGTGTTGTTTTCGTATGGTGTAAGTGGTCTGTTCTTATGTATATGTGGGTGTGGTGGCCATGTTCAGAATGGAAATGTAGCTTCTCACTTAATGAATATATATAGGTACTAGGCACATAGCCAACAACTTTTTAAAAAAATGGAAGTGGAAGAAAAGGAATTATGTAAAATAAGAATGGCATGAAGTAGAATAGTGTCCATGAAAAATACATTTTTAAATATTTAAAAAATTTAATTCAAAAACATGTCACTGTACTCTTTGTATTCATGTTGGTATCATATGGTGCATATTGGTTGCAGCTATGTATGAATTGCATTTTAATTGTATTTTTAATGAATTACTAGATATGACAAAAAATTGCCTGTCATTAATTACTCACTCTCATGTCTTTCCAAACCCATAAGACTTTCGTTCATTATTCGTAACAGAAATGAAGATATTCTTAATAAAATCTAAGAGCTTTCTGTTCCTCCTTTGACAGCTACACAAACACCACTTTGACGCTTCAAAAAAGACTTGATTGCTTTATATGACGGAACAGATTGAATTTAGGCTTTCAACTCACACATTAGTTGTGGTAAAAAAAAAAAAAAGCTTGAGCTTCAGCAAGAACCAATGAGGTTCATTCTTGTGTTACACATCACATTTGGGCGTAAGCAAGAACCAATGAGGTTCATTCTTGTGTTACGCATCACATTTGGGCGTAAGCAAGAACCAATGAGGTTCATTCTTGTGTTACGCATCACGTTTGAGTTTCAGCAAGAACCAATGAGGTTCATTCTTGTGTTACGCATCACATTTGGGCGTAAGCAAGAACCAATGAGGTTCATTCTTGTGTTACGCATCACGTTTGAGTTTCAGCAAGAACCAATGAGGTTCATTCTTGTGTTACGCATCACATTTGGGCGTAAGCAAGAACCAATGAGGTTCATTCTTGTGTTACGCATCACGTTTGAGTTTCAGCAAGAACCAATGAGGTTCATTCTTGTGTTACGCATCACATTTGGGCGTAAGCAAGAACCAATGAGGTTCATTCTTGTGTTACGCATCACGTTTGAGTTTCAGCAAGAACCAATGAGGTTCATTCTTGTGTTACGCATCACATTTGGGCGTAAGCAAGAACCAATGAGGTTCATTCTTGTGTTACGCATCACGTTTGAGTTTCAGCAAGAACCAATGAGGTTCATTCTTGTGTAACGCATCACGTTTGAGCTTCAGCAAGAACCAATGAGGTTCATTCTTGTGTTACGCATCACGTTTGAGCTTCAGCAAGAACCAATGAGGTTCATTCTCGTGTTACGCAGCACGTTTGAGCTTCAGCAAGAACCAATGAGGTTCATTCTTGTGTTACGCAACACGTTTGAGCTTCAGCAAGAACCAATGAGGTTCATTCTTGTGTTACGCATCACATTTGGGCGTAAGCAAGAACCAATGAGGTTCATTCTTGTGTTACGAATCAAGTTTGAGCTTCAGCAAGAACCAATGAGGTTCATTCTCGTGTTACGCATCACGTTTGAGCTTTCGCAAGAACCAATGAGGTTCATTCTCGTGTTACGCATCACGTTTGAGCTTCAGCAAGAACCAATGAGGTTCATTCTCGTGTTACGCATCACGTTTGAGCTTTCGCAAGAACCAATGAGGTTCATTCTCTTGTGTTACGCAGGTTAGGTTGAGCTTATGTTTATGATCGCTGATCAATGTTTAAATGCGAATTTCATAATTAATTTTTCATCAAAAAGATCTTAATTTCCAAAGATTAAAGATAGTCTTTAGGGTTTGGAACGACATGTGGGTGAGTAATTAATGACAGATTTTTCATTTTTGGGTGAACTATCCCTTTAACTATTTGACACTTTTTTTATGAATTGGTGGTGAATTTATATGAATTTGTGCAATCTTGTTTGTACATTTTCATGCAATCTGCTGATTGCCCACTGATGATTAGGTTCAGTGGTGGAGTTCAGGTGGCCTTCATGCTTATTTATTAATAAAAAAATTGATCAAATCATACAAATTCATTCAAAATTGCTAATTTGTAAGAATGAGAAAAAGTTGGAGCATCTTGTCACTGACCTACACACACAACGTAGATGACACATGACCTCATCAAACAGTAGCCGAAAAATAACTTGATGACCTACTACTTTCGGCGAGATTCCGAAGTTCACATCCAATGGATACTTCACTATCCCATAAGGCCACGAAAGAGGATTTGGAAATGCCAGTGAAGTGATAGGTCACATGACAACATGGCGGGTATATAATGTATAATTCTATGCACATTCTATATAGATATACTATATAGAACATGCTTTTTTCGCAAAGTAATTACTTACAATTTTAGAGAGTATGCAATCACGGATGCTTCTTCGAATACCAATGGATGCAAAGCATCATGGGAAAGTATTACCAGAAGATTAACGTGACACATGAAGTCAAGGGAAGATCTACATCTATGAAGAGTATTCTACAAAAACAACAATATTTTACTTCTAAATTAAGATGCCTAAATTATGACTAAAAAGAAGTCGGATCTTTTAACGGCGCGGTTATATAGTACGGCAGAATGAAAGCACAGAGACTTATGACTAAGGCTTTAGAAACAGCACGGTGGCCTCTCGTCTCCGAGCCATGAGAGCTTTATGAGCTACAATCAAGACGAGTCTTCTCTTCTTTTCATCCTCTCATCCTTCCCTTCATCTCCCTCTCCTGCCCTCCCTCACTCCCTTCATGTATTTGTTTATGTATTAAATTGAATTAAAGGAATCAAAAGGTGGCGGGGGCCGTGCGCACACAGACTCGAGTTATGGAGCTAAAGATGAAAGCGTAAAGAAGCGAGGAGAGCGGTTCAACCGCAGGTCTCTAGCAATGCGAGGGGTCAGACGCTTGACCTCATACAAACATGCTTCAACTAAACACGCCGTGCCCTCCCTTTCTCTTTTGTTCTTTCTCATTTTCTCCATCTCTCTTTTTTTGGTCACTCTTTCTGCACCCCGCCAGGGAAATACGGAGTCATATCCTATAAAGGGCAAAGGAATTTTCCTCATTCCTAAGGCGCTTTGATTGCCTCCAAAATAAAACGCTTTTATGTATCAGTGTTTTGAAATAAAATGATCTTCCACAACGCCTGTCCTTGATCTGAGACTACTCATGTGATGGCACCAAGCATATTTGCTTTAGATTTACACAAATTTACTAGACTTAACCAAATTTAAAAACACAAACATTGAAGTGACCCCGGCCTCCACTGCCTTTTATTATAGATAGATAGACACTAGAGATAGACAGAAAGAGAAAGAAAGAGGAAGGACAACCGCTTTACTCTTGGGTTCTCTGTTGGAACCACTGCAAAGGTCAAACGGCTCTTTCTGATGATGGTGGGGCATCCCAGATCACACACTCACACGTTCACCTACACAAACACACACGCAGGCAAATCACACATCGCATTAGTTTGATATTATTAGCTGCACTTCCTCTTTCAGGTCTAACATAAATTCATAGAAATATGGTCCCTTGGTAATGAAATGCCAAGCAAGGGGTGGAGTAACGGTAACCATGTTCAATAGCCTGAGAAAAGTATGTAGGAGGGTACGGCGGTTACAGCATGTGTTCTTCCATTGTTTCTCCCCCAAGAGACACATTCATAAACACATACACTTAAAAATACATGAATAGGGGTCCAAAAGTCTGAGACCACAAATCTGGGATTCAAATGATAATCTAATTCAAATAAGGAAACAACAAAGAAATATTATGACATAAAATTAGTAAGAGATATATAAAATTCTGCACTGTTAGATCACTAATCACAGAAGCAAATGTACTCCTTTGACGGCCAAATGCTCTTTGCATCTTTTTAAATCATGCCGGAGAACATAATCATCAGATTTGACAAAAAACTTGTAGTTTAGTGTACAGCTCAGAGTTGCATGTAATGGAAGTAGCGACAGATCAACCAAATCAACCAATCAGATTTGAAGGACAATTTACAGTTTATGTAAAGTTTAGGCTTACAACCAGGGTTAGGTGCTTCTACATCACAGTATTCACTTCATCATTTTATTATAAGGTAAGTTAAAGGGTAAGTTATGGATAGGGTTAGGTTTAAGGGTAGAGATAGGGTTTGGACAAAATTTTAGGACAGGAATGTTGTTCCAGGATCAACAAAATATATAGACCTAGGATCATGTCTTACTTGGCAAAATCAAGGTGACCATGAGGTATATCTGACTGAAACTTGGATCTAGCCATTGGCTGTTGACTTGGATGAAGGCAGATCTAACGTGAGCTTGCAGTCGATTGTAACCGAGGGCCGGTGTTTAAGCAGACTCAGTTATTGGAGAAGTCCTGTATAGGCCAACGTCACCACAGAAAAGCCTGTCGTTTCACCAGAAGATCCAGTTATGACATTTCGATTTAAAATTCAAAACAAAAAAAAATGAAATGGATGGATGGATGAATCGAAAAATAGATGGAATAAAGATACAGTGAATTTGGTTTTATTTTATGCCAACTTTAAAGAACCAAAATACTAAACTATGATATCAATGTTTACTTTTGAATGCACTCAATTTGTTGAGCTGATAATAAGATCTGTAAAAGCAAGACCGACACATTTTCATTGGTGAATTTTTGGACTTACACACTAACATTCACTCCTGAACAACAAACTGGAACGAGCCGGTCCCTCATAAGGCCAGGACAAAGGCAAAGCCATGAAAAAACTGCAGCTCCCCTCTCATTACCCTTTACAGTTGTTTCTCTTTAGTTTCCTGCTCATGTAGAAGGCAATTGTTTAAAACCCGCAGAAAGCTACAAAAGTGTTTATTAAATTGAATGCAGAAAGAAGACAGGGAAGCGCTTTTGGTTTAACTTTGGAAGCATGGCTGATAAAAGAATGCACCTGAAGAAAATATGACGGCGTTGGTCCGCTCAAAAAGTCTGACACAATGCTAAATTGCTGTGGGTGGTTGCCAAGGCATTGCTAAGGCATTTTGGGTGGTTGCTAGGGTGTTCTGGGTGGTAGCCACTACCAAGTCTCAGTAATATTCTGGTCTTTAGATATAAATAAAATCAGGTTTAATATCAGTCGATCGGTGGGATTTTTATCATCTGCCATGCAAGTCTCATTACTTAGTCAGGACATCTTCACATCATGATGTGAGGTATCAATCATACTTTTAGATCACAAATACTAAGGGTGAGTGATTTGCTCAAATCCACGAATGAGCAATAATGATGCTTGATGTAACAAATTAGTCATTTATGAAACAAAAATAAAATTCCCGAAGCACAGATCATTGGCAGAGGTCACAGAATCTGTGATTGCTTCTAAGAAACGTTTTCCAGGAACAAACCAGATGCAGGTATCAGGATGTCACTTTCTTTCTGTTTTGGTCTTTCCCTCTTGCTCACACTCTTCCTTTTATCTTTCTCACTTTCTCTTCATTGATTTATTCTGCACTTACAGTACGCTTAAACCAAACCACCAAACAACCAAAAACCCCAACTCAATACTGCTTCTCTGGAGCTCTAACATACACACACACACGCACACAAAACAGGAAGTGAAAACATGAAGCAGGAAATACTTATATTGTATTATTAGGTCTGAATATGCCCTAAAATTTGTCTAAAAGGCAAGAAAAAAAATAATATTTTTTGATGGTCCACGGCTGACTGCTTGTCACACTTGGTTGTGCGCGCCTGCTTTGCAAAGACAAAACATCTGTACTGTGTTTCACTATACAGCACAGCTCAGAGATACAAAGACTGAAAGAGAAACATCATGTAAAGAGAAGTGAAAAAGATAAAAAGGAATAGAGAGAAAGGGTTTCACATAAACACTCGTGGTTAAGGGCCACCTTTATTGCTTTTTGTGGTTTCATATTGGTCATGAGGTTCTGAGTATTCTGAAGGTTTTGTGAAGCCCACATTTCCCATGAAACTCTTGTGTCAGTGTAGAATGGTTTGAAAGTCCATAATCACTGTAAACATGGAGCTTGAAGCTTTAAGGCATATGATGGGATGTTCTACTGCTGGATTGTCCAGTGTTGTGGACAGGGTCGAAAATTGAATGATGACTACTATGACAAAAATAATGACTATTGTAACGCTTGACGTAAAGCAAGTCAGATTTGGAGTTTTCTTATGTCTCATTCGAACTACAGAAACGCGACCCAGTTTGGCAAACTTGCATAGTGTGGTTATAGCAGATATAGGGCTGCAAAGCAAATCCAGAAGTGTCTTTCACTCTGTTACGACTTGATGAACCACTGATACGATTTTGGAAACATTATTTTAAGGAAAAAAATGTTCCTTAGTGTTGTTTTAAAAATACACTATGTAACTTTTTTTGTTCAACATTAACAAAAATTTAAACAATGAGTCAATCCTTCTTCCAAAATATGTTTTTGTCTTACCCTGGGCCACTCTGTCTATTATAAGTGTTTATATTTTAGACAGGTCGGGATGGTTTTTGTGGGAAATTGTCTATAATTGTCTATAAACCGACTTTGCTACTTTGAAGCGTGTCTGGTGTGGGAGTGGCATGGGTTAGTCGTCACAACGAAAGAGAAATCCTGACATGGAGACGCCGAACAGAGGAGAGCCTGCTGGCAAAAAGAGAACCTACAGAGCTCGTAATAAAATGAGAATCAACATTGGCTTGTCTTTTCAGAGATGGAAAATGTTTGTAATGTTGTAAAAGTGATGCAGAGATGGCGTTTTTAATACTCAACTGTTTAGTAAGGTATTTTTTAGAACAGATACATTATCGTATGTAGCTCGTTGTAAATATAGCTGACTATTTATACAGTATATGATGGGATATATATATATATGTTACCGGTAAAGTGTGAAATCCCGGTATTGTATAGAATGCCTAGGCAATGTATAGAATGCCTGATGGTTTTTGGCAAAAATACATTACCTAATTCTATACATTACCTAGGCATTCTATAGAATGCCAGATTACACACTTTGCCGGTAACATATATATATATATATATATATATATATATATATATATACAGACCCTTTCCAAAAAATTAGAATATCATGGAAAAGTTTATTCATTTCCATAATTCCATTCAAAACGTTAAACTTCCATAGATTATAGATTCAGGGCCCACAACTTAAATGATTTCAAGTATTTAGTTGTTTATTTGTACATAATTTGGGCTTCCAGCTCATAAAACCCATGAAAACAGGATTTAAAAAAAATTGAATATTACATGAAATCACAGTAATTACACATGGTCATTGAACCAGGTTTTGGTTCTTTTGGCAGTGTGGGCAGGTGCAAATCCTGCTGGAAAATGAAGGAAGCATGAAGTGCTCTGAACATGTCCTGGTAGACGGCTGCGTTGAGTGGACAGCACAGTGGACCAACACCAGCCGATGACATGGCTCCCCAAACCAACACAGACTGTGGAAACTTCACACTGGACTTCAAGCATCTTGGATTGTGTGCCTCTCCATTCTTCCTCCAGACTCTGGGACCTTGGTTTCCAAATGAGATGCAAAATTTGCTCTCATCAGAAAAGAGGACTTTGGTCCACTGTGCTTTATTAAATCCAGAGTCAACGCAGCCGTCTACCAGGACATGTTCAGAGCACTTCATGCTCACTTCATATTGACATTTTTCACTTGTTTTGCCTGTTGCTCATAATTAACCTGTGTGCATTCCGACTCATTTTGCCAGCACAGGTCACAGTATACATATATATAGCCTATATATATATATATATATATATATATATATATATATATATATATATGTGACCCTGGACCACAAAACCAGTCACATGGGTCAATTTTTTGCAATTGAGATTTATACATAATCTGAAAGCTGAATAAATAAGCTTTCCATTGATGTATGGATTTGTTGGGATAGGACAGTATTTGGCCGAGATATGACTATTTGAAAATCTGGAATCTGAGGGTGCAAAAAAAATCTAAACATTGAGAAAATCCCCTTTAAAGTTGTCCATTTATGTTCGCGATTGTGCTGCATTCACTCACAAAAATAAATGTTTTATATATTTACGGTAAGAAATGTACAAAATATCTTCATGGAACATGATCTTTACTTAATATCCTAATGATTTTTGCCATAAAAGAAAAATCTATCATTTTGACCCATACAATGTATTGTTGGCTATTGCCACAAATATACCCGAGAGACTTATGACTGGTTCTGTGATCCAGGGTCACATATATACAGTGCTATGCATAAGTTTAGACACCCATGCTAAAGTTGACTAAAAAGAGGAATAAAAAATCATATTTTGGAAATTGAACTTTATGCCTTAATTTAAAAAAATTAGGAAAAATCCAACCTTTAAGGACACCAATTTTCTTTGTGAATGAATAATGTATCGTAAATAAATAAATGTTCTTCCTTAAAATACATGGTGCATAAGTGTGTACACCCCTATGTTAAATTCCCATAGAGGCAGGCCGATTTTTATTTTTAAGTATTTTTTTTTAATTAATTTTTAGGATACTATGCATCCTGATAAAGTTCCCTTGGCCTTTGGAATTAAAATAACCCCACATCATCACATAGCCTTCACCATACCTAGAGATTGGCATGGAGTACTTTCCATAAGATCATCTCTCAATGCAAATCAAACTAGCTATTAGGCTAACTGAAATAAAACCATGCCAATCTCTAGGTATGGTGAAGGCTATGTGATGATGTGGGGCTATTTTAATTCCAAAGGCCAAGGGAACTTTATCAGGATGCATAGTATCCTAAAAATTAATAAAAAAAATACCTAATACTTAAAAATAAAAATCGGCCTGCCTCTATGGGAATTTAACATAGGGGTGTACACACTTATGCACCCTGTATTTTAAGGAAGAACATTTATTTATTTACGATACATTATTCATTCACAAAGAAAATTGGTGTCCTTAAAGGTTGGATTTTTCCTAATTTTTTAAATTAAGGCATTAAGTTCAATTTCCAAAAGATGATTTTTTATTCCTCTTTTTAGTCAACTTTAGCATGGGTGTATTAACTTATGCATTGCACTGTATATACACACACACACACACACACACACACACACACACACACACACACACACACACACACACATGTGTCCACAGTACATCATTTCCATCAAACTCATTTCCATCAGACTATCGTTCCTGCAATTTGATTTAAATCCTTGTACCAACCTTTTTTCACATTTGACACATTTGTTAAAGGAGTAGTTCACTTTGTTTCAAACCTGTATGAATTTCTTTCTTCTGCTGAACAGAAAGGAAGATATTTAGAAGAATGTCAGGTCCCATTGACTTCCACAGTAGGAAAAAAATATACTATGGAAGTCAATGGGACCCAGAAACTGTCTGGTTACTGACATTCTTCTAAATATCTTCCTTTCTGTTCAGCAGAAGAAAGAAATTCATACAGGTTTGAAACAACATGAGGGTGAGTATATGATGACAGAATTTTAATTTTAAAGTGAACTTTTCATTTAAGTGTTCATTTTGAACCCTGGTAAACAAAACAAAAAAACAATATAAATAAACAGACACTATCGAGAAAGGTTTTTGTTTCTGCCCATGTTAAGTGAAAAACCCCAACAACAGCAGAGGCCTGCGCTTGACTGTAAATAAAGTCTAAAGTGAGAGGTGTGGTCCTGGTCCTGACTGTACTTTGTGAGAAAATGGGTCGGCGTGCCCACCTGGGACAGGAGTATTATACCCTTTCTCTATCAAGAAAGCCAGAACTGGAAGGGGCTAATGCAGAAGCTGTGAGATAGCTAGCATCACATTTCTTTCTTCTTCTTCTTTTTTTTTTTTTTACTTTATAAAACAGCTATTGTCGAGTCAATAATTATGTAGTGACAATCACTTTTTTTGGAAAAACAAGCAAACAATTCAGACAATGATTTAATTACCATCAGAAATTGGACACTGAGATGGTCTTGGGATGCTGCATAAACATATTTTTAACAAATTACACATCTACAATTTTGTCAGCTTTGTGGTTTCTTGGATGTTATGTTGATACAGTAAACCTCATGATTGGTTTGTCATGTTTGATTTATGTGCTCATAATCAGTTGAATTCACTGTCAAACAAAATTCAACACAAATGTTTTGTTTCATAAACATAGCAGTACTTTCCTAGAGTTTTTTTGCTATTGAGTTAGCATTTGTGTTCTTAAGCTGACAGTAGAAATGAATAAAGTTTCTATTATTTTATACTCAGCACCCCCCTCTATAAAGCATTATAGTTTATGTTTTGTTCATAACAGAAAATCAGAGTGCACTGTCGGTGAATGCACTCTGAATTTGAGAATAACGAATTGTATAGTGAATGAAATTGTTCTATAGGATTAACGCTGTGTTTAATTCAAAGTCGGTTGTTAGATATGCCTATCTGATTGCTGACCCTATAGCTATTTTTTTGCCCAATGCTCAGAAGATGGAGTATAAGAAAACAAAATTTTTACAATTTTGCAAATGTCAGTTGTCAAAAAACAAATGTCTTTTTTTTTTTTTTTATTAAATTACAGAGGATAAATTATGCTATCCAGAACTAGCATATTTTCAGGTGTATGTTAATCCATAATAAGTATAAATCATCTAAAAATATTTTTAATATGTACACAAATTCAGATGAGCAATAGCGCTAATCACCAAAGCTAGTCAACTCTTGAAGACACAATTTCCAGCCTTTCTTTGAGCGCTAACATTAATGCTGGTCTTGTCAATGAATGTTAGCATTGCAGCTATTAATGTTTACATTTAGTTGGGGTTGAAAGCACTCTTATATAGCAAAGCAAAGCAAGTGCTCATTTTCATTTCTCCTGAAAGAACCAATATTGAGGCCAGCATTGAGGCCACTCTCACCTGTGAGAGGTAACATTTAGCAGCTTCAGCGGTATTCATATGTCCCACTTGAGACACTCTTGAATTCAATGCATCCTTGTGGGACAGACAACATTCAGGCCTTCCTGTTCTTTTCTGAGGCAGACAAATTCATCCCCACTGTCTGTGCACAAACAGGCACATTCATCCAGCCTTCCATTGATAGAGCAAAGGGGGCAAGTGCTAATGCCAGAACAGGCTCAGGGGAGTGTTAGTCTGGACGGCCCATCCCCATCCGCACCCCATGTGCTTTCACCATCAGGTAACTAGAGAGGGTGAATCTAGGCCAGCCTGGCACATTACTGAAGTTGGGGCTGAGGGGATAGAGAGGTATGGGACATGGTGTCTGTCCCCGAGAGAGTTTAGTGGGACCAGGGATCAGCCACAAAAAAAAAAAAAGACAGAAATTTTCAGAGACCCCAGAAGGCTTTCATTCACCAATTCAACATGGACATTAAGAAGGAATGAACGAAAGCTTTTCTTTGAAGAACTGTTTTATTGGAGTGGGATCATTTGGCAGGGTAGATTAGGACTTTCGCTGAGTAAATGCATGGAGAACTGACAAATTGGGATTTGCCTTGGAGCTGAGAAGCCTTCTATCCAGGCCTCATTTAAGCAATCTTTGGCTCTTTAGCCATGCGCAAGAGCGAGGCAGCACAGGTGAAAACCTCTCCAGACAAAACACACACATTGTTTTTCCACACTTCTGCTTTTGTTGTGTCTAGTATCTGTGCTGTTCCCGAGACCCCCATGTTTTCACTAGCAGCACCACTACAGAATTCATCCGTGCAATCTAAGCATCCAGCTTCCAAGATCATCTTCACAGATTTATCAAAAACAAACAAAAAAACAAACTAAAAAAAGTTCTCATCTAACTCACAGACCTTTAATGAGCCTGACCTGCATTGGCCCAACCGAATAAACACTGCAGTCGCCTCCTTTAATAATGGAACACTTATACAAAAAGTTTCCAGATGGGAGTCTTCACTTTTGGCTTTCAGCGAGGCGACATTCATGGCTGCATCTCCTTCCAGAGCGAAAGCATGGTTATGACTCTTACATAGGGCCATGTGCATATGCTTGCTGGGCTGGCAGACGCCAGTCTCTGTGAGATTAGAGCACTAATCAGTGATGCTGAGGGTGCTGGAAAGGCTCTATCTCACAGGGAAATCACTATGAAAACCTGTCTGCTCTCTCATTCGCTCAGTGGGATGTTGCAACTCCAGCATCTAGTGGGCCTTATCTCCGTGAAGCAGATTGCAGAATTTGATATGCATCTGTGAAATGGTAGGAAATGACAGTCTCCAAAAAAACTACATGATGAGTCAAACGGTGTGTCTCAACATCACCTCTCTTTTTTCTCTTTCTTGCTCATCCCTTTGCTCTCTCTCACTCTCTCTCTCTCTTATTCTGATCGCTTTCAACATCTAATCTCTGATTCCGGAGAGAAATGTACACCAAGCAGATCATTTTCCTCAATAAACGTGTGTGCACAAATGAAGGCAAATACCTGTAAATGCGGTGTGCCCATGGATACATGTGTTTGTGCATTAAAATGACTTGTAGAGCGCATGAAGATTGGCATCAGTTTGATGCCATCTTACTCTCCAACATTAACATCGTCACTGATAAGAGTTTGTCCTCGTCAGCACGACACTCTAGCAGCACGACTGGGCTTTATCGCGGTTTGGGAGTGTTATAAGGTGAGCTTGGGCCTCTATCAAAGTAATCTGAAATGATAGGCAATTGGAGGGTTGGGGTTATGATATGAAGTGTGTGTTTGGGGTGGGGTTTGTGGAGATAGGGGGTTTGCATGGGTGTCTGTAAGTGTGATAATATCTTATCCTCAAAATACCTAAAACTGCACACTTTTATGCATGCATGTTATGTTATGCATGCAGGCGATACTCTCCTAACCATCTATCTGCTGTTTATGAGTTTATAGCCCAGGAAGTTAATGGTCATGCATGCACCCTCATTAGACCACCCTGAGCAAGCATATCAGAGTGCTCAGAGACAAGATGAAAGGTAAGGCATTGAGGCCATTAGATTATGGGTCCATTGTAAGGGAAGGGCAGCAGGAAAATAGGGACACTTTGACAGTTTTAATTTCCTTTGGAGCACGCTCTATAAAAGGAGAATAAATCTGTACACAACCATGGAGGGAGATTGGCTCCCCAAACAGGGGGAAACAAGATCATTTTACTACTCTCTTCCCTCCCACCAACAAGCCACAAGCAAAGCTGCCCTGGGGTCACCTCCCAACCGCCCCGACTTCAGCCATGACATCACAGGCCACGGAGGTTGTCGAAGAGCGTGCATAATGCCACGGGTTACACAGTGGATAAGCAGTTAGAGGTCGACTATGAAGAGAGAGAGGGAGAAAGACAGACAGACAGAAGTACAAAGAAAAAGTAGAAGGCCTTTTGATTAGTTTCCTTGGCAGGAGAACAAAACTGTAAGGAATGTAGGCAAGTGGGGAGAGAGAAGTGACTGAGAGAAAAGAGGGAAAGAAAGAAAGAGATGAACAGTGGAGGCTACAGGATCTGCTGAGTAAGACTGGCCTTGTTGATTCATTTCCTCTTGTGCTAGTTCTTATTCCCCCCTTGTTTAAAACGCTTCATTCACACAATGAGAGTGCATACTGGTCAACGGTTCCCAATGACGACTATAAATATACATAGTCATTGAGCACAGGACAGAAATCCTTTAATGAAACCATGGTTTATTGAAGCTGACTAGTAGTCTATATTTCATGAGTTCAAGGTAAGCTGCACATATTTGGCAAATTTGACTAAATTTGCACTGCCAAAGATTTTGAGTGACAAACTTAAGCGACTGGAAGTCATTCCTTTTTGATGGAAGTTGTAAAATTGAGGTGACATAAGCAACAATGACCAGTGCCGATGAATCTCTTTTTAAAAGAGTGATGGGTACTACCAATGAGAGACAACAAAAGAGTAGATCAACTTGCCTTCTCCAGCGATTAAACCACTGCCAGTGTGAACGCCTCATTAGAGGCGCTCAAGCATAAAGGTCCTTGCACACTGAGTCCGAAAGTCTTGTCCGAAATTTTTGCACGTTAAAAAATAAATACGACCTCATGTTGTGTCAATCACGCTTACACACTGCCTTCAAAACTTTCGTCAGTCATAATACATTTCGGATCGAGTAAGATTTTCTGTGTTTTTTGCATCCGTAGCAAGCATTTTGAGAGGTGTTTCGACAATTCAGAGCCACCGCATGACGAATACGAAAAAACGCATACGAAAATTTCAGACTCAGATGTCCAAGGACCTTAAGACTCAACTCAAGTTCCCCACTGGACTATTTAATTAAGTAGGTAGGACATTCTATTCATAATTATTGTCCTCTGATCTTAGGGTAGGGTGAGTCTTAGGGCTTGGGTTAGGGTCTGGAACAACAGCCTATTAGCCATTTACGGCTAGGACATGGTTGTCCAATCCTAATCCTGGGGGGTAACCTTCCTGCAGAGTTTATCCGAAACCTGCTCCAACACACCTGCCTCCAGGAGCAGGACTGGGTTAGGACTGGTTGATATGAATGTTCTCCATTGCAGCCATTGCTTCCTGCATTATGCTTAACAGGATTAGGTGAATATGCTTCAATTGAATGAAATAACTTGATGATTGTGGTGCGGATTTATTGTCTGTTTAATAATGTGGATGATTGTTTTTCCAAGATTTAGGTGGTAGGATAAATAACTGCTGTTTAATCCTGACAGACTGTGTAACTGTGAATTTGAAGAAGCTCAGTAGCATGGCAATGATGGCAGTTTCCCGAAAGTTTTGAAAGGCCTGTAAGTAGATCAAAGATAGAAACGTTATTCACTAATAAACTATTTCACCTCTTACTGATTCCCATTTATACACACAGCATGGCATTGTCCCCTTCTGGTGTCCAAATGAAGCATCCCATACACGCAGGCACACCAATGTCAGGCCCATTTCACAGTGCGTCCTCAGCCTCCTCTGTGTGTGGCCGGGGGGCAGCGATCACTCTATTGCTATGTAAACACTGGGACACAAGTTCACACTCTCCATCTGATTAATGGACTAAGAACATTGGACATGACAGCACAGCCAACCCTGCAAGATCCAGCAGCACACAGTGCAAAAGACTGCTCTGTTCTTCCCTGTCTTACTTTCTCTCTATTGCTGTACTGTCTTTAAAAGAAAAAAATAATAATTGGAGTGCTCATGGTTTTTACCCATTATATGATCTATTAGATGAGCTACTTTAAAATGTAGGATGATGTGTAAGTAACTACTTCACAGAATTAGCAAATATCTGAATTAGCTGCAGTAATTTGCCAGTAAGATACATGATCAGGTTAGCTAACAAAGATAGGACAGACATTTTTTTTAAAGATGTATGCCTTTATAAGATAGTATGGAGAATGCTCAAAGAGTGACGTGGGAGAGAGAAAGAGAGACGGGGTCAGAGAGAACCTTTAGAGAGAACCAAACATTGAAACTTGGCCCGAAGCATAACCCATGAGACTATCGCCTCTGACAGGGCAGTCAGTTTAGAAAGCAGGATAATTGTTCTATCCTGCTTTTATTTATTTTTTCTATCCCCAAAATGCATTATGAATGAAAAAAATAAATAATAATAATTGAAAACTGATAGAGTTAAACAGTTTGAGTAAATAGAAATGATAAAGAAAGTTTGTCTCCATTGTGAAAGCAGCAATGAATATGGATTCACTTTTACTAAAACGTTTTAAATATTTATTACGCCATTTGTTATGAATTACTTCATTTAAAACTACATGTTTTTGGATCAAATATAATTAATTGGCATATTTGAAATATTTAAAGCTACATAACAGACCAAAAGTTCCAAAAAAACCACAGATAAAATAAAATAAACTAAAAGTATGGATTGTTTGGATTGTTAAAATATTCAGATGTTTAGGTCCACATTCTAAATAAGTCCACTTTCTGCTCTGAGTTTTTCTAGAATGCACAATTTAGTTTAAGCTTGCCATAAACTTATTGGCATCTCCATGTTACACAACCCTATGAACAAGCACTGACAGTGTCAGCATGTTAATGTCAAGGTTTAGGACAGAGAGTTGTGACAAATGGTCTTTCTCACTGTTGCTTGCTTAATCGGAATGATACCGCAACGTCTAAAGGTCTTGAATCATGTTTCACAATCATGGGGCATCATTTTTCATAAACAACATCTTCCAAAATCAGCTGTGGAATTAACGTCTCAAATGTGTGAACTGAAAGCTATTTTCTTTGCCAAATAAGACATTAATTCCACTACAGATACTGACAAAAGATTCCAGCTCACTAATATCAGAACACGCACTAATAATACATGCACTAATTGATTTATTCAAAATTAGCTTGATGTGGTGATCAGTATGCACTGTATTTCCTCTGTATTATTGTGCAATGAGGTTTTTTGTGCTTCTTTTTTTTTTGTCATGCTGAAAAACAATTGGGAAATTGGCTTAACAAACCAGTGGTGAATGGTAAACCTGTACTTGCAGACAGAAGACAGGGTCTGCATGCCTGTCAGTGGTAAGAGCAATGCAAAGTAACGCTGACACATTGCATTGCAATGTTCCACTCCACCTATGTAAAGCATGCAATACACATAGGCCAATGTGTGTGTGTGTAAGCGTGACATGCAGACGCCAGACTGGTCCGTCTCCACAGGACCAAGGCCTTTCGACACACAAAAGTTCGCAGACACGCTCACACAAACGCAAGCGAACACGCGTCCATTGCCTCTGCTCAGATCATGTGTCAACAACATTAATACTCTATTGTTTGAAGTGAAGGAGTTTGGCTTCAAACTTTATTTGTCATGTGACCCGAGTCAGCACCCCCCCATCCTCGAGTGCCCCACTTCCCCCCCCTCCCGCTGGCGCCTACACGGTTTGTTAGGGGCTGCCATAGGCCATCATGTGATCTGACTGCCATTTACCAAACGCACACACACTCGCTCCCTTTGCAAATCAGGATACAAGCACACATACACACACATATCAGTCTCTCTTGTTCATTTATTGTACATATTCGCTGGCACAGTGCCTTCTGCTTTCATCAGGGTTGAATCAGAGAGCTAATACTAATCACAACAATAAACGGCATTATGCTGCATACATCAAGACCTTTCTCTCTCTCTCTCGCTCTCTCTTTCTGTCTGTTAGACACAAGGCAAAGTAGTCACACCTCAAGGCATCCAATCTCAATGTCCTTACTCGACTCGCTCAGTTGACAAGTTGCCGCCGTTTCATTTTTTCATGCCTCGTTTGTTTTTGTTGCGGATTGAACAGACTTTTTGTTAAGCTTTCTGATGTTTGTTTATTCAGTTTAAAGCAATACTTTATCCATAAATGAATGTACTCAATCTCACGTCAATCCAAACCCTTTCAAAAAACAGTCTGAAGTCATTCAAAAGCCATTCATGTATTCATGAGAGTTGATTCAGTTCAAAATGTATCTGGTTGTTTTGTATCAAAAATGTTTTTTTTTTGGGCTTATGGAACAGCATTTATCTTACAATTTCAACAAGCAACCAACATTTTAATATTTTAAATTATGTTTAAATTATATTTATTAAAACCAAGTCATATCCAAGTCTTGTCAATGTTAAGTTCATTTGATACACTACTGCCCATAGTGTAAATTTTGGGTCTGTAAGATTTTTGAATAAAATTATTACTTTTATTCAGCAAAGGATGCAGCTATGACGACAGCCTATGACGACACTGTAGGCCCGGAAGTCCAAGGCGATGCTGCCAGCTTGAGGGACCGAGGCGAGGATGGGGGCCTGGCAGACCAAGCCAACACTGGAGGGAGTGAGGACCAATGGAGAGCCGGAGGGAAGGAAGAGCCCGGTGGAGCCGAAGGGGTGGAGGGTAAAGGTACAGCTAGACACTGGGAAGTCCATGGCAAAACCAGGATTACCAGAGACCAAGGTGGTGCCGGAGGGACTAGGGAGGCTGGTGGAGCCTGAGTGATGGCGGAGCTGAGGGAGTGCAGAGCCAATGTGGAGATGAAGGGTGGAGATGAAGGGCGGACAGGTGGAGCAATGGGCCTGGAAGGCCGAGGTGAAGCCAGGGATTCACTTCACAGCGTCGTGCTGGTGGTGAAGTCACCTGAGGCAGAGTTGACGAGCTGAATGGAGATAGAGATCTGGGCGGAGTCAGTGATGTGGGCGGCGCCAAGGGGCTACAAGGCACCAGCGGAATATCAGAGTCTAGGGGACTGGACGGAGACAATGGGGTGTGAAAAACAGGAAGGGATAGGGTCATCCAGCGGGTTAGGAGCGCATTCAGGTGCAGGAACAGGGGTGGGAGCTGGCTCCTCACTGAGCCAGTGCTCCTCAAATGACTCATCTGACTGTCTCACAGGCTCCTTGATTGACTTGGTGATTGCCAGGCTCCAGCCTCGGAAGCGGTGACCGGCTCTGGCTCCGGGGGTGAACAACACTGTGGCTGGCTCTGGCTCAGGGGATGGAGGGGGCTCAAGCTTGTGATCCACAGTGGGCGCTGGCTCGGGCTCTGGGTCCGTGGATGTTGTCTCTGTATCACTCTAGCCATCCGGGGCACTCCTGGCTCGGGCGATGTGTCTTTTCTGGAGTGGAAAGAGAGAGGTTGGAAGTGTTGAAGGTCCTGGAGAGTCGGAGTTGCTGGTATCGTCCTACACGACTTTCACAGTGAGGATGGTTCCACAAACCCACAAGACATACTCCGCAAACTCAATGAAGGGATGGTGATCCTCCCTAACCAGCAGCATCTTTCCTAGAATGTCATCTATTCCACTCCAGAAAAGCTGTTTAAGGGTCTCATCGCCCCAGCACGCCTCGTTGCTCCAGGATGTTCTCTAAAAACTCCTTGAGAATGCAACCTTTTTGTAAGTAACAGTCCATGTTTTAACTCGTTTGAAGGTTGGTTCTTCTGTCATGAACTGTAGTGTGGCTTTCCAGCACGCACGACTTGGGTAATAAATACAAATAGTCTTTAATGAAGAAGTAGAACAATCAGGTGATTCATAGGAGAATAACAAAGCATATACATTATAGCCAAAAACGGGAACTGACAAACACTGGGCTATATATACAAGGTAAGAACAAAGGAAACCAAACCAGAAACAGGTGAAACTAATACATAACTACAGAAACCAACGAGGACCTAATAAGTAACCAAAGAAACAGAACTAAACTCCATTGAAGCACAAGAAACAGAAACACAGAAAAGATAAGGCAACTAAACCAAACATTATCCTGACAAAAGCTTTGCCATCATAGAAATGACATTTTAAACTATATTCAATTAGAAAACATCTATTTTAAATTGTAATACTATTTAACAATTTGACTGTTTTTACTGTAATTTGATCAAATAAATGCATCCCGGTGAGCATAAGAGACTTTACATTTTTACCAACCTCAACCTTTTGAACGATAGTGTACACTGCTTTAAAAAATGCTAACTACAAAAATGTATTTCACATTGCTTTTATTTGTTATTATTAACTGTTGTTAACAACTTTTTGGACTATTAGTCAAGTAATCAACTTAGCATTATTAGCATTTGTGTCCAAAACAACTTACAAATGCACATAAACCTGCAGGGGTTTATGAAGGTTTAAGCATGCAGGTGCAACTTTTATTAAATAAAAAAGTTTCACTCACAAATCATATAATCAGTTCTTGAATCAAATTAGAAAATTCAGCTTCAACTTTTTGCTCATACTCTTAACAGAACATGAGGATTAAAACCCAATAGAAGAGGTGCTCTTATCACTGTAAATAAGTTCATTTTGTAAATGGAGGGATTATTGTGTGGACGACGAGGAAGAAAAGGCAGAAAGAGAAGAGCGTCACTGTGCTTTCTCTCTCCCTCATTCGCTCTCACCCTCTCTGGCAGTCTGCCAGCCAATGTAACCCAAGACGACATCGGTTTTGCCCTTCCTAGAGAATTTAGGAAGCCATTAGCAACATCAAATCATTACTCTAGGAGAGAGAGGGAGCAGGGAGAGAAGGACGAGGGATTGAGAGAGGAGAAGAAGATCAGGTTTCTTTGTGTTTTCATGTGGCCACTCCATTACAGTAATGTGCTGGGGCCCATTTAACTAATGCAGAAAGGCACACTGATACCCATAATAAACAGTATTACACAGTGAATTAGAGCCTCGGACGGCACAAACAGAGACAAGCACCCTGTTCCTACCATTACACACACACACACACACACACACACACACACAGATTTATGTTCACTATTTGAGTTTGCAGTTTGTCATGATCTAACACTGAGGATAAAACAGCGTCTTTCTCAGAGTTCATTTCTAGTGTGTTTACAAAAGTGAAAAAGCTTGTAGAGCTCTATATACGGGCTTCTTCTAATCATGGTTTATATTGAATGATATTTAGAGACGTACTCTTCTCCTTGGCAAAGCAATCAAGGCGTAATCTAATCACTTATTTCACATATGCGATCTAGATTTCAAAAAGACTTCTGGCTGACGCAAATGTCAAAAACTAACAGCCTTGCGTTCGAAAAGGCTTCTGATGAGAGATCAAACGCAATCGCACACACAGATACACACACAGACAAACACAGACACACACACACACAGACACACACACACACACACACACACACACACACACACACACACACACACACACACACACACACGCACACATTATAACTCACATGCAAACACTGAAATTGTAAAAACAGCAACACAGGCAACTAATAGACAAGAAAAAGTATAAATGAGCTCTTTCTTCTTGATTACTCCTAGATAGGAATGAGATTGAGTGGAGAGCAGAATAGAGTAGAATAGAATTTCAGAATAGAGTTTTAGAAGAGATGTCTTTGCTCAGATTGGTGAATAATAGTTTCCACAATTCTCAGTACTGTAACACACTCAGTACTGTAACGTATCTCATTCTTTATACTGTTAAAAAAGAAAGAGGGTATATCATTTTTAATGTATTGTTTCAAATACTTATAAAAGATGATAGTATTTTTATTTTAGATTTAGATTTAATTTTTATATATTTATTTGATATATTTATTGACCTATTTTAAATGATTTATTATGATTCCAACAAAAAAAAAAAAGAGTAATATATTTTTGCTTAAACGCATTTCTGTTCTAATTTTATATAATATAGATACTATATTATTATTTCACTATATACATATACAGGTACCTATATATATATATATATATATACATATATATATATATATACATATACAGGTACCTATATATATATATATATATATATATATATATATATATATATATATTGAAATGTCCAGGCACATTACGATAATAACAGCTTGGGTTAAGTGTGCTTAGTTGTTATGAAGATAAATATAACAATGCATATATATATATATATATATATATATATATATATATATATATATATATATATATATATATATATAGATTTGGTGGTGAAATGTGATCTGGACTTTGGACAGCTACCAAAGTCTACAATTAAAAGTAAAAGATGCTTAATGAAACATAACAGAACTCAATGAAATCTTCTGGGAAGCGTTCAACATCTGCAGAGGCCAGCTGAAATAATGTGACATCTTCTAAGTGATCGTCAAATATTTAATTAGGTCCACTAATTAAAAAGAGAATGAGCCGGTCAGACAAAATCACGACGCACAGACTTACAAGGGCGATCATCGAGACATTTCAATTCCATGTGTAAAGCTGCATACGGCTTGTCTTGTTCTCTCTTTCTCTGTACGTAGTGAAGCCACTGTCACCCTGACGTTAATCCAGTTCAAATGTAAACAGGCTTAGGTCTTCATTCCACACTTAAACCATATCAAATGTATCAAAGCAAGAGCTCAGTGGCGTCCTTGGCTACAGCGGGGTCACGCCGCGGACACACGGGGCCACACACACAACTCAATTAACCTCAGAGCCAGGCAGTCTGTCTGTCCAACACTCACAGTGTGTGTGTGTGCGTGTGTGTGCGTGTGTGTAAACCGGGATTTTAGGGTTTAGGGGCTGTAATTGTGTGTGAACAAATCTGTGTTCCAGTGTGTATGTAAGTTAGCCCTGGGTTAATAGGTCACAACATGGTAAAGTGAACACATGAATGTATGTTTTGTGTGTATGCGTGCGTGCATTTGTTGTTAGAGAGACTGAATTAGTCCATCACATGCATCTGCAGGTCATCAGATCACCCTCCACAATATCTTGTGTGTAATCTTATTTGTAACGTTACATATCTGCAACAAAATAGTAATTGCTGAAGCACGTCACAGCATGTGTGTTATGTGTTCTACATTTAAAAACGTGTGCTGCATGGGTTCTCTGTTTACTGTAGCTTCTGCTACCATTATATTGTAATTTTTATTTATTTTTTAGTTTTCTATCTATGTTTTATTTGTTCAAAAATAATACTTTATAATACAATTTAAACTTGCATACACTATATTAATGTAATAAATGGTTATTTAACTGTACTTAAAGAGAGTAGTCACTTTAATGACTATGCTTCTTAAAGGGATAGTTCACATAAAAATGAAAATTCAGCCATCATTGACTCACCGTCATGTCGTTCCAAACATGTAAGACTTTCGTTCATATTCAGAACACAATTGAAGATCTTTTTGATGAAATCTGAGAGATTTCTGTCCCACCATTGACAGCTACGCAACTACCACTTAAGACACTTCAAAAAGTTCATAAAGAGATCTTAAAACTAATCCATATGAATTGAGCCAAACTTTTTTGAAGACTCGAATGTTTTATATGATGAACAGAATGAATATAGGCTTTTATTCACAAATAAACATTGCTCAGTGAACATAAACAGAAGCTCAACCGAACCTGATTGACATGCGAGAACAAACCTCATTGGTTCTTGCCGAAGCTCAAACGTGATGCGTAACATGAGAATGAACCTCATTGGTTCTCGCTGAAGCTCAAACGTGATGTGTAAGACAAGAATGAACCTCATTGGTTCTCTGTGAAGCTCAAACGTGATGCGTAACACGAAAATGAACCTCATTGGTTCTCGCCGAAGCTCAAACGTGATGCGTAACACGAGAATGAACCTCATTGGTTCTCGCTGAAGCTCAAACGTGATGCGTAACACGAGAATGAACCTCATTGGTCCTTGCTGAAGCTCAAACGTGATGCGTAACACAAGAATGAACCTCATTGGTTCTCGCCGAAGCTCAAACGTGATGCGTAACACGAGAATGAACCTCATTGGTTCTCGCTGAAGCTCAAACGTGATGCGTAACACGAGAATGAACCTCATTGGTTCTCGCCGAAGCTCAAACGTGATGCGTAACACGAGAATGAACCTCATTGGTTCTTGTTGAAGCTCAAACGTGATGCGTAACACGAGAATGAACCTCACTGGTTCTCGCCGAAGCTCAAACGTGATGCGTAACACGAGAATGAACCTCACTAGTTCTCACCGAAGCTCAAACGTAATGCATAACACGAGAATGAACCTCATTGGTTCTCGCCGAAGCTCAAACGTGATGCGTAACACGAGAATGAACCTCACTGGTTCTCGCCGAAGCTCAAACGTGATGCGTAACACGAGAATGAACCTCACTGGTTCTCACCGAAGCTCAAACGTGATGCGTAACACGAGAATGAACCTCATTGGTTCTCGCCGAAGCGCAAACGTGATGCGTAACACCAGAATGAACCTCACTGGTTCTCGCCGAAGCTCAAACGTGATGCGTAACACGAGAATGAACCTCATTGGTTCTCGCCGAAGCTCAAACGTGATGCGTAACACGAGAATGAACCTCATTGGTCCTTGCTGAAGCTCAAACGTGATGCGTAACACGAGAATGAACCTCATTGGTTCTCGCCGAAGCTCAAACGTGATGCGTAACACGAGAATGAACCTCATTGGTTCTCGCCGAAGCTCAAACGTGATGCGTAACACGAGAATGAACCTCATTGGTCCTTGCTGAAGCTCAAACGTGATGCGTAACACAAGAATGAACCTCATTGGTTCTCGCTGAAGCTCAAACGTGATGCGTAACACGAGAATGAACCTCATTGGTCCTTGCGAAAGCTCAAACGTGATGCGTAACACGAGAATGAACCTCATTGGTTCTCGCCGAAGCTCAAACGTGATGCGTAACACGAGAATGAACCTCATTGGTTCTCGCTGAAGCTCAAACGTGATGCGTAACACGAGAATGAACCTCATTGGTCCTTGCTGAAGCTCAAACGTGATGCGTAACACAAGAATGAACCTCATTGGTTCTCGCCGAAGCTCAAACGTGATGCGTAACACGAGAATGAACCTCATTGGTTCTCGCTGAAGCTCAAACGTGATGCGTAACACGAGAATGAACCTCATTGGTTCTCGCCGAAGCTCAAACGTGATGCGTAACACGAGAATGAACCTCATTGGTTCTTGTTGAAGCTCAAACGTGATGCGTAACACGAGAATGAACCTCACTGGTTCTCGCCGAAGCTCAAACGTAATGCATAACACGAGAATGAACCTCATTGGTTCTCGCCGAAGCTCAAACGTGATGCGAAACACGAGAATGAACCTCACTGGTTCTCGCCGAAGCTCAAACGTGATGCGTAACACGAGAATGAACCTCACTGGTTCTCACCGAAGCTCAAACGTGATGCGTAACACGAGAATGAACCTCATTGGTTCTCGCCGAAGCGCAAACGTGATGCGTAACACCAGAATGAACCTCATTGGTTCTCGCCGAAGCTCAAACGTGATGCGTAACACGAGAATGAACCTCATTGGTTCTCGCCGAAGCTCAAACGTGATGCGTAACACGAGAATGAACCTCACTGGTTCTCACCGAAGCTCAAACGTGATGCGTAACACGAGAATGAACCTCATTGGTTCTCGCGGAAGCTCAAACGTGATGCGTAACACAAGAATGAAGCTCACTGGTTCTCGCTGAAGCTCAAACGTGATGCGTAACACAAGAATGAACCTCATTGGTTCTCGCCGAAGCTCAAACGTGATGCGTAACACGAGAATGAACCTCATTGGTTCTCATGCATCAAGCGAACATGCTTGAGCTTCCATTTACCACAACTGATGTGCGTGTCGATGAATGTCTGTTTTAAAAAAGGGCACATTGTAATAATGTAAAATTAAAAGTTTAACTTAAAGTACATTTTAAATCATGTTTTAATAATCGTGTGTCGTACTTTAAAGTACACTTATTTTGATGTGTTGACTAACATACTAAAGCACATGTGAAGTACTTATTTAACTGTACTGTTATTAGATATAACATGACAAATGTTAATATATTTTAATTGTAGTAAATCACAACTTCATCATTACAAATGTGTAATTACACATTTATTTAAATACATAATCCCTCATGGGACTAATAATGAAATCAAAGCTAAGATTTACTAACTTAAAATTGTACATATTTAAGGCTAAAATAATTTTCCATAATTAGTTTTCTACCTCTGACCTTTGACCTTTTTTAAGGGTCCCATTATTTATAGTGAGGAAAATAAGTATTTGAACCAAGCGGCAACCTCCCCGTCTCTCTCTTGAAACCAACACGGAAGTGAGTTAAACTGCAATTCGTTGACTGGCCGCTTGAGGCTGTTGTCAGAAGTGAGTCAAATCTGTATCTCCCCCATGTTAAAATGCCAAATTTTACAGCAGAAAAAAACGTGTTTAAAGCCTGGTGTCTGTATGTGGATTTGGTCTATACAGCTAATTTTGCCCTTCATAACAACTGTGAGGGGGGTGAATTATTTTATAACTCGTCCGTTTAGTTGATTAATATTTAAATTTAAGGGTGTGGCCAAGCCACTTGAGTGACAGATGGATTGCCGCTGTCCGTGCTAGCCGTTTGTCTGCTGTTACTAGCCGTCACTTCACCTCAGCAAATGTTAGCTGCTGAACTTGCCATCTCTGCAGTGTTTGTGCTTTTTTTCGGGATTATTATTTCATACAATTTAATACTTGGGTAACGTTACAAAGCCCACATCTTTGGATTCCGTCGTTATCGTTCGAGAGAACAACCAGCGCTGTATTTCAGTTGTTTTCCTCTGTGAACATGCACTAATGGATGTCTGACAATTTGGCTTTTTGGGGTTTTCAAATTTAAAACGTCAATAAATGCTCGTTCGTTCTGCTCCCATGGAACAGATGGATTATAATATGCTTATGTAAGTTATCGTCAGATGAAATCATGCGGGCGTCGGCGCTTTCTCCGTCCGTGAATGAGCGCGCATTTTCTAGCGCATTTACTTGCACTTCAGTTCAAAGGCAATATATCTATGGTTTAACGGTTAAACCATAACCCATTTGAGAGACGGCCAACATCAGAATTTAAAATGGACTGAATAAGCTCTCTACGAACTTGAGCGATGCCGCACTGACGGACCATGAAAGAGTGACGGACATGTATGCACATAAATCACTGTCACACACAAACACTCTCGAAGTAATACACAGTCTCACTTGTAGCCATGTCTTTTAACTATTATAATATTTCGAAGGGCAAAAATAGGAACGTTTAATTGGCTTTACATCATCAGCTAACTCGATCACGTCGAGCTAGGTGATTTCAGATAGCCAGGCTCCTCAGCTCCACTCACGCCCCGCCTGTTTGTCTATTTTCTGTTATCCGGGAGTGACGCAAGGCCAAGATGGCGACGGCCGGCTCCGCCCACTTTAGGCTTCAAAAATGCTCTTCAGAAACCTACGGGTGACGTCACGGACACTACGTCCATATTTTTTTACAGTCTATGATTTGAACACCCTGCTATTTTGCAAGTTCTCCCACTTGGAAATCATGGAGGGGTCTGAAATTGTCATCGTAGGTGCATGTCCACTGTGAGAGACATAATCTACAAAAAAAAAAATCCAGAAATCACAATGTATGATTTTTTAACTATTTATTTGTATGATACAGCTGCAAATAAGTATTTGAACACCTGTCTATCAGCTAGAATTCTGACCCTCAAAGACCTGTTAGTCCGCCTTTAAAATGTCCACCTCCACTCCATTTATTATCCTAAATTAGATGCACCTGTTTGAGGTCGTTAGCTGCATAAAGACACCTGTCCACCCCATACAATCAGTAAGAATCCAACTACTAACATGGCCAAGACCAAAGAGCTGTCCAAAGACACTAGAGACAAAATTGTACACCTCCACAAGGCTGGAAAGGGCTACGGGGAAACAGCTTGGTGAAAAAAGGTCCACTGTTGGAGCAATCATTAGAAAATGGAAGAAGCTAAACATGACTGTCAATCTCCCTCGGACTGGGGCTCCATGCAAGATCTCACCTTGTGGGGTCTCAATGATCCTAAAAAAGGTGAGAAATCAGCCCAGAACTACACGGGAGGAGCTGGTCAATGACCTGAAAAGAGCTGGGACCATCGTTTCCAAGGTTACTGTTGGTAATACACTAAGACGTCATGGTTTGAAATCATGCATGGCATGGAAGGTTCCCCTGCTTAAACCAGCACATGTCAAGGCCCATCTTAAGTTTGCCAATGACCATTTGGATGATCCAGAGGAGTCATGGGAGAAAGTCATGTGGTTAGATGAGACCAAAACAGAACTTTTTGGTCATAATTCCACTAAACTTGTTTGGAGGAAGAAGAATGATGAGTACCATCCCAAGAACACCATCCCTACTGTGAAGCATGGGGGTGGTAGCATCATGCTTTGGGGGTGTTTTTCTGCACATGGGACAGGGCGACTGCACTGTATTAAGGAGAGGATGACCGGGGCCATGTATTGCAAGATTTTGGGGAACAACCTCCTTCCCTCAGTAAGAGCATTGAAGATGGGTCGAGGCTGGGCCTTCCAACATGACAATGACCCGAAGCACACAGCCAGGATAACCAAGGAGTGGCTCTGTAAGAAGCATATCAAGGTTCTGGCGTGGCCTAGCCAGTCTCCAGACCTAAACCCAATAGAGAATCTTTGGAGGGAGCTCAAACTCCGTGTTTCTCAGCGACAGCCCAGAAACCTGACTGATCTAGAGAAGATCTGTGTGGAGGAGTGGGCCAAAATCCCTCCTGCAGTGTGTGCAAACCTGGTGAAAAACTACAGGAAACGTTTGACCTCTGTAATTGCAAACAAAGGCTACAGTACCAAATATTAACATTGATTTTCTCAGGTGTTCAAATACTTATTTGCAGCTGTATCATACAAATAAATAGTTTAAAAATCACACATTGTGATTTCTGGATTTTTTTTTTATTATTATTATGTCTCTCACAGTGGACATGCACCTACGATGACAATTTCAGAACCCTCCATGATTTCTAAGTGGGAGAACTTTGCAAAATAGCAGGGTGTTCAAATACTTATTTTCCTCACTGTATAACTGATTTTGTACTATTAAGATAAATTATTTATGGTAAACTGTCTGAAACTTCACACACTTTCAGATGCATTTGCACTGCTAGTAAAAAGGTCTTAGGCCTGGTTTCAGACTATAGGGCTTAGATGTAAAGTATATTTTACACTAGTTCACAATAATTGCTTGTCAATGCATTCGGCAGTACACTTTAACAATATTTCAAAGACAATAGAGGAAATTATGAAAGTAAATACAAAGTTGAACTGAATTCATACTTAAGTGGGCCAAACAACCTTAAAAGTTCAGCTAAATGCAAGTAATATACTTAATTGAACCTACAATACATTTTCATTTAGTTGCAATTAACATACAATTAAGTTCACACTTAAGTATATTCTTTTAAACTATATAATTTACATTATAAGTATACTCTTTATAAAAGTATAAATGTATTTAACATTTATCAATATTTATCAACAGGTAAACAACAATTTCTTAAATACATTTTTAATTCAGCAATTTGATTTATTCATCTAGGTTAATGTTATGATATAAATAATATTGTTCACTGTTAATTCATGCTTGTTTATTTATTATTGTTAATTTTCAATTTTACTTTATACTTCATTTATTACTAAATTAACATCCGCCTAGATTAAGAAATGCTGTAAAGGTAATTTTTAGTTCTTGATATCTGATGCATTATAATGTAAAGTGTTGCCAAATCATTTTGAAGCCTCAGTTGTGAAAGCTGTATTTGTGCTTGTTAACCTGAAGGCCAGTTAGCTAAACACAGCTGAATCCCAAACCAGATTAGCTATAAAGGGATTTAAGTTTAGGCTGTTGGAAATCAATACACATTTCATGCATATAGGTAAACCTAAATAATGTTTTAAGTTATAATAATATATAATAAAATGTATACTGCAACAAATGTGTATACAGAGTGCAGAGGACTGAGATTTCCATGAGTTTAGTCCTGATTCCAGGAAGGGCTCAATCATCCACACACGTTTTTTCCCACACATTGAGGATACTTTAACGCAAACATCACATGTTGAAAGTATTTAAAACAAAACTAATGTTTGTCAGAGCTTTTTGCTTTACGGTCACTCTATAATAACCGGCTTAATAAAGGCCATAAAATAATGGTTATGGCACAGTTGCTCAGCTGGTTCAGTCTCAGGTAATGAGTCACAGTAACATAACTCAGCTGGTCGCTCTGAAAATCACCTGATGCGCATCATTGTGTGTGTGTGTGTGTGTGTGTGTGTGAGAAATGAGCAGTATTTCCATTCACACAATTCCAATTTCATTTTCCAGACTCTAAATTGTGTGTCACCTTTAAACCAGAGGACCAATCAAGGTTAAACATGTGCAAATACTCTGAATATTGACATTATTTAATTCTGGGAATGGGTGCTTCCTCTTTTTCCCATAAATACCCAAGAGGACTCATCCCTTAGTATCCCATCTAGTCATCCCATTCCCCTGCATCAGACCATATAAAAATCACCTTCACGTTCCCTAGAGGGCACTTCCCAATCATTCCCACGTCTTGTCTGAATTATTGCTAGTTATGTTCAGTGGGGTAATGTTGGAACATTCTGTGTCAGTCGGTTGCAGAGGTTTCCCACAATCCCCAGGGGTGTACCTGTCATGCTCCACAGGGATTCTATCCCAGTCACAGCGGCATGGCTGTGTTTTTGGGCCATGGTCACCCCAGTGTTCACAAATATACACCCCCCCCCCCCCATCTTCACAGACCCCTTTACTCGCTGAGTCATCAAGCCCATCATTCTTATTGTAATACAAAAGTGTCAATAATGCCCTGTTCTGAGAACAGTCCTTATCTGATGCCACACAATCCCCCCAGGACAATCACCCCCAGCCAAGCCAAGCTCAGTGTCTAGATGATCACAGCACATTCCCACACAAACACACATCTGATTAATAAACGTGTCCTTGATTTTGCATGTGGAGTGGATGAATTTATATGGAATGGATTTCTAGTTTATATATTTAAAAAAGAAGAAAAAAAAAAAAACAGGACATATTCTTACATCTTTTGTAATATAGAGTATATCTACATATCTTATTTATTTATATATTTATTTTATTTTATTGTAGCCTGTTTTAGGAACATTCGTTTTTTACATTATTTTCATGACAATTGAAAATGATAGGTAACATAACACAACAGAACATAAAAAACCACAACAAAACAAAGCAAAACAGAACACAAGAAAACAACAAAACAAAGCAAAACAAAAAAGAACAAAAAGCAATGCAACAAAACAAAGCAAAGCAGAACACAATACAAGCAAACCAGAACACAAGAAAACATAACTTAAAACAAAGCAAAAAAAAAACCACAATACAACATAACACATCACAAAACAAAAAACACTGCAACAAAACAAAGCAAAGCAAAACAGAACACAATAAAACATAACTCAGCAAAACAAAGCAAAACAGAACATAACAACAAAACAGAACAGAACAGAATAGAATAAAACAAAACACAACACAACACAACACAGCAGAACAAAAAGCAAAACACAACAAAAAACACAATATAACATAACACCACAAAACAAAAAAATACTGCAACAAAACAAAGTGAAACAGAACACAACAGAACAAAACAAAACAAAAATGAATAAAACAGAACACACAAAAAAGACAAAAAACAAACAAAACAAAACAGAACACAACACACACACACAAAATAAACAACAATTACGGTAATGAGAATTGAGGAGAAAAGTGGGACACATTTTTTTCCAGCAGTTCGTTCAAATATGTTCCTGCATGTACCTGTGGCGCGCTCGTGTGTGTGTGTGTGCTGACTCACTGTAACCGTGATTACATCAGTCAGCTCTAATTGTCCTGTATCCCGTCCATCACAGCAGATTTAATTGTGCTGGTTAATTAATAATTGCGTTTATCGAGGGGACATCAGATGCTGGATGTTGGGACGGCCCGTCAATGTAATTGGAAGGTCTGCCGAAACGCCAGAGGAAGCTTTTACCCAGGAAGGTTATCAATGTCCCTGCTCCAACCTGTCATTTACCGCAACATTCTCTCTCTCTCTCTCTCTCTCTCTCTCTCTCTCTCTCCATCCCTCCTCTATCAGTCCGTCTCAACCTACTTTGCATCCCTGTCTTTCACTTGTCTGCCTCTTATATTACATGTCTATTCAAGAGCGAAGCTTCTACTGTAAAAATAAATCCTGTTAAATTTAGATTTAAATTTACACACAAAGACAAATCACACTTAATTAAATAATAATATATAAATATATTATAAATATTAAACATATTTAGATATTAAATATAATATAAAAAATGATCACAACATACTCTAATTGTCACGTTTTAGTCCAATGATGATGAAGAAGATTCAGGTAGAGGCGTGTTTATTAAAACAAAGTAACTGCAGTTAATCCACATAGATGTGAGACAGCGTGCCACGCATAAAAAATAAAGGAAAATGACTGAAAGGAACAGAAGAACTTAAATACACAAGGTGACGAGCTCAAATACAAACAGGTGTGCTCTAATTAGAAACATAATGAATCACCATGACAACGGATTAATGACGCAAACAGGAACATAGGCAGACGCAACTAAGAGGATCATAATAAGAGTCCATGAAAATGAAACTAAAGCTAAAATGAACATAATGGTGACACTAATGTGCATAACTTATAACAAAATTATAAGGGTGTTTATTTATTTTACAAAATATTATTTTAATCACAAAAAATATAATTATAACATTTGTATTGTACTCTAATAAAACCATGTAGATTCTTGTTGAATACAATATATTTTAATTTTTATCATGATTTATATGGTAATATAAATATGATCACTGTCAAATATTATATGACCAATAAGTTATGACAACATATGTTTTTACATTGCTTTAACTCATCAAAATAAGTTAAGCAATTTTCTACTTTTTTATGTTATACAAGATTCAACTTTTTTTTAAGTTAGTTTAATGTAATTTAAGTTGAAATGACATCCAAGTTACCTTCATTTTTAGTGTACCACTTTCAGAACGTATATTATTTTGCAGTAAAATTTCACGTATGGTCTCATTTTATCCAATATAATTTTCAATTGACCATCTAGGTAACATACAGTTAACCAATTATCCAAGTTTACAGTATACATGCTTATTTCTGCCAAAATGTATGATTTTTAACAGTGAATTTATAGGCAACATCATTATTTAAACCGGACAAACAGTGATGGGCCTAGAGACAGAGACGGTCCCTTTCTAAAGTGTCTTTCTCCGTTTACAGACGACTTTAGCTCAGATCAGTCATGCTGGACCGGTTGAGATCGCTGAAATTGATCTATTGATGCCTATTGGCCGAGCTAGAAATACTAACACAATTACCTGCAGCCCAACTCATTCCCGCCCCACGTCCATCTTCATCAGCACAATGCCTGAGGGGACGTGTGACTGCTGTACAAACACACTCCAACACTCTCCGCATCTTCTCTCTTTCTTTCTACTCACTTCATTCTGTAATCTCTACATCTTCCCCCTTTCTCTTTCAGCCTTCTGCCCTCTGTCTATCTGACCTCTCACTCCTGCTCTCACCATGTCTCTTTTAAGTGCTGGATAGTGTTTTGTATAACAACTACAAATACACCTGGATCCTTCAGCAGAGGTGTGTCTCTGTTATATGAAAGAAGAATATCCTCTGAGATAAAGATAATGCTATTCTTAGGGTAAGCGTTCCCATTATCAGTTTTGCTCATATGAAAACGGTCAAGAACATGTTAATAGTAATAATAATAAAAAATAATAGTAAAACTTATGTTTTACTATGAGACAATGTTTGCATTTTGACAGTCTTCATTGTAAATAGGCATGCAAAAATAAATAAATAAATAAACACACTTAGAAAATGAGCATTAGAGCAATGTTAAAAAATAATATAACTATAAAGTATTTACAAGTCATGGTATTATTTTTGTGTGTTAAATCTTATTTCAATAATAATAAAAAAACTGTTGTATTACAGCATTTTTTGTAAAAAAAAATGTTATTTATTTAAAAAAAGGTACAGTATTACAATAATGAGAATCGTATTGCTTGTATAGACGTTATGCGCCAGAGAAACAAGCATGCCGCCATCTTTATAATATTGTCTTTGAACTTCTGTTTTTGCAGTTGCTCTGTATATTTCTATGGCATCGCTGTCCAAGAGAAATGGGCTGTTGACGTGGATTTACTTGTTGTAGAGTTAACGAAAGTTTCATGAGCCGTGTAATGTTTGAAGTGATGTCATAACAAATGTCAGTAGACCGGGAAGATTTGAAAACGAGCAGTTCATTCTTAAACACGTAAGATCGCTTTGGAAATACAAACCGGAAGACAAAAGACAACAAGGGGCGGGGCTACATAAGGTCTATATAAGCATAGATATCATATAAAGGCTAGATGTCTCGTCCGCGCTGCTGGCCAATGGAGCTCGACATCCGTACACGGCGGCCATCTTACCACAGGGTGCTCGCTCACTCATAACATGGTGCATGTACTTTTAAATAACCATAACTTGCTAAATTTTCTACCGATTTTCAAACGGTTTGGTTTGTTATAAACGTCAGAGATGTAGCTATTATACTGCATACATATGAATAATTATGTTCAAAATGTTTAAGCATTCAGAATTATAGCCACGTTAATAACGTTTGTAAGAAACCAAACCGTTTGTAAATCCGTCCAGATTTCAGCGAGATAAGAGGATTTGTGTGCGTGCTGCTCACTCACCTTAATTCACAGAGCCCTGTGGTAAGATGGCCGCCGGTGATGCCGGAAGTGACTCCGCCTTAAGACATCTAGCCTTTATATGATATCTATGTATATAAGATCCAAAGATGATGCGTGACACCAGAGCCCGTCTACGGAGAGCCTTGGCACTTCCTATTAGCCCCATTGTATCGATCTTGGTTGCAGTTCCATTAGAATTCCACTGGAGGTGATCGCGGGCGAGTGCAGACTGAATGGGAGTCTATGGGGCTAGACGGCTAAATGTGTCTCTTTCACCCGATTCCCGTTGAGAAATCTCAGATTTTATTATAAGTTTTGCATGGGTTATAGGTCGAAAGTTGAATGAACGAGCACTTATTTCTTTTCGATTTCTTACAGGTTGAGTTGTTGTTGCCCATAACACTCTAGCATTCTGCTAATGACGTCAGCATTCTGACGTCATTGACATTTTAAAAGACTTTTTAAACAAAATAAGTGACTCTAAAAAATCTAACACCCAGCAGTGTGTAATTTCTTTGCATCTCCTTTCGAATACAACATTCAAATTACTAGACAAAAAATTATATCCTGAGAAAAGTGGATTTTGAAGGTTTTTCGCCATAGACCTCCATTCATTCTGCACTCGCCTGCGAACGCCCCCGCATGGACAGAGACGTGTTACTGCAGCCAGTCCAGAAACCGGAAGTAAGCAGAGAGTGCCAATTCTCTTCCTATTAGACATTCTCTGGTGACACAGATTAAACGGTAATAACAAAGACTTTAGGAAAACATTGAGAGCACTACGACATTCAACCAACATAACGTCAACAGAAGAGGAAGACTGAAGGCTTAAATACACAAAGGATGACGAGTAACGGAACAGGGAACAGGCGTGGACTAATTATGGACCATGGCAACTACTGAAAGACTAACTTAGAACTAAGGCAAAACAGAGACAATGAAAACCATGACAGCTTTTACACGACAGCGTTTTCAACTAAAAACGGCGTTTTGGCCGTTCATGTACACGACAACTGCGTTTTGTGGGCCTGAAAACACAAACATTTGAAAACGGGTTTCAGAGTGTACGTGTCTCCATGTAAACTACAAAAACGTGAATTTGTCAAAATAGTGCTGTCATGCGCATGTGTATCACGTGTTCAGTCTATAGGCGTGTAGTGTTTCTTTACAAAGTGACATCGCCATCTACTGGCCTGGCAGCAGAATACAGCATTTTTAATAGTTTTCGCAGATCCCCTGTGAATGGTGATCGTTTTGAACACTGTTGTCATCAGACTTAGACCTAGACAGACTTTATTGTCATTCAATTGCACATTTTACAATATACAGTTGAGCGAAATTTCATTGCAAGGCTCCGAGCATAAACGGAGCAGTATGTGAAAAACGCAAAGAACCATTTTTAGTACATCGTTGTCGTGTGAACTTACTCTAAATCTAAACAGAAACAGAACTGTGGCACTAATGTGAATTATTAATAAAAGAGTAATGCATATTAATATATAAATATAAACATGAATATTAATATTTATTAATAAAAATATGCAAATATTTTGGGGGTGAAAACCTTTTTTTTAGGGGTGAGCGGTGGGGGGTGGGTGGGTTTAGGTCTGTTGATCATGCAAAAATGGCAAAAGTAGCCTAAATATGACAATATGATGGTCTGTGAACCAGCCTGAACAGGACTGTTAAGTTTAAGAACAGGCCAGACCAGACTAAACGCTCTGGTTATATCCAACTATGAGACATGGACGAGACCAGAAACAAAATAACATATACTGAATGGCTTGTGTTGGATAGCAGATTCTATTTGGAAGTTTTGTTTTTTTCTATTTGTAAAGTCTGAAGGGATTGTTTTGAGGCTATTAAATGTGTGCGTAAACGGTGTGTAGTTTGTTGAATAGAGTGGTTAATAAAGGTCCCGTAACCCTGCACAAACACACACCCCTTTACTCATTCCCCTGGGTTTTGTACTAACGGTCCTGCTGTCGTGTGTATATGTTTGAATCAGTCCAAATGCTCCAATAACAGTGGTGATCACAAGCATTCCACACACACACACACACACACTGGGTTTTCTATGTTTTATGGGGACATTCCATAGACATAATGGTTTTTATACCGCGCAAACGCTACCCCTAAAACTACCAATCACAGAAAACTTTCCGCATTTTGAATTTTTCAAAAAACATAATTTACTATGATTTATAATCATGTTTGTCTCATGGCAACCAAAAAAAAAAGACTTAAACCATAAGTGCCATACAACTACACAAATGGGATGGATATAATACGTGCCATGAAAGACCATTCAAACATTTTCAATTTATATACAGAGTATATAGTCACTTTATTTTAAGGTGTCCTTGTTAAAGCGTAATCATACATTTAAGTACAGAGTCATATTATTTCACAACACGCACTTACTATAGGGTTATGGTTAGTTGCATGTAATTATGCCTAATTTATAGTTATTACTATAGTAAATACATGTAACAATGACCATGTAAAATGAAGTGTTACCCTATTTTTATACATTTATTTAATCGTATGTCATGTTACAGAAAACACCAGACCCATCTTTGGACTATAAAGCTGAAATAAGAGAAAAAGAATGAGTATACGGCAGAAATAAAAACATCGAGAGAGAACAGACACAGGGCATTATGGGATAGGATTCCTTTCGGTCGGTGTGGTGGGCTGGAAGTCGGCCGGTTTTACGTAACCTGTTGAATGCTTATTGATCGCTTTGTGTTGTTTAAAGAATGGCCTCAACAATGGCATCTTCCTCTGTGAAAGAAAAGAAAGTGCTCCTTTCTTTCTCCAGACATTTGTAAGCCGTGCATGATGCCCCGGCCACATGAATGTGCCATTGTTGAGGCAAAGGGAGCAGCTTACAAGAAAGCGAACAATACCTCACACCGCTGACAATGTGCAGACAGGGGATAGGGTGCAGGAGGTTTAAGAGCAGTTGTCTCGCCGAGGACTGGTGACCCAAATGAGAGGAGGGATGTATGATCGCTTGTTTGTGGACGTATTGATTAAGGGACAGAGCTAAAAGGAGGACAAGAGGAAGTGGAAATGAAACAGCTTTATTTTATTGTTATGTGTGTTACAGTTGCTGTAACATCAAACATTGACATTGTTAGGAGTCTGTTTAAACTCGTCTTCCCTCCCTTCTGTCTCCTCTCTGCTGTCTCTCCAGCTTCCTACACTTTTATTAAACCTTGGTTGTTCCAATCCTGCACCTTTTCTATCTCTTTTTTTTAAGGGATAATTCACACAAAAAATGTGTCATGATTTACACACCCCTGTGTTGTTCCGAACCTGTATGACTTACTTTCTTCTGTGGAACACAAAAGAAGATGTTTTGAAGAATGTTGATAACAAAACTCTCGTTATCGTTTTGGAAGCTTGTTTCCGCCTCAGAATAAAACATTTTAAAAGATAATTGCAACTTTTATCTCACAATTGCGAGTTTATATCTCAAAATTCTGACTTTATGACACGCAATTGCAACTTTATATTATGAGATGTAAACTTGCAATTGTGAGAAAAAAAAGGTCAGATTTGTGCGATAAAAGTCTTTGACTTCCATTGTATGGACAAAATTTCGTAAAATTTACAATCGTGTGGATTCCTGTTGAAATGACTGGTTTCACATGCACACACACACACAAGGAATTGATTTATGTATATATATATATATATATATATATATATATATATATATATATATATATATATATATATATGCACTTTCATTAAAAAGATAAGAATGGATGACTAAAAGACAGAATTTTCATTTTAAAGTATTTCCATTTTTAACTATTTTTTGAGTTTTTATTTTATTTTTGATAAAAATGTGTTTACTTTAATTTTTATTTATTTATTTATTATTTAACAGTGAAAACTGTAAGTTCTTCCTTTGCAACAAAATGGGATATAATTGGGGATATAATAATAATAATAATAATACGCTGATCTATCCATACAACTCAACTGCATAGTTAATCAAGTTCAATAGGATTTTTTTTTTATTATTATTATTAAAAAAACAAACAGGTACATGACACTAGCCTCTCAACGGGACCTGAACACTCTTGTCTGAATGTGAGGACTGATGGCAGTAATGAGACTCCCGTTCATAACATCCCCAAATCAGACAGAGAGGCACCATGAAAGAGATGCGCCTCTGATAGCCGTAACTCCATCACCCTGCAGTGATAGCAACATCTCTGGACCTACACAACATCATTTACACACTACCTGCTCTCAGACTCCACAGCACATGGAAATTGACGAAATTGGATCGTGTCTTCGGCTTTTAAAAGAGATTAGATTTTACAGTTGGACGTTTTCTGCCTCCCAACCTTCCAGTTTCTCTCTCTTTCTTCCTCTCTCGCTTTGGAGCAGTTTGTTGTGAAATAGTGGGACCCCAGTCTCCTGTCCTAGGGCTCATCCGTTAGCTCAGTTTAATGTAGTTATGAAGGGGGGGTTGAGCTTCCTGTCTTGGCCGAACAGACCTGGTTAAATGAGGTTTTTGGTTGCCTGGGGGAGCAAAGTGTAATGGACCTTATTAACTCTCTCTTCTCTCTCTGTATATATGTGCGTGTGAGCGCAGAGGAAGAGATATGGAGGTTAAGGGTACGGCCCGGGAGAGTGACGGTGTATTTGCTGTGAAAGAGCGACGTGTGGTGTGCCACTATACTGTTATTTATATCACCACCAAGTTATATTGCAGTATGGACAATTTTAGGAGAACATTGCTAAGTTATTATGCGATATTTAACTAAATATTTTTCAGAGTGTCTATTTACAAGGCTCGCCTTGTTGGCAGAGGCTATTTACACTTACACTCCGCCCACTGACGTCTGATTGGGCCAGACGTCTAATCGGTTTGACGCTAATCGACCCGAGTTTGAATCTGCCTTTTGCCGAACTCGCTCTACTCCCTTTTCCCATCACATATCAGATCGGAAATAAATAAAATATTAGAAAAGCGTAAATAAAGTGTTTAATAATAAACTGTTTATCGGTTAGGGTTATGGGTAGTTGTAGGGAGGGCTTTATTGTTCCAATAAGGCATCCATTTAATCATTTTAATCGATATAATCATTTACACTCTATGTTATTATTGCATATGGTTTAATGTACAACAACACTGGTGCAAATAGTATCTGCCACTATTTATAAGTATAAATTGCATCTATTCTACTATTCTAGCATCATCTTAACTAGAAAAAAATAGAATCGACTGCTATTTAAACTTAGTGTAAATAGCATCTATTGCTAAGAAAATATGTTATTTTCACTTAGTGTAAATATAATCTAGTTGCTATTTTCACTTAGTGCATTTAGCCGTCTAGAATTATTTTCACAATCTTTCATAAAAACATACTGTGCACTTCGTTTGAAAAAAGTATTTTTCAACTATGATGATTTGCAAAAAGTAACTTTAGTATACTTTTAATAAGTACTTTTTATGGAAATAACACAATTTAAAAGATTATAGTTAAGTGCAAATTGTAATGTACAGGTTTCAGACACTTCAATGAAAATGCACTTTACTTTAAATTTATATTTAACTTCAGATTGTTTATTTTAACCCACTTAAGTAGGACTTAAGCATATCTTTATATGCACCTTCATAATTACTTCTGTTGTCTTTGAAATAAGGTCAGCTAAAATATACTTTAATGCCATTTCTATTGAAACTTGTATGTCATGTATTTTTGTAATAATGATGAGGTTACAATTTGGTACATTTAAAATATATTCACACTGAATGTAATATCAAATAACAAACTACAGTAGTAGTACTTTATAATCAAGTACTTTACAATTGCTTAAGTCAACACATCAGAATAAGTGGACTTCTTTAAAGTAAAACACTTAATTTGACATTATTTCAATGCACTCTATTTTAAAGTGTGTTATGAAACACTGTCATGAAAATGGACTCTCTTAAAGTATACTTTCAGAGAGATTTATTTAATCAATATTATAGTACTTGCAAGTAAAGTACAATTAAGCAATTTTTTCTCTATGGGTGGTCACATGCACAGACCCTTACAGAAGCAATGTAAAGTGGTTATGCCCAAGTTATCTTCTGAATTCTGACTAAACATCCAGAAATGGCAGGATCAATAAAATGCCATAACATCATAACAAATATATACATATATATCCTGGTCATCATAAGTGGTAAAATGGTTTTGAAAAAGTGGTTTTGGATTTGAATTTCTACCATCATAAAGACAACAAAAGTTTTTAATGACCCCCTCTATATACATACTATATGACGACTTATGCTAAGTGTAGTGCGTCTATCTACTGTCTCCAGTTAAAACACACAGAGCACAAACAGAAGATTTGGCAGTGGTGTATTGTAACATACTGTGTTACAGAACAGTGAAGCATAAAACTACCATTGTAAAACTGGAAATTACACTTTTCTACTACAAGAGCAAAAAAAGCTGTAGAGTAAGACACCACTAGCAGATGCTTTTACCCAGAGAAACACCTGAGCTTAAGAGCCTTCAGGGGCACAATGGTTGCTTCATGACCCATTGCTAGGTTCAAACCTATACTTTTTTAGTTAGTTAAGATCATTCTAGCCCACACAACCATAGAAGCTGAAGCAAATCTGAATTTCTCCTCTTAAGTTCGTTTTAGGTCATTAACGTGTTTCAACTGTACAGCTGAGACCTCATTTTCAAACATGCAAGCAAACATACAGCTTGACCCTACATCCCAGCAAGCAATTTTGTGTTTAAAAGACATCTAATAGCAGTCAAAAAACAGCGCTGACGTGCAGGCTAAAACAAAAAAATTGGGCTATCAGTGAAAATTTAATAGACGTCGAACCACAGCCCAATAATACACAAGTCATATAGAACATGAAATGAAACCAAACACCTTGCAATCACTGTTGACTTTGCTTACATGATGGAATATCATACATATCGCAAGTTATTTTGGCAAAAACGAATGGAACCAACTTCAAGGTTATTTTGGCTAGAAGTGGGTTACTCATAGCAGGACTATATTGGGTCTCTATAGTAGATGGTGAAATGACGGCTATTGCTTGCTGGGATACAGACATTTTAGTGACCCATGCTAAGCAAAGAGCCTGTCGGACACACATAAAAGCACAAACACACACGCGTACACACGGTGCCTGCCTACCGCACCCTTTCCCATGGGTGTGTGTTGTATGGGTGGGGTGTTTGGCTCAAGGGGAATGAGGTAACCCAAGTTACAGGTCATCCTGTGTGGTGTGTGGGTTTACTTAGCTATACTTTTGTCCCCGGAAGAGTGAAGCTAAATCTAACAAAACATCCCACTGGAATCACCCTCAACTGGAAAATCAAATCATAAATAAATATGATCACTGGAAAAAAAAACATGCCTCTACCTACATTTTTGCTAAACCACAAACAAACGTACCTGTAAATACAATTCACTGCAGTTTCCAGTTGAAATGATCGCTAGAGGCAGTAAAACATCAACAACTTTCATTCCTGTTCACACAAATTATGATTACAGGGGCAGATCATTGACATATTTTCAAGTGGTTTCTTTGCACAATACTTATGTCCTCAAAACATTTTACCATAGTGCATGATTTGTGCATTGTGATTTCAATGTTTGCATCACATAATCAGCTCCATATGTAGGCCTACGTCTTTTCTGGTGTAGTAAACTTGCTCGATAGCTCATCTGGTACAACACTGCGCTCGGGTCCCGTAAAAATACAAGTCACGATAAAAGAGCTCAAAGACAAAAAAAAATTTGCATCAGTAAATGTGTTTTTATCTCACGCTTGTTTTTGCTGTCACTAATGGTTAGGTTTAGTGTTAGCTTAACCTTTTAGCGCCACTCACCGGATATTTCATTTCAGACCTACTGCAATACATTCGACAAACGACGTAAAAATCGTTGCCAGTAACGCCCATCTGTTTTGGATCAAATGAATGTGCTTTTAGTGCCATTACTGGACATTTGACTTTGAAAGCGACACAAAATAAGCACCGTAATATCATTTTGCAGAAAGGTCGCCACAGGCACGTTTTTCCAATGAGCCAAGGTTGGTAAATAATGTTTTTTGGTTCTAAAAATCCATAAAGTTTTCTTTTTAGCTTGATATAAAAGCAGTAGAGGTCTACATAAAGCTTTGTAAATGGGAATGTTTATGTGTATGTGTTTTTAACCTTTGTCCATCAGTTGCACTTTCCTTCTCCATCTCTCTCTCTCTGGGGACACGGTTGTCGATCGCCTACCATTCTCTTGCACACCCCGGCTGTCCTGTAACCATGGTAACTGCCCAGATGTTGGACTCTGATTAGCCGAGACTGCCAAATAAAATCAGGGTGTTGATAAAGATCAGGAGGCGGGGTGAGGGGGGGGTGATGGGTAGTTATAAAGGGACAGTGTGGCATATACACACACATATAGACACATACAAACACGCACACGTGTAAACACATAAATGACTGACGAGGATAAAAACAACCATCACATAACAGGTTTTACACACAGTGCATTATGGGAAGACTCTCTCCCAGCAAACAAGCGCCTGACCAACTAAATCCATGGTCGCTCTAAATATACACTTGTGGATATTTATATGTGCTGTTTTAACACATTTGGTAAAAAACAAAAATTTCTTTTCATTTTCCTCACAATGATGTGGCACAGCACGGATTACAAAAATAGCTGAGGTCTTTCATTCGCTTCCAAAGAAAACACTTCATTACTCCACCTGGCATCGTGATGATGTGGTGTTAGCGGCGGACTGCTGGGAATAAAGGTGCTCATTGTCCCAGGATCTCTCCAAGGTCGCCGAGGATGACAAATACACACATGTAGAGTCTCTCACTCACTCACACAAAAGCTGCCATGATGGAGCGAGCTTACATTTCTTCATGTCCAAAGTGCAGTCCTTCCGTGCTGACTGATGTTCTTTTGTCAGTGAGAGTTGTTAAGTCCTAATTGCATAGCAGAGTAGGACCCAGAACAGATGTTTTAACCCCAAAGACAACAAAATAGCTGTGTTTGGATGTGTTAACTGTCCACAGCTTCTGAAATATGTGGCTGTTGAGCAGAAACCTTGTGTGTCCAAAACCATACATTTTCTGAAAAAAAAAATAAAAAAAAAAATAAATAAATAATTGAATACTGTGTCATCAAAGTATATGGCCAGACAGTTGCTTACGTCATTATATTATTACATTTTACTAAAACCAAATGGATTTCAGACTGCGATGAATAGTAGGCCTAGTGTCTAAGGTCCAGTTTACACCTGGTATTAAGATGCGTTTTGGTCAATCGGATCACGAGTGGGCGAGGGAGACTCATATCCGTATGCACCTGGTGCTTTACTCTGTCTCTTTTGTCCATTTTCAACCACTTCTGTCCTGATTTCTTCGAGGTGAGGGTCTATGGGTGGATAAATGTATGGGTTTTTTCAGATCTTTCATTCTAATGGACAAAATAAGCTTGCATAATTTACATATGAACGTGACCATAGATGACGGAAAAACATACGGCAAGATCACGCCGAACGCTGTGAGTGTGTGTTAGAAATCAGAAATGGTGAGAAAACATTGTCTGGCTAGTGCACTTCTCATAACGTTCACACATTAGGTCAGTAGGCGGAGAGTAGACGGTCTTTTGAACACATTCGCCCACATGAGCGTTTACACTACGAAAGCAATCCGGTCAAATGAGTGTTCGACTACCTCTGGAAAGCTACCTCTAGCTCAAAACCTTTTAGACCCCGTTTACATCTGTATTTAAAGTTGTTCACTTGTGATCGGATTGAGAAAACGGATATCGTATGGGGGAGTTTTTCTATTACTTTCCCTTAACTGGGAAAGAACTGAGAACTGAAAAAGCTCCAAAAAGACAAAAAGTTCAGTATAAATAAAACAGATTGTAAAGAGTCAATAGTGATTGACATTTATTATACTTTTTGTCCAGTTTTAGGAAACCAGCAGAAAATGGTGTGGTAAGATCCAAAAGTAGCAACTAGGTTTAGGGGTTATGCTTGGGAAAATGCAAATTATTACAAGTTCAACATGAGACTGAGTTGTTGCCTGGTCATCCACATCGTCACTTAAATGACTGATAATTAAATTTGGAAAATGTTAAACTAGGCTATTTTTTACTTGACAACCATGCAATCGTATTTTCATTTGAGAATTGCATGCTCTCACTTACAACTTAGAACAAAATCGACCATTATCTCAACTTAATGACTTTTGAATGTTCAGGAATGTACCCGACTCAAATGACTTTTCAGTCTTTTTCAGAAATTTCACTTGCGACAACGATCATATTTTCAGCAATACTTTTTGAGAATTTATTTTTCTCACTTAGAAAAAATAAGACCAAAATATAAATCTCTATATCAATCTTTGAACTTATAGCTATTTGCCCTAGACAATGCTAGACAACAGTATATATATATATATATATATATATATATATATATATATATATATATATATATATATATATATATATAATACAGCTTGCTTTAGTAGATCTACATCCAAAGGATATAGAAAATTGTATCTGAATTCATATCATCATTACATTTTGCCCTAAAGCCTGACAATGGTAAAGCACTGTCACATAGTAACAGAATGATTTCCTGTTAAGTTGTTTTAAAATTATGTGTATCATGAAAAGTGCTATACAAATACATTTCACTTGATCTCAGGGATATCAGTCAGATGGTAGGGACATTTTAAGCGTGCTGTTTCAAATTATTGGATTACAAATAATTTTGGTTGGAAAAAAAGCCAAAAACCCAAATAATAATAAAAAACCGGACGACACTAGTTCAAATCAGTCAGGCCATTCTTTTGTCCCTTTTATTTCCTTTATGCTACACACAAACACACACACACACACACACACATTTTTTCAAATATATCTGAAAGTGTAAAAAAGTTAGCGAAGTTTAAGTTTACTGTAAAGCAAATGTACTGCACACTAATTTATGCTAATATTTTTTATGTCTAACCGTATGTCTAACCAAGTTGTGTTTTTTAAAGATGACGTTAAATTACTTAAAGGATAAGTCTAAGTTAGAAGACTTAAAGGTTTAAAGTACCGTTTCCATTATAACGCAATGTCCAATTTCAAAACGTTTTTTTGCAGAAAGAATTTTGAGTGTTTACGTGTTCAAACGACACCTAAATTATGATGATTACTAAAATATGTGATGGGGGTGAACAAGTGTCTTCTACTCCCGCTACTCACTGGGACACTGGTAGTTAGCAAACTATAAAAAGTGATGTATGTTAAAATTAGGAGCATTATGTAGCCAAAAAAGTAGTTTTGTTTTGTAAAATTTGAAAATCCCTTTAATGCCTCTAGCAGCTTTTCAGATTATTATGGGGGAGAATTTGACATTTGTTCAATTACTGTAAGGTCCTGTGGGAAAAACTGTAATAAAATTAAAAATGACGTGCTCGTGATTTCTGTTTTTACTCCGTTACACCATCGGTGTGTGGAGGTCACAGTGGTGGCGCTACCTGATATGTGTATGTGCCTTTAATCAGACTGAGAGGAAGTGATCAGGTACTTCCGTCCATGGACCGAAATCACATTAAAACATTAAAACATCTCTAACCTAAAGTACTGATAATGGAGCTAAATAGGTAAAGGCCGTACAACTTCCCTTCTCTCCCAGAGAAAGAGGGAGGAGAGGGAAAGAGAGAGATAAAGGGAGAGAGAGAGGCTGGAGGCAACACTGTAAGCCTCGCCTCTCCATTTTCTAATAAACTCCAGCAATCAGATCATTTGTGCTTTAAATGGGCAACTTGATGGCAGCAGTCTGCATTAGCCACTGGTGCTCTCACAATCTGATTAGACACAGACAGTGACAGTTTCCAGCCAAAGCAGTAGGTAACACAATGACAAACACGCACACACACACGGACACAAATGCACTGACAAACAAGGCCCTTGAGGCTCCCTCTCGTTGTCGTTCTCTCCTTCTCTCTTTCCCTCTATCTCTGAAGACCTTTTTTTGCTAGTGTTTGTGGCACTAATTGAATTGCGTGAAGCAGATGTCATTATTGTTGAGCAGTCAAGCACTTGATGTTTCCAAGTTGTTAGACACTAATTTAAGCTTATTAGCAGCTTTACCAGGGAGCAAAGGTCGCCGCTATGCGTGTGTGTGCGCTGAAAAGTCTTTCCCTGGAAGGAAAAAGGATGAGAAATCTCTACAAGGACAGGAGCAAAAGATAATGACAAGCTTTGATAGCAGAAAGTAGCTTGAAGCTGAAATGTGTCATTTTAGCACAACTTACGTCATCAAGTGGAATTATTGGGCCTGTTTTCACCTGGCCACTTCATGCGTTTTCTCTGATCGGGTAGCTATCCGATCGTCAAAAGACCAGGTGTAAATGCCCTATGAAACACTTTCAAGATGGATTTAAATCCGATCACTCAAACCACTTCAGGAGGTGGTCTGAGATGCATTCCAGACAAAACTGGACACGTGTAAATGCATCTGGTTGTTGAAAACACAAACTTAAATTTTACTCCTCCCAATATGGTAAAAAGTAACGGCGTTAGCTGGTGGCAAAACAAAGGGAAAACTGGAGGCGGGCAATACAAACCAGCACAGATTCGGCTACATAATAAGGAGCTTAAATTATTAGTATTCTTATTAAATGTCATCTTGTTGTGTTGTTGGGTGCAAGAATCAACAGAGTACAGGCTCCAATTTGAAATTGGATAATGTTTTCTAAATGTTTGTGATTATTTGTGAAGCATCTATTATTGTATACATTGTTTTGATTGATTGTGACTAGACTTTTTGAAGAACATGGTAAGAAAGGGTAATCAAATACATAGTTAAAAAAATGAATATGCTGTATCTGGAATTTTTATTTCTAGAAAATATTGACATCATTAAAACTGCACCGTAATGTCACTCTTTACATTGTCGTCTTCTGTCTGGCCTAGGCGCTGGCTAGGCAGAACTGCGGATCGTAGGTTACCACACAAGTCTTGTGCGTGACCATTTAGTACAGTTATAGGCATCTAATGATTTACTAACAAAACTTGCAAACTAACGTTAGTGAAGCGGCCAGAGGGATCGTTCTGCCACCACCTAAGCTCCGCCCACAAAAAAACGTCACTATGTTTACCAACTGAAAAGGGGTCTATAGGCTGTATGACATGGTATAGCCAGATATGACGGTGTTACTGCATCACACCTCAGCACAGATGAGTAGCTGAGTATCTCTTCAGCAAGTCGACGTGCAAACTGCCACAAATGAAACTGAAACTTCGGCATCGCAAGAAGCTCAACACACAATCATCTTCATTTAAGTAGTAAGACAAAATGATCTTACCAGTTCTGATGCTGCTTTCTCTCCTATTGCAGTCTTTGATCTTGAGTTCAATGATTATATGTTTCCCAAAACTATAGTTCGCATTCGCAAACAGCTTCCCAAACAGCTCTCGGCCTGTGATTACAAGCATATATTTTTAGTGAGACATGGAGTTCAATAGATCATGCTCTTGAGCAAAACAAGCAAGCTAACATGCAGTGCAACCTATATCTTTCATTTCATATATATACTGTATATATACAGTATATATGTGCAAATTTCATTCTACATCTTTTGAAAGCATTTTTCGAAGAGTGCGCAGGTTTGAATGTGCTCTAGTTCTCTAGAGTATGATGTAAGAGGGAGCCATGATTTAATCAAATATCTGTATATAAAGCAAAACAACAGAGAACAAAAATATCTAATATTTACAGCAATAATCTGACATTAAAGGTCCCGTTATATGCCCCTTTTCACAAGATGTAAAATAAGTCTCTGATGTCCCCAGAGTGTGTATGTGAAGTTTGAGCTCAAAATACCCAACAGATCATTTTTTACAGCATGTTTAAATTGACATTTTTTGGGGCTCAGAAAAACGAGCTGTTTCAGTGTGTGCCCTTTAAATGCAAATGAGCTGCTGCTGGATGACCCAGGGGGTGGAGCTTCATGAGCTCGCGCTCAGTCTGTCAGGACAAATTCATCTCACGGAATGATGATAATATCAGAAACTCTCAGTAACGGTGTTCAGTTCGAGTCGGACAATAATGCCTACAGAGTCAGAGTGCTGTATAGAGATGAAACAGGTATGGTTTAGTAGTTTTTACGGTTATTATAACGTATTTGTCATCTGCTTGTATGTATCCATTATTTATTAACAGCCTACAAGTCTGCTGTTTCGGACCAGGTCCGAATGATGATCAAACATGTACTGATGAGTTTAATAAAGTTTTGTGTACATCACACAAAAGATGAAGCGTCAGTTTTACTTCAGAAAATCACCGTAAGAGCTGAGTAAACACATTAGCCTAAGTTATAAGAAGTGCGCAAGTAGCCAGTAGAGTTGAGGGAGCATTCCTGTGGGTGGAGGTTAGTCTAAACACAGTTCTGGTGATGTCACTAATGCAGGAAGTAGAGGGGTGTAGTCCAATCGAGCCGTTTTATGTAGTCAACTTCTGTTAAATAAAATATCTCGCTTGGCATTGAACTTTGAGCTTTATAATTTTACAGATATTATTTATACTCTAACAACAACATTACACACTAACTAAAGTTTGAAACATGGGATCACGTAGAACGGGACCTTTAATTAGATCTCGAACTAATTAATTTGCACCCCCACATGTGGGCTCATAAGGTATGTTGTGCCAAGTTTGATGTCAAATATCAAATGATGTTCAGACCTGGATTCATGCATCTTGACACACCGTATTTAAAGGTACATGGTTACACTGGTAACCTAGACGTTCCCATTCAGTCAGTCAAGTTCAATGTTACGTCCCTATGGAAAGCGCCATGGCAACTGAACTGTGTTACGAGTGTTGGAGATACAGATGCTGGCAAGCTACGGCTAACCCTTTTGGCAACTGCTCTTACAATGTCGTAACCTACCCAGCACCCCTTGAATCCGAGGAGGTAGTCCTCCATACCGAAGGGGTTGGAAGGGACAGGGTTTACTCTGGGGATGGTCGAAGCTGCTGTTCTTACCCCAGGGAAGAGTACTTCGGAACTCAATTTTCATCGTTTCTCAGCCATGACCATAACGCTCGGGAAGTGTTCCCAATCCCAAAGGAGGAGAACACAACGGAGACCTCACCCTGCCCGAAGGGAGGTAACGTGTGGAGGTTACACATTTGGACTGACCCGTGGAGCAGTGCTACATATGGAAGATCTCTGCGGTATGTCCTACCCAGCCAGGGAGGAGCTGCTACCGGTGCAGAGACCGGGCTCCGATCGACATCCGATCTTTATCCGGAATGCCGAATGAGGCACATGGTGCCTCACGTGACCAACCTGGACCACCTGGACCAACATTCGACAACTCAATGGCACATGGCATGCTAGAGGAATGGGAGGTTCGTGGGGGTGGACCCGACAAAGAAGCCCCCACTGTAACCCTCAGATCTCCCAGAGTGCTAACCAGACCCGCGGCTCAATTACAAGAATTGGCGGGGGACTGGGTAGCAGCAGAGGGGACTTATGACTCCATATTGAAGAAGGAGAGTTGCGACCGCAACGCCAACATGGGCATGCTCTTGCAGTAAGAGCATGCACCATCCACAAACGCTCAATCAGAATGATGTTTGCTCAGGCATTAGAGACAGCGATTGTGGCCATCAGATGAAGTCAAATAACTGCATCCAGAAAGACATCTTAAAAAAGACGCTGACCGCCCATGTTTGCTCTTTTAGGGAAACTGCTCTGAACGCCGAAGTGCAGAGGGGTGAAACGCTGCACTCTCCCGGATGCGAGACACCGCTGGATCCGCCTTCACACTGGCAGAGAGATCCCACGACGAGCTGCAGGCAATAGCAAAATTGCTGTTTTCGGAGATCAAATCAAAACTGCTGTCTGCTCTTTGTGCTTTTAGAAATGTACTCTTTCTCTTGAAAGTCGAATGGAATGAGCGATCGCTGTACAACCGCTCGGCTTCGAAGCAAAATATGAAGTGAGTAATGCAGGTCCTATATATACCCGTATGTCTGGGTGGTTGAGCCTCGGCATGCAAATCTCATTGGCTTGTTTTTTTACCACTTGGAGGTGATTGGGCTCCCGGATGAGACCCCATGACGTCATTCCGACGTAATGTCGAATGTGACTGACTGAATGGGAACCACCTTTATGGTACTTACAGCACACTAGCATTCAAAAGTTTGGGGTGGATAAGATTTTTTTATGTTATTGAAGTATGCTAACAAAGACAGCATTTATTTGATCAAAAATACAGTAAAAACTATGAAATATTGTGATATTTTATTACAATTTAAAATAGGAGTTTTATTTTAATATATTATCAAATGTAATTCATTCCTGTATTCAAAGCTGAATTTTCAGCATCATTACTCCAGTCTTCAGTGTCAAACTAGATGTACCGCATCGCGGTACAAAATATGACCGCCGCTCAGGCCTGCACTGGCTTTCCACAAAAATAAATGACGTGGAGTAATTTGGCTGTATTGTGTGTTTATGTATATACCTAAAAAAAGTAATAGTATGTGCATGTCTGTCTGTGTGTGTGTGTGTGTGTGTGTGTGTGTGTGTGTGTGTGTGTGTGTGTATGTGTGTGTGTTTGTGTATGTGTGTGTCTGTGTGTGTGTGTGTGTGTGTGTGTGTGTGTGTGTGTGTGTGTGTGTGTGTGTGTGTGTGTCTGTGCGTGTATGTATGTGTGCGTACATGTGTGCGCGTGTGTGTTTGTGTGTGTGTGTGTCTGTGCATGTGGATTTGTATGTGTGTGTATGGGTGTGTGTCTGTGCGTGTGGATGTCAGTGTGTGTGCATGCTTGCGTTTGTTTGTATTCCTGCATGTGTGTGTGTGACAGTATCATCCTAAACCAGCAACCCTTCGCTCAACAGCACCATCTACAGGCCGATGAGTGTACAGTCACTAAATGTGCACATAAATGAATTTATTTTATACCCCCCCATGGATGAAATTCTACAAAACTTAGCAGAGGATACCCCCAGAGGATGTCAAGTTAATCATACACATGAAATATGGTGCAGTTCTGAACATCTCCACTGAAGATAGGGGCGATAAAAGCAGAATAGTATTGCATTTTCATTTTTTATGTGAGGGGCGCAAATCACAAATGAGTGATTATGGGCTAGGTTGATGTGGGCCCTTAAGAGCAACATACCATAAAAATTTCTTCATCCTCGGTGCCACGGTTCAGGTAGTTATTTAGGAAAAACTGCATTTTTTTGGGTTGGGGGGGGGGGGTGGCCCCCGGGGACCAAACGAAATTTTTCCGTAGAAGTCTAGTGGGGCTACATGCCCACCAAATTTCATGTTCCCCGGTGTTTCGGTGTCCCTGGTATCGTTGCCGAAAAATTTACGGGGGCCCCAGCGCAGGGAGGGGAAGTGGCCCCCGGGGACCAAACGAAATTTTTCCGTAAAAGTCTAGTAGACCAACATACCATAAAAATTTCTTCATCCTCGGTGCCACGGTTCAGGTAGTTATTTAGGAAAAAATGCATTTTTTTGGGTTTGGGGGGGCCCAGCGCGAGGGGGGGGGAGTGGCCCCCGGGGACCAAATTAAATTTTTCCGTAGAAGTGCAGTGGGGCTACATGCCCACCAAATTTCATGTTCCCCGGTGCTTCGGTGTCCCTGGTATCGTTGACGAAAAATTTACGGGGGCCCCAGTGCGGGGGGGGGGAAGTGGCCCCCGGGGACCAAACGAAATTTTTCCGTAAAAGTCTAGTAGACCAACATACCATAAACAATTCTTCATCCTCGGTGCCACGGTTCAGGTAGTTATTTAGGAAAAACTGCAATTTTTTGGTACGGGGGCCCCAGCGCGGGGGGGGGGAGTGGCCCCCGGGGACCAAACGAAATTTTTCCGTAAAAGTCTAGTAGACCAACATACCATAAAAATTTCTTCATCCTCGGTGCCACGGTTCAGGTAGTTATTTAGGAAACCTGCATTTTTTTGGGTTTGGGGGGGCCCAGCGCGGGGGGGGAGTGGCCCCCGGGGACCAAATGAAATTTTTCCGTAGAAGTCTAGTGGGGCTACATGCCCACCAAATTTCATGTTCCCCGGTGCTTCGGTGTCCCTGGTATCGTTGACGAAAAATTTACGGGGGCCCCAGCGCGGGGGGGGAAGTGGCCCCCGGGGACCAAACGAAATTTTTCCGTAAAAGTCTAGTAGACCAACATACCATAAAAATTTCTTCATCCTCGGTGCCACGGTTCAGGTAGTTATTTAGGAAAAACTGCATTTTTTTGGGTTTGGGGGGGGCCCAGCACGGGGGGGGAGTGGCCCCCGGGTACCAAACGAAATTTTTCCGTAGAAGTCTAGTGGGGCTACATGCCCACCAAATTTCATGTTCCCCGGTGCTTCGGTGTCCCTGGTATCGTTGACGAAAAATTTACGGGGGCCCCAGTGCGGGGGGGGGGAAGTGGCCCCCGGGGACCAAACGAAATTTTTCCGTAAAAGTCTAGTAGACCAACATACCATAAACAATTCTTCATCCTCGGTGCCACGGTTCAGGTAGTTATTTAGGAAAAACTGCAATTTTTTGGTACGGGGGCCCCAGCGCGGGGGGGGGAGTGGCCCCCGGGGACCAAACGAAATTTTTCCGTAAAAGTCTAGTAGACCAACATACCATAAAAATTTCTTCATCCTCGGTGCCACGGTTCAGGTAGTTATTTAGGAAACCTGCATTTTTTTGGGTTTGGGGGGGCCCAGCGCGGGGGGGGAGTGGCCCCCGGGGACCAAATGAAATTTTTCCGTAGAAGTCTAGTGGGGCTACATGCCCACCAAATTTCATGTTCCCCGGTGCTTCGGTGTCCCTGGTATCGTTGACGAAAAATTTACGGGGGCCCCAGCGCGGGGGGGGAAGTGGCCCCCGGGGACCAAACGAAATTTTTCCGTAAAAGTCTAGTAGACCAACATACCATAAAAATTTCTTCATCCTCGGTGCCACGGTTCAGGTAGTTATTTAGGAAAAACTGCATTTTTTTGGGTTTGGGGGGGGCCCAGCACGGGGGGGGAGTGGCCCCCGGGGACCAAACGAAATTTTTCCGTAGAAGTCTAGTGGGGCTACATGCCCACCAAATTTCATGTTCCCCGGTGCTTCGGTGTCCCTGGTATCGTTGACGAAAAATTTACGGGGGCCCCAGCGCGGGGGGGAAGTGGCCCCCGGGGACCAAACGAAATTTTTCCGTAAAAGTCTAGTAGACCAACATACCATAAAAATTTCTTCATCCTCGGTGCCACGGTTCAGGTAGTTATTTAGGAAAAACTGCATTTTTTGGGGTTTGGGGGGGCCCAGCGCGGGGGGGGAGTGGCCCCCGGGGACCAAACGAAATTTTTCCTTAGAAGTCTAGTGGGGCTACATGCCCACCAAATTTCATGTTCCCCGGTGCTAGCGGCGGTCATAATGATCCTTCAGAAATCATTCTAACATGCTGAAGAAACAGTTTTTAATATTATCAGGGTTGAAAACAGTTGTGCTGCTTAATATTTTTGTTTGTAATACATTTTGTCAATCAGGATTCTTTGCTGAATAGAAAGTTCAAAAGAACAGCATTTATTTGAAATTGAATTACATTTTTTTTTACCAGTGTAAAGGTTTTACTTGTTATCGATGTAATACACAATCTTACTAACCCCTTGTCAGCTTGACCTCCTGGTGATTCTGAAAGTGTGGTCACTGGTCAGCGCGAACATTCTGAAGAAACTTATACTGTTGTCTTCCACACAACAACATGCGGGTCAATAAATTATGACAGAATTTTTCTATCCCTATAACTGCACAGCTTTAAATGTGTCTATGCCACTCTTCCTCCATCACTATGCCTCCATCTCCATCTCACTATCTCTCAGTTTATTAATCAAGGTCAGATGATACCACACCTCTCTGAGAGAGCAACAGTGAAATTATCATCCCTGCATAAACACCTGTTGTTACACTGACGAAGCCCATTAGCGCTGCGGGGCTAATGTCGCGGAAATGCCGCCTTCTGAAAGCAACCTCTGCTTCTTATCAGACAGAAACAGGAGGAGTCCGGCTGTGCTCAGCACATTCAAATGGCCCATCAAATCTAATCAGAGCACCTGTAAAAGCCTGCAAAAACACAGAAAGAGAGCGCAGTGTCTCCAGTTACCCAACAGCTCTCGCACAGAAAACCACCACTATACTGTGGGGCAATAAGATAGGCCATTCAGATACTGTAAAGCAGGAGGGGGCACAACAGCATCATGTTTTTCTGTGGCTGTGAGCCTGATTATTAGGGAAACCAGATTAAACTTCAGAGAAGACACCATTAAATGGCTCAGCGAGCACAGTTTTCTTTCCTGTGTTGATGTACTTCCTTTTGAAACAGGAAGCTTGGGTGGGAATTAATACAGAGCTTTTCTTTTTTAATCAATACTTTTGCTCTGTTTTCCCATAAGAGAAAGACTGTAGATTGTGAATGTTCATATATGTAGCATTAAGTTTTTCGTTTTTTTTCGGCTAGATCATTTAATTAATATAAAAATACATTGATAATCACTATACGTACATATGCTGACTTAAATACATCATTTTTAAAAAGTTTTTATTTGTGAATTAAAATTCATTATGATAATTTCAGATAAGTCAGTAATATCAGGCTGATAGCAACTGTCTTAATATCACAATCAAGAAAAAAATTATATATATTTATATTATATATATATATATCGAAACATCAGTAAAGAATTTTGTTAAAATATTAAAAACAACTTTATTCCACCAACTTTAAGTCATGTGGTGCGACCAACATGCAGTGTGTGAAAAAAAAAAAAAACCCATGTAAACAGGAAAAAAACTTAAAATGATTTCACAGATATCATGATACCTTTGTAGATGCTCATGGCTGTTTTGGCTGTTGTCTAAAGTAATTATATGAATAACAGTAGTTCCAAAATATATCTTTTATTTTATTCAAATATATTTTTTTGTTATAAATTGTACTTTCATGCATATTTGTCCAGGACCTCTGGCAGAAAATTAGGCCCACAGCATTAAAGATACAGCAGAGTATTTCATTTTACACATGGGGTACTTTTTATCCCTGTATGAACCAAACCCATATTAGGTGTTTGCTGCCAAAAAAGCTCATTTTTTGTTTCATTCAGTTTCATCTGACCATAGAACCCATCCCGTTTGAAGTTCCAGTAGTGTCAGTTACTTTTCAAATGTTCTATGGACAGATGAAACACACACACACAAAAAGAGCTTTTTAGCAGCAAACACTTAATATGGGTTTGGTTCATACAGGGATAAAAAGTACCCCATGTGTAAAATGAAATACTCTGCTTTATCTTTAATGCAGTGGGCCTAATTTTCTGCCAGAGGTCCTGGACATCTTGTTCAGATCATGAATTCGATCAAATAACAACAGGTACAAAATCAAAACCTGACAACTTCTTATAAATGGGCCATGTTTGGATCCTCCAACAGGACAGTGATCCAAAAACAAACATCAAAATCAAAACAAAAATATGTCACTGAGCACAAAACCAAGCATCTGCAATGGCCATCCCAGTCCCTGACCTGAACCCTTTAGAAAATGAGTGGGCTGAACTGAAGAGAAGAAGCCCCAACATGGATCTGGGAATCTGAAGGATCTGGAGAGATTCTGTATGGAGGAATGGCCTCTGATCTCTGGTCAGGTGTTCTCCAAACTCATCAGGCATTATAGGAGAGGACTCAGAGCTGTTATCTTGGAAAAAGGAGGTTGCAAAAAGTATTTAATAAAAGGGGGCAAATAATTGTTCCCAATGTGTTTTGGAGAAAAACATTTATTTCATAATGTGATTTTCCCTCACTTTCAACTATTTTACTACAATGAAAGGTCAGATTTTTGCTATTTAAAAAAAAAAAAAAATATATATATATCATAAGGATTAATTTTTTTTACAGCCATCGTTGATCATATTTATCAAGGTGGCAAATAATTCTGACCAGCACTGTATATGCCTCCTCTCACTCTGATAGATTATCTGAACGTGTTCCTCCCACACTTTGTTAATAAAACATCATATGTGATCCGCAATGACCGATTTACGTCAGTGGCTGACAGAAAATCAACCGTGAAAGCACATGTTGTGGGGAAAGGGATCTTACAGCTCTTCACTGGAAATTCAGTTGTTGTTCGGCCATTTGAACCACAAATGATCCCAGAAGGACACCCATTTTAAAGTGATAGTTCACCCAAAAATAAAAATTCTGTTCACATTTACTCAACCATATGTTGTCCCAAACCTGTGTGACTTACTTTCTTGGGTGGAACACAAATGAAGACATTCTGAAGAATGTCTCTGAAGAGTTGTTTTTGTCCACATTGGACCCCTTTGATTTTCTTTTTATGGACAACAAAAACAAACACAGACATTTTATAGAAAAAAATTTCTTTTGCGTTCCACAGAAGAAAGAATTGGGACGTCTGGTCACCCTAGTGTATATGAAGGCTGTTTTTTAGTTTTTTTTGCATGTCTGCACCCAGGCAGATTCATTTCTTTGAGAGCTTTGTGACTTGCGGTTCATTTTTTCACGCCTTCTTCTTGCTGCAGTCCACACAAGCCTTTAACATCTCACACTTCACGTCTGCACGCCTTATATAAGAAGGAATATCTGAGTTTTATGATCTGCTGAATCGCACTAGGCCCATTAGCATACGTCAGAGCCGCCGCTGCCCGAGTCTTATTAATCTGTGTGGAGAGAGAAATGGAAGAAAGAAAGGATAGGAGGACGGATCAACGCATACGAGATTAGCACCGACTCCAAAGATATTTTGTTGTGGAGATCATATAGATGAACACACACACAAACGCACATATGAACACACAACATCTCTGTCATCTCTTCACCTCAGCATGAGCGCGTATTCCTCTGCACGTGTATGTGTGTGCATATGCGTGTGTGTTGCGCTGAACTTATCATTGCAGCGATGAGATGTGAGGATGTGTGTATGTGTTAAGCCTCAGGGTGATTATTCTGTCAGGAGTGTTTCTCTGCTGCAGCCCATCCTGCCAGGAAGCAACTCTAAATCCACACTGATCGGTCCAAAGTCAAGATTTCACCATTCAACATATTCCCATCTCTTACCACACAGATCCAACGACAGACGGCGAGATCTCGCTTTACTCGTCTTCCACACACACGCACGCGCGCACACACACACACACACACACACGCACACACACACACTAAGCCTCCTCTACATGCTGCTGTGGGATAAGACTGCATGCCTTGTCATGCCCGATCACTGTGATTCTACAACCCTGCCCAGCACAAACCGGCACTGCCAACTGTTAAGTATGTGTAATTTGTGCATGTGTGTGTGTGTGTGTGTAATTTGTGTCTATGCTAGAAAAAAGTGGTCTGGCAGTGTTTAGGCCAACGTCCCACTTCTAGTCAATATGTGCTTCCTTTAAGCACAATTTTATGTTTAATATAGTGGGCTGCAATGATGTCTCTCAATGATGCCAATTCCACTCAAAGGACAGTCAGAGCACATCTCATTCTCTTTCCCAATCCTAATCAGAGTAATATGTAATACGACTACACATACAATAAATATGCAACATATTATATATTATAATAATTTATAATATCACAGTGATGCATTAAATGCATCAAATAGACCAAAAATGTAGAGTAAAGTCATTTATAATGTTACAAAAGATTTCTATTTCATATAAACGCTGTTCTTTTGAACTTTCTATTCATCAAAGAATCCCGAAAAGAAAAGTGCCATTGTGTCCACACACATATTAAGCAGCAGAACTGTTTTCAGCATTGATAATAATAAGAAATGTTTCTTGAGCAGCAAATCGGCATATAAGAATGATTTCTGAAGGATCATGCGAAAGAAAACATGAAAACAATGTTTTAAATTGTAGTAATATTTCATAATCTTACTGTTTTTGCTGCATTTTTATCAAATAAATGCAGCCTTGGTGAGCATTAGAGACTTATTTAAAAAATAAAAAAAATATTACCAATCCCAAACTTATTAATTATTCATAATTGCATGCCCTTATCTTAACCCTGTAGTAAGTACATTTATTAATCATTATTTACGTAAATGTATAATTACACTGTTACAAGGGCACTTAAAATAAAGTGTAACCAGCTACTCATTTAAGCATTTGCTATCATTTTGCATTATAAAAAACTGCAACATCTTGTTCATCTTATACAGTTGTTATCAGACTTTGTCAGTCACCTTTGTCAGGGTTCATTTCACAGATACACCTGCATGTCTATCTTATCTGTGTTTTCAGAAGAACAGTGACAGCCCAGATACATCATACCTATATCTGATCTAAGGAGCTCCACTGATGACTGTTGTGATCCCTAATAAAAGAAACAGAGAGGATGTGTTTATGTAAGTGTGTACCTTTATGAAATTGTGGCATGTGTGGGTCTGCCTGAGTTCCACAGTAAAGGCAACTTCCTCTCGGTCATAATGCTTTTCTAAGAAAGGAATCCCCCAAAATAGCCTTCAGCTAACAAATATATAAGCTACAAACAGTTAGTTCACCCACAAATTACTCATACATTCTCAGTATTTCATCACCTACTCATCTTCATGATGTTCCAATTGCGTCAGAACTTTTCTTCTTTCATGAAACACAGCAGTAGATATTTTGAAAAAGTCTTACAATGAAAGTCTCGACTTGAAAACACTGAAATATTCTTCAAAATTTCGTATTCTCTGCTCTGTTATGTAAACGATGACAGACTTTAAATTCTTTGTCGAACTATGCCTTTAAAATAATAATTAGGTCATGCGTTTTAGGATACTTTTGAAGAGAAAACCATAAAGAGAGTGAGCGGGAGAGAAACAGAGAGAGAGGGATGACCTATACTCCCGAGACCCAGCTGTACTACGACATCCCACATCTCAGAATTCCTTATTTTAAGAGACTCCGACTTCTTTTCCTGTTTTGGTTTGATGTTTCTGCCCAGTATATCACCTAGTCCACCTCCCAACATAAAACGTTTTGAGTTTTATGGCTTGGAAGAAGACTTAAAAGCAATCACCCGTAAATCTCTATGAGTAATAAAGAGCTAGAATTAAATTTCTGTCTGCTTTGCTTGTTGTCTTTTCTTGTCAGTCGTTTAAACATCTTTCAGGTGGTTTTTCATAAGCTGAGAGGAAATGATTATTAGAAACTTGAATATGGAATCTGGTGCGAACGCCTGCTTAACAGGCCCACATACGGTTTATCAGACACAGGGAAATAAAAAATAAAAAAAACTCGCACAAGTTTCCTCTTCTCGTTTACCTGGAAAAAGCGTGCTGGCATGTGGCCCGACCGCATTCCTACAGGGTCCGATCGTGAATCTCCCTGAGGAATCTGAACGGTTGAACCCTCTGAGACGACCTGCAGCCAACTCCTTGTGGACCCTCGTAAAGACAGGCCTGGGTGGTCAGGTCTCTCTCACCTCTATCCATCACCTACAGGGGAGTGCAACATTAGTCCTAAATCCATCAGCCGGTTTGGAGCCAGTATTGGGCCAGTCTGGACCAGCCAAGGCCCTTCAGGGGCCAAAATCTTACCTGCAAGAAACCACCACAAGACATATAAATGAACCAATTCAGGAGACATCATTAAACCAAAGAATGAGGGTTCAGCTGGTTAGCATGGGTCAGTTAGCCCCTGCTGGTAGACAAAATAGCATGCTTGATGACAGCCACTGAAACATAGCTATTTATTCTGAAAGAATGATATCGAGTGACCTAACAGGTCACAATAAAAGGTGTCTTTTTCATGTTTAGAGGTTTTGTCCTAACCAACCTAGTCTCAGCCTCAGACGTCACGTCCACAGACCACTGGCTGAACGTTTGATGCATATGGCACACTTAACTGGAAACGCTTCAGGATTTTCGAAGTTATCATCTGATTGGTTGAATTCTACATGATGCCCGGGAGACGTGTGTTGCGTTCTTTAACGGTCCGCCTGGAAACAAAGATGCCGTGATGCCAAACCCTCGAACTTTGTGGTGTTTACAACTGTGACAACGAGTGCTTAATCCAACTAAACGCTGAATTTTCAAAAGTATATGAAGTATATAAAGTTTGCTATAAAATACGTCCAAGAGTTTTACACAACGGTCTGTTATTGTAGGGACATCGACGTTACATTTCCACGCCCATAAACGACGCGGAACAAAACAAACTGTGATTGGTTGCTTTACATGTTAGTCAGACGGCCTCTGGGCGGTCCTTGGCCAATGAAAGCTGCCAATGATTGTTAGCCAATCACAGATGTCAAGATCTCATTCAGCTCAGGTGATTGGTTCTAAAGCATTTGTGCCCAGAACTGAGTGCCCATGAGCAAACATGGCACATTTCAAATCACTAACTCACTGGAATGCGAACAAATTTCTCCAGGTATCATAAACCTCCTTGCTATTATTATTTTTTAAATGCCCATTACATGTCTATTAATGTCAAATAATATATGTCATCAATCTTTGACCTTTAATATAGCCTAATGACTAATACCATCAAAATGTCCTTTTTATATGTCCATTATTTAACTTTTTACAAAAAGATACAAAACACAGAATTACAAAATCAAGGAGTAGCCCAAATACATAAATAAATAATAGTGGCAACATATAAAAACAGGAATTTAAGACTAATGGCCCAAATATAAATCTCATAATATCCTTTAGCAAAGGATTCAATTTCAACCAGTGGGTCCTACATTCCTCTCAGAATAGTTAAGATAATCCCACCCTCTCTCTCTCTCTCTCTCTCTTCTGAGAAAATGAGCTCCATCTGACAGACGGATTCATGAACTACTGTGTGTAAAAAAAAAAACTGTCACCAACCCTATAAAAAAATTGACCCCTGATTTCCAGAGAAAGCAGATCTGCTAGCTGGACACCCTACAGAGAATTTGCCTGTATTCAGGGAAAACAGTCCAGCTCTTCTAACCGAAAAAACCACTCAGGCTCTTTGTTAGCATGCGGTGTTGAACACACAGTTGATGAAATGTGCTTCCTTTTCGGCCACACTACCTCTTTTCTGCCTCACTACCTCTTTTTGAACACTCAGAGGTGACAGCGAGGCTTCTGTCTAACATGCTGACTGCGCCGAATTCCATCAAGGCGAGATCAGGGGCGATTGGAACAAACCTAATTTCTTTAAAACACAAAAAACTTAGATTATTCAACACATGGTCAGTTCAGTTCTCTATCATCCTGAGAAAAAGACATCCCTTTGTTTTGCTCATTTTTGGATGTCCTGTACTTTCCTTTTCGGGACAAATGCAAGACAAGTTAAGGATATGACTTTGAAATATTTTGGAATAAATACATTTTATTTAATATTATTTAATTTAAGTAACTAGCTGAAGACTTAAAAAGATAATAAAAATGACAAACACAAAATTTCTAAAACTTTATGCTTTTTGCCATAACTAATAATCACATTCACCTCGTTCTTTAGTTAATAAATAGTATTGCTGCTCCTGTATTACAGAGACCAGTACTGATACTGATGTCTCCATTAAATGGATTTATTTTCTCAATATTATCCATGAATAGCCATTCAGCGTTACAGAATAAAATTGCTAAAGCTATACATTTTAACATGCTTTAAAATATGCCAACTTTTAACTTAAGTGAACTTCTCCACAATCTTCAAATAAACCCATTGTAATAAGTCGCATTTAGCTGTGCCTTTAACCTATCAGGGCTCAACGCTCAACGCTAAGGATTTTTTCAGCTGGCCCAGTTGAGCCAGTTCAGATTTGTTTTCGTTATTTTTGACCCATGTAACCTTGCAAACAGTGCTTTGAGATTTTCAGATCTTACAGGTAAATATACCGAAATTGAATAATCGAACGCTGTATAAATTGAATATAAATTAATCCTTATTAAAGCTACAAAAATAAATAAGTCTAAAGCAGTGAGTGATTTTCTCTTTGTCTTTTGTTCTTTGGTTAACAATAATGACAGACAGCAGCAGCAGGTTTATTAGGCTGCTGTCACTTTAACTTTTTAAGTTCATTTAAAGCGGCGCTATGCAGTTTTGGCATTTTTTCGCTTTTTGCTCGCAGATTCAGAATAGATATTTGACAACACTGTCGTCAAAACTCGTTGGCGACTCTCCCCCCTCCCATCTTCTCCCTCTGGTCATGTGCATTTGTTTTCAAAGAAGCCGGCGAACGCACAGAGCCATGTCCACTGAGGTATGTATGATACTTAGAAGGCTCACATATAAATTTATGTGTGCAGTGCCGTAAGCAATTCGTTACATCGCGAGACCTGATATCACGCAATATTTCCTGACGCTGAGGCAAGGGTGGTTTTTCCGCTCACAGGCGCTATAGGGGCGAGACGGCCACCATTCAACCCGAAAAAGTCATAAAACCATTCCAAAGACTCCGAAGCTGTTCAGTTAAGGTAAATTAAGCTAAAAAAAAAAAACTGCATAGTTCCCCTTTAAGGCTCTTTTAATTAAGTGCATTTGACTTAAGGCATTTAACCCATTTTAGACCGTGCTTACAATGATACTTGTAATTTTGGCATAATAATAAATAAATATTTTTAATGAGTAAAACTGAAAAAAATTAAACGCAAAATTAAGAAATACATTTTGACACCCCTAATTTTGTTTTATTTTATATATTTTAAATGTTTATATTTTTTATATTTTTATCTTAAACGGATAATAAAGATATTTAGAAATGTGACAGCTCCCCTAAACTGAAAATGCGATCAAAATCACACTGCGAGCATTTCCTGTATTTGTTGTCCTCTCTTGCCCTCTCACCTGATCCCGAACCGAGTCTCAACCTTCTCCACATTACTCCACCCAGATCCCCGGCCCAGCCCAAACAGACGCCCATGAACCCACCCAATACACAGAGACAGACACACAAACACACAGATACTCACAGAACCACAAAGAAACAAACAGGGCTGGGGCAGACGGCTCGTGACCCTCAGACATGAACACACAGACTCAGTGTTCTCCACGCGCGGGTGGGTGTGTGTACAGTACTCCCCAATTTCACATATTTTCCCGTTCTCACAGGAAGGGACTGTGGGAACCACGCTGTCACTTCCTGTGTCCGTGGGCCTCAACCAATCACCATCAGATAAGGAGCAGCTCCTGGCCAATCACAGACACCAATGACAGGACGCCAATAGCGATAAGTGTTACGCAGCCCGGAGAGAAATGTCTTGATCTTGAATTCCCTTGTTTCCCACCAAAAATAGTTGTTTGGAGACAAGGTAGTTTTTGTTTCGGCATAATTAGAGTCTCTTTCATCTTGTCGTCTGTTCCTCTCGACCTGCGACCCCCAGGGTCGCAACGCAGGATATCCCACTCTTCGGTGCCCCATAATGTGGCATTTAGAGAGGATGAAGAGGGGCATTCAGGCCTGAGCAGACAGGAGTGAGAGGAGGAGAGAGAGCCCTATCGCTCCATCATTCCCTCGACAGGCTCGACACCCCCGGTTCAGGCCGCAGAGTCAGATCAAAGCCCTCAGAGCTCAAAGCGGCCCAGTGACAGTGGGACGTATGAACTGAGCTCAGGCTGTCCCGCTCATGCCGAGGGCACGCTGGATTGAGCGGCGCATGACCACGTGCAAACACACACACACACACACACTCACTCACTACACGTTTTGGTGATGTCATATAAATGAATCATTAAACTTTTCGGACCCCATTTAAGGCACGTAACTTTTATTAAAGTGCATTAGAAAAAAAAAACATTACTGGTGTGCATTTTGAGACAAAACAATGGCACTGATATATTTTAAGATGTGCCAGTGCAAGTTGCTTTTTTAGTTAAGACAGTAGTAGTCCATACAGTGAAAAGCCCTATTCGGACGGATTAACTTTACAAGGGTAGATGGAGTAATGTCATTTTACCACAGGACGTCTGTAATATTAATAGCCAATTCGCACGGGATAAGATATCTCAGTAAAACTAGCAGAAGTGGGAGAGTAACTCGATTTGGACATCGCCGTCACTCCTGTCGTCATGTGTGTATTACGTTGCTTCCTGATATCACGTGCGCAAACACATATAACCTATATTTATATATATAAAACAAAGTTATGTCTGGTCGAACGATGTACTTATTAACTTCAAATTGGATTGTGTTGGTAATAGGCACGTACCTAACGCTAAAAGATGTTTCGTGCCTCTAACAAGTGCTTTCGATCTTCTCTCTGATGTGAATGGTGTGTGGAAAACACTTGAGTTTTGCCACAGACTCGTCCCAGCGTCTAGAACGCAACTGAATGCTTTTTCAAGCGTCTCCATACTTTAAAACCCGTGGAAAAATACTTTTAAACAAGAAATGATTCAATATTTAGGCTACGTACATATTTACAGCGGGTCTATTCGCACGGGATTAGTATTACCTGAGGTAATTTTTCCGGACCTATTTACTGAAGGTAAAAGTCGCCGTAATCTTTACTGACATTGTCTGTAATGATTACTGAGATGGCACATTCGGACGGGGCTAAAATCAATGAGAAGCTCTGGTAATAGTTACTTTACCCCACCTCTCCATGTTAAACTAGTCCCATCCGAATAGGGCTAAAGTCAATGGGGTCCAAAACCACCCGAATGAAAACAAAGTTTGTGTAATTAATTTATCTTATTATTTTAATTATATTTATTATATCATAATTTGAACAGACTGAGCAGAGGGAAGAATTTCTGCGAGCAATTCATTACATTTTCACTTATTACTTCTTTACATAAAGCTATTTTATAGCTTTATTTAATACAGAGCACTAAGACTTTTCTTTATCCTTTCTGCAGCAGTGGTGTAACTAGCCGTAACGTGAGTTGGGAAGTCACTCTGAGACATTATGGATCTCTGACAATATCTTTACATACTTAAACAATCCTGTTAAAAGACTGAGATAAATCCTGGAAAAGCAGAGGAAGATGGCGTTGACGCATGTGTTGGCTGGCAGTTGCTTCTTTATTGTAATTAACATTATTATTCTCTTGTGTTTGTGTTTAGTGTCCTTCTCTGCTGGTACATGATTCACTTAAAACGTATTATTAATAATAATAATTTTTATTTAATTTTTTATTCACAGAGGCTCTCATTTTAGTAGGATGTGGAAACCATCTTATACCTGATTGGCTACTGGTGGTGTTTCTCATACATTCTCATTATGATTAATTATGACAGATCATTCATTACAACAGATACCAACAGCCTGTGCTGGTTCATCGTACGATCTTTTGACAAGGCCGAGACAAAATGGCTCCCAAGTGTGACGTTATAATGACCACAGTGCCCTGCATGAGCTTTTCTAGAGAGAGAGAGAGAGAGTGAGAGAGAGAGAGAGAGAGAGAGAGAGAGAGAGAGAGAGAGAGAGAGAGAGAGAGAGAGAGAGAGAGAGAGAGAGAGAGAGAGAGAGAGAGAGAGGTGACAGAGAAACCAAGTGCAACAAAAACACTTAAAAATCACTGGAAGAAAAAAAAAAAGAGTTCAATATCTGAGACAGGAGAGCTTTGGTGTGCAGGTTCAGAGGCTTGCTGAGTCGCACTGTGTGATCAATAGATGGATTAATTGCTGCAGGAGCGGGTGGTGGGCCGGCCCTCAGGCAGGGGGTGAGAATGAGGGAGAGGGGTGCTGACAAGAGGGGAAAGCGGCGGATTTAAGGAGCCCAGGCAGCCCCCACCCAGGGTCACCTGGCAATGTGCAGGCCAGCCTTCAGATTAGGATCTGAAAGAGGGAGATAACGAGTTTATTGCCCCCTGGACGGGGTACTGGAGCCAGAGAGGAGTGTGTGTGTGTGTGTGTGTGTGTGTGTGTGTGTGTGTGTGTGTGTGTGTGTGTGTGTGTGTGTGTGAGGAGAGTAGATGTGTGTGTTTGTTTTAACCTAAGGAGACTGATGCAGGTTTATATATATATATATATATATATATATATATATATATATATATATATATATATATATATATATATATATATATATATAAAATAAATAAAAAGGCACAGTAAAGCTGTAAATGGTTAGAATACCAGCCACTGGTATTGAGGAAACACCATCCATCATATTAAAGCTGAAACACCTGTCCTGAACAACCTGAACACATGACCTGCTACAAAAACATTATTAGTATTAGCATTTCATAATAATAATAATGATTATATATATATATATATCATTATCATTATATATCACATATATGTATATATGTATATATATATATATATATATATATATATATATATATATATATATTAGGGCTGTCAAAAGATTAATCGCGATTAATCGCATCCAAAATAAAAGTTTGTGTTTACATAATATATGTGTGTGTACTGTGTATAATTATTTTGTATATATGAATACACACACATGCATGTATATATTTAAGAAATATTTGCATACATATACTGTATATATTTATATATAATTTATATTATATATAAATATATTTTTTTATATATAAATTACACATTTTTCTTAAATATATACAAGCATGTGTGTGTATTTATATATACAAATTTAATTATACACAGTACACACACAAATATGTAAAAAATATGTAAATGTATATATTTCATCCTTCAGAAATCATTCTAATATGCTGATTTGGTGTTAAAGAAACATTTCTTATTATTTTTAATGTTAAACAGTTGTGCTGCTTAATATTTTTGTAGAAACTGTTTTTTTATTTCAGGTTTCTTTGATGAATAGAAAGTTCAAAAGAACAGTATTTATTATAAATATAACTTTTTTGTAATATTTATTAATTTCATAAATGTCTCATAAACAACACTATTACTGTTTTTACTGTATTTTTGATCAAATAAATGCAGCCTTTGTGATATTAAGAGAGTACTTTCAAAAACATAAATGTTTAAGCATTCTGCACACACACACACACACACACACACACACACACACACACACACACACACACACACACACACACACACACACACACACACACACACACACACACACACACACACACACACACACACACACACACACACACACACACACACACACACACACACACACACACACACATTATAACTTATGACCTGTCTGATGATAGGGACATTTACAGACCATGTTGTATGATGTGTGCACAAGCTAACAAATTGATTCGCAAATTTAGTATGTGCTCAGGATCTGTGAAAACTACACTTTTTTTTGAGCATTTTGCACCCCTATGTATACTGGCCATTTGTGGCGGCGCTACAGAAAGTGCAGCATATGCAGACACTTAAAGGGTTAGTTCACCCAAAAATGAAAATTCTGTCAGTAATCACTCACCCTCATGTTGTTCCAACCCCGTAAGACTTTCATTCATCTTTTAACACAAATTAAGATATTTTTGATTAAATCTGAGAGCTGTCTCACTCCTCCATAGGCTTCTAAGCATCGAAACTTGCTGGCCCAGAAAAGTTATTAAAGACATTGTTAAAATAGTCCAAGTGACTTCAGTGGTTCAACCATAAGTTTATCAAGCGACGAGAATACTTTTTGTGCGCAAAAACAATCAAAAATAATGACTTTATTCAACTATTCATTTTCTTCTGTGTGGGCCTGAGTGAGTTCACGTAGTGTAACAGCGCAGCGCTTCTGGGTTGTACGTCAGCACGTAGGCTCACTATTGGCCGAAGCTGGTCAAGTGTGTGATGCGTGAGCCTATTTGGTCCCTTAGAAGCCTATGGAGGAGTGAGCCAGCTCTCAGATTTAATCAAAAATATCTTAATTTGTGTTCCGAAGATGAAAGAAAGTCTTACGGGGTTGGAACAACATGAGGGTGAGTAAATACTGACAGAATTTTCATTTTTGGGTGAACTAACCCTTAAATGTAGCATATAATGATGGAACGAGGCCGCTGCTTCAGGTGCCACGATGCACAGTGCAAGCCAAATGTCTGTCAGTGTTGGTGTGCTCTTCTGCTCTGCTCTGCTGCGCAATATCATGTAAAGATGTACGTGTAGGTTATTAGACTCTGCAAACAGTATCATTTCAACACTGACGAACCAAGTTCAGTCAAGTTCTTCTCCAGTATGTGGAACCACTGGCGTTTTAGCCTTTATGTAAATATGTGATATTGTGGACTCGGTCTGTTTCCTTTTTGTTTTATCTTTTTTTTTTTTTTTTTTTTTATATTTAACCAATGAGAAGTCTTAAAAAGAGCTTGTGACCAAATCTCTTAACTCCATTGCCTCAAACTGTCAGTCAAACCTCATAACTCCGGCCCATCTCTATCGTGAATAAAGTGCCACAAGCAGTTTGGAGCGTCTCTGCTTATTTACGACGCAAGGGTAAATAAAAAACTGGTTCTCTGAACAAGTACATTTTCTTTACTTTAGAAACACTTTATTAAAGATAATCTTTTATGTATATGTAGAGGAGCGGAGAAGAGCGTCTTGCATTTGTCGTCGAGTCACACTGTGCGTAGCGCTTCATTATAATGTGAGATTTTGGTTAAATGACTACAATAATCTTCTTGACCTTTAAGCTGATGAAAACGTGATGTGATGGTCGACTGCCTCAGATGAAGCCGCTCTATTGACGAAAAAACACGACATTCACTAGACAAAACTTCCGAAGATCATTTGAGCTTGATTTTGGTAAAGTGTTAGTAATTTAATAACAACATGGATTCTAAAATGAAAATGTTGCCTTTTAATTTAAGACATTTAATTTCGAATAGAATCAATCTTTAATTTAAATTATTTAAAAATATTGTTTATTTATTAACATTTTTATATTACATTATTATTAATAGTGAAACTGTAATAAATTAAATATTTTTAAATAAAACATATTTCATTTAATAATAATACGTTTATTTTATAATTATCATGGTACTATCATGTTTTTTAATACCTTGAAATTTCATGAAAATATCATGGCACATGAATATGGCAATCATCATAATTTTGATGAAGTGAAAGGAAAAAGATGAAAAAACTAATTTGACGTTTTGGCAGTATAGATCAATCACACAAACAGACACAATTTACATGGCAGACATGATCCATTAGAACACACAACCCAAAATAAGAGCGATGGGCAGGTGTGTCTAGAGCCGAAACGCTGCGCCATAAAGACGGACGAGCCAACAATGAACAGCGTTGTTAAAACCGCCACACTTTCCTCCAGAGCAAACAAACACACAGCACTGAGCAAACTCATCAGCATTTAAAAGCAGACAGATATTGAGACAATGACTCGCGTTAACATTTACTCGCACATTCAGATGTAAAAACACACACGCAGCCGGATTCAGTTGTGTGAGCTCACACAAACTCTCAGAAGTGCAAACATAATCTCCCAGCCGCACGTGTGTGTAGGGCCGGAGCAGGCCTGTGGCAGAAGGCTCCGCGGGACGGCACGTGAGCGCCTCGCTCTCAGCTGTGTTTACGCACCGGCAGAAAAGACCAGAGAGTGAGGGATGACCAAAGAAAGGGTGAAAGAGAAAAGAGCAGCAGCCCTCCAGAGAGAGGAGGAGGGGGGACGGACGGGGCCCCTAACAATGACCCCGCACTGCAGGTGCAGTCCTGTGGACACAAGGCCGGGAGTGTGTCTCATTCTAGTCCTCTTTTAATGTGATAATAGAACTGATACTGTTGTCTTAGTTCTCTCTCTTTCTCTCTTCGTCTCGCCCCGCTCAGGGCCGACCCCTCCTTCACCAACTTAACTCATTTACATCAGTTATTTACATGGGGTTGGTATGATATCACACCGATTTCACAGCCTAAACTTAACTTTAAATGTCATAAAAAGGTACAATGATCGGATATTTTTCCCCTTCCTGCATGTAGGTTGCACCACGACTACTATTTGTTGTGCTTTTTTCTAAATATTCTTTCTAAATAAATAATCATTTTCAAAAGTGTTGAATTTTCACATTTTTATCAAAGCTGCTTCTTTATTATTATTATTATCACGTGATAAGATATATTACGCCAAAGTGCTCAAACAGGTTTAATTTTCAAGAATTTTTTCCATATAGTTTCCGTCTCTGATATGAGTTTATACTCCTCCAATATTAATAAAATAATAATAATAATAATAATTCAGAAATTAAAAACATGATCATGAAAGAAGATGATAGAAGATAACATGGTTACCTTTGTGCATTTTTGTTATCTTCATTTGCACTTGTATGAGAGTTTTATAGCTAACTGAAACTGGCTTCTTTTTCTTCTTCTTTTTTTTAAATTTAGGCAAAAGTCTTTCAGTAAGTGTCCAAAACCGTCAAGAAGACGTTATCTTAATGGAACTGTTTTGCAATTGTAATTTTGAACAGATTTATATGTTGTAAGAAAAGAAATCAACAAATACATAAATAATACTTGTACTTTGAAAGCCTCATATCTAATACTGTTGTAGAGTAAATCTGCATGCCAACACGCTCTGTGAGACATTTACTTGTGATCTGTGTGGAAAGGTCACAAGTGAGAAAGTGAATTTATGGTGTGTGGGTGTGTGGGTGTGTGTGTGTGTGTGTGTGTGTGTGTGTGTGTGTGTGTGTGTGTGTGTGTGTGTGTGTGTGTGTGTGTGTGTGTGTGTGTGTGTGTGTGTGTGTGTGTGTGTATGGCTTAATCTTTGTTCACACACATTTAGGAAAGACCCCAAGAGAGCGACTGCATCTCTCACAATGCAGCACCAATTCTTTTAATTGCTCAATTCCTGACCCTCTCAAATATTTAACTGTGTGTGTGTGTGTGTGTGTGTGTGTGTGTGTGTGTGTGTGTGTGTGTGTGTGTGTGTGTGAACTGGGGGGGGGGGGTGGTAAGAGAATTAGTAACCAACACAAGCAAAGATATCTCCATTCATCACTTACTAAAAACAAGAAAATATAAAAATGAATAAATTTACAGCATTAGAAACACTGTCAATACTCAAATGAGTTTTGTCCTCTTTTAGTACAGCACACCCAAACTTAAAGAGGACAAAACTGAGTTTTAGTGGTTTGAAACGACATGAGGGTGAGTATCACACTTGGTATGTTTGGTTAGAATAAAACTAACTCTGGTGTGATTGCTGTTAGTGCGGTTCATTTGAATAAGTGTGAATGCTGTCATCTGAACCCTGGTGCGCACCAAAAAAGAGGGCGAGAACTGTGAAAAGGTGGGTTTCTGTTTGTTTCCAAATGAACTCTGGTGTGGGTGGACTAAATATGAACCCAACTCAGACCAAAGACATCTAAATGAACCAAAAACAGCACGTGATGTCATAAGATGCAACCCTAAAAAGGACAGAATGCTCAAGCATAGGCAACATGGTTTTTCTCATCATAGTCGTGATGTTGCCATTACAGTTCAGTACGGGCATCAGAAATGCTGTCTCGTTGTAGCACATCTTCGTTTGTGTGTGTGAAGGATTCCTGGCACCGTTTAAAGTCTTTTAAACATTTTCTAAGCTCTACTTGACTTCTCAGCTGGTAAAAATACCATCATGTGTACACACATGCAATGAGAGCATTTATCCCAGCACACATTGTTTTGGATGTTCAGTAAGTTCCGTCCCCAAATATAAGTCATAGAAGGTTTTTCTTGTTTTTTTTACTTTTGGTTCGGTCTTAAAAATAACAGCATGAACGCTAAGTGAATAATAACTAAATGTATTATTTTCTTTTTTGGTCCAGACCAAAAGAACCAAGAAAACTGTGTGAACTTGAATCCTAAGATTGTTGGGAAAGACAAGAAACGTAGGCTATGTTCGTAATATCATACCACTCATACGGTTTCTGCAGTATTCAGTATGCATACTGTGCACTGTGCATACATTTTCTGTATGCATGAAAGACCTGGATGACATACTTTATACAATTGTCAAAATGTGCACTGAATGAAACTGCATTTCATAATGCAATGCACTCAATAGTCGGCAGTGGAAGGACCTCGAGACCACTGGACTCTGGACCATCGGACTCTGGACCACCGGACTCTGGACCACTGGACTCTGGACCACCGGACTCTGGACCACCGGACTCTGGACCACTGGACTCTGGACCACCGGACTCTGGACCACCGGACTCTGGACCACCGGACTCTGGACCACCGGACTCTGGACCACTGGACTCTGGACCAGCGGACACTGGACCACCGGACTCTGGAACACCGGACTCTGGACCACCGGACTCTGGACCACTGGACTCTGGACCACCGGACACTGGACCACCGGACTCTGGACCATCAGACTCTGGACCACTGGACTTAAGCGCTGAGACCACCGCACTTGGGATCACCAGAGATGGAGGCACTGATTCCACCTCGACTTGAGAGCGCAGCACGTACTGACATCATTGGTGACACTTAAAATATTTCATCGCTGTCCGATGAAAACCGTGTATGTCCATTTTGCCGATTTTGAGATTTTTCGACGGATAGAATGTCCAGGTTCATTTCCATATACAGTATGCTTCACATATCTAAATGACCAATGAAAAGTTGTGAAATCATGTCATCTGATTTTCACGTATATCCATTTGGTGTCAAAGCTGTCAATCACGCCGTGTATCTCCCGCGTATCTCCCACCCTGTGGAGGCATCTCACCGGTCTCGTGAAGTTTCATCTTAAGCGTCTCTGGAAGCTCAGCACTGGATAGCCGAATAACACTGTGAAGTAAAGTATCAGCAAACGTTTGTTTTTGACAACTGTTCTCAAGTTGTTACTGTTATTTACCGGTAAATGGTCTAGACAAAGTAATTGTCACCGAATATTTTACGGTAGGACTGTGCAAACAAAGTATCTGTCTAGCATTGCCATGTCAGTGTATTGATTCATTGTCCCATCATAGTTTGCAAGAGACATTTAATAAACTGAGCGTATTTAATAAACTGAGACGTAGGCTATTTAATAAACTGAGCGTAGCCTATTCATCTGTCAGTATGAAACGCGACTTGGCCATTCTAATTAATGATCGGAAGAACGCGTATCGACCACCGTTACTCCATTTAAACGTATGTCCATTTAAACTCGATTTTGGTCAAATGTGGATTATATCATTACACTGGCAAGAATATGGTTACATTTAAAGATGCCGTACCAAGTATGACAACGCTACGTTCAACTGCTTTTGAAATTACGGTGTTTTTTTCACTTCCTGAAAAGTAACCGTTTTGGACATACGTGAGTTTCATTGGGTAGCGACGATTTAGTGTTTTTTTAATGGTCTTAACCATTTTAATCACAAATCACTAGTCAGGAAATGAGCAAGAATTGCACAAATACTGTAGATGAAGTAACTTAGCACGGTATAGCCTTTCCCAGCTTGCAGACAGATTTTTACTGGAAGAAGAAACAGTGTTGTTTCATTCAATGTGAACAGCTTAAAACAGTCCATGAGTAGTTGAAAAATGTCTCCCAGTTCGTTTAAGTTTAATGTGAGACCAAATGTTCACTATAGGGTTCAAATCTGGACTCAGGAGCATTGTCTTGTTGAAAAATAACATCTGATCACTCCTCTTTAGATAACTTTTCATTTGAGGGAAGCAAGCCATTCTGCAATATTCTCCTGTACTCCAAAGCATTAAATGACGTTTCACAGTGAAGTAGCTCACCAATACTTCTTTCTCCATGCTTCTGTGGTAGAGATGGATGTATTATTATATTTCTCAGCAGATTTTTGAAGACACTGCTCTGGATCATCACCATGCAACTCGTGTTTCATTGTGATTCATCATTCCACACACAACTTCCATTATTCTGCCAAAACTCTGTCTTTGATGTTTTTTGAGACAGCGATGGCTCTTTAAAGGTGCTCTAAGCGATGTCCAGGGCTCCAGACTAACTTTTTTTATTAGGAGCGCTGTAGCCCCTGACTTAAAATTTTAGGAGCGCAAGCAGAAAATTTAGGGGCACACCTTCACATTTTCCCCCTAAATAACTATTACAGACAAATGCTTTGATAATAAATAGATTAAGCGTACAGAAATTATGGTGCAGTTTTATTTTAAGATCACAGGGCTCCAGACTAACATCTGAGGGCCGCGGCTCTAAGTTCTACAGAAAGTATTTGGTAGCACTGTGGGATGACAAAGCACTGAGCTAAATTTGAGGTGTATAGATAAAGTTAAATTTAATTATTATCCTTCATAATGTCTTAATATTATTTCAAAAGCAAAATGAGTGACAAAATAGATATTAGGGAGTGAAAATAGCCAATAAGCACCCTCAGCAGCTGTTTACAATGGTAATTTAGTCTTCTTTTAAAAAAAAATAAGTGTGAGTTTTCCTACTTCTTGAAACTTTGTTTTATAAATAGAGACAATCTTTAAAGGATGAACAAAAATGTTTTGGTCGACACATTAAAAAAAAAAAACATTTTAATAGGATATAATTTTGAAGTGCTGTAAAAAAATGTGTAGGCTACTTTCATAACCACAGTATACCATAGTTATAGTTATGCCTGGTTCAGAATACGCAATTTTTTTGTCTGTTACTAAAGTCAATGTATCAGATTACACGATTTCGACTCCTAAAAATCTTGTCATGTCCTGGACAAGAAACATTGTCAGACTACACATTGCTTTACGACCAGTCATCTCGAGCCGTCTCACATACATATTCACTCACACATGTACACACGCACTCACTCACATACACGCACATAGACTAACGCACGCACGCACGCACACACTCACTCACTCACTCACTCGCGCACACACTCTCTCACTCTCTCTCGCTCGCTCGCTCACTCACTCACTCACTCACTTGCGCGCGGGCGCGCACACACACACACACACACACTCATTCACTCGCGCGCACACACACACACTCATTCCCTCGGAACCCTTCATGGAGGACCGTTAAAAAATGAAACATGCTAGTCTTCTTGCCGTGATGTCGTAAACAAAGCATTGCAGACGCGATGTCGGTTGTCGCCCACTATGAACGAGATGAAATTTACTGGTCGCACATGTGCGACTGGATGTAAAATTTAGTCGCACACTCTCAAATTTTGGTCGCAGTCTGGAGCCCTGATGTCACATGTTTTTTAGGCCAAAACATTTTTTGACACATACAGCTAACATCTCCTCACTATCCGCTAGCTACCTGTCCCCCGAACACACTGTAAAAAATGTGATCTCTGTAGACAGCCCAGGCTCCACAAACAGTAACAAACAAACTGGCCCAGCCTGGACCACGAAACTGAAGAGGGAAGTTAGCTAGAGGAGAGATGTCCTAGACAACGATAACGACTAACGTTAGAACTATATTCTCTTGAATTTTGATATGGTCGACACACGACCAAAGAGACGACGCTCCGATGAACAAATAGCAAAGAAGAGGGAAAAGGAGAAGGAATGCGCGAAGTCCCGAATTTACATCGGAAAAGCCTTCGACTCGTTCTTGACTGTTTCAGGAAGCACGGAAGGGAGGGGGAGGGGACGGGATGAGGAGGAGGGAGGGTCGAGCTAGCCTCCGTTTTGTTTGACAATACTACCATCGTCGTCAAGAAGTGACGTCACCCAACATCGCTTAGAGCACCTTTAAGTAGTGCTTTTGCTCAAATGTTGCTAATTTTCTGACCAATAATTTGTGTTTAAGACAATTAAAAAGCTTAGTGCTCAGCCATTTTGGGATTGGCCCCTTTTTTTTGCACAGGAGTGTAAGCAACAGCAACGGTGATACTTAATCAACATCACTAATAATAAAATGATAAATAATGTTCCTGGTACACCTTTTCCTGACTTTGCATTAGCAGCCCAGAAACCATTTTTAGTGAAACTCCAGTGTCTATAGTGTGTTCAAATGCCATCGGTAGATTGAAGCAACAGCTCCCTGTCCTGTTTAGACAAGTGTTTCCTATCGGTGGCTTCAAATTGGAGACTGACTCTTAACACACACACCTGAGGCAGAATAAAACACACATTTACACACCTATTGTCACACACAATGATTACTGAGCCACTGTTACTGGCCTCAACCAATGAATCACTCACAACCATTAACATAAATGTACCACAGCACACAAGAATACTTTGGAATGCAAGACAAAAACAAATATGTCAGGATTGTTAAGATCACAGCCACAGGCCAAAGCACACACACACACCTCAAAGTGAGTACCCCAGGGCAGCAATGGGAGGTAGCGAGTGTGCTAACAGAAAAACACGTGTAAAGCTTTAAATAAGACACAAAGTTAAGAGGCGAACTCCCACTCGCTGTCTTCACCTCCTCTCATCCTCACAACGCCCAGATTATAAAGGGAAGAAAAGGCCAAAGGCTGAGGATGAATGCAATCTCTCTTCTCCTCTCTCTCCCTCTTTTTTTCCGTCGCTCTGCACATATGAATGCTTAATTAAATGTGCAGCTTGTGCAAAGTATTATTCCAGTTGAGATGCTTATCGGCCATCTATGTAATAAGATCTTTGCAGGCTCATAGCTACATTTCAAGCAAATTTCCTCCCTATTCTTGTTCTCGTACCTTCATTCTGCGGTCGGCGGGGTCTTTTTCTGTGCCGTGGAGAGGGGCGGCGTGAACGTGTTAATATCCTGGTCCGGCATGTTTTGCTTCATTAGCACGTGTAGGAAAATACGAATGTGGCAGATGGATGAAATTCATTGTATGGATTTCAAGTGAAACATCATGTGTGTTTGTTCATAACGAGAACGGATGGAGAAACTGTGGGAATGGGAGGAGAGAAAGATGTTCTTTCAGCTCCCAAATCTCTCTCTCTCTCTCTCTCGTAAAGGCTCAGTTTTAGGAGCGAGCTAATCTGTCTTGAACACTGTAAAATATGAGGCTGTTTTTGAATGCATCTGCAATCTGCAATCCACAACATGATTCATCATTCACAGCTCAAGGTTCTCTGAGGGTGGCCTGACTGCTCGATGGGAACGCTAATGCTCTTCATCGCTTCTCTGCTCTTATCTGTAGTGTTCATTTCTTTTCTTTCTTTCTTTCTTTCTTTCTTTCTTTCTTTCTTTCTTTCTTTCTTTCTTTCTTTCTTTCTTTCTTTCTGTACAATGGTATGGTAATGTTAATCCATGCTCTTTTAGACATGTAACAAGGTAATACCTTAGTATTTTAGATGTAAATATGTTTGCAATATTTAGTTTGTTTGATTATTTCTTTCTTTCAGCAGGTACAATGGTATGATAATGTTAGTGCCATGTTTTTAGGCACATACCAAGGTAATACCTTGATATATTTGGATGTAAATATGGGCAACTCTTTATTTCGATGGTCCTTTGCAACTATACGTCAACTAACTCTCATGTTTTCATGTTTGTTTGTTTGACATACAAACAAGCCCAGTGATATTATCATGTTTTTTTATACGTGTACCAATCGTAAAATCAGAATTTTTTGACATTGGTAATATGATTTTTTTGTACCCTGGAGAACCATACACATATCTCCTTCTTTCTTTTTTATCTTCTCTCGATCATTTTCTTCAATTCTCCTAGTGAACGGTACTGACACAAAGAAATGAACATGGTTTCAGAACAGTTACCATGGTTATAGTATGTTTTTCGGTAAAATCCCATGCTAATACTATGGTATTCTCTGAAGTACCTTGGACTACCACGTACTTTCTTTCTTTCCTTAACTTAGCATTATGGTTTTGTGAATATATATCATGGTACCATATTCTTTCTTTAATGTACACAATGCCATTACCATATCAAGTGTTTTAGAGTACCATCTTTTTTCTTTTTTTTCCCCCTATTATACTGCGTGTACCATGGTTTTCAGACATGTATCATGTGCATGTGTAGGTCATTGGTATAAGTAAATCCATGGTATAAGTCATTAAGATCCCTGATTTTATCATCTGATACCATCAGTGTACCATGATTCTGCTAGAGTAATTTTTATAAGGCTTTCTTTAGTGTTCCCACATTTTTCTTTTCAGAAAATTGACAAATTCTACATTTCTCATGTGTCATCAAACTAAGAGCATGTCAAACACAAGCAGTGCATCATCCTGCAATGCCAAACAGACATCACATACACACAGAGACCTGTAACAAGCATGACATCACTCCTATAGGCTTGTGATCAAACCTCTCCGAAGAACTCTCAGACATACATGATGCAAAACAACACCGGGGTCTGTAGTTGATCTCACAAGTTAAAATCTCATTTCATGCTGTCAGAGAAGGATCAGGCGTCGCTCATAACAGAACGGAGCCAGACAAATCACGCAGGCCAGATTTTTCCTCTCCATCCAAGGAAAGGAGGAATGGAAGAGGGAGTGAGAGATGTCAGCATCGCCTCCCTATAAACACGCGGAAGATGATCAGCCTGCTCTCGGAAAGACTTTTTTTTTTTTTCAACCTCGAGATAGATGAGGAGGATGACTTATAATAACAGCATTTCCACCCTCGATAAATCTAACACACACACACACACACACACACACACACACACACACACACACACACACACACAAACACACACACATCTGTGCATGGAGGTATCTGTTAAAGAACACTACTGCCTCCTAATGGTGATGTGTGAGCTGCAGCCAGGCTTATAATATTAACAGATCCATAAAGCGACTTTCACACAAAAACAACATTTTTTTTATTTTTTATTTTTTTTATGAAAGTGAATGGTGAGTCCTGTTGCTTATTCTCATCCGCTGTCATTCATGACGGCCAGGCCAAAAATGATGTCGGCATAATTTGGCATGTTTAATTGCGTTATCACAAATAAAACAATTGACTGCAAGCAACTATCTTTGACCATTTTTTTTTTAATAATATTTGAATAAAGGGTGGAGATGTCAATTTTGCTCACTTCTTTATCGCTATAACAAAAGTTACAGGGTTATAACAGGGTTTTAAACTATTTAGGCATGACCTGAATTTTCCTAACAGGGTTGAAAGAATTGCAAACCGAAATTTGAAATCTTTTTTTGAAAATAAAACTGGTCATAGCAATTTATTAACCTAATAGACTAAGCAAAGTAACTACAACCTAACTATGTTGTAGTGGAGAATTTATATACTTATACACTACCAGTCAAAAGTTTGAACACATTAACTTGTTTAATGTTTTCATTCCACATTTTAGAACTAAAATAAAAAAAGATCTGCACATTCCGTTCATTCTTCCAATAAAATGGGTTTCGTGTACAGGTAAAGTACAACTTGTCTATAAAACTAATTTGAATAATTTAAGCTTTGAGTTCTAAAGACCTTTCATATTATAAGAAACACATATTCAGTCAGATTTGAATGGTTTCTATATTTCTAACATCCATAATATGCTAGTGCCATACAGACGATACACACACACTGCTGGAATGATCATCTTCCCGTGACTCATAACACGTCCCAACTTGCTGATCCCAGATCTGGTTTTCTGCCTAACATCAGTAAAAATATACAGGAAACTGATCTCTGATCGGCCTCTTTATGAATACAACTCAAAGTGGCCCATCCATCACATTAAAGTGGGACTTGATGTGCGACTTCTCTCAATTACCGAGTCATCCTCTCTGTTCAACACCCGCAGAGGTCGTGACCCCCGTTTATTCCTCAAACAGCCCTCACGGAGTGAGTCAGACTCTTCTGCGGGTTCTGGCCGCTACCTGACCGCTGATCTGAGATCAGACCCCAGCGGGGCGAGAACTGGGCCTATTGTGTCAGGACGTCATTAGATGATGATCATGATGTCATGCGTGAACAATTCGGCGGTGACGAGAGAAACTGTCCAAATATGTGTTAGAAACACACTGTCAGTCTATTCTTCTCAGTTTCCTCTTAGAGTTCAACGACTACATTGTTTCAGGTCACTTTTCATACAACAATAATAATAATAATTGTCAAGTCAATTGGTATGTATGTACTGTATTTGTATAGCACTTTTCACAATACTTGTTTCAAAACCGCTTTACAGAAAACCATGATGTTAATGTTTATATTATCTTAATATCTTCAAGCCATATAGTTACTGTTATCAGATTAGAACTGGCCGATAATATAGTTTATATTTTATGACGGTACGAACAATCAAGTTGAGATATGCAATAGAGAATGTATATCGCCCTATATGTGAATATATTGTAATATGGAAACACATATATATAGAGAGAGAGAGCTGGGTGATAATATAGTTGTATTTTGCAATATAAAATAAAAAAATCTGTATAATATGCAAGCAGAATTCTTATAAAATTTAAATTTTTAGTATAATAATAATACACACATATAACTATTATTATAGTTTTTTCATATATGAAATATGTATTTTTAAAAGATAATTACATTTATTATATGTATATAAATATTCAGACGGAAAAGGTGACTTTTAGGTGACTTTTCATGTAATATAATAATAATAAACACACGCAAACATATATAGTACTACATGTTTTATAATATAATTTTTTTTTTAATCCACATGCACAGTCACTCTGTGTGTGATAGCAAAAATGTCAAAAACAATATTAGAATTTGTGCATGAGCAACTTCATGTTCAGAATAGGTTCGGTCTTAACATTTCGACAGTACCGGTCAGGTCGGGTCACAGGGTCTCCATTACAGGCCGAGTTAATCCCTACTATACAGGATATCCATCACGCTGTGTAGTTATATATAAATGTTACTTTCTATCACTTCATCTCTGTGTTTGTTAAATGAGCACGGTTAAGCATGCACCACAACACACACACACACACATTAAAGCGATAAGCGTATCATAAACAATTTGACAAGAACAGAGGGATTGAATGCAAAATACTGGGGGAGAGAGAGAGAGAGGGAGTAAAAGAGAATGTTGGGGGAATCGAAGGAAGAGGGTGATTTAATGCGAGCAATTTTAACATTAAAAAGAGTGGGAGAGGAAACCAAACGGGAAAGAAAGGGAAGGAAACTTCAAAATGCTCTTTGAGGAGAATGAGATCACAGGCAGCAATTATATAATTCCTGTCAAGTGATGGCTGAGATAGCCTAGGAGGAATGCGCACGCTGCGGACGAACAACTGCCTTCTGAGCGACCCAGAGTTCCCGAGGTCACCCGAAGGTCAGTTACAGGAAGCAGAAAGACGAGACGTTTTACCACTCCCGTTTTATCGTCCCCCATTACGACGAGAGCATTAAGGTCGTACGTGAGGCGAGTTTCTAGAGGAATTCTCAGATGGTGATGCTGATTCGTGTAGGCCGAGAGCCACTCAAGATGGCCGCCACGGTTGCAATGTGCAATATTACTCCACAATAAACAGTCTTAAACATAAGGGCAGCTCTGGTGGGCTATTTTTGGTTTACTGTACTTCACAGTGGAACAAAAAAGGCTGAACTGTGACCTGTGTGCGGGTCTAGCTGTAGCCCAGCGTGGGCGGAGGGCAGGCTGGTGCACAAGTTCGTGCGCAGGGGTAGAGGGGGCAGTAAAGGAGTTGGAGGGTTCATGGAGGGTTCCCAGGGAGAACAGCCTGGCTGATGGAGGCAGTTTGTCTGCAGAAACACAGGCAGACTCCAACAGAGATGCCTATCAGCACCGCTATAGCCTGTGGGGGAAGGGGCAGAGAGGAAGGGTGAGAAAAAAGCAAGTGAGACTGAGAGAGAGAGAGAGAGAGAGAGAGAGAGAGAGGTTGGCTAGACTTCATAAATAAATAAATAAATAAAATGATTTATTGTTATTTATTTAGTTACATTTTTACATTTAATTTATTCCTGTGATCAGCAGCCATTACTAAGACTATTTCACTATGTAGTATAGCCATACATACTTATTTTCCTATTTTAAAATTTTTCCGATACAAGGTAACAATTTATATAGACAGACCATTCAGACCAAAGTAGAGGCGGCCAAAATCTTATTACGTTTTATCAATTTTATCTTTCTCATTAAAAATAAGGACAAAGATGCAAATAATAGGACAAATACAACAAATGCAACTGTGCTTAAATTTCAGCTACAGTAGGTGTAAAGTAGCAGTCAACTAAGAAATTGAATAAACAAATGTAAAAATAAAACTACATAGTCGTCACTTTATGAATTAAATATACATTGATTCTTATTAAAGCTATAGGATTTTTTCTTAGTACTGAAGCTTCCAGTGCACAAATACAACAACAAGAAATATAGTAATACAATTTTAAAAATAAAAATATAAAAGTACAAAGACACGTTTAGGTTTAGTCATATAATAAAAATATTTACAGATTCAGTACATCTAAAAATGAAAAAATTGTCATCAACTGCTCACCCTAATGTTGTCCACATAACTACCACTTTGGCGCTTTAAAAAGTTCATAAAGAGATCATAAAACTAATCCATATGAATTGAGCGGTTTAGTCCAAATTTTCTGAAGAGACTCGATGACTTTATATGATGAACAGATTGAATTAAGGTTTTTATTCACATATAAATGTTGATCAGCGAAAATAAACAGAAGCTCAACCGGTTTGAAGCATAAGAACAAACCTCATTGGTTCTTGAAAAAGCTCAAACGTTCTGCGAACATTATTGGTTCTCGCATGTCAAGCGAACATGCTTGAGCTTCCTTTTACCACAACTGATGTGTGTGTTGATGAATATTTAAATGTGAATAAAAGCCTAAATTAAGTGATTGTGTTTCTTCGGAAAATGTGGACTAAACCGCTCGATTCATATGAATTAGTTTTACAATCTTTTTAAGAACTTTTTGAAGCGTCAAAGTGGTAGTTGTAGAAGTAAATGAGTCTTTAATGATCTATGATATATGATCAACAGCATGTTTTGTCTTTGGTATGAATGGACATATTATGAAACTAGTTGAATAAAGTCTCTTATCTTGTTGATATGATGCACCTCTGGGGCAAGGCTGGTCAAATACATGTCGACATCCCAGTTACGGCATTCACAGTTCGTTTTCTTGAACTTTTGGTTGGGCAAGACTAAAATCACTAGGGTCCATGATCAGAACAATTCCAGCTTTGGCAAATTAGCGTTTTCCGAATGGCTTTTAAGTGCTATCTTTAGGGATCTTATTCAAGTGCAAGATGTTAGGCTTTACCAAATAATACAGATGATAAAATCTATCAACTCATCAGCCAATATAAAAGCAGAATGTTACAGAGAGTGATTATGGTTTTAAATTGTGACTTTGTAAGTCTATTTAAATGCACATGTAGCATAAATTTAGGGTTTATGGCCCATGGTGAAACCACCCACAGCGAAACAACAGGGCCTTCTTTATTCCAGTTTGTTCCAGATGGCCCTAAAGCTAATTTAGTTATAATATAACAATTCCACATTTATTGCATTGTAATTATTATCTACAATGTTTTGAAATACTAGATAATTGTTATGTGTGTTACTTGTGTACAGTGCTGCAATGACCTTAAGAGGAAATCCATTTTTGCAATTATTTATTGATAGAAATAGTGATACAATTCTAGCAGAAGAGCTGAAATCTAACTTGGATTACCTGCAAAAGTGCCACCAAACAACACACCTCTCATTGACTTAAATGTTTTTTTTTCCAATTGCTCGAATTATAATTACTACACTCAAATCGGTGTTGGGACGTGACTGACTGTCAGTCACGTCACAACACCGATAGTGTAGCTTTTCCAACAAGCTACTTTCCTCTCCAACAAATAGCATAGCAGAGGAAAAATGGTTACACTTTGTTTTGATAGTCTATTTTAGACATTCTACTAAATATAGAGCCCGTTTCACACAGAGAGTTGATCCCTGAAATTTGCCATAAAATTGCTAGTGCCTTCTGTGTGAACGCAAACACGTCCCGGGACTGATCCAGGGATCGATCCCGGGACGGGGACCTAATAACATTGCTGGGATCAGTACCAGAACACGCCCCGTGTGAACAAAAAAGGCAGGGCCAATGGCGTAAGGGGTGTGTTGTAGTGATGACGCTGAAGCTGAGATCGTTCTCCAGCTTAGTGGAACGGTATGCGATGCGCTAATTTATGATCGAATCAGAACAAACAAAAAAAATGCAAGAGCGTGGTTTCTCGAAAGAAAATCGCAGATCGTAAGCAAACTTAAGATTCAGCGGAGCAATACACGTCACATCCTGATGTTACGTATCTTTACGGGATGTGTGTGAACACACACAAATTCCAGAAAATAACAGGCAGTGTGAATGAACCAAAATCAAATGATCCTGGGACAAATTGTCCGTGTATTTTCCGGAATCTGTGTATGAAAGGGGCTTAAAGGCCCCCTGAAGTTTTTTAGCTTTAGTGTGAATATGTTAGCCTTAAGGATATGAATAAGCTGGTGTGTTCCAAAACAATGAAAAAATTTGCATTTAGGAGACATAAACATTCAAAACTTACAGTCTCTCACTTCCGCTAAAACACATTTTTATGACATCACTGCGACCTTCAGCTTCTCATCACATCTTCTGTCCAATCAAATGCACTCTAGAATCTAAAGCCACCCACTATGCTATAAATACCACCTGGCCAAAGAGAGGGTAGGAGATGTGTGTTCGTTTGAATTGAATCCAAACTAGTCAATCCAACATATCATCAGCGCTTGGATTCGCTTTCATGGCGCTGTCAAGTACGACTTGCAGTCTGTGAGGCGCTAAACGCTATTGGCTATTTGAAAAGGGGGAGGAGCCATTCAAAGTGTCCCGCCTTAGCTTCCTGTTTCAGTGGAAATTACATCAATGCATCATACAAAGCTGCGCGTTACAAGGCACTTCAGAGGGCCTTTAAAGTCCCCCTGTAGTGAAAATCAAGCTTTTATTGTTGTTTACATGCCAATATAGTATTTTTAATATGCTTTATAAGTCAACACCATTGATGAGTATTTATACAACTAAACTTTGCAACTACGCCAACAAGTCGGCCTCAACATAACACGGGGGGTTAAGTAACTCAAAAAGCTAAACTCATAATGTAACGGCACTTTTCTAACTTCCAAAGATCTATAGCCAAAGCCAAGAACCACATACCCTCAAGACAACCCCATGCAGTTTGAAAAGAACAGTGTCTTTGTTGAAGGTGTTGCAAAGATCCATTGAAAACCTTTATTTTAAAGAGTATAAACACACACACACACACACACACACACACACACACGAGACCAGCAGCTGCAGGAGTGTGAGCATTTGCTGTTTACTAATGCATCAGCTTGAGGGGACGTTCTTTATTCTCTCTGCAGATTGAGATGACATGGTTCCAGGGCTGAAGGGCCGCAGACAGGACTAATGTCGTCTGTCTCCGACACAGTGGCATCAAAGTAGCAATGTGTGTGTGTCCAGGCACTCTTGAGCCTCTGTTAGCATTTAATCTGATTACATGAATCTGACTGGGGGGCAGCAACAGAGGGGGCGTCAAGAAGTCTAAATTCGTTGGGCTGAGATGACTTATAATCACTTTACACAAGTCATACCCAAAGAATGCCTAATCTATTCTCTGCTTCATGAGTGTTGCTAACAAATACACAAGTGTGTGTGTGTGTGTGAGTGTGTGTCTACAAGAGAAAACAGAAAAATTGTTTTCCTACGCAATTCGTAGCCTTGTGACCCCACCCATGTGGAGTGGAAAAATAACATTGGCTGTTGTATTATATGAGCATGGCCGATTAAATGTCAACGAATAGAGAAAGATGGTAAAGACCACCTGATGTGAGAGGAGGACAGAGAAGAAGGTCAGAATATATGCTTATTTTACTATTATAGAGGAAAGTACTTAACAATGAAAAAATCTAACACAAGCTACATTCCTGAGGAGCCCCTGAAGTGACATTTTACAGAAAAAAAGTGTAGACTTTGCCACATGCATGAGAAAAATTTAATGTGTAGACGTGCAAAAGAAAACTTGAATAGTGAAGGTGAACATTTTCCAGTGTGCATGGGAAAACATTCCTGCATAGAAGGGAAACTTTTTCACAATTTTCTAAACATGTGAACGGAAATTTTTTCCTGTGAGCATGGGAAATGTTTGCATACTCACATTACTGTTTCTGGTATCTACAGTATAGTTCGCCTGTGCATGTGCAAATATTTCTTGCTTTTGCCAAACCACATGACACTTTTCATACATCCAAACATTCTGTCTTGTGTGTACGCGGTTGATATATACTGTATCAAGTCTTGTGTGCATTAAAATTGTTTGTACATATCTATATTTTTTTGCAAATTGCCATTTTTGGTTGATATGTATCCAGTTTATACAACCGCAAATAACAATTTTTTGTATGCCCAAGTGGAATCAGTACATTACACAGCCAACATGCAAATAACATCCATTCAATTTTTACCACTTTAAATGTGCTGTTCATGGAAATCTCCAATTGATCCCTATGGAGTATTCTGGAATATCCGCAGCACCAGCAGTTTCAGACCAGCAGCGCCAGACTCGCAGCCACAGGACGGAAATGAGGGGCGGAACTTATATAGTTAATATAGTTGCGCTTACACGTAACTAATGTTCTTTTATTAAATATGAGCTGTTTTCACTTGGATTTTGTTCAGATCGATATCTACAATATTTAACAAAAATACTTTAAATATGTCTTTAAAAGTTTGCTCCTGCTGGTAAATACCATCTAACTACCATTGGTTCGTGGCGATTATGTAATAGGTAGGTGTTCTTTGGGGTCCGCCTTTTTTGACATGGAAAACTTCTCTGGTTCGTTTCTTCTTCTTTCAATCTATTGTATAAAGTGCTACTATATTATTGCTATTATAAATAAACACGTGCAGAATTGTAGAGCTCATGCAAACATATCACCGCCATGATCAGATGCTTTCTTAACTTTCTTAACTAGTCATTTTTGTTGTTTATTTAGAGGAAAGCATGCAGCACATACTTACATATTCATCTAATCGCCGCTCTAAGCAGCGTAGGGATGTTCACTAACAGTAAATCTCTGCAAAAGTATTTCAAACTTCTCTTTACTGCCAAGCAAAGAGTGAAAAAGAACTTCACAGTGATTATATTGGGTCGTTAAGGGGGCGGAGCTTCATGAAAGGTCAATTCATAATTTGAAATCCTTTTGCAATTCTTTTCTTGAGCCTGACGCTAAAACCACATAAAGGGGCAAACACACATACTGTACAGAGAGAGAGAATGAGAGAAACAGAGAAAGATTTCTGGCTTGCAGTGGTTAAATGACAGAGCAGACTCAGACGATGCATCTGCTGAATGGGACACTGTGCCGGGAGTAGCAAATTGAGGTACGCGTAACATGACACAAATGAACAAAAAGTATTTAGCTAATGATTTATTATTTAAGAAGGCTCCTTAACCCCTCGGCTAGGCCCGGGCTCTATTGTAGACAGATCTGAGACTAGATAAGGGTACTTCTAATGGCAGTCAGCTGGCAGGTGGGCAAGTGAGGACCCAGCGCCGGCCCAGCGTAGGGTTAATCAGTGTTAAGTGATATTTGAGCGCAGAGCGACGGCGCCCGTGTCACTGAATACAGGGGGTTTAGAGCGGCCCGCCAGCACAGGTAACTCACCTGAGGAGGCAGCTGGGCCAGAGCGGTGAATCTGCTGATAGTGCTAAATACGGTCAAAGACAGTCTGGATTTACTTTCCTCCGTACACACACACAGACACATAAAAACACAGTGTTCTCTTGTACACCTGCGGCTACTGTTGTCTTGTGCTAGGTCATGTCAGGGGTACTTCAATAAAAAGGTTATTCAGTCTTCCTGAAGTGCGCTGTCAGAGTAGCTAAAGCGGCACATGCTAATGGAAATACTAGCTAACGTTAATGTCACACATGTAAACCTGATAACAATTAAAATATACAGTATTAGACCCATTTAAAGATTCTTATTTAGTATTTCAGATTTAGACTTTCTGAATAATAAGATATATTAGATAATATTACAATTTCAAAAAGTATATACAAAATTGTGTAGTATGATAGTATTAGCATGTGGTTTTCGACATGTTACAATGATAAGCTCTGCGCCCAAATATGCCAACTTCCCAACTAATTGGTGAAAAATTGTATGTTATTTAAAGGTGCTCTAAGCGATGCCACGCGTTTTTTAGGCCAAAACATTTTTTGTCAAATACAGCAAACATCTCCTCACTATCCGCTAGCTGCCTGTCCCCTGAATACACTTCAAAAAAACGCGGTCTCTCTAGACACCACAGGCTCCACAAACGGCAACAAAAACAAACTGGGCTCACCCGCACCACGAAACACAACAAACAGTGTTCCAGCCAATAACCGACAAGAAGTATTTGAGGGTGGGGTTTGCGGGGTTAGTGTACGTACACATGAAGGGGGTGTGGAGGAGAGAGAAGCATGAAGAGGGAAGTTTGAATTATGGCCGACACACGACCAAAGAGACGACGTTCCGATAAACAAATTGCAAAGAAGGGTGACAAGGATAAGAAACGCGTGAAGTACCGAATTTACATCGGAAAAACCTTCCAAAGGTGGCGAGAACTCCGCCGGTAGAAGGGATTTCAATCCGACATAGTTGCTCTGTTTTTGCAGAACAGGTAAATCCATTTTTCTTTCTAAACTGACGTTCATGTTCGCCAAACCAACACAAGGATGTAATTAGCTAGAACTATGCAGTCAGCGTTAACTTTGTTGAATACAACATGTGTTTCTAGCAGCGATCAATCTCTATTGTAAATGATCAAGCAAATTCACAGTAGGGCGACAATTTGTGTGAATGATTGTTTTCATCCACTGTTTGTTATGAATTTGAATGTTCATTTATAGGCTATTGACAACTTTGACTAAATTTGTTTACGACGCCGCCGTTGTTTATGCTCACTGGGAAACGCGAACGTTATCTTGCTATTATTGCGTCCTTGTATGGGAGCTATAGTTATAACCTCAGGTGGCGAAATGATTTTAAGATAATGTTTCTCTTTTTCTGCATTCTGTTCTGTAATATATAAAAGCATTTATCTAACTTGGCGACATTACACATTGAATGAAGTATCAGTAAAACTTAACTTTGTTTGTAGTGGCTACTTTGACTTTCCTTTATGCCGTAAGGGAGGGGAGGGAGGAGGACGGGATGAGGAGGAGGGAGGGTCTAGCTAGCCTCCGTTTTGTTTGACAACAATTCGAATGTCAACAAGAAGCTACGACTCCCGGGATCGCTTAGAGCACCTTTAAGTGGTATGTCCAAATTCATAGTATCCATAAAACATTAGATGAAAAGTACAGAGATGACCTACTGCTTCCAGTGAGATTCTGAAGTGCGCATCTGAAGGACACTTTGCTATCCCATGAGGCCACGGGAGCGGTTTTGAGAATGGCAGTGAAGTGACACCGTAAGTCTCATGACAATAAAAACATGACAAATGTAGTCAACCAGATTTCATTCATACTACACATATGTATACTATATAGAACATTCTTTTTTATAAGTTTTTTTCCTCAGAAAATTACTTCAGATCAACTACCATGGTACCGCCACTATACCTTTAATATTAGAAATTGTGTATGTGCATTTGTGAAAAATGCAATTCAACCTAGAATTTTCATAATTCAAAAAGCTAAACACTGCTTAATTTATGTGAAAAAAAATGAGAAATGTACAAAAATCTAAAGCTAAACTTTCTTTGTCACTTCTGCAATGAAATGCATAAAGTAAAATAAAATAAGTGTATGATTCTTTATAGTATTTTCCTACAGCACTTGCAATGTAAACATCATAAAGTATATAAATACATACACTTCTAACTGATATGACATTGACAAAAAATAATGTATCCTTGAAACATGTTCTCCGTTCATTTTATTCCATTATTTTTATCCATCAAATTTACCAGATAAATAAGGTAGAGACACATAAATGGGAGTACTGAATCTCAATGTTTTCATTGAGACTTGCATTTCCTGTTAAATGAAAACTAGCTTACAAATATATCAGATACTAAGAGGCCCAAACTAAGAATAATTGAGCCGGAATACCTACTCACTGCTTCCTAATTGAATAAAGACACATTAGGATGGCGACCATCGTGAAACCTGTGGAGGAGAGCGAGCCTGGCTCTCGGTTTGGGCAAGAAAATGCCATTTTATGTCTGTGCCTCCTACTGGATGATATCTGAGTCCCATTCTCATGTATTAAATCGGGTGAACAGGAAATCAGTCTATATGAAAAAACAACAGCGGGGCTTTTTGTTCCACAGCCATAAAGTAAAGGCCCGGAGTTCCAGGGAGCGAGCTATGACAGCGCAGTAATGAAGACTGGGTAATTGGAAAAAGGTTTTGGCCTGAAACGTCTCTCTATAGATTTCACCAGGCTTTTAACGCTGTCTCCCAAATCAAAGCCAAACGGCGGGCAAACCAAACAAAGCGCAAACACAAGACATGCAAGCGTAAATGAGGGCTGATGGGTCGGAGTTAAACATAGGTGAGCAGGGGAGAGAGAAAAGTAAACTGGATTCACAAGACTGTGCACTTATAAATCGTACATCATAGCAGGAGGAGTATTACAACAATAACCCTGGAGGGCAGGTGGGACTTTTACACTGTAATATCAGTCATCCCGACACATTTCCCTCTCTTCCCCCTCCCAAAACATCCTCATCTCTCTGTATTCTTCCATAAAATGGATTTGTATGTTTGGAGAAGCCAGGTTGTGATGAAGCTCCACGTAAACCAGTGGCCATAAACATGTGTGGAATAAATTTATCAGTGCCACATGTGGAGCTGACACTCAGATAATACAGCAGGGAGCTAGTGAGCGTGCACAGACAGCAGATGAGGCCTGCGCCGCAGTGACTGAACAAAAGGAAAATAGCCTTTCTCTGGAGTTAATGTATAGTGAAGAATCCAGTGGCTTATGTTCACTGGCTTACTTTAAGGAAAATGTTGCTTACAATACAGGTTAAAGGGATAGTTCATCCAAAAATGAAAATTCTGTCATCATTTACTCACACACAAGTTGTTCCAAACCTGAAATTCTTTCTTCTGCAAAACACAAAAGAAGGTATTTTGAATAATATGGGTAACCAAACAGTTGATGGGCCCCACTGACTTCCATAGTATTTTATTTTTCCATACTATGGAAGTCAATGGGGTCCATGAACTAAGGTCTAATCCTGGCTTAATCTAAGCCCTGTCTGTGAAACCAGGCCTAAAGTATTTGGTAACACTTTCCTTTGAATGTCCACTTTAGACATTTGACTAACTATAAGTAACTACGTGTCAATTAACTGTCATTAGAGTATTAATAGCCTGTTAGGTTAGGGTTAGCATTAGTAGAATAAGTTGACATGTACTTGCAAAGTTACTTATAGTTAGAAGAATTTCTGTTGGGGGAGCATCAAAATAAAGTGTTAGCAGATATTTGTAATGATGAGCTAAAGACAATGCGTGATGCAGAATAAACAATAGAGAATGACTTTAATAAACACAGATAAGAAGGGGAAGAACTTTAACTGAACAGGTGAGAACTAATTAGAAACCACAACAGAGGATGACCCAGAGCCGAGACAGGACGAAGACCGATGTAGAGCCAGAGTGACATAGAAGGCCTGGGGAGCCATGGTGGAGCTGCAAGTGGGCATGACCGAGGTGGAGGCATGGGCTTGGCAGACCTGGGAGGAGACTAATGGGAGTGAGGACAATAGTGGAGCAGAGGCAAAACTGATGACTCTGTAGTCCGAGGTGGAGCCAGAGCGATGATGGACCAAGGTGGAGCCAGAGGGACGACAGATCATGGTGGAGCTGAGGGAGCACTGAGCTAAGGTAGAGTCAAGTCAAGTCACCTTCATTTATATAGTGCTTTTAACAATATAGATTGTTTCAAAGCAACTTTACAGTGATAATAGGAACTTAAAGTAAAAGAGATTGTTTTGATTTTACAGTAGCTCTAGAATAAAGTTATTGTCCAGCTAAATTTAGTTTTGATTGATTCACTTCCGTTGCAAAGATCATTAGTTATTAACTAAGGGGCCGCTTACACGACACCGGTCTAACAGAAAACCCTTAATGCGCTCCGGCCTACTCATTTGCGCAACAACAGTGTTTGGTGGCTCCAGAACGCAAACCTTGATATAGGTTCCAAGGTGCAAGCGTTGAAAAATTGTGAAAAACGTTATCTCAGCGTAAACTTCAAAAAGCAAATCTGTGAAAACGCTGACGGCGTGCAAATGCGTATTAAGTGTTTAGTCTATACAGTAGGTATGCACGTTTTAACATATATGTACGTAGTCTTTCTTTACAAATTGACCTCACCAAATTACTTGGTCTGGTCTTAAAAAAAAAATCATAATACAGAATTTTTATTTGACACTTCCGCGTATCAATGTGAACTGGAATCATTTTGACAACATTTTATCTGTACAGAGGTAAAGGGAAGGGAGGGAGGCCTTCATAGGGGAGAAACTAGTTGACACTTCAGGACTGTGTTGTCATCGTGTCTCGGCGCAGGTCCTTCATCAGATCTGGATACGGCGGACTGCGGTAAACCTCGGGATAAACAGAGAAACTAATATTAGCTAGACGCCATTCTTCCTATGATTTAACGAGTACATCAGGATTTATGGGAAGTGTTCCCGATTTCGGCTGACCTAATCTATGCAGCCTAACATTGAATTATAAAAATGTATGTGTTATGTGTATGCCAGGTCAAAGAGATGTGTTTTTAGTCTAGATTTAAACTGACAGAGTGCGTCTGCTTCCTGGACAATGGTAGGAAGACTGTTCCAAAGTTTTGATGCTAAATAGGAAAAGGATCTACCGCCAGCAGTCGATTTTTGATATTCTAGGTATTATCAACTGGCCGGAATTTTGAGATCGCAATAGACGTGAAGGACTATAATGCGTTAAGAGCTCGCTCAAGTACTGCGGAGCTAAACCATTTAGTGCTTTGTAAGTAATCAGCAATATTTTAAAATGTATACAATGTTTAACAGGGAGCCAGTGCAGTGTTGACAGAACCGGGCTAATATGGTCATACTTCCTGGTTCTGGTAAGAACTCGAGCTGCTGCGTTTTGGACTAGCTGTAGTTTGTTTATTAAGCGAGCAGCAACCACCCATAAGAGCATTATACTAATCTAGCCTTGATGTCATGAACGCATGAACTAATTGTTCCGCATTTGTCATTGTAATCATTTGTCGAAATTTAGATATATTTTTAAGAAGGAAGAATGCGGTTTTACAGATGCTAGAAACGCGACTTTCAAATGAAAGAATGGTATCAAAGAGCACAACCAGGTTCCTAACCGACGACGGAGACTTGACAGAGCAGCTATCAAGTGTTAGACAGTATTCTAGGATAGAGCCGATGAGTCGGAGGGGCGAGATGGAGTCCGGGGCTCGGGGGCTTGAGGTGGAGCTAAGGGATCCTCAAGCCAAGGCGGGAAGCCCCAGGCATATCCATGCAGCAGAGCGGAACCACTGGAGGAGCCGAGGGGCTGAAGGGAGACAGCAGAGATGGGGCTGAGGAACTGGATGGCTTTGGCAGAGGATGAGGGAGAGGGAGGCTGGGAGGGACCATCCATGACAATTAAGGTGACTTGGTGCTGGACGACGAAGACATGGTGCTGGACAATGCACACTTGATGCTGGGCTGAACCAGTGGAGATTAAGATGACTTATAGCTGGGCTGAACCAGCAGCGAGAACGGCGACTTAGAATTGAGCTTAACCAGCGGTGATGGAGACGACTTGGAACTGGGATGAACCAGCAGAAATGAATATGACTTGGACTTGGATAGGACCAGTGGAGATGGTACACCAGGCATTTCATCAAATTATTTTTCATCAGCGACCCAGTTAAGAATATGCACCTCAGTGACGGGAGTGTGGGCAGGGCTCAAATCCATTCTGACAAACTCAATTAAATTAAATTAAATTAAATTCACATTTATTTGTATAGTGCTTTACAAAATGCATATAGTTTCAAAGCAGCTTTACAGAAAATGCATGTGTGTACATTACAATTTAGAGTGATCTGTTATCAGAGGTGACATTGTCCAAGTTATGTATTTCAGAAATGTATATATATATCACGCAGTTAGCTAACAATGTATTAATTTAACAGTGTATTAATTTAGGACAGAAACAATGAGCTCACTAATTTAAAAACTCCACTAATATGCCCTGGACAACACATGCTCTACAGATTCTACAATGGTCTCAGGATTTGGGATGATCATGGGCTCCGCGGTGGACACTGGCTTTTGATCCACTGAGGGCATGGCTGAAGGCTTATTACAATTATTTATCAAAATATATAATGCATTGCAACGTACATTTTGAATATTTTTATTTAAATTTTACTTTTACATTTAAGTAAAGTAAATTTATTTCCACTTGTCTCTTCTTTTCTTAAAAAACAAAACAAAGAAAACAGTCAAATCTGTAACAGTGAGGCACTTACAATGGAAGCAAATTAAATGTTAAAAAAACTCACTGTTTCAACAGTATAGCCACAAGATGTAAACAATATTCATGTTAACATGATTTTAGTGTGAACTTATTTTCTATGTAGTAATTTCTATGCCATGACAATGTAATGCCTAAAACATTGAAATAACTATAAAAATGACAAGAACGACTCTTTACAGCTCAAATAAAACAGTATTAATGGAAGTGCTTTTATAAAATTATAAGCTTCACATTACTGTTTTTAAATCCTCCAAAAATTGGCTTCCATTGTAAGTGCCGCACTGTAACCTCAATCATTTGCTCGTTTTAAAGAAAACTAGGGACAAGTCAATGTTATTTTTGTGGTATTCATTATGCCACAAATGCTCTTGTTGAGCTTAACTTGTACTGAACCCGGAATATTACTTTAAGACCGCGCTCATGAAAGGTGTGTGTGTGTGCGCGCAGCATGTTTTTGCCGGTCATTTTGTAAGGGCTCCAATTTGTGGGCATTGCATTAATTATATGTGTGAACAATGTGCAAAGAGCATGACTGACAAGGCCAAGGTGATTAACTTTGGCTCAGCTCTGCCTCCTCACTAATTACCTGGCCATTCACTGTCAAAACCAACTGGATCTTTGGTACACACAACACATGTGACTGCATGAGCGAATTTGTGCATACGACTATGAGTGTTTGTGCACTGTACGTGTGTGCACTTAAGTGTGTGTGTGTGTGTGTGTATGCGTCCGCAGTCAGTCACCAGCCTACGGGCTTGATGTCAATCAAACAGTGCTCTAATTAAAAGCATCTGGAAGAGGCTGCTGGGGAAACCAATCACTATCAAAGTCCCATTTTCATATGAATGGCCTTTTTTAATTAAACTCAACAGCTAATAAACGCCTGTATCAAAAAGATGGAGCCGTTTACCAGACAAAGCGCTTTCGCCTAAACCAAAGGAAGAGGAGAAGAGACAGGGATGAGAAAGGAATAGAGAGAAAGCTGGTAGACGCATTGCCTTTGAACCTGTTCTGCCTTTTGTTTTTGTTCTCGCAGGCACCTCGCCAGCAACTAATAATGTGGGTAAAGTTTATTTAGCATTGATGGTATTAAAGCCACAAGTTGACAATGTGAAAAGGAGAGGAAGGAGAGAGAAACACAACAGTCAGTATCTCTGGAGCTGATGAAAAGAGAAGACTGGTACACAAACTCATCATATGTGTGCAATGTTATAAAAATGAGTATGAACAAACCTCAAATGGCTACAGTTGCTTTCACTTCTTAAGAATAACAAAGGAAACCACAAATCTATTATTTTACTGTCTCTGAAACCTGCTGTGATGCAACATAAAGCCTGGGAAAATAAATACATACAGGCCTGGAGTGAAAAAAAAAATTTATATAATGGTTTTAAAATGTTCTGGCTTTGATACATGCTCTATTGACAGCATTTGTGACTTCTTGTTTATTTCCACAGAAAATAATATCTTCTTGAGACATCTTTCACTTTATAAAAAAATGCATAACTCATGTTTACAGTAAAGCACTTATATGATATATGAGTAACTAGAACAGATTGATCTCATAAGAATTTGTTAGCATTTGTACGTAATGTTCACACGTATACTTTTGTACACTTTGATATATGCTGAAATGTACCATATGGACTACTGAAAGCATCTAAAATGTAAAAGGTTTGCTGTTAAAAGTGTTTACAAATCTTTTATATTATATTTATATTATAAATAGTATTTGTATAGGTATGTACATTTCACAATTATGTCAAGATTCTTGAGCGGTTAACCCCACCCCAACCTGAAATCTAACCACTTCTTAACAATATAAAATTTTAAATGTACTGTGAAAAGAACTGTAATATACATGTGTAATTTAGCCACAGCAAAATACATTTAAATTAAATTATTATTATGATTATTGATTATTAAATGATAAAAGAATTTTTATGGAATCCTAAATTATCCTAAATGAAAAGAACCAGAACTCACACAGAACAGAATTAAACTGTTATAATGTCAAATTAGCTAAATGTGTAACATAATAATAATGACACTGAACATATTTAACTAATTAAACAAAATTAAATCAAATCAATTAAGTCCATGAGTTCAATGTTCTATGACCCTAAAAGGAAATACAAACATTTGTATGTGCCTAAAGTTTTTCATACGTAAAGTGCTTACATTTCAGATTCTGTAAATATGTTAATGTGGCGAGCGGGGTGGGGCCGAGAGCCGTGGGAGTGGAACAAGGCCAGTGGTGCGAGTGTTAATGAGCTCCAGTCCCATGGAGGATCTCCGGAAGGAAAAAAGGAGGAGTGACGGCAGTGAAGGATGAGAGAGGACCAGATCTGGGACTTTATGTTGTTTTGTTTTAGTTTATATGCCGCAGTCATCCATGAGGGGCTGCCGCTTTACTTTCATTTTGTTTTTTGTTTATTTTATTATCAAATTTACGTTGAACGTTCTCCTTCTTCCCTGAGCCTTTACCATCGTTACAGTTAATTATGCAAATTGTATATGCATTATGTACAAAAATGTATGTGTGCTACAAGCTTATGTACGAATACCTACTATTCCTAATGAGATCACATTGGATAGAACCGTTTAAAATTTTCTTCTGTGCAAAGTTATTTCTTTTATCTTTCAACTCATGACGTGAATATGTAAAGTTTTGTGTTATATGCTAACAAAAAAGGTCCAAATGTTATGCACCCAAAAAACTTGGTAACACATAACCCAAAGTTATGTGAACATCAGTCACAATGCTAAAAAAAAACGACTTCACAGGAAAGTAAAAAACACTCTAGTATTTTAGTATGTATAATTAGAGTGCTTTGACAAAAATACAAACTTTTTGTTAGTTTTTACAAATGAGGGACAAGTCAAAATTTTTTTTTATAGTTACTGACATGCTACGGATACTGTTCATTGAGTTTAACTTTGTTTGAACCCGTAACATTCCTTTAAAGGGCATTGTGGGAAATTATGGGTCAAAATGCCATGGTCACTTTTTTTCTTTAGACTGCTAACTGATTAAAACACTTCTTGTTTTTGCTAATTATAAGTGACTAATGAAAAGTGCAGTTATTAGGGCATATCCATAGGGTGATCTCCTGACTGCAGCAAGCTGTTAGCTCAATTTCATCATTTTAGGCAGGCCTGATATCAGAAGGCTTAATTGGAAATGAGACACTAAATATCAAATCGGCTTAAAAGTGATGGCTATTATTTCACGTTGATCTGGATGGGTGATATTAGACTTGGTTACGTCATTAGGACTGGCCTTTATGAAGGAACACAAATGTTTGCTTTGTTCCGGGACCGGATAACATTAGTGTGCAGAACTGAAATCAGAGAACACATTGGCCTTGTTTTGCTGTTCCATAATTCACACACACACACACACACACACACACACACACACACACACACACACACACACACACACACACACACACACACACACACACACACACACATATACACACACACAAATCTGTGCACACAGGGAGTCGTACATATTTCATATTCTCTGAACATTTGGTTTTTGACATTTTGACACAAGTACCATTAAACAGACGCAGCACCAGACATGGGATTTAATCATTTGAATGCCAAGAACAAATCTAAGCTATCAGAGTTCAGCATACTTGAGTACCGGTTCACTCTGAGATAAGTTTAAGGTAACGTTTCCACCTTCTGATTGATACAACTAAATCTCCATTTAAAGAAAACCTAACAGGTGAATTAACCAACTGAATTTTCCAAATCACCTCCCAAAGTTCTCAGCTGAAAGTGTAATTTTGCTTAATATCTTCACACACTTAAAGAAGGACCGGTTGAATCCTTCAAAAGCCGCCGCTCTTGCTCAACCGCCTTCTTAATTCCCTCTTTCGCACTTCTTCTCAAACTTTTAACATTGTGACCCCGGGAAACATTTGCAAACTATAACAATAAAATGAACTTGTAATGAGCAAAATAATTGCACTTCAAACACGGTATGGTTGGTGGAGTTTGCGCGCCCAAGACGGGCCTAATTTATAGATTACATGGCTCATGAGTGCCCAAGTTCAAAACACAGAGAAATTGGTTGTGAAGTGGGGAAAAAAGGCCGCCTTCACGAACGTGTCTCCAGCATTCTTTAAACTTGTGTAATGGATATGCTGCGGGCGTTGGGGCGAATTTACCATGCAAAGAATCTCCATTCTGCACGCAGCCACTTCAAAGGAAGGGGAACCGTGTTTCAGCCAGCCAGTGGGGAAGAAGGAAGGGGGGAAAAAGAAGCAACGTGCGTTCGACTCCCGGAGTGACAGAAATTGGCGGGGGGCGTTTAAAGAAGAAGAGATCGAGCTGATCTGGGACGAAGTCTTTTTCAGTCAACACGGCAGTGTTCCTCAATCTTCAAAAAACTGAGAGAAATAACGGCCAAGGGAATGACAGAGAGAGTTAAAAAGAAAGAATGAACAAGTAAATGAGTGAGGAGGGCATTAAAAGCACTTTATTTTTTCACATTTCCTGTGCAAGAGATGTGAAGCATGAAAACGGTGCCATGATGTATTTTCATTTCCACAATCCCTGAAAATACATGCACACGTGGTGAAAGAAATCCAAAGTTGTCCCTTTAAAAGTGGTTAAAAGGATAGTTCACCCAAAAATGAAAGTTCTGTCGTTATAATCTCACCCTCATGTCGTTACAAATCCCGTAAGAATTTCGTTCATCTTCAGAACACAAATGGAAGGTTTTTTTTATGAAATAAAAAAAGGATTTCTGTTCCTCCATTGACAAGACAGGGCTCGAAATTAACTTTTTTACTTGGTAGCACTGGTGCTCCCAACTTCAAAAAGTTAGGAGCACCAGCAAAAATTTAGGAGCACCCACCAAAAATTAAGGAGCACCACAACTACAAATTATATTAACAGATTTTATTTCATCCTGTGGCCAAGATTTTAAATTTGGTCTTCTGGCTCTATATCATCTCACCCCGATGATATTGGCACATGATTTGTCATTTGACATAAATTTAGTGAAGGCAAGCTCTTCTTTGGCGATGGTGTATGCGGTGTTATATTCATAGACAGTATGGTTATATTTGACGTATCCTGCCGATTAAAAGCCTTAATAATCGAACCTGATTTGTTTGCCACACACCTGTCCCTGCATTTTTTGCTTGGCACTTGGCACTCTATTGCTATTGATATGCTGTTTAATCTTTGTTAATCTTAGTTAATAAAAATACAGCTGTTCATTGTTCATTAATGTTACTTCACAGTGCATTAACTATGTTAACAAAAAAATAAATAACAAAAAAAATTCAATAATGTACGCTATTAGTAGCCCAAATGTTGAAATTAACATTAACAATGGTTAACAAATTAACAAAGTGCAGTTTATTAATAGGCTAGTACATGTTAACTGTGTTAACTAGAATTTAATAAGTGGAACATTATTGTAAAGTGTTACCGATTTGTTATACACCGATTCAGACGTCTCGTGAGTGTGTTGGACAGATCAGTTGTTTTAACCATTCATTAAAGTAAATCGGTTCAAATGAGTCATTAGTTCGCGAATCGGACGTGTCATTAGTGGACGTGTAGCATACGGCAAGCGTTGTGTGATTATCCCGGTAGTTTATTTTTTAGCGCAATTCACACTCCACGGTAATTTAGGAGAAAAAAAATCTCCGAGTGCTCCACGTGAAACTTCGGTCTTCCGCCCTTTTTCTATCGTGTCAAATGATTTTGATTAATATGCGCGAGGGAGAGAGAGCAAGACAGCGCTCGTGTTGTTTGAAGACGTGAGAGTGCGCGCGCGCGGCCGGGGCTTTCTCTCGTCAAGCGCAGCAGTCACTCACGCACCGATCAAATAAGGCTTTGGCGGCCGCAAAAAAAAATCAATGCAGGAAAACCCCGGGATTGGTTCATAGCTGTCAACGTTGAACATTGGAAATAAGGGAGATTTCCCGGAATCCATCCCCAAAATAAGGGATTTTTTTTTTTTACACGATTCTTACCCACAAACTTTTAAAAAAAGCACTAATCATTAACAGTCTAAAGAGTTTATAACTACACAATATATATTACAGACCAATGGATATGTTTAAAGAGCTTTATTTATTAACAAAGTAAACATTCAGGGTTTCTGCAGGTTTCAGTAAGTCAAATTTAAGACCTTTTTAAGACATTTTAAGACCATAAAGATTCAAATTTAAGACCCCACACGACGCATTATCCAAGTTAGATAGTTACCTTGGGATCATTATGTATCTATCTATATATCTTTCTATCTATCTAGGATTATCTGATGTGTGTGTGTGAGAGAGAGGGAGAGGTAGATATTTTTTTAATAGAAAATTGTACTTTTGCATATTATACTGTAAAAACACAATTATTGTTGATTGTTGTTTTAGTTGATCATAGCTAGAGGAAATGATGAGATGATTAAAGTGACCAAAATTATCACGGTTATCACAGAATCCTGTTCAAAAAGTACTAATACTACAGAATGAAGTCAGTTCAACAAGTTTTATGTCGAAAAACAGCAAAAAACAAATTGATTTAGCATCAATATGAACTTTTTGTAAAAATGATGGCCAGATTTTAAAAGAGTGTCTTGCAACATGTTATCTACTAACATGTACAAGTTCAAATAAAGTTTTGACAAAAAAGGTTTTATACAAAGATAAACCTCATATTTCAGCCTTTAAATATTTTTTTATAAAAAGTCAAAAAAGATAAATTACTGACATTTACACATTATAGCTTATATTTATTAGTAGCCTAGTGTTTGGGTGTACCCCCATCCTTCATGTTCACTGAGCTTTCAATGTTGTTATGGAAAGGGTTGATCGGTTGGTTCCTGTCACATGACCTGCGGTGCATTTGCGGCATATTCTGAAAAGTGTAGATTTTTTTCATCTCGTTGCGCCTGGTAAAAAAAATTGCGCGTCGCTTCAATTATTATTCGCCTACATTTGAACAAACTTGGGCGCGCAAAAGACGCGATATGTGAACGGCCTCTGGCGAGATAGCTCATATCAAGCCACGAGCGACTGGTAGCACGCGAGCGACGAGTTGGAGACCCCTGCTAGAGCTCCGCTTTGTAGGCTACAACTCCATACTTTTTTGCTACTTTGTAATAACTTTCTGCGGCCAGCGTTTCTGGAAATGAACGAGGGTAAACACTTTTTTAGACCTGTCACCTGACTAAATGAAATTTAAGACCTAGGATGAAAATTTTATCTCAATGAAAAATACGGGATATTTTACGGGAAAATACTAAAACGGGAAGACAGCGGGAAAAGAGTTAAAATACGTGAGAAACCCGGAAAAAACGGGAGGGTTGACAGCTATGGATTGGTTATATAACGTTGGATAGAATGACGGTCCGGCCATCGCGTATCAGCGCACATAATTACACACTGTGAAGTAATTTGCAAACGTTTTTTAGAAATGAAAACAGGTCGCACCACAACCATTATTTGCACTCGCACAAATGCTCCCAAATATATTTTTAGGTCGCACAGATTCAATTTCAAGAGCATATGCGACCAAAATGGTCGCAATTTCGAGCCTTGCAAGAGAATGAACCTCATCGGTTCTTGCGTAAGCTCAAACGTGCTGCGTAACACGAGAATGAACCTCATTGGTTCTCACGCGTCAAGTGAACATGCTAGAGCTTCCGTTTACCGCAACTGATGCGCGAGTTGATGAATATGTGAATAAAAGCCTAAATTATATCTGTTCATCATATACAGTAAAGCGATCGGTCTCTTTAGAAAATTGAAGTCATTATTGATAAAATCCTGACATTCGCCAAAGCTGTGAGACTTCATGAGTGAATCAGTGATTCTTCCGGTTTGATTTGAGTGAACTCTTTATATGAATCTATTGATTCAGTTCACGAAACCAGCTCAATGATTCCATCAAAAACTGGACTGATTCACTGGAGGGGGAGATTTTCTTTTTAGAGAATAATGACTTGTTGGTGTAATGAAATATTGGTGTGTTTACACAGGTTTGAAACAAGAAACAAATGCCAGAATACTCATTTCTGGGTGAACTATCCTTTTATGTACAATCTTCAATTTTGCTTGCTTTTTCACTTCTTCCCTCACTATTCCCTTCCTCTTCCAGTACCCCCTTTGCTCTTTCTCCGTCTTTCGCTCTCTCATTCCCATTTTCAGAGTTTATCTGATCGGAGACTGGCCACTGTTTTCATAAAGCGCTGTTTTAAGGGGTAGCATATGTCAATTAAAAACCACGGTTTAACCTCTGTAATCCACATATACATGCATACACACACTCTTACACACACACACATACACACTTGAAGAACTTGTGAAGGAGTTTGGCAACCGGTTCATGGCAGGTTAGTTTAAACATGTCAGATGGCTTCCCCCCGTCACAGCCGGTTTATAAACAAATCTTTCTCTCTCTCTCTCTCTTATGCATTCTCTCCCTGCGACACAAGCTACATAAACATACCCCACATACCTACTGAACATTTTTAAATGTCAAATTTGAAGAAAAATTACAGATTAATTACATTGAAATGAACTTCTATTGGTGGGATTTACAACATCAAACTGCTTAATCTCACATTTATATCGAGTAGGAGAGGTTTTCTTTTTTTTTTCTGCCACAACAGAATAACTTCCTGATACACACTGACCCATTCCTTCATGCTTGGTTGACTGGACTGTAACTGTATCTCTCTCTGTCTCTCTCTCTCTCTCTCTCTCTCCACAACAGCAGCAGCCTACACAAACCATTAGTCTTCCCATCGGTTTCGGCTAATTTGTCTTCGGCTGCTGCGTGATTCCAGCTCCATTGTGTCCAATTAAAATTCCTGCATATGTTTTCCCTCAAAATTAGGTTACTTGTGCAAATTTACACTAATTTACTTACCTCTGCAGCTCAGCATTCAAAAGTGCTGTTTGTTTAACATGCAACTTGAACCCGACTGTTAACCCATATAACCGCACGCACACTGGACAACAGTTCACAGATCGGACACCTCATTCTGTTATGGTAAGTTCAGAACCACTGAACAACTTTATCTAACAAACGAGGTTTGGTGGCAGCTGATTACTGTGAGATGTGGGTTTTGAGCCTTTACGGGTTTCCATCTAATGTTTGAGGGTTCGATGAAAGCCAGGACAGAAGTTTGCACACTCAAGGTACATGTAAATCTATAACTCCGCAAATGACGTGGGAATTCGAAGAGTTTTGCTGATAAATGGGGAATGCTGTGGGCATGTTGCCTTTTTATATCTTTGCCAGCAGGTTAAGTGGCACTAGATACAATCACATGATTGTTTAGAACAGAGAATGCTGTTGACATCATAATGTCATCCCATTGAAGATGCTATCAAGCAAATGAGCTCTAAAACAGGGACTTTCAAACTTTTTGACGCCACAAACCCCCAAATATGAGGATTCCCTTCTGAGGAACCAAACAGGTTAGCTATAAAAACGTATCAATATAACAGAAAATATAGAAAAGTATAAAATGTCAAAAATGTGTAAAATAATATCTGGATTTTTTTTTTCTAACCATTACTGATGTGTAAACCTAAGAATAAAACTATGGCTGTCAATTAAATAACATAATTGTGATTCATCTCATGATTTCCAAACAGTCTTTAAAAATGAAATGGTAAATGTCAAAATTCAGTCAATTTTAACTTTATAACTGAATGTACAGTCTATATACAGTACACGCACGCACGCACACACAACTGCAGAAGTGTGGTAATACAGCACGTACAGTGACAGACAGTTCGTCTGCAGTCACCCACATGCTGAAAAAAATCTCAGTGTGTTCTCGGGTGAACACTTTCACAGATACACAGGTAACACTTCATCCAGGTGACACACGTCAAGAGCTCCCAGCTCAATTACGTCAAAGATAACAAGATAATCAGATAAGAAGATAATCAATTATGTCAGTGTCATTTGAGAATGTGCAACATTGCAGTATTGCTGGTTTCACACATTTTCAGTTCTTTATCTCATTCCAACACACTGATGACGTTGGAGAATTTATATAAACTCAAAAGGATACAGTTTTTTATACTGTAAAAAGGTGAGGTTAGGGAACTTAAACATTATTCGTGAATATATATATACATAGGTTTTTCACACAAACATGTATAATAATCAGACACTTAAGTTTCATGTAACATTAGTCACTTACAACAAGGTTGTGCTTTAAAGTGATTTTTACCAGGATTAGTTTTAGGGTTTAGGAACTTCCCTTCATCCTTAAAAATACTTTCAGGCGAAACTTTCCTGTTATGAATGTCTGTCTTTATCAAAAGTTAATTAGGCCGCATCGCAAGCACAATTTGCACCGACTAATAAAGCAATTATCACGATTCCACATGGTAGAGCACCAACAGTACAAATATTCAAAAGTTCATTTTTCTAACCCAAACAGCCATCATTAGTATTTTCCTCCTCCTTGTTAATCAGCTTTTGCTCCCTGAGTAATTAGTGACCTCTGTTTCCTTTTCCCAGCTCATGATTCGCACACACAGAAAGTGTTGTGTCTGGAGCGGTTCGAGCTAACGGAGGGGTCAGTTCTCAGATTAGGGTCCACGGGATTCCCACCGTCAACACTCTTGCTAAAGTCTTATTGTAGAGTTCAACAGGAAGTGGAAGAACGGGACATAAATGGAGGAATTTCTTTGTGCGGACCCTTTTCTTTTGTGAAGTGTGAGAATGTGTCTCTAAATTGAGAAATGTCTCAGTGACCCCAGATTATCACCTTAACTGCGGTAAAATCAGTGCAACGCATGGCCTTGATTTGCTTGTTGTGCTTAAAATGGTGGCAAACCGCACTATGATTAACTACTGTACATTAAGCTTAAATAAAGAATTTGGTTACACTTTATTTCAATAGTCCAATTTAGACATTCTACATGTCAACTAACTCTCATTAGAGAGAATAAGTTGACTTGCCAAGTTAATTAGTTAATTAGGGGAGCATCCAAAAGACTGTTAGCCGACAAGTAGTTGCAAAGTCACTTATAGTTAGTAGAATGCCTAAAGAGGACTGACAAAATGAAATAAAGTGTTACAAATAATGATTTTTTATTAATAATATTATTATTTATTATTAATACAATTATTCTATACAGTATTACATTTATAATATAGCAATTTAGTGTCCTAAACATGAATGATGTTTATAGTGAAGCAAAAAAAGAGAAAAAGTTTGTTCAAGAAAAGCCTGAGGCCTTGTCCACACTAATACGCATCTTTTTCTCTCCGTTTTTATGTTTTTTTTTGTTGTTTGTTTGCGTTTTTATGAACGAAAAACTACGCTTTTTGAAAACGCTCTCCAAAGTGGATAAATCTGAAAACGGCGCTTTCGCATTGTAGTGTGGACTGTCAAAAACGAGGGATTTAAAAACGATGACACATGTTTAGTCATGTCACGCATATTGTAAAGATAGATTTTTATCTTTATACCCGTATTGTGCCTTTTATGTGCTATTCACTTTCACACAGTTGCTAAAATATGCTACTTTGCACACTCTTCATATCTCAGTCCTGCAAAGATGACAGAAAATTCACTCTGAATTTGGACGCATCAGTTAATGGTGAGATTTTTTCTGCCAGAAGAATAGCATGATAACTTTATTATGTCTTGTTCTGCCTGTATCATCTCACTGAGCTTTCATAAGGATTAACATATGCGCTGCAAGTTGAATTTAGCATTTTCCGACCTTTCAGTGAGAAACTTTTGGAAAACGCTTTTTGAAACGAAAAAGCAGTTTTTAAATGTATCCTGATTAATGTAGACGTAGCCTGACTTTATGTTGCGTAGCCCTGCCCACTGTGAAATCTCATTGGCCCAAAATCACATTCCACATATCTTAATATTAATCTCCGTTTACTTAATGTCAGTTTCTCACTAAACTTCTTGCTTTCATGTTAGTGTGTGTGTGTGTGTGTGTGTGTGTGTGTGGTGAGGCAGATCTCCTTCACTCAGGGGGAACATGGCCATGGCAAATTAGCAGCACGGCTTCTTCAATAGGCTCTCCTGTTACTGAACATGCATAACCAGCCCAATTCCCTCCCCAGGCAGAGAGAGAGAGAGAGAGAGAGAGAGAGAGAGAGAGAGAGAGAGAGAGAGAGAGAGAGAGAGAGAGAGAGAGAGAGAGAGAGAGAGAGAGAGAGAGAGAGAGAGAGAGAGAGAGAGAGACAGACGGGCAGGTATGGTATGGTATGGTATGGTATGGATGGAGAGACGCAGGGAGAGGGAGGAGAAAGGGAGAAATGACTGTGTAATGTAATCCGTTTAGTCCGCGCAGTCGTTTGCATTCCCTTCGGTTGTAAAACCACAATAACATAAATAACTCCACCACCACTGGATCACAGTAATAACCACAACTATAGCCAGACTGTGTGTGTGTCAACCCACCGCTGCTACTGGCTAATGTTGTTATTACGAAAACGTAATAACAATGTCACACAAATGAAAACTTTTAAACTGGCTGCATTAGCTGGTTAAAAGTAGCGTTACAATCTCAATTGGACAGATAATAAACTGAAATTGCTGCCCGAAGAAATGAAATTTGGGCCAGAAATATGCAAGCATGCGGTCCCCGCTAGATGTATTTTGTTCTCAGCTCTAAATGTGTTCTTCCGTTACTTTGGAAGTAATAAACCTCAAAGTGACAGTGTCCATTTCTAATGTTTGTTCTATGAAATTGGATGGTATTAAGTGTTTTGCTACTGTAAAAATTTAACTGGTGTTTCTTCAACTTATGTCCTATAGTTGGTCTCATTTTTTATGTAATAAATAAATGTATAAATATTGTTGTAAAATTTTGACTTAACTTTTTATCTAGTAAATATTTTGTTCATTTTCAAATGACTTTTGACTTTTTGACAAATGAGTTTTAATGTTAAGATTTCTATCTTAAACTATGACAATCTGCTGTAAATCAGAAAAAAATATCTTGCATTATTTTCCTGTTATCTCTGTAAAGCTGGTTTGAAACAATCTGTATTGTAAAAAGTGCTACATAAATAAAGGTGACTTGACTTTATATACAATTTGAATTATTACTTGTTTAAAATAATGATAATCTAAGCAAAGAATAAAACAAAGAGTGAAATGAATATACCTTTTTACAATTTATTGTGTGAAAGTAATATTAAATTTATATATTAAATGTGTCATTTTCACCTAAAAAAAAACTACTTGCATCTAAATAAGTAATAAAAGCATTCTTCAGATGAAATACATGAGACATATTTCATATTCATTATGTGCAAAGAAAACCAAAAAAAAAAAAAAGTATATATCACACTACCAGTCAAGCTGTAATTTTTCACATAATGTAAAAAGAGTTAAAATAGTATTATATTGTGTGCATTTAGGATACATAATGTATTTTATTCCAAAAATTGTTTAAATGTCATTCCCATCATTTTTTTCCATCACACAACAATACCAAACAAAATACATAATGGAAATTACACTGTGGTGGGAATCTTCATTACTTTCTTAAATAAATAATCTGTAATGCATAAATCTCCACTGTCTGATATTGTTAATAAACGAAATAAAACAAACTTCTCGCTAAGGGGTCATTTTCTAAAAGTTTGCAGAGCTAAACGTGGCCATTCTGAATTCTGTGTTACGCACCTAGAAGAGTCTGCACACATCCGTTTGAATATGTTCCAGTTAATAACTCCAGACTGAAACTCATCACACTCAAATGAAACTTCTCAAGCTTCACTTGTCAATCATCTGAACCTGAATGAAAGTGACACTTCTTTTCTGCAGAAAAAAGAATGGCTAATAACGAGGGAACACATCCATAACTCAAAAACGACTTCATAAAACAGTGAGACTGTGAGACAGACAAAAAGACTGCGCTCCATCAGGCAGTTCTTCAGACAGCTTAAATAAAGAGTCTGACAGCACTCTTTTCCTTTCATTCAATATTTAAGTATGTTCATACCCTGGGTTCTGGGTCTTCCCCGTAGACAGATAAAATGGAGCAGGAACGGCCACAATGACAGCCATTGTCATCCGTCCTCTGAACCTGTCTTTCCAGAACGGAGAGAGTTGTGCAACTGCAGGGCCACAGGTCATTCGGAGGGATGAAATGCGTGTGTGTGTGTGTGTGTGTAAACACACAGGCGCATGTGGCTAACGGGGTGCTCGTATCGACATTGTGCCTCACTGGGACGTCAACTGTCATTTGCATAATTACTTCCCTCACACACACACACACACACGAGCACAAACTCACACACAGAGCAACAAGGACACACGAGTCGGGGGAGATACGCAAACAAAACCCAGAGTGATGAGAGAACAATAGTGGCCTTGAAGGGTCATTTGCTTCTCTTTGGATATATTTAGTCTAATTGTAATTTCTGACAAAGGGGCGCCAGGAGTTTGATGCACATGTGCAAATTACATTTTGGCAGAAGAAATTTTACAAAACTTTGAGAAATGCATACTGGAAGGTATACCGTAAACATGATCACAGTTGGTTTATGAACAAGACTCTCGTGTGACACACTAACTGCAGTATTTGTTATGACTGTGGTTAAACTATTACATGTGGGCTATATGTGGCCCAGACGGAATCTGAACACTTTTTTCACATTTTCTACGCTGATTGTGGGGGAAAGTCTGCAGACTGTTGTGGATTTCAACATGGTAAAATGTTTTAAATGAACCTTGCCTGAAGGCATTATCAAATGAGGCAAAGTATCTAATACATTAATATGAAATGTGGGGGGGGGGGATGTGTTGACGTTTGTGAATGATTCTACTTTTAAGTGAATTTTCCACACTTGACATTCAACCCTGAAATAATTTAAATGTAACAGGGTTGATACAAACCACATTTTGAAAAAGAAATGTCTTGGGTAAATATATATAAATTGAGAATACTCAGTTCCTGAATTTGAAACAAGGAAAACATTTGTGGACACCACTTCACTTCAACTTTTGAAAACTCTTGTAACTTTTGACAATGACACGTTAAAATCTGAAAGAAATACGGATGCAGTGGGAGTTAGCCTTAAACTCAGCAGAAGTATTCCGGTTCATCCTTAACAGACATTATAATACACTGGCGTTAGCTTAAATGCTAACAAGCTTATCAAAAGGTTAGGAAAAGTTTGATGGGGTAATGTTAGGAATAATTTATCAAGACACACTTACTTACTAACCGACAAAGTAACTTGATTTGGCAAGCAAATAGTAACCTAATGCTAAGTTGGTAACAAAGCATTACATTGTTGGCAGCAAACTTAGCTCAGAATTGTTATAGTACCGCGAAAAGTCGTCTAAAGTAGTTTTACCTTATACAGTAAAAGTCCTTTACGATTGTTGCTTGTCAGACTGTACGAACATGAACCCCACTGTAAGCTGTCACAGTGTGGATCTCAATTGTCATTAATGTCAGACTGTACGACAGTCAAGGCGCGTTAAAAACGGACGACCGCAAGAAAACTCGCCCGGAGTTTTACATCATCAATCAATGACATGTTCGCATTGCATGCGGGATTGAAATGGTGGCTACAAATAAATCTCTAACATTCATTTTGGTCATGGTTTCTCTTGAAAAACAAAGAGAATTTGACTGTCGTGGTAGGAGAAGCCACACTGCAGGACTGCAAGTCCAATCTTCTGACACTGCCAGAATTTCGTCTGAGGTAAAATTCAGATCACAACAGTCATTAATCGGCTGTCGGTAAACTAGCGATCAAAGACTTCAGATTTTAGCCTAGGATCAGAGGAATCTTTTAGGAGGATTTGCAAAATTTGTCTCAGATGGCGAAATCAAGGCCAAAATCGTACAGTGTGCACTCGGCTTTAACCATGGAAAAGAAGAAAATGCTGTTATCTTGATTCCGATTGGCCAAAAGACTCAAGGCGCCACACCTAAGATGTTTTACTGGGAAAAAGTTCAAGAGGTCTCACTCCAGTCTATGGGAAATTAGCCCATTTCCGATTCTTGTGAGGTTTATTGTGCTTGCATTTTCACTGAACTAGTGACTAGTTTGTGGGTATGATAACTCATTTCTAAACAAAACAAAAAAACTATTGTTTAGGAAAAAATCAAAGCTTGTTTGACATAAAAAAAGACTTTTATAGTCCTTACAGATAGATAGAACGACAGACAGATTTAAAGACAGACATTTAATTTAATTTATAAAAAGGACCAAACTAATAATAAAAGGTATAGTTCTGCAATTCTACAGCACAAATGTCTTTGTTCCCATCTGAAAGACCCATCAGCAGAATTCTTCAGAAAGCTGCAGAGAGAAATGACTGAGTGCAGGGCACCATATACGTCCAATCTAAGAGGGTTTGTATCATCGATGATCCACCTTGCGTCTGAATATCTTTCTCTCGGGCTGATGACAGCAGCATCAGATGGAGACGGGACCCGTACAGCAGGTGTGGCTGGGCAGGGCTGGGTGGGTGGATGACGGATGGTGTTGATAGGGTGAGAGAGGTGTGAGACGGGCTGTGTTATCAGCTGAGCAGGCGGCAGGCCTGTCTGTGTGATGTGTGTGCTGTCGCTCCATACTTTATAGCTCTTTTCCTGCATGTCCTCCATCTATGGAGTACCACTCATGCGGCTGAAATGGGATTTGCCCTCCTCTCTTTTTTTGTCATCACATTCGTTCTTCTTTCCTCTTGAATTTCACCCACTCGTATACTTTTCACAGCATCAAGAAAATTAGCCAAATAAAGTTTGTCAAGTGTGGGACAAACTTAGTAGTCTGTCTCTTCAATGTCTTCAGGATCACTAGAAACTCACCGCTAGGTGTGTTTGATTAGGGTTGGAGCTAAACTTTGCAGTACAGTGGCCCTCCAGGACCGAGTTTGAGAAACCCTGCTTTACAATAAGGTTCATTAGTTTACATTAGTTAATGTATTAACTAACATGAACCAATCAAAAGCAATCCATTTGTTACTGTATTTGTTAATGTTAGTTAATAAAAAATAAAGCAGTTCATTTTTAGTTCACAGTGCATTAACTAATGTTAACAAGATTTTAATAAAGTATTAGTAAATGTTGAAATTAACATTAACAAAGATTAATAAATGCTGTATATGTGCAGTTCATTATTAGTTCATGTTAACGAATGTATAGTAAAGAACCTTATTGTAAAGTGTTACAGATTTTTTATGTTTTTGTGAGAAGCCTCTTAAGGTTACCAAGGCAGCATTTATTTGATCAAATATAACAGTAATATTGTGAAATATTATTAAAATTTAAAATAACTGTTTTCTATGTCAATATATTTTAAAAGGTCATTTATTCCTGTGATCAAAGCTGAATTTTCAGCATCATTACTCCAGTCTTCAGTGTCACATGATCCCTCAGAAATCATTCTAATATGTTCTTATTATTATCAATGTTGAAAACAGTTGTGTTGCTTCATATTTTCCTTAAACAGTTTGGTCATTTCTACTGTATGTCACGATAGCTGGGCTTCCGTTCGTTCTTCCAAACCGGACGTTTCAACCTGCCCTCCACTTCTGTTATTACAACAATTTATTTGGCAAGCTGAAAGATCTTTTCAAGGTGACCAATATCCTGTCTTTATGAAAAATGTCAAGTGTGGATATAAGCATGTGTGTGTTGGGGCTGCATTGTTTGATTATAACCTGTCCATAACTAGAATGTGCTGAATGTAAGTTTATGATGAATGCAAGTAATAGACAGTGACAGAGTTGCAGTTATGGCTTCTCTCATTTTATCCTTCCCTCCCCTCTCGTCCTTCTTTCTCCTTTCGCTACTCATTCTGACAGAGACACACGGCGTGGAGTCGCACGGCTTTAATGGCCACGTTCAGTCGCTGTGAAGGTGACACATCGCCTGTGTGTCCGTATGAGGTGTTTGTGTGTTATTGAGAGCTGTGTGTTATCTATTACAGTGCCCACCTTCGATAACTTCCCAGAATTCCTCCTGCTAGCCATCAACAGCATCGCTCCCTTGTGTGGTCCGCGAGTCCCCGACATCAACATCTCTCTCCCTTCCAGTACGCGTGTGCGACGTAGAATTAATGCCTTCCCGTGATCCTGTTTCACTGGTTATTCTGTCAAATGAAGGGCATTGAAACAACTGCATCTCCATCTTTACTGGCCTGCTCCCTCTCTCTCTCTCTCTCTCTCTCTCTCTCTTCTCCTCACCTCTTTCCTCTGTCATCTCCGCCTATCAATCAAAAATGTATTAAGTCCAAAGTGGGGCCGATCAAAGGCAGAATTCCTCCGAGGAGGACAGATAAGGCCTATCTCATTAATAAGTGCTTTAGCATCAGAGAAGACCTCTGCCTCCCTCCCCACCCCTGCCTTTGATATCTAATTATCCTCACACACACACACCCCTCCCATCTCCTCTCTATCAGACATTGAACATGCTACGCCGATGTACATACACACACAGACGGTGCGTGATCATATGAGGATGTGACTGTTTAAAAGGCGCGCTACAAGATAAACAATAAAAAAAGAAATTATTTGCAGAAGAAAATGTAGGATCCAGCCCATAAAAAACTTGGTTGCAACGGTGTTGCTAAATTGTTGTGGGTGGTTGCTAGGGTGTTGCTAGGGCTTAAGTAAAAAGATCCCACCAATAAGTCTGATTTGAGATTCAGGAGGCCTACCTCTGTTTTTATATCTGCAAGGTCAAAATCATATGGAAGCTTGTTTTCGCTACAGTAGCAAACAAGACAATTGCGATTTTACATCTCGCAATTCTGACTTCTTTTCTAAGAATTGTGAGGTATAAACTAATAATTCCAAGGGGGAAAAAATTACTTTAATTTGCTCTTTATTCTGCGTTATAAAGTCAATATCTCAAGTTTATATCTCACAATTCTGACTTTAAAACACAAAATAGCGAGTTTATATCATGCAATTCTGATATATTTAATCGCAATTGCGAGTTTCAATCACAATTCTGAGAAAAAATTTCTCAATTTTTGAAACAAACTTCCATGTCTAAATACAAGGAATATAAATATATTCAACAAGCTTCACGATTTGAGGTATGATTTAAGTCTGTAGCAAAAATAACGTTCAATACTTGTTGTTATGATGACTGAAACATACACCTAAATGTACTCCTAATTGTATTATTATTTAACTAAATAAAAACATTAACATTAATTTAATAATAAAATATTAAATAATAAAAACACCAGCAACATGGGTTATCCTAGTCAAAGAGTCTAACTTTTCACTTGAAGCAAATTAATTTGTGTTTCCACAAATAAAAAAATCACAAATAACTATCATCAAATGACAAAAAGTTTTTTTCATTCTTGTGTGTGTGTGTGTGTGTGTGTGTGTGTGTGTGCGTGTGTGTGTGTGTGTGTGTGTGTGTGTGTGTGTGTGTGTGTGTGTGTTTTTTGACGAAACAACTCTTCTGGTCTTTTCTCATTAGCTTGTAAGTACAGAGAGAAGCCTGACTTAGGACCCGACATAAAGATATTTATGGATGTCTGCGTTTCTCAGTCTAAACTGCTGGTGTTATTGCAGCTCAAAGCTTCTTTCAGGCATATATTCATTGTAAAATATCTGAATGGGTAACATGCTGTGGGGTTGAGCAGGTATTGAATGAATCCATGCTGAACAAACAAAGGCAGCAGATCAGATGTTACAGGAATATTTCAGGATAAACACAATAAGCCCCACATCTGTGACGGTTCATCTACTGAAAAAAGTCAAATTTAGACAACTTTACAGCTCAAATGACAAACAATTTTACTGGTTAAAAAAATTAAGCTTCACATTTCTACTTTTAAAGGACCACTGTAAAAAAAACACTTTAGCATACTATTACAAAGCACACTATTTACGGAAATGAATATATTTAAGTGCTGCAAACTGAATGTAATTGCCCCACTTAAGTAGCACATCTTATTTGCAATTTAGTGCACTTAAAATATAGTAACTTTTGAATGTAATATCAAATAACACACTACAGTTAAAATAATAATCAAGTACTTTACATGTGCTTTAGGGTGCTAGTCATGCTTTTAAGATTTGAAGTACACTATGCACACATTCAATATAATTAAGAGGAATGTTCCCCATTCATTGATACAAGTATAGCTCTATTGCTAGTGTTGAAAGTATATCCTATAGAAAGTATAGCCACAATACCAAACCTTTATACATACTGTATTAATATGATAGTGTGTTTAAATCACTAAGTCATATCCATATTTTTCAACTCCAATTATGAATGTGCAACATTAATTTCAGGTTGATATGCACAAGGATACTAAAAAGAAACTATTTACAAAAGTTCTGTTCACATCACAAACAGATAACCAGAAGTCCGTAAGACTTACTGCTAATAAGACAATTTAGAATATGTTACAGCTCAAAATAAACTTTTTTGCACATAGGAGATGATATAGCAAAAATCTGAGTTTCACATTTCTGTTTTAAACACTCCTTAATGCCCTACAGACTTCAATTGTAGGTAGATTACTGTCAATGCATTTCCCATACATTTTTTTGCAAGTTATTTTTCATTATTTTGACATTATTTTGGGGGGCAGTAAACACACAGGCCACAGACGCTGGAATATTCCTTTAACGGAGGCGTAATTCGGCTCTGAGAAGATACAACACGGCCCAGAGAGGCAAAAAGAGGTGTTGAGGAAAAGACTGAGAAAAGAAATAAAGAGGAATGAAATGGAGTGAGACGGAGAGAGGAGAAATCAGAGAAAGGGAAAATAGCAGGGAGAGAAAGTGTTCTTTTTTCCTTCTCTCATTCTCTCTCGCTCGCTCCTTAGTTTTCTGTAAAAGAAGCTGTGAGAGATAAGACTAAAAGGACAGTCAGTCTGTTCCGAACAATCCTTTCCCTGTCCCTCTCCCTCTTTCTCTCTCTCCCTCTTTCCCTGTCTCATCCCCCCACTCTGCTACTGTTCCTTCTGCTTAATGGCCCCCACTCAGATTTCCATTGATGCCTGTGCTGATAGACCCTCTCTCCTGATAGACCCTGTTCTCCTCAGGTCTGCGCTCTCCTTTCAGACCACGCCACTTTACTCCTGACCGTCCATCTACAGAAACACACGTTCCAAAACATGCTCCGAACGCAAATCATTCACCTCATACAATGTGCTCAAGTTCAGCCAATTCAGTAGTTATTGAACTAGTTATTTAGTAACAGTAGTCTAGTCTTAACATGCCTCCCTCCCTTTACAAAAATGCATGTGCATGTGGCTGTTGATTGATTAAAGTGCCCCATCATGCTTTTTCAAATATAACCTATCATGCAGTGTGTAATACAGCTGTTTCTAAAGCAAAGTTTCAAAGATCAAAGTGCACAACAAATAAAGTTATTGTCTCCTAAAAGAAAACTGCTGAAACAAGTCTTCAGAGATTCCAGTCTCAGTTCCTGTTTCATACCTACGTAACAATGTAACAAATGTGAATAATGCCAATCTCTGCTCTTCATTGGCTGCCGTAAACAACGTCTACTTTGACCTGCCCTCAAAAACTAGTTGTAAGAGATTGGTTTGTGTTGTCGACATGTCAAGAAGACACTGTTTTCGGCACTGCAATCTTTACTTCTAAAAGATGAGGACTCGTGCTGGAATTGATACGGAAAACCCACCCAACTCCATCATTCATATCACTGTGCATCAAGTGCTGACCAATCAGAGCAGAGTAGAGTGATCACAACAGACTGGGCCATCTGACCAATCAGAGCAGAGTAGACCGATCACAACAGACTGGGCCATCTGACCAATCAGAGCAGAGTTACCGATCACAACAGACTGGGCCATCTGACCAATTAGAGCAGAGTAGACCGATCACAACAGACAGAGCCATCTGACCAATCAGAGCAGAGACTGGGCCATCTGACCAATCAGAGCAGAGTAGAGTGATCACAACAGACTGAGCCATCTGACCAATCAGAGCAGAGACTGGGCCATCTGACCAATCAGAGCAGAGTAGAGTGATCACAACAGACTGGGCCATCTGACCAATCAGAGCAGAGTAGACCGATCACAACAGACTGGGCCATCTGACCAATCAGAGCAGAGTTACCAATCACAACAGACTGGGCCATCTGACCAATCAGAGCAGAGTTACCGATCACAACAGACTTGGCCATCTGACCAATCAGAGCAGAGTTACTGTCTGATCACAACAGACTGAGCCATCTGACCAATCAGAGCAGAGTAGACCAATCACAACAGACTGAACCGTCTGACCAATCAGAGCAGAGTAGACCAATCACAACAGACTGGGCCATCTGACCAATCAGAGCAGAGTAGACCAATCACAACAGACTGGGCCATCTGACCAATCAGAGCAGAATTACTGATCACAACAGACTGAGCCATCTGACCAATCAGAGCAGAGTAGACCAATCACAACAGACTGAACCGTCTGACCAATCAGAGCAGAGTAGGCTCGCAGGAAGGAGGGGTTTACAGAGACTGAATCTTTGAACAAACCACTTTTAGACTCTTTGAGAAATAAGGTTGTGTAATATATATTGTGAGAAAATTAAAGTGTGTTTTGATCATGGATGAATGTAAATCTATTGTAGGAGATTCCAAAACAAAATAAGGAACCTTTAAAATAAAGCATAAAGGCCATTGCACACTGAGTCCGAAATTTTCGTATGCGTTTTTTCGTGTTCGTCAGCCTTAAAATTCGTCACGCACAGAAACCTTGCACACTGAGTCCGATGTGTATTTATTAAACCTTTGCGGGAAAAAAACGCAAAAAATACAAAATGGATTCGTCAAGCAGTGAGGATGATTTTGTTGCCCTCTTTCTTCTTAAAAAGAGAAAAAGAAAGAGGAAATATTGGGTCCAATCCTGAGATTGCGCCGAGAGGAAGGAGAGTTTAACCTCCTTATCCAGGAGTTGCGAAATTATCCAGAGCGATTCGAAATTTACCTCAGAATGTCAGTGGAACAGTTTGATGCTTTGCTAGTGATACTGGAGCCACATAAGTTATTAAAAAGAAGACTACCAATTTCCGTGCACCAATCGATCCTGAACAGAGACTGGCAGTATGTCTAAGGTATGGACACGGACACACACACACACACAGACACACACGGCTGGCGGAAGCGCTGGGCAGACAGAACAGCTGTATACAGGTTATATTTTATACCCAAATAATACATGATTAGTAATCAAATTAGCTGCTCAATCACACCTTAATCGATCCGAAATTTCGATCTGATTGAAAGGGGAGTTTGTCGTTCGCTTGTACAGTGGCTCAGAATTGTCAAAAAACCTCTCAAAATACTGGCTGTGGATGCGAAAAACGCAGAAAATCGAACCCGATCCGAATTTTTTTTACTACGGACGAAGGTTTCGTAGACAATGTGCAAGTGTGATTGACATAACGTGAGGTCGAATTTTTTTTTTTACGTGCGAAAATTTCGGATGCGAATTTCGGACTCAGTGTGCAATGGCCTTAAGACCTTATTCACAGCAGCGCCATCTTTGATTTTTCACCAGGAATGAAAGCGAGGCTGTGAGGGATGGACATACTATGCAGTAGGTTGTACTGTTATTTAATGTGTTTGTGGATTGTTCTGCTGAAGAAATAAGGTAAAATATCTGTAGACTAAAAACTCCTGACGATATAAGCTGTGGAATTTTATATGCCGCTATTAACTATTTCCCCTCCATTGATGGAAATTTCCAGCAATCCATGTTTTCACGGTTATACTGTATGGTAGGGGGCGCTATTATGCATTTTCTTAAATTAAGAAAATAATATAATTATAATCATTTTTATTTTACATTAAAACTGCAAAATTCATGTTTCATGTCTTATTTTTCTTCACATTCAAATGTTAAACCATCAAACTTTTAATTTGACGGAAACCAGTAGTTGATTAGAGCTTCTCATTAAAGATACAGAGATACACTTTTTATGGAGCAGCATTTACTGTGAACCAAGTCACTTTGAGACGCTGCAAACATTGGCAGATAATAAGTTGCTTGTGTGTAAAACAACACAGTGCCATGCTTCACTGAAACATGCAGCGCATATATTTATTTCACAGACTTTGCAATATGATAATCGCACCAAGGAATATTGCAATTTCAGGTTTATGATCCATCATGTAGCCCTAATAATTCTCTTTCCAACAGTGTAAACGCTTTGGTCAATTTCGTTACAACAGTTAAAATATAGTAATGATAACTGTTATATAAATGTATTTTAGAAAAATTACTAAGTTAGGTTAGTTAGGTTTGTTCTTGTTAAACTACGGTTGTCATGGTAAATGCTTTTGTAAGTGCTTGATCTGGGGGGTGGTCACAAGTTTGGCAAAACATTTGTGAAATTTACTTATTTTAGTGTGCAACTATTTCTAAGCCTGGTACATGCAATATGTAAATTGGATAAATCGTGCAGTGATTTATCCTATTTACAACCTGTACCGTGGTAAATCAGCCTGACTCATAAACACACTAAGGTGGCGAACACAAACAAACCCACACGCACACACCTTAACACATTCAACAGAATCAACCAACCTGGAGGAGGGTAAAATGTTCTCCTTCAGTCGAAATATTACTAATCGCTCAAGGCTCTTCTTAGAGCAAACAGACAGAGGATTTACCAGAACAAAACAGAGCAAAACACACCCCATGCAGCACAAAGACTCAAAGGCAACTTTAAATAAGGCCTTCATCTCCGCTCCCCTTGTTATGAAGACGCGCATGTTGAAAGGGTAGGAAAACAGTCATTAAAAGCACGAAAAATTGTGCGTCAAAAACTCAGGTCACAATGTTTACAAAGAGAGGAAAATTTAATCCAATCACAGAGTCTTCTCTCCGCTTCCTTCTGCTCTTTTCATGAGCTTAGGACACAAATTAAAAACGAAAACAGCAAAACTAATTAATTTACTGATCATGAGAAAACAAAATGTCTACTTTGTATTTTAAAGAACAGAACTGCATGCACAAAGATATAAGGGGAAAAACAGACAGAGAAAAAGCAATGAGAATTATTCGTCTTGCTATGTATATGTTTAATTAGCATATTTAAAGGAAGAAAAAAAAAATCTACACTCAAAACGATGTTAAATGTTTAAAGGGGCAGAAAAATCTCCTGTCAGTGAATAAAGACAGTTTAGTGTTGGCAAAACATAAACTCCAAGAGTCGAGCTAGTGAAACTGCAAAATATACATCCATACAGATGTGGTTATGATTGCATAACGTCAAAATACTGGTTTCCGGAGAAAATTCTACATTTCCCATGGATTTATGGAGAGAAAAAAAAACTCACATTAATATGAAATGCAGAGTTTCGCATACACAAACCTTAACCTCTTTCTTCCTCTGCATCTCTGTTTCTCTCTGACTGTGTGACCTGTAGTTGCTCTGCCGCCCGAGGGCTTGAATAACTGTCTGGTGCCAGGCTTCTGCACCCAGGGGCTTGTGGGAGATGAGGCAGGGGTTGTGAAAAGGCATGTGCTGAGTGTGTGTTGAGTGTGTGCGAGCATGTCCGTTTGTCTTGTCCCCTTTACCTGACCTCGATCATGGGATCCCAAACCAGCCACGGCCAACGCAAAAATCTAGACAGACAAAGAGGAAAGAGCAGAAAAAGTCAGCGCAATGACCTATATGGAGCAGCGTTCCCAGAATTCTCTCTGATTGCATGTCATCCTCTCTGGACCCACAATGCTATTATTGACGACTGCTACTGACAAACAGTGATGCTCTTCAAAACATGTTTTCATAATCATGTAAGTGTCACTTTTCATAGATGTCTCCAGCAATAATCTCCCTCCTCCATGTGGACACAAGGGCCGCTGCTGAGCGTGTTGCCCCAGGGCAGGGCTCTCTCTCTGGGCATGAGGGGGCCGGCTCCCTGGGTGGTTTGGCCTGGATGAAGGCTCTTGTGCTAAATAACGGGTCTGGTTGTGATTTTGTGTCTGAATGTTCACTTTGGCTGTCTGCTTTTTCCCAGGGATCCAGGGTGATGTGGAGGTCATGGAGGCTCCAGTCAGTATGTTTTGGGGACTGTGTGTGTGTGTGCGTGTGTGTATGTGTGGCAAAGGGAAGCATTTCTAAAACAGCGAGGGCCACGCTCCCCTACCCTTTCTTAACAGGTGAAAGCAAACAAACAGTATGTTTTGATTTTGGTTTCACAAAGGCTGCAATAATTTTATTTAAAAAAATGACACTTAATATTGTGAAATATTATTACAATTTAAAATAGCTGTTTTCTATTGTAATATATTTTAAAATTTAATTTATTTCTGTGATGGTAAAGCTGAATTTTCAGCAGCTATTACACCAGTCTTTAGTAGCTGTGTTTCCAACCAAAGTTACGAATTTAACTTGTGCGCAAAACGTTGTCATGTTATCTTGCGTTCGGATGCTTGGTGTTTGGGAATTCAATCATGCGAGTCACTTCGGAGAGGGCATTATATCCTTCTGATGACAGACTTTGACTCAGATGTTCCAGAATGATCAAACCAACATTTGAGGAGCTGTGATGCGATTGGTCCTCTGGTTAGTCCAGTTATCCAATCGCATCCTCTGTTCAGGCAAAGTCACGTGAGTTTTTTGTTCCGCATCGAGGGATCTATTTGGTAAATGTATTTCTATTGAATTTTATGCATGTCTTCTTAACAGATAAAAATGTATCATCTCAATTGAGCGCATGTGATTTTTATGCACATTTTTAGAATTGATGCGTATCTTGAAGTTTCCATTCACCGTTTTTTATGCAATGTCCCAAAATGGAATGGAAACGGTGTCACATGATTCTTCAGAAATCATTCTTATACGCTGATTTGCTGCTCAAGACACATTTCTTATTGTTATCAATGTTGAAAAACATTTTTCGTGGAAACAGTGCTAAGTTTTTTTCAGGATTCTTTGATGAATAGAGAGTTTAAAAGAACAGCATTTATTTGAAATATTTGAATATCTTTTTACAGTAACTTTTGACTGGAGATGTTTTGGGGATGGTGTGCTTAAGTGTATGTGTGTGTGTGTGTGTGTGTGTGTGTGTGTGTGTGTGTGTGTGTGTGTGTGTCTGTGTGTATGTGTATGTGAGTGTATGTGTGAGTAAGTGAGTGTTTGTGTGTGTGTGTGTATGCGTTTAAGTGTATGTGAGTGTGTGCATGTGTGCATGTGTGCGTGTGTGTGTGTGAGTGAGTGAGTGAGTGAGTGAGTGAGTGAGTGAGTGAGTGAGTGAGTGAGTGAGTGAGTGAGTACGTGCGTGCGTGCGTGCGTGCGTGCGTGCGTGTGCATGTGCATTTATGTGTATGTGTATGTTTACGTGTATGTGAGTATATGTATATGTGAGTGAGTGAGTGAGTGAGTGTGTGTGTGTGTGTGTGGGGGGGGGTATGCGTTTACGTGTATGTGAGTGTGTGCATGTGTGAGTGAGTGAGTGTGTGTGTGTGTGTGTGTGTGTGTGTGTGTGGCAGAGGGCCATTTTTCTCAAACGAGGACAGCGCTTCCCTACCCTTTCTTAACAAGCGAAAGCAAACACACATCCTCTGATCCTGTTGGCCAGACATGCGTTTTCTGAACAGCCTCTCCTCCTACACGCCACCTAAAACAGGAAGTGACACTTAAAACGGTACTATTCGACCGGGATTGATATGACCCGGCAACGTACAGGTCAGTGAAAAACGGCTCTCAAGGCCACTCGGCATAACAATTACACTAACTTTTTTAGCATTCCTTGCTCCCACACGTTCAGCTAATCTCTGACAGGAAAGGGTTGGGGGGCATTTCTAACAAGTTCAGGGAACACCAGGGTATTGGGTCAGTGTTGATTTTGGATCCTCAAGGATTTGCCCCTTCCATAAATATCTTTCATAGTCTAAATTTGCCAAAGGCCCGGCGAATTCATCAAACACAAATAATTAGGTCTTGTATTCAGTTTGTTTCATGCAATCACTCCATGTGGTCAGGTGACCGGCAAGAGGAAGGGACAAGGAGGGTGAACCGAAAGGTCATGGCCAGGTCATCATAACCCATCAAAAAGCGAAACAGATGGGAGAGTAGTGCATCGTTCAAAATCTTTACCTTATTTTCTCTCCTTCAGACTGGGGATTATGCTGGCTTTAGCTCGAGTGTATGTCCTGTTTTCTTTGTGGAAGCGAGCTCGTCATACTACCACAGCATGAGACAGGGCTATTTAGTGGACGCCACCCCTGTGGAAACAGCCTAACCTTTAAATGCTCAGGCAAATCCCACTTCAGACCTCTGCAAAATCGATAGCTTATGGGTCAATAACAATAAAAAATGTGTAAGATCATTGAAACAAAAACTGCATGTGCCAGAAATGTATTCTTTGTATTGATGTTGGTTTCTAACTTTTTTTAAATAACTTAAAATACTATTTTGTACTATAAACTAACATCTTTTCCTTTAAACTTTAATGTATGTAAATGTAAACAATTTCAAATAATGAATATAACATTTTTCTCTGGGTAATGATATTTGACACTTGACAACCTGAACTAACTAATGTTTTTACTGAATAAACAATGTCATATAAATAGCTGACCGTAATACAATCAGCAGGGTCTACAGGGGTCCAATCTGTGATATCATTACTTGTTTTATGTTATTTCCTGTATATTGGTTACACCACACTGACTGAAACGTTTTTCAAATATGAATATTTTACTACTTATATCTCCACTATTTATAATAGAATTAAGCAGTCTGTCTTTTTTGTTAATTTCAGGCATTTGATGATTTTTTAAATGAACTTAGAATTAGTTGAAAGAAGTATCTTACTCTCACAAAGGCTGCATTTCAAAGATACATTAAAACATTTTAAAATGTCATTCATTCTTGCATTGGCAAACTTAGATTCCCTACATTTACAAAGCTAATTTACTCTTCAGTGTCACATGATCCTTCAGAAATCATTCTGATATGATGATTTGATATTCAAGGAGTATTTTCAATTTAACATCAATGTTAAACAATTTTTTGTAGAAACTGATACATTTTTCAGGATTCTTTGATGAACAAAGTTTAAGAAGCAGCATTTATTTTACAAATACTTTTTGTAAAAGTCTTAACTGTCACTTTTGATCAATTGAATGCATCCTTGCTGAATAAAAGAATGAATTTGTGTGTGTGTGTGTGTGTGTGTGTGTGTGTGTGTGTGTGTGTGTTTACATCCATTACAGAAGAAGTGTGTGTATGAAACAAGTAAGTTTTTTCCTAATAATTGAATAGGTCTGAAATGAACAAATAAAATGTCATGTCATACACAGGAGAGCAGAGAATGAAAAGCAGAAACTACATTAAAGAAGGCACACATTCCTCCTGATTTAATTGCCATAGATTGCTAAAATCATCTTGTTGATTCAGTTTGTGTCTCTGGATGAATTTGAAATGACAAACTTTAATCCGCTCCGTCTGAGCAAATCAAAGGAGCGGCGACCAGAACACTCTCGAACAATTTTCCCAGAGTGCACCAGGGCTCCCGTCGTCAGCCTGTCTGCCCTCTCTTTTACTTTCATACTTTCTATTTTTGAGCTTTTGTTTGCTTGTTTCTCTCCTTATCATGCCATCTGGAATTCAACTCCATGGTTCTGATAAACATGGGGCACCACTTTGTCTCTCTTTCTCTCTTTCCTTCTCTCTCACATTCTCAGATGGAATTGTGATTTGACAGGCATGACAGTACGAGGACAAGACTCCCAGCATGAGAAAACAAACAAACAAATCAATAAGATAAGTCTGAAATATGTACAGAATCTTATCATCACAGGAAACTAAAAAATGTGCAAAACTGGCAGAGCTGTCCTGGTATAGTGAGGTGTGATCGGAGAGACATCAGGAAACAATGAACAGATCGTGAATTTACACTCGAACCTCTCTCGCCAGGGTCATCTGAGAGGTACAACGTTTCATTCAACATCATGGATGTCAAGTACTGCTCTTATTTATGTGGTATTATGAAGTAACTTACTGTATGACTTTCATACTACATGCAATTAAAGTAAATGGAGACCTGAGGCTGTCAAGCTCCAAAAAAAAGAGAAAGAAATCCATACAGAGGGTTTATAAATTAAAGTACAGTTGGTCACATCATGTATTTTTACACTGTAAAAAGTGCTTAGTTGACTTAACGTAAAAAAATGTTTGAGGAAACCTGCTGCCTTAAATGTATTAAGTAAATAAACTTCTTGCTTAATCAAACAAATTTTCATGTCCACATAACTTGTGTAATAATAATTTTAAGGCAATGGGTTTACAAAAAATAAATAAAAAATTAAGTAAACTGAACATGGCAATCATGAAAAGACTATGTGTAAATGCCCTCTAAGACATATTTGAGCAGTTTTAGATTGATAACAATTCGATCATGCATACAAAATCCGAATGTGTACATGTGTCTCATTGTTCAGACCACACAAGAAACCAATCATGGTTGGATGGAGCAACACTGATTTCCATACTGGGTAAAGACAATTCATATTTAAATGTTCCACTAGGGCGCAAAAAGATATTAAAATCTTGGACAAATCTTAACCTAAAAAAGCTCTAAAATGCTCAAGTTTATAGACGTCCGTGGGCATGTTCGGAAATAAACTTGAAGTAAGGTACTAGCATAAGCAATTCAAGCAAATCTGATTGAATGAAGCCCAAAATCACATGATACGATTCACAAGGCTCATAAAGAGACGCGAGAAATAAATGAACTCTTTCTTTACCACTCCAGACATGAAAGAAAAATTAGTGAAAGAGGGAGACAGTAAAATACAAAGAGCACACTAAGGAGCACGGGGAGAAACAAGGACAGAGATCGAAAGAGTCAATGTACGGCCGGAGAACGAAGGAGACGGGAAAGAGATAAAGACGCGGGCGGCCATGTAGGTGATTCCAGCCTCGGTCAGGTGTGTCCAAACACGGCGTGCTGAGACAGACAGGCGGGCACAGGCGGGCAGACTGGCGTCAGCGGCCACACGCATGCCCTGTCGCACCACACGCCAAGGGCCCGCATACCAGCGCTCCCACACGCATGTACACAATGAGAGCTCAGTCCTGCATCACGCACCAGCGGCAACAGCAATGTGAAATATTCAAACAGGGACAAAGGTACAGCACAGGAGGGGTGTGAGGGGATCGTGGCGGCCCGCCGAGGGGTGAGGACGAGACCGGGACTCGGAGATCACAGCGGAGCAACTTTACACAACTTTGATGGAGTTGGGACCATTAAGGGTTAGGGTCAAGACCATTAGATACAGTTCAAGAGAAATTAGGTCATAGGTCATGTTCAGTGACACGCCGTGTTTAGATTTTTCATTACATTCAGTATTTCAGCCGGATGAATGATAATGAAACGGATCCTGTTACATATGACATGTGCAGACAAGCATGACACAAAGTACTGACAGACTCGAGCAACGTTTATACTGACAGGGTAGAGCGTTATTAATATGATCAGACTACATTGAGACAAAGCACCAACAGACTGGCCCGACATTAAAATGTTAACAAGAGCAAAATTCTATAAGCACAATATTAATATACTGTCAGACTAGAGCGATGTTAAAATTACTGACTGAGTATTTTCAAAATGTTGCCAGCCACCGCCTGCATTTTTTTATCCATTTCATAAAACTTTCATGGCCCCCAGAATATTTTGTTGGATAAATATCTGACACATTTTTATGAAAGACTACATCCGAATCGGATTCAGAGCGATGATCAAAACACAGAGTGGATCAAGTCCATCAACACCCCAAAGCTTCACAGTCCTGTAGCTCGTCCTGGGTCGGCGTTTCATTCAGTAATGTAAGGCCGTTTTGATTTATCTGCCGTTTAATGTTTGATGATCACATTATTTAATATGTGCTTAAACAACAAAAATAAAAAAGAGCAATATTAATATATCAAGCCACATTAAAATACTGACAGACTAAACTGTAGGGCTGCATGATATATCGAATTTATCGAAATATTGCAAAAATATGCATACCGCAATGGCTTGCAATAACTGCATGATTTTAATACTCCAAAAGTCCAGGTTTTAGGTCGACGCAGACAGCATAGAATAGACTCGACACAAAACCGTTACATACGTGTGACATGCTTAATGTTATTAAATGCAATAAGCGAAATACTCACACGCACAGAAAGTCATCTCTCAGATGGCACGTGATCCTGAATTCAGTTCTCTTCTGCAGCCTATATGGCCAAATACACACAAAATTATGTTAAAATGCCCGTCTTGGTAAGTATTCATGTAAACACAGTCAGTTAGCCTATTTCATAAGTGAAGTAAACAGTTCAGAAAGAAAGAAATTTCACGTGTAACAATATATTGGATCCGTGCATCTCTTAAAGTGACAGCAGCCTAATAACCCTGCTGAAACAAGAGAAACTGCTCACTGAATAACTTTTGTAACTTTAATAATAATCAGTAAATTGAATTCATACAGTAAAGACTCATACACTGAACTTTTGTTTTTATATTCAGTTTCTGTTGTTAAATAATAATGTAGACCTCCCTGAAACCCCCATCTTTACACTGACTGTTAAAAGGACACTTACTTTTTGTGTAATGCCACAGCAAAACACTGCTGTTCACTTTCAGAAGTTGTCGGGATGCTTTCTTCTCACAAAAAGAATGTGAAACATGCATGTTGGTTTTTAAATATATATTAATATAAATCTACATTTATTTTACACACTTAAAGCATTATCGCATTATTTAACGAGTTATCGCATATTGCAATTTTTGTCAATATTGTGCAGGCCTACTAGACTGATGTTAAAATATTGATTTCAGACTAGAGCTCAGCAACGCCAAAATATTAACAGAGCAAAATGCTATAAAAACTATATTCAAATACTTTTAGACTAGAGCAACATTAAAGGGATAGTTCACCAAAAGAATGCACATTCTGTCAATTTACTCACCCTCAATTTGTTACATACCTGTATGAATTTCTTTCTTCTGCTGAACACAAAAGAAGCTATTTCGAAGAACATGGGTAACCAAACAGTTGATCGACCCCATTGACTTCCATAGTATTATTATTTTTTTCCATACTGGAAGTCAATGGGATTGTCTGGTTACCGACATTCTTCAGAATATCTTCTTTTGTGTTCAGCAGAAGAAAGGAATTAATACAGGTCTGAAACAACTTGAGGGAGAGTAAATGATGACAGAATTAAATACCAACATTAACATACAGCAACATTAAATACCGACAGGCAAGAGCGACACTGACATATACAGACTAGATCATAATTAAATACTGACAAACAAGAGCGACATTACATACTGAGACTAGAGTCACATTAAAATACTAACAAGAGCAAGATGCTTTACAGGAGCAATTAATACAGTATACTGTCAGACAAATGCAATATCAATATAATATTGACAGACTTGAGCAACATTAAAAATCTAAAAGACTGGAGCATTATTGCAGTACAGACAGAGTAGAGAACCATTTTAAAAAGTTGAAAGACTCATTGTCAGTCACACAGAGCTGTTACATGGGCTATATCCAAGTAAAGTTTTGCGTCAAACGCCAGTTTACACAAGTTCTTTGTTCTCTGGCAGTGTTTCAAATACAGAGGACAACATTTAAATTCAGCATTTTTGTGCATTCTGCATTCTGTCCTATCATACTGTTGTAATAGCTTAGAGGTAGGGTTAACCTAACCCTGTTGTAAATGCTTTTGAATAAACAGGTGAACACAATAATACCACACATTCATTCAGACAATGGTCAGATATAACATGAAGGTACGCTCATTCTCAAGACACGTTTCTTTCATAAAAATTCAGGTTGTTTTATATGTTGAAAATTTATAGAATTTACTGATTTACAATATTTCTTGGCCAGATATTTTTTACATTTAGTTTACAGCTTAGAAGTTGCTGAAAAGCATACAAAAGGCCATTTAATGGCAGGCCCAATGTGACAACTTGCCCAATATAGGTGGGGTTTAACAGCCAGGACAAGATGGGTTTATTCCCAGAAAAGGGGTTTTAAGGTAAACCTACTCTTGAGAAATATTCACTAGAATAAAGCATCTGATAACAAGCCCATTTCTCCCCTAATTAACATCGTTTATCAGTGAGTGTTGCTACAATATGACTTTAGGTGTATTTTAAATAAGGAAAAAGATCAATCACTGTTACAATACTGATGATTGCATTTAAGAGTTAAATAGTTCAGGACATCAGGACACTATATAAAGAATGAAGATAAATCTGCCATATCCACCAGACCTCCTTTGCCAAAGAAAAACATTTTAGATTGTGCTTATATTGCGATGGACACATGGTCATGGTAATTCGAAAGGTTCAACTTTAACATTCAGACATGTAACCAAGTTTTATTACTGTATATATTAGTTCAGCCACACAATTGAATACAATGGGATAAAAATGAAAGTCACTTAAGGTCGAGGTTTAGAGAAAATAATCTGAACACTAAATGCTTTTTACTGATACCATGATAACTGAAACAAAATTTAGAGATTGTTTTTTTTTTATTATTATTATAAATTAAAATTAGAATATGAATTGTGATAACAGAGATAGGCAATATGTGTGGTTAATGACCTTGATTTATGTTTTTTTGTGAACAAGCCTAATCTACATAATTACACAGCGCACATATTCATCTGAGCTGGATGTGTGTGTCGTATTTTCAAGCCAACACAATTAAAAATTATTGCCTGTCAAACAATATTAAACACTGTGAAGAAAGTATAACAAGAATAAAGGAAAAAAATATTTATGTCTAGTGGAATATAAATATCAATGTACTAAAAATCATAATTTTACTATTAAATATTGTCTGTTCAATGGTTTTATTTCCTGAAATAGATGTTCCATTCATTTTGGTTAATTATGATTAAATAAATATAACAATAAAATCAAGACGTATTAATTAATATTTATATATAGATTACAATTCGTCAATTAGGCTATATCTATATAATGCTATATAAGAAAAGATTAAGAAATAAACATTTAATAAACAGATGAATAAATGTTGCAGTATCAGAAGTAAATCTGTCGAAATAAATAAGAAAAACTCATATAATCAAAGAAAACCAAGATAAATCTTTTCAAACGTCAACTATCTAAATCTCAGCTTGTGCTGCCATCTAGTGAATGACACATCTAGATCAATATTGTGGCTCTACTGCCATCCTGTGTTTAATGCCCGAACCTTCACCGGACAGTCATGATGCATCCAAGACTTGATGGAGATCTTTACTGTGGGGTTTATGTAGATAAATGACACTTGATACAGGTTTCATAGCGCTTCACACACTGTAAAGCAGCTCTATAAAACAGGTCAAATTGACTATATTGAGCATACATCTATTGCCGCCATACATCTATCCCTCTCTTGACTTTGAACAGCACATCTGTTCTGAGTTAGCAGGCCTCAGCCGCCCCAATCTCCCTCTGGCCTCTCAGACTCCTTCAAATACAGCTCAACTCCTGAACTTCCGACATGATCTGGGTCAATTCTTCTGCCCTCGCCCTCGAGGAATATACTTCAGACATCTAATCAAGGCAAAAGCGGCAAAACACAAGTTAGAGGGTTCAACACACACAAACTAATATCCAATGGAGAGCACTGACAATCAAACTGAAATGACGCATTGATATTCATGCTCGGGGAAGAGAAAAGACAAGTGGCAGAGAGCAACAGGCCCTTTACACAGGACACTTTCTGTGTGTGTTTTGCAGACATATTCGGCAGTCAGTGTTTTTTGAGCATCTTGCCACATTTTAGAAAAAATTTTTTTTTTTTTTTTTTATCTGCTCAGTCTAGCTTATTTTCTTTCTTTTTTTTACAAACGTCCTGTGAGAAGGGACCTTACATTCAGTAGGACCAAACTCCTCATTTGCCTGCATTGTTTCCATGACAATGATGTTTCGGTGATGATGTCACCTCCTAAATGGAGATTCCGCCAGCACACCTTCACCCCTTCCCAGTATGTGTGAGACTGCAGGAACCACGGGACAGGACAGAACTAAAATCTTCACTACAGCACACAGACTTAACATGCATTACTGACTAAACACGGATTCAAAATGCTCTTATAGGGGTTAAAAATGTCCACAGCCATGGTGACAAACAGAACGTCCAAAATAATGTTTAGAGACAAGGATATTTAGAGCATAGATGAAAAAAGTACAGTGGGGTCACCAGCCCCATTTTGCATTTTCTAATTTAATACAAATTGTTTCATTATAATATCAGCAAAAAAAAAAAAAAAAAAAAACATAATTTCAAAAGGTCTTAGATATGAAAGCATTTTTTTTCAATTGTTTTTAATGAAAAGTAAAAAAAAAAAAGGTAATTGCACATTTTTCTCGCATTTCTTACTTTTTTTCTCAGAATTGTGTGATATAAAGTCACAATTGCAAGTTATAAAGTCAGAATTGTGACTTTATAAAGTCCGTCTTTTGTCCTCAGAATAGGACTTTATAACTCACAATTGCAACCGCAATTTCTATCTCACAATTAAAAAAAAAAACAAGTCAGAATTGCGAGATATAAACTCGCAATTGCAAGAAAAAAAGTCCGAATTGCTAAATATAAAGACAGAATTGCGATAAAGTCGCAAATAACTTTATTATTCTGTTGCCCGTATATATTTACATTTTATTTTTATTTGATTTATTTATTTTTGTAGTTTTGACTTGCTCAATTCTATTTCAATTCTATTTCAATTTTATTTCAATTCAATTAAATTGTATGTCTTGAATTACAAAAAAAAAAGAGTTTAACATTTTTCTGACGTGAAAAGACCAGCCCAACACGAAATAAAAGTGTGATTTTACAAAAATAAAAATAAAGAATTGCTTTAATGTTGTAAATTGACTACATACAGATTGTTTACTTAAAAAACTAGTGTGGTCAATAGAATAATCCCAATGAATCTCAGATTTTCATAATTTAATATTTAGAAAACAGAATTAAATTGCAATATTATCAAATATGTATCAAATATCAGTAATAAATATAATAACAGTATTATATAATTATTGTATTTTATATTCAGTATAATATTATTAGTACACATCTTAACTTCAACAGTGTTATATATTCATATATTCTATTTATTTTTCCTTTCAGTTGTTTTGTAGAGTCTCTAGCAACCCCTTGTGGCCCCTGTGGGTTTTAAAACCCCTGACCTATATGATGTTATTTATATGAAAAATTGAAAAAAAAGAGGAGAACTAGAGGTAGATCCCATGCAACCATTTTTGACGCACAGTGACGGCACGTTTGCAGCCACCCTTGAGCTGTGTTGCTGAAGCGCTGACTTAATGTTTACCTTTCGAGAAATGTTGACATCATATCTGACTTCAGTCTTGTTAAAAAGGGAGTGGTGAGAAAAGCAAAACACACACAAACACTCACGCCCTAGCAATGACCAGACACGACACACTGAAGTCCCGAAAACCATGAACAGACTCATTGACACACTTGATCCCTCTCTCTTTTTCTCTCAGCAGTTTGATTCATTTGGCCGATGTTCGACATAACTTACGGCAAATTAACTCTCACTCTCTGAACATACTGTATAAAAGCAGTTTGTAAGAGGCACTTCTGATAAATGAGAGGTTCTGTACTCAAAAGCTTCTGTGTTTCAAGGATAATTTAATTTAAATGTATATAGGCTACATTTCTTATACATTAACAGCATTTTTAGTTTATATTTTCACTTCACATCCAAATGCAAACATTTAAAAAGTTAGGGTTAAATATATAATGATAATAATAAATGTAATAAATTAAAATAATGTTGGTGTTTGTCTTAGCAAACACCACCGTTAGCTCTTAGACAGACAGGACATATACAGACAAGATACGGATGGACGGACAGATTGTTACAATGGCAACTGTTAAGGGGTGGGATATATTAGACAGCAAGTGAACAGTCGGTTCTTGAATTTCATGTGTTGAAAGCAGGAAAAATGGGCAAGTGAGAAGATCTGAGTGACTCTGACATGGCCAAATATGGATGGCTAGATGCCTGGGTCAGAGCATATCCAAAACACAAGTCTCGTATTGGGTGTTCCTGGTGTGCAGTGGTTAGTATCTACCAAATGGGGTGCGAGGAAGGACAACTGGTGAACCAGGGTCAGGGTTCATGAACACCCAAGGCTCACTGATGCATGTGTGGGGAGTGAAGGCTAGCCCACTGGTTCAATCACACAGAAAAGCTAACACAAATTGCTGAAAAACTTAATGTTGCCCATAATATAAAGGTGTCAGAACAGACAATGCATTGCAGTTTGCTGTGTATGGGGCTGTGTAGCTGAGTGCCCATGATGACCCCTGTTTACTGCAGAAAGCACATGTACAATGTACATGTGAACGTCAGAACCGGACCATGGAGCAATGCAGTGGTTTCTTTTTCTAACAGCCTCCCTTTTTTTAATAGAAAAATTGTTGTTTTGGTAGTTGAAGTAGTTTGAAGTAGATTTGTCTGCTTTACGTTTACCTGGCATTGGCAGTCCTTTCAGAAACTTGCCCATGCTTAGTGGACATTTATATTTTTATACATATTTTTAATTGCGCCATCTACTGGTCTGTTATTGGACAACAAACAACGCTATAGCTAATAACAGACCGCTCATCTTGACATTTAGATCAAATAAAATATGTCAAACTAATATTTTGTTTAAAGGGATACTTCACCGATTAGCATTAAGCTTTGTATCAGTAGAAGTATCAGCTTTGTATCAGTAGAAACCCGGTAGTATTTTGAATGACCGTGCTTCCCTCCCTCAAGTCCTCCTGAGACGAGAGATTTCTATATTGTGTGTCTGGAAAAAAACCTCTAATGACGCAAAAATCATCATTTAGCGTCATCTGATGCTTTTTTGTCCAGAGGCGAGAGACTCCAGCCAGTAGGAGGAGCTCGTTCCGCATGTGTTCAATTCGCCCATAGAGGGATCTCACGATAAAACGGCGTCTTTTCAGTTTTGAGTCAGCTAGTAGCCTAGTTGTATAATTTCTTCCCATACTGCCCTCTGTAATCGGTAGGCGTGGCTTGGGAGTGGCCTCGTAAGGCAGCTAAGCAAGTGCATTCTGGGAGTTGTTGTCTTTCATCCACATGAGCCAAAAATAAATTTTCACCAACTTCTAAAATAATTTCACATTTCTACTACATAAATGACCCAATTTAAATACACATTCATCTTTCCAGCGGTGAAATATCCCTTTAATTATTAATGTGCCAAGTAGCCACATAATAAGCAGGATAATTTCGCAGTAAGGTCTTGTATCACCCTTAAGAGGTTTCTTTTGAGTAACAATCTGCTAAATGTACTTAAAGGACAAGTTCGGTATTTTACACTTAAAGCCCTGTTTACAGATCGTTTCTGATGAAATAGAACGGTTAAGATTAAAATTTGGACACATGCTGCTGTCCCGAGAATTTTAGGTTTATTTCGCTTTCCCCCCCACCTACACCATGGCAGCCTATGGGCACTGGAACAATCCTTCATAAAACGCATTAAACTTTCGTTTACAAAGACGTGAAACTCACCGAGTGGTCAGGGGTGTCCACTGATATGCTCACAAAAAAATCGCTGCAAAAGATGCTTTCCAACAGGTGTTTTACCATTCGTTGTAAAACTGTGGATCTATTTTTCCAAACGTCTCACACCCGTAGATTCTTCCGTTGAGAGCTTGAATAATAAACACTCCAGCCCAGTTGGTGGCGATAATGCACCTTTGCCAATTACAAGCAAACCACTGGCATTTCATTGAATACACAGAAGAAGCAGAAGAAGAAGCGGCGGAGTAATACCGTACCGCACACAGCCCATCCAATTCAAGTCAATGGAGTTGGACAAAAGCTACGATAAAACCTGTTGGAAAGCATCTTTTGCAGCGATTTTTGTGTGAGCATATCAGTGAACACCCCTGACCACTCGGTGAGTTTCACGTCTTTGTAATCGAAAGTTTAATGCGTTTTAGGAAGGATTGTTCCAGTGCCCATAGGCTGCCATTGTGTAGGTGGGGGGGAGAAGCGAAATAAACCTAAAATTCTCGGGACAGCAGCATGTGTCCACATTTTTATCTCAACCGTTCTATTTCATCAGAAACGATCTGTAAACAGGGCTTTAAGTGTAAAATAACGAACTTGTCCTTTAAGTAATCCCTAAATGTATCCCAAAATTAGCCCATGATTTACTCACCCTGAAGCCATCCTAGGTCTATATGACATTCTTCTTTCAGACGAATACAATCAGAGTTGTATTAAAAAAATGTCCTGACTCTTCTAAGCTTTATAATGGCAGTGATTGGCTGTTTCGGTTTTCTGTCATAAAAATACTCCACACAAAGTAAAAAATATTCCAAAGGTTTTTATTAACCCCCCGGAGTCGTGTAGAGTTCATTTATGATGGATAGATGTACTTTTATGGACTTCAAAACAGAAACAGCCATTCACTGCCATTATAAAGCTTAGAAGAGCCAGGACATTTTTTAATAGCCTAACTCCGACTGTATTCGTCTGAAAGAAGAATGTCATATACACCTAGGATGACTTGAGGATGAGTAAATCATGGGCTAATTCTCTTTTTTGGGTGAAAATAATTAGAAAATAATTTAGTTGGCTGTCATTGGTGAATTCTGCTGTTTTGGGTGGATGGAGTGAGTAGGCAGTGGAGAATGTACAATATTATTGGGCACATTCACACACCCCTTTGGCAACTCTTACAGTGCCCGTACAACACACACAGGCACTCATTCATCGGTCTCTCTCTTTCTCACTCTCGTTTAAGAACATTTACAGGCAGAGCTAAAGTCAGTTCGGGCCAGGCTTCACCATGTCTGCAGTCAAAGTCATGCTGTGGATGTGTTTGTGTATTTGTGTGATTCCTACTGCTAAAGCTCAAGACACTACGACCATCAGAGATCAAAACAATAATTCAGCAAAACAGGTAAGATTTTACATTATGTGCTTCATGTTTTCTCAAATCTACATAAAGAGCATACAGTGGTGCTTGAAAGTTTGTGAACCCCTTGCAGAATCTGTGAAAAATGTGAATAATTTCAACAAAATAAGAGGGATCATAAAAAAATGCATGTTTTTTTTATTTAGTACTGTCTTGAATAAGATATTTTACATAAAAGAGGTTTACATATAGTCCACAAGACAAAAAAAGCTGAAATTACAGAAATGACCCGTTTGAAAGTTTATGTACCCTTGATTCTTCATATTGTGCGTCGTTACCTGGATGATCCACAACTGTTTTTTTTTTTTTGTTTTTTTGTTTTTTTTATGGTTGTTCTTGTGACCCTTGTCCTGAACAATTAAACTGACCAATGTTCTTCAGAAAAATCCTCCAGGTCCTAAAAATTCTTCAGTTTTCCAGCCTCTTTTGCATATTTGAATCCTTTCCAGCAGTGACTATATGATTTTGAGATCCATCTTTTCACACTGAGGACAACCGAGGGATTCATACACAACTATTAAAAAAGGTTCAAACATTCACTGACGCTCCAGAAGAAAACAAGGTGCATTAAGAGCTGGGGGATGAAAACTTTTTGAATTTGAAGATCAAGGTAAATTGTACATCATTTGTGTTTCGGGAAACATGCAAGTATCTTCTGCTGCTTCCGAAGGGTTGTACTAAATAAAAAAAATGTATATCTTCATCCTGTTCAAAAGGTTTCAGTTTTCGCGTTGTTAAAAAAAAGCTGTGCACACCGCCAAGCGAAATGGTGTCTTGCGCGCATGACCGCCCACACCGCAATGACGTCATTTTGCGTGCAGACGCGTCGAGTATAAACCTTGCTTTGAGACGCTTTGGTTGCTATGATACAGAATATCCACGGAAGTGTTGCTAGTATCTGATTTTCTAGTTTCTTAATGTAAAAATGCCAATACAAGGTAAAAAATACATTGTAATACAAGTATTTGCTCTGGCTCTTGTTTTAAATGATTTTGTTCTGTTGTTGTTCGGCGGATTCCAGAGAACGCAGTCGAGTAAACTTTGGTTCCGACCACATTAGTTCCCAAGCAAAATAGAGGAGAGGTTGATCATGTGAATTTGATCGCGCAACACTATTTATAGGCAACATTTTCGAGCTAGAACACTTGTTTTTCAGCGGGAATGCAAATTAGATTAGCACTTAACCGTGAACACAAAAGAAACACCACATAAATGGCTTTTAATTGGTTTATTTCCTTAGCAAACATGTCACTATAATTGTTAAGTTCTCTCCATCAATCAATTTCTTACTTTCACATTTAAAAGATTCAATGAGGTTAACTTAAACCCATTTGGTCAGTCTGCATAAATAACGATCAACATGCTTATTTGCTTTGTAAAATAAAGTAGATTTTAAGTTTGTAGATTTTAAATTTTTTAATTTAATTTTTTTTAAATAAAGTTTTAAAAAAGACCAAGCATTCGATCTACGTCAGAGCGTCCACAAATCTTTCTACGGCGTTGTTGGCAGGGCGGCCAGAGCAAATTTTGCCGCTCTCGCTGGCGGCGATGTGAAAGCACAGTTAGTGATTATAAAGGGAGGCTCTTTTGTTGCTTTCTGTTTATTACCCATTCACAATCTGAATACATGTTTAGTTTTTCATGCTGCTAAGTACACTAGATTGTCAATTCTGGATTGTCAACTGAATAATAAACTGCGATGATTGACAGTGATAACCAACAGACGAGACAAAACGGGATTGATTTTTCTTTCAACAGTTTTTGCTCTGGTACCGAAACTGGTACAGAGAATCGGTACTGACTACTGAAAATGTTGTACCGTGACAACCCTAACTTGAAAAATAGTGCACAATTTAAATGGATTAATTTTATGACACTTTGATGCCGTTTTTGGAGCCTGACAGCCCCTGGTCCTATCCACTTTCATTGGAGAGAGAAAGTAGAATTGGTTAGAAACTACATTTCTCAACTAAATTTTTCCTTTGGTGTTCCATGGAAGTTCCATATAGTTTTAAACATATTACATGTGAAATTTCTCACCTTCTGTTGATGTAAAACATTGACAAGTAAGAGTACAGTACTTCACAGCAGTGCCATTTCAGGTAATTTAATGTTAAACTAAATTAATTAGAGAATTAAACAATTAATAATCAGCAATCCCATTGAGTTTTTTTTTTTCCCTCAAAATTGTGATTTACATACTGTGAATGTTGTTTTGGAACCTGAGATGAGGGCTCACTAAGATCCATAATCTATGATACATGGTCTGGTCATTGGGCTTATGGAAAATGTGACCTAACTTTAAAAAAAAAAAAAAAAAATTGTAAAAAAAAATTCTACACCCTGTGCTAAACCGGGCCAGTTCACTTCAAAACGAATGTATGAAAATTTTATTTTTGAATGCAGTTTTCTGTTCAGACCAATGCTGAAAAAAATGGCACATGGGGTTGAATGAAAATGCAAATTGACTCTCTGACAGTAGGTGACATTTATCCACCTTATTTTTCAGTGTGGAAGTAAGCTATTAACTAAGTGCCATAAACAGTGAAACTATTTTACGCTAAAGACCAATGGGGTTTATAATCACATACATAAATATCCAACATCAAACAGGATAACAGGCTGTTTTTGTACAGCTAAAATAACTGGAAGCGGCCGACACCGGAAGCCTTTCAAGTTAAAAATGGCCGCCCCCACTATATACACATCAAATCTAAGATGGTTAGTGAAGCAGGAAAGCCCCGGGCCGGTTACCTAGGTACACAAAGTGCAACTTTTCATTTCTGACAGATTTCTAAGAGATTGTTGGAGAAGAAAGTAAAACTGTATTTCATGTTTTCAAACAGATGTTAAGTTTTTGCAATTTTTCACACAACAAATACAAGAATACACAGAATAAGAGTTCAGCATTCCTCCTCTAATATACACTGTTGCTTAGCAAAAGACTCTATTCTTGAGCAGCACCAAGTCGTAGTTTAATGTAACCGCAGCAGCTCTAGGTGTGTGACCAAAAGCACAAAACATATTAGTTGACCAGCTTTATTCGCAGTGTCAAAAAATAAAAATAAAAATCACATTGGCGGCAGTGAAATTTTCGTGTCAGTTTAGAGAGACGCAATAACAACCAAGCTTTCATCTTGGAGTAAACATACATAAACACAGACTTCTTGGCTATAGCTCACATGCCCCTATTTTCAATTACAAGCAAAAAATCGTGGGCGTGGTTTTGCAAAGTTAGTCATAAAACTGCACAGCATTGAAAGCAAGTCTTTGTCTGTGATATGCCATAATTGATGGCAGAGAATAATGTGTTAGTTTTGTGTATATATGTATGTATGTGTGTGTGTGTGTGTGTGTGTGTGTGTGTGTGTGTGTGTGTGTGTGTGTGTGTGTGTGTGTGTGTGTGTGTGTGTGTGTGTGTGTGTGTATAAATATAAGTTACAACTGTACAGCAGATTCCTTAACTTTCTCTTACTATCTTCAGTCTCTCTCTCAGATAGAAGTGCAAAGCATGCGAGTGGACTGCAAGGTCGCGTCTCGCTTTGCTCACACAGTCATGACCACCAAAGCCCTGAACACAGCCAATGCATCACAGGAAGTGTTCTTTGAGGTGGACTTGCCAAAAACAGCCTTCATCACCAACTTTAGCATGTTAGTCCTCCTTTGTTTACACAAGCTATAAATACATTACACTTGCGACATGCCCAAAACCCACTATGACCTAATGAAATTCTTTGTGTTTGTTTTTCAGAGAGATTGAGAGCAGGATATATGTCAGTGAAGTGAAGGAAAGGGAGCAGGCCAGGCAGAAGTATGAGAGCGCCGTGTCATCCGGCCAGACCGCTGGTCTGGTTAAGTGAGTACAGGTCAACGCCAAAGCTCTGGAATGCTGACAGAGTACACATATTTGCTTTTCAGTATTTGCTAATCTCAATGATCAGATATCAGAGTTGTTTTTGCTTTTTCAGGGCTTCAGGGAGGCACATGGACAAGTTCTCAGTCTCTGTGAATATCCCACCCCAGAGCCACGTCACATTCACTCTTACTTACGAAGAGCTGCTACAGCGCCATCTTGGCAGCTATGAGATCATGATAGGTGTCCGACCTAAACAGCTGGTTCAGAATTTTGAGGTTCATCATTACTTTCTCTCTCAAACTCTTTTTACTAAACATATTCAGTGGAAATATTTAAATACTGTAAACTATGTTATATCAGTCCTGTCTTCTCTTCAACAGATTGTGGTAGATATCTATGAACCTAACGGAATTGCATTTGTGGATGTCAATGGTACATTCATCACCAATGAGTTGCTTCCTCTAGTGGAGAAAACTGTTGCTGATAAAAAGGTTAGAATGAAAACTCTCGAACAATCCCCAACATACATTGGTGGATTGATATGGAAGGCTGTTGTTTATATCTTAGTCAAATGAAAAAATAAAAATACACAAAACAACAAAATAAAATAAAAAGGCAGTTGCACATTTTTGTAACTATTTCTTATAATTGCAACTATTGTGAATATATATACTGTGTATATTATATATATATATATATATATATATATATATATATATATATATATATATATATATATATATATATATATATGAATCTCTTAGACAATAGCCCCTTTTCACACAGCAATCCTGGTAAATTACCGTAAAATTACCAGAATGACTTTGCCGGTAAATACAAAAATACGCTGTTCACACAAGCAACGCCGTTCTGGCTTTTTACTGGCAAGAGATCATTCACACATCAGCACCAAAATACCGGTCAATTCTGTGTTATCAGTCAGAAGTGATCTTTAAACGCTGCGCCGGTGTCTTCGTCAGCCGTTTATCAACGTTTTTGATGTCTGAATGACAGGCATAAGGGATGATCAAACAGAACACTGTTTTGCTCTTAAAAACACGAGACACGCTTTATGGTATCAAACTGCAGAGTCACAACGCCTATGATCGAAAAAGAAGGCTGAGTCTCGAGCGAGATGTGGTGCAACGGTCAAAGATGTCCATCTAGCGCATATTTACATAGAAAAACTGTCAGAAAAACGTACTTGGTTACTTACGTAACCTCGGTTCCCTTAGAGATAAGGGAACGAGTACTGCGTTGAAAACGCTGTGGGAAAACTCCTTTTCTCGAGAATATTGAAGCCTTTATTTTAAAACGCATTGCTGCAGCACATGCGAGAGCTAGAAGCTCGCGTGAGCGTGCTGATTGGCTTGTGCAAAGCAACTGCACGAACCAATGGCGGAACAGCAGAGGAGCGCGAGCCAATCGGGGCGCTTGGCACTCTGCCAGAGTCAAGCGCGCGAAACTGCACGTGACAGAAGAGTATAAATACACAGAGAATCCGCCATTTGACAGGTTTAAATCGACTGAAGCGAAAAGACACCTGCCATAAGAGACAATAGCACGGCAAGGCAACGCAGTACTCGTTCCCTTATCTCTAAGGGAACCGAGGTTACGTAAGTAACCAAGTACGTTCCCTTACGAGAACGTTCTCTCGTACTGCGTTGAAAACGCTGTGGGAACACTATTTAAAACGCCGTGCTTGTTGTCTTTGGCCAATCTGACTCACCGAGAGCTCCAGGAAGTACAGAATAGCCTAGGATAAAGAGACCGAATCTTCGGGCCCTTAGATATCCAAACAGATAAAGCTGGGCCAAGGGCCAGTCTTAAGAATCCCACAACACGAGATGACAACCAGTGTCTGAGTCAAAAAACTAGTCTGGGTCCACAGAGCCAGCGTTAGATAGAGACTACTCATGCCTATAAGGCAGGTACCATAGAGGTCTAAGATGTGGACGGAACGGACCAGCCGGCCGCCGCATAACGCCCTGCATAGACATTTTCATAACTAGTCTGGATCCATAGAGCCAGGGCCTAGCTAGAGAGAATTCGTACCTGCGGAGCAGGGACTTTTGGGTTGTAAAGTTTCACAAGTGTGGACGAAACAGACTAGCCGGTCGTCGCACAAGTGTGACAGAAAGAATGTCAAAACCAGCCTGGATCCGCAGAGCCAGAGCTTAGATAGAGAGAACTCGTGCCTGCAGAGCAGGAACTTCCAGGTTGTAAAATCTCACAAATGTGGACGGGACGGACCATCCGGCCGCCGCACAGATGTCTTCGATAGGAACACCACTTGACCAAGCCCACGACGAGGCGACGCCTCTCGTGGAGTGAGCTCTAACACCTATGGGACATGTAAGGCCCAGTGAGGTGTAGGCCAGAGCGATGGCATCCACTATCCACCTGGACAGCGTGAGCTTCGTGACAGGAAGACCTTTGGTTCGGCCCCCGAAGCAAACAAAAAGCTGTTCAGACTGTCTGAAAGAGGCTGAACGCTCTAAATAAATTCTCAAAGCTCTGACAGGGCAGAGTGTGAGAACATCACTGAACTCTTCTGAGGTGGGAAGAGCTGACAGAGAAATAACCTGGGCTCTGAACGGAGTTGAGAGCACCTTAGGAATATATCCATGTCTTGGCCTAAGGATGACCTTAGAGTCATTGGGGCCAAATTCCAGACAGGACGCGCTAGTAGAGAGCGCCTGTAAGTCACTTACTCTCTTGACTGACGCCAGTGCCAACAGCAGGGCGGTTTTCAGGGAGAGAGGTTTTAGGTCGGCTGACCGAAGTGGTTCAAAGGGAGGTCCCTTAAGAGCCCGCAGAACCAAAGAAAGGTCCCATGCTGGGACAGATGGCGGCCGAGGCGGGTTAAGCCTTCTGGCGCCCTTAAGGAAGCGAACTATAAGGTCGCATTTTCCTAAGGAGGCTCCTGCTTCCAAAACATGCTGTGTAGCAATGGCTACTACGTATACCTTGAGAGTGGAGGGGGATCGACCCGCATCCAGCATCTCTTGGAGAAAAGATAGCACTCTTGAAATTTCACAAGTGTGTGGGTCGAGGTTTCGAGCTAAACACCAGCTGGAAAACACTGACCATTTATGGTGGTAGAGGCGTCTGGTAGACGGAGCTCTAGCTTCCCTGATCGTGTTCAGGACGCCCTCTGGGAGGTCCTGGCGTACCCGTTGAGTGGCCAAGCGTGTAGGGCCCACAAATCGGGACGGGGATGCCATATAGTTCTGCTGGCCTGAGCCAGAAGGTCGCGCCTCACTGGGATTGGCCAAGGGTCTGTCACAGACAGCCGTATCAGCTCCGGAAACCAAGACTGGGTTCGCCATAGAGGAGCTATCAGGAGCACTGGGCATTTCGTGACTCTGATCCGTTCGATGACCTGAGGGAGCATCGAGACCGGAGGAAAAGCATAGGGGGGAAGGCTGGGCCAGTCGTGGGCCAACGCATCCCTGCTCTTTGAAAAGAAGATTGGGCAGTGACGATTGTCTTCTGAGGCGAAGAGATCTACTTCTGCCTTCCCGAAGACCTCCCAAAGCAGGAGAATCGTCTGAGGGTGGAGAGACCATTCCTCTGGGGGAACCCTGCCCCGAGAGAGCATGTCTGCTCCCGTGTTCAACGTGCCCGGCACGTGAGCTGCCCTGAGCGAGCGCAGATTGGTGTGAGCCCATAATAGTAGCTGGGTGGCTATGGCAAGCAGGTTGCGGGACCTGAGGCCGCCCTGGCGATTTATGTAAGATACCACTGACATGTTGTCCGTCCGGACCAATACGTGGTGTCCAGCCAGGTATGGGAGGAAGGTTTTCAGGGCCAGAAAAATTGCCCTCATTTCGAGGCAGTTGATGTGTAGGCGTTTCTCCGAGCTCGACCAGAGGCCGGAGGCAGGCCTGCCCTCGTACAGGGCTCCCCAACCTAAGTTGGAAGCGTCTGTTGAGATCATCCTCCTCTTGGAGACCACCCCCATACTCACGCCCTGCTGAAACCAGCTGGCGTTCGTCCAAGGGGCCAGGGCTTGAACACAGCGCTGATCCACCTTGATAGTCAATCGGCCTGAATGCCAGGCGTGGGGTGGCACCCGAGGTGCTAGCCACAGCTGAAGAGGACGCATGCGCAGTAGGCCTAGTTGGAGTGAAAAGGAGGATTGAGAGAGAGATGTAGGTGGCTGGCTTGAAAACCAGTGGAGGTGTCGGTAAGAACAATCCAGTCTAGTCACTTCAATTACACGGCATCTTTCTTTATTAGGAATGTATGTGTGTGAGCGTGTGGTTTCTACAAGAACAGAAATACAATGTTTTAGTTCACAATAAACATAACATGAAATCCACATGAAATAAAGGAATTTAAACAATACATGAAGCCATCTACTCATAAATCTCAAATACATATGTAAATAATTAAAGAACATGCCTAAGCAAGAAATACAGCAAAATAAACACATTTAGGATAAACTTAATACAGAATAATTATTAAGTGTCAAAAAAGCACTTACATGGTCAAATACACACACGCAGGGAAAAACAAAGGAAGAACTCAGTCCTCTGCACAGTGCATCCATGTGCACCAGAATGAAGGTGCTGTGAGCACAGGTGCAATTTATAAGGCCTGATAGTGTCCTAATTGGCTTGAGATTAGGTGGGTGGAGCTAAAACTTAATAGGAAAATTCACAAGCTAAGTGGGGTGTGGCACATGCTTGGCACCTTAACGCTTAGGGACACACAACTTCTCAACAGCCGCCCCCAAATTTGTATAGCAAATTTGATCAATCAGGGGAGATCAGGCAGGGCAGGAAGAGGAATGAGGCGGGCAATGGGCCTTGTATATGTCCTGTCCTTGACTTGGACATCAGCAACCCTACAACGGCCATCCTTGCTGGAATGAAGGGAGATGACCTTACCCACTGACCATTGGGATCTGGGAAGTTGAGGATCTAGTATTAGAACAACAGTGTTAGGTTGTAGGTTAGGATGATCTGTACGCCACTTCTGTCTGGACTGGAGAGAGGGAAGATAATTTCGAAGGAAATGGGCCCAAAAATGATCAGAAAGGATCTGGCTGTGACGCCATTGACGGCGACTGTGGAGCTCAGAGTCTGGATATGTAACCAGAGGAAGGGAAGCATCATGCCGCCCCATCAGCAGCAAGTTAGGGGTCACCGGGTCAGGGTCAGCAATGTCAGAAGACACATAGCCTATGGGTTTGGAATTTAAGATGCCTTCAATTTCAATCATTACTGTGCGTAATACCTCCTCACTGACAATTTGAGCACCGAGGGTAGTCTCCAGAGCGATTTTGATGGAGCGTATTCCACGCTCCCAGGTTCCACCAAAGTGAGGTGCGTATGGAGGATTGAATTTGAAGGAAATCCTCTGCTTAGCTAGAGCTTCCTGAAGGTCAGGGGTCAGGGATTGATAGGCATCAAGTAACTCTCTCTTACCGCCAATGAAGTTGGTACCTCTGTCAGAGAGTAGTTCAAATGGTTTACCTCTGCGAGCAATAAAGCGCCTGAGCGCCATCAGGAAGGAATCTGTATTTATGTGACTGAGTAGATCAAGATGCACGCACCTAGTCGTCAGACATTTGAAAATTATTCCCCACCTTTTCTCAGTTCGTCTGCCAATCTTTACTGTATAGGGCCCAAAACAATCCATCCCAGTGGAATAGAATGGAGGTGTGTTCAGGCGAAGGCGAGCGGGAGGGAGATCCGCCATTTGGGGAATAACAGAATGTGCTCGGAACTGTTGGCATTTCGGGCACCTATGCTGATATTTTTTGACTGCCTCACGACCCCTCAGGATCCAGTACCGCCTCCTTAACTCAGCGAATAGCCTCTCTCGCCCAGGATGTTGTAAGTGGTCATCACAATCCTTAATTATAAGCGTTGTGATTGGATGGGCAGGGTCCAGGACTACTGGATGAATGGCATCAGGGGGTAGATCACTACTTCGCCGTAACCTTCCGCCAACTCGAATAAGCCCTGATGCTGGGTCTAGCTCTGGGGCAAGGGAGAGTAAACGGCTTGAAGGAAGAAGGGGCTTTTGGGTTTGAAGGCAGGCTAAATCATCCCTGAAGGAATCCACCTGGGCTTGTCTTAGGATGGCTGTCTCTGAATCACGATAGTTTTCTGCTGATGGAGGCTTTGCCGCTCCATGAAGAGATGCAGCCATGCAGTAAAGGAGATCTTGGAGGGTGGCGAATTGACTGGGGTCAGGGATGGAGGGGTATGGACTGAGAGATACAGCACCACAGAAGCTGGGCTTACGGCACTCTTCAGCATCATCAGACTGATCTATGACAGGGCTAGTGGGCCACAGTTCGGGGGATTGAAACATGAAGGCAGGTCCTTGATTCCACCTGCAGGGCCTACTAAGTTCAGCAAGTAGCTTTCCTCTAGTTAGGTCGTCTGCTGGGTTGTTCTTAGAATCCACATAACACCACTCCTGGCCTTTAGTGAGCTCCTGAATCTCAGCTACCCTGGTTCCAACGAAAATTTTGTAACGGCAAGAGTCAGAGGTGAGCCAATGGAGTACAGTGGTAGAGTCAGTCCACAGAATAGTCTTTCTGATATGGAGGGTGAGCTCTGTTTGGAGGAGACTGAATAGCTGAGCTCCTATGAGGGCAGCACATAATTCAAGTCGTGGAATGGAAAGTTGTTTTTTGGGAGCAACGCGGGACCTCGCCATGAGGAAGGACACATTCCCTTGCTGCTGACAATCTTCTGTGCGCATGTAGGCAACCGCACCATAGGACTTCTCTGATGCATCACAGAAGATGTGGAGGTCTTGAGTGGTTAAGGAGGTGTCTACTGAATGAGGTGTGAGGCAGCGAGGCAAAGTGATGGTGGAGAGGTTAGGAAGTTCATTCTCCCATGAAAGCCAGGCTTTTAAGAGATCATGAGGGAGATTAGGGTCATCCCATTCTCGTGCCTTTCCCCATAAGTGCTGGACGATGATTTTGGCTCTTGTGGTGTAAGGGAGGATATAGCCAAGAGGATCATACTGGCTAGCAAGGACTCTGTAAATATGACGCATAGTTGGAGTAGTAGATTCAATGGCTCTGTGCCTGTATCTAAGAGTATCTGTATGGCAGTTCCAGAGGAGGCCTAGAGTAGACTCTAAGGGATCAAGAGAAGGATGGTGTGATAACCAGAGCTCTGTTTGTTCTGACCTGGCTTCAGGAGGGAGGTGACAGATGACCTGAGGATCATTACTGGCCCATTGTCTGATTTCGAAGCCACCAGAGGAGAGGGTAGTGCGTAGGCTATTAAGGAGATCTTTGGCTTCCTCTGGAGTGGGGAAACTCTGTAAACAGTTATCCACGTAGAAATTACTGTGTATGGAATTGTGAATGCACTCATCTGCCTGAGCATCTTTGATGATCCTCTGGAGGATGTAAATGGCACAGCAAGGGCTTGAGGTTGTGCCAAAGGGGAGGACTTGCCATTCATACACAGTTGGGGGAACTTTACAGTCCAGGTCACGCCAGAGGAATCGCAGGAGAGGTTTATCCTGGGGTAATAGGCACACCTGGTGAAACATTGATTTAATGTCTCCACTGATTGCAATCTTGTGCTGCCTAAAACGGAGCAAAACTCCAAGGAGGGAAGGCCCGAGGATTGGTCCAGGAAGTAACTGCGAGTTCAAACACTGATTTCGGAAGGAGAAGGAGCAATCAAACACAATGCGATCTTTACCATTGTGATGCACATTGTGGTGGGGTATGAACCAGGACTCAGGAGTATCTTCTATTTCAGAGGATGACAACTTTTTGACATACCCAGCATTAACTAATTTCTGGATCTCACCAGTATAGTTCTCTGCCTGTCGTGGATTTTGAAGGAGTCGCCTTTCACAGCTGCGGAGACAGGAAATTACTGCCTCCTTGGGGGCCTTCAGAGGGGGCCAGGGGTCTACACGGAGGAGGGGTGCTGCATATCGTAGAACGCCGTCAACAGGTGTCCTGATAGTTTGGGTCTCAAGCTGGTGCATTGCCTCTTGATCCTGTTTGGACCGAACCACTGCTTTCATGGTTCTCTGTGGTAACGCATCAATCTGCCATAGTTTCTGAACATTATGGTGGATGTCATCAGGTGGGCATTTAAAGGAGATATAATGAGAACAAGTAGAAGATAAGCTAGAAAGATCTCTTGCAGGACCCTGCAGTGTCCAGCCGAGCCGGGTCTTAATTGCTACAGGGGATCCAGGAGGGCCTAATTTGACAGGTTGTGTTGGGATGATAAGGTGTGTATGATCAGCTCCTATAAGGAGAAGTGGCCTTACTCTATTAAGCTGTTTGAGAGGGAATTGACGGAGATGTGAGTAGCGCCGCTGGAGGAATTTCACCGGGTGAGAATGTTCTGACAAGGATAGCGGTTCAGCAGTGAAGGCTTGACTGATGACATAGGACTTATTAGGATGCACTTTAGGAATAAGGGTGAAGGATACAGAAGCTCCATTAAGAGTCTGAACATCCTGTCTCACAGTTCTCAGCTGTAGACTCTCAGATTTACCTTTTAGCTGAAGTGTTTGGGCAGCAGGGTGAAGGAGGACTGTTCTTTCGGACCCATCATCCAGTATGGCATAAGTGTCTAAGGATCTGTCTCCATTGCGCAGGGTCACTTCAACTACCTTCAGTAGTACTTTATTGCAGTCACTAGGGTGGTCAAGATATAGATTTTGCACTTGCCTCTGATTAACGTTGCATAGGATGTGTAGGTGTTTCCCATTACACTGGCTGCAGCGTCCTTTCAGGTTACATTGGGTTGTAAAGTGATCTCGTAAACATCGCCAACAACGTCTCTGTTCCTTGATCCAATTAGTTATCTGGTCTTTGGTGAGCTGGAGGAAATCACCACACTTACTGACATGATGTTGAGTAGAATTGCAGTAAGCGCACACTGGATAGGATTCCGCCATGTTGTTAGGAGGCTGAATTACTTTCGGTGAGGGAACTTGGGCTTTGGAGGAGGTCATATGAGAGGAGGTTTTAATACCATGGAGTATGGTTGTACCTCTTAATGGGTGAGGAGGTGGAGGAGGCCTCTGCCGGATAGGCTGAAATGTCCTTTCTCTCCTAGGCTGGCAGCGGGCTTCTTGTTGTAGCCAGTTGGAAAAATCTAGGAGGTTATAGGAAAGGGAACCTGGTCTACTCAAGCATATCCATCTCTTAAACTGGCAGAACTGCTCATGGGGAAGTTTCTCTAGAAGTCGCTCAACATGTGAGCCACAGGTAAGCTCAGAGAGACCCTCAGGGCCCATGGACTGAAGGAGGCCTACTAATGCTTGCACTCGAAGAGAAAATTGGTCCAAGCCTCTACCATCACCTGTACGAATAACAGGCATCTCCATGATGGACCGGAGCTCCTTCAAAGCAAGCTGTCTAGGTTGACCGTAACGCTCATCTAGGGCTCGTATAGCTCGAGTATAAGGATCTGGAGCATAAACATAAGCCAAAGCAAGTCTCCTCGCCTGGTCCACCTTTAGATGATCCAATAGGATGTGGTATTTATATTGCTCTGATTCTCTTGGATCTAACAAGTTGGATAGGGCCATCTTTAACATCATGTACTGACATTCATCCTCCCTCGTGAGATCAGGGAAAGAAGGACCTTCTACCCTCCTATGGTTTAACTGCAGGGGGCCAATAGGAGGAACTAGCTGGTTTAGAGGGGCAGCTGACGTCAGGTGGTGGGGCTGCACATTGAGAGGCTGGTATGCCGGCTGGACAGAATAGGACAAAACACCAGGCAAAGGTTGGTTTGGCAGTGTATAGGCTGGGAGCATGGGGTTATATGAGGCTGGTGCTTGATATGTGACAGGAAACTGACCACAGCCAGGAGGATTCGTGCTCTGCAACGACTGTGGCATAGGTTGGGTAAGAGGGGCACGACTTACAGGAGGCAGAGGAGATGGAAGCTGTGGCTGAAGTAGGAGAGGAGGGGGCCTATGGTCCTCTGTATGGGCTTGTGGAGATGCTGCTGATTGAAGGTTAAGATTATCAGGGCAAGGGGATGGCAAGCGAGACCGTGAGGAATGGGTGCTGCTCCTAAGCATGCACTGCTGGATTAGTCTACCCTGATTTCTTAATTCTTCTACCAATTGCTGTAGGAGTGCAGTCTGAGTATCAGGAATGGGAGCTATTGGAGAGGTATGTTGGTGTTCAACTTCAGGGGTTTGCACTCTCTCAGATAGGACAGGTGAATAAGGGTGTGGAAAATCCTCCTGAATGTCTCCCTCCGTGGGCAATTCCAACTCCTCTGGCTCTTCCTCAGACTCATCTTCTTTCCAGGGTTGATAATGAGGACCAGTACCAGGAATATCTGCAGGATGGAGCAGTTGTTGTTCTGGTGCTTCTGCTGTAGGTTGCGACCGCTGAGGATATTGTAGGATGAAATCATCATAACGTGCGGGGAGCTGAGCTTGGCGACGTGGGCGCTCATGCTGAGACAATGAGGGCAGGGAGTGACTAGACATATCCACTGATCATCAATGAGCTCCGGCTCGAAGGACCATGAAAAGGAGGATTGAGAGAGAGATGTAGGTGGCTGGCTTGAAAACCAGTGGAGGTGTCGGTAAGAACAATCCAGTCTAGTCACTTCAATTACACGGCATCTTTCTTTATTAGGAATGTATGTGTGTGAGCGTGTGGTTTCTACAAGAACAGAAATACAATGTTTTAGTTCACAATAAACATAACATGAAATCCACATGAAATAAAGGAATTTAAACAATACATGAAGCCATCTACTCATAAATCTCAAATACATATGTAAATAATTAAAGAACATGCCTAAGCAAGAAATACAGCAAAATAAACACATTTAGGATAAACTTAATACAGAATAATTATTAAGTGTCAAAAAAGCACTTACATGGTCAAATACACACACGCAGGGAAAAACAAAGGAAGAACTCAGTCCTCTGCACAGTGCATCCATGTGCACCAGAATGAAGGTGCTGTGAGCACAGGTGCAATTTATAAGGCCTGATAGTGTCCTAATTGGCTTGAGATTAGGTGGGTGGAGCTAAAACTTAATAGGAAAATTCACAAGCTAAGTGGGGTGTGGCACATGCTTGGCACCTTAACGCTTAGGGACACACAACTTCTCAACATGGAGTACTGATGATGCTGAGGCCATAAGGCCAAGGATCCTCTGAAACGTTCTGAGGGGTGCATGAGAGCCCTTCGTGAACGATGCGGCGAGCCGCTGAATCGATAGAGCACGGGCCGGGGAGGGCCATGCTCTCATAAGAACGGAGTCGAATACTGTCCCCAGGAACATGATACGTTGGCTGGGTGACAGAATACTCTTTGAAAAATTCACCCTGAGCCCTAGACATTCTAGATGGCTGAGGAGCCAGGCTTTGTGAGTATGTGACTCCGCCTCTGACTGAGTCAGAATGAGCCAGTCGTCGAGGTAGTTTAGAATGCGCATTCCCCGCTGTCTCAGGGGGGAGAGAGCTGCATCCATGCACTTCGTGAATGTACGAGGTGCCAGAGCCAGTCCAAACGGTAGAACCGTGTACTGGTATGTCTGCCCCTCGAAGGCGAATCTCAAGAATGGCCTGTGGTGGGGATTCACTTGAATGTGAAAGTAAGCGTCTTTCAGATCTACTGAGAAAAACCAGTCGCCTGGGCGAATCTGCGCCAGTATATGTCTGGTCGTGAGCATCCTGAACGGCCGTGACATGAGAGCCTTGTTCAGACGCCTGAGATCTAAAATGGGCCTCAGGCCGCCGTCTTTCTTTGGAACGAGAAAGTAACGGCTGTAAAAGCCTGACTCGCTTAGAGAGGGGGGAACCCTCTCGATAGCCCCTTTTGCTAGCAGACTTAATACTTCGGTGCGGAGGACATGACGTAATGTGCTGCTGACCGAGGTTTGAACCACAGCGCGAAAGCGCGGGGGTCTGCGTGCAAACTGAAGCGAGTAGCCGCGCTTTATAATGTTTATCACCCATTCTGAAACTCCTGGGATAGCCTGCCAAGCTAGAGCCCGAAGAGCCAGAGGCATCATTATATCTGGAACGCCCGGAGACGGGGGCTCGAACTGATATGAGGCCAGGGGAGAAATTTTGCTTGTTTTGTGCTCTGTGTGGGTCGCTGTTAAAACAGCGTTTGGGTGCAGGGGTGCGTAACACGTGACGGGCCCATTGTCTGCATACACAACTGCTCCAGCCGCCTGAACTGAAGAGGGGGCTGTGAGAAGCACTCGAGCGATCTTCGGGGCTGGTCCGGCCGCGGCGGGACATAGACCCCTTTTCCTGCCGGTTAGGACGGCTTCTTGGGCTCGTGGTCGAGCGTCAGCTTCGGTCGAGGGCCCTGGCGCCTGGGAAACGGGAATCGTTTTGCAGGCTTCAGGCGTCGAGTGGTGTCAGCCGCGGGGAGGGGCTGGGGAACCTGAGACGCGGGCTTTTCTGGTCGCGGCGTGCTCTTGGGGCGCCGTTGGACCGAGCTAGAGCGTCTGGGCAGGAAGTGTCTCATAGCACTTGAAGCTTTCTGAGCCTCCGTGAAGCGATCAGCGAAGCCATTAACAGAAGGGCCGAAGAGACCGGATGGAGAGACTGGAGAGTCGAGGAAGGCGGTTTTGTCAGCGTCCCTGATCTCCGTTAACGTGAGCCACAAGTGGCGCTCTAAGACAACCAGGCTAGACATGTTGCGGCCCAGTGCTTGCGCGGTGGTCTTTGTGGCCCTCAGCGCCAAATCTGTAGCACTCCTGAGGTCTTTGAAGGTGTCTGGGTCCGGGCCAGACTCGTCCATAGTGCGGAGGAGCTTAGCTTGAAACACCTGCAGGGTCGCCATAGCGTGGAGTGCAGAGGCGGCTTGGCCGGCGGCAGCATAAGCGCGGCTGGCGAGAGCCGAAGTGGTCCTGCACGGCTTAGAGGGGTGCACTGTTTTAGCCCTCCAACTCCCAGCAGTGGGAGGGCATAAGTGTGCAGCGACCGCTTCCTCTAAAGGAGGTAGAGAAACATACCCTTTCTCTTCAGCGCCGTCGACAGAGGAGAGCGTTGAAGAAGCTGAAGAGCGCGTTCGCGCTGAAAAGGGCGCGCGCCAGCTTTTAGTGAGCTCATCATGAACTTCGGGCATGAAGGGGGCGGCACGTTGACGAGGGGCCTGTTGGCGCCCCGGCAGGTACCATTCGTCGAGGCGGCTTTAGGTAGGCTCAGCTGGGGAAAGCCAGTCTAGTCCCAGTTCTTCGACAGCGCGAGACATGACACGGAAGAGTTCGGCGTCGATGCTCGCTCGAGTGTCAACAGGATCCAGCTGAGAGAGGGGGGCGGGGTCCGCGGAGCCCGACCATTCCTCACTTTCAGATGTCGCCATAGAAACAGCGTCGTCCAGTTCTTCGGACAAACCGAAAGAGACGAGACCTGCCGCTTCAGAAGAGGGGCGTTGGTCGCTCTGAGAGAACAGGACTGGAGATGAAGGCGCGGGCGAAGCGTGCGGGGAGAGACCCGGCGTGCATTCATCCAGATGAGCGCGTTCAGGAGGCCTCTGATCGCGCCGCTTCTTCCTACGGGGCTCACGGGGCGCCGAGGATGGAAGGTGGGCGGGAACACTCAGCGAGGCGGCGGAAGATCTGGCACGGAGCGTGGCAACAGGCATTCCGTCACAGTGAAGGCAGCCGCCTTTAGTGAGCGCTGCCTCGGCGTGCTCAGGGCCGAGGCAGGCAACACACAGAGAGTGTGTGTCAGAGGCGTGCAGGGAGACCCCGCATGAGTCACACACGGTGAGCGGCATTTGCAACAATGCCGCGCGCTGTGAAAACAGCGATTTGCTCTCTTAGAATGCTCTTTTTGAGTTAGAAAAAGGATACTCGTCGGATGCCACAGGGAAACGCTCAGCTTGGCAGACGCCGGGATGCGAAGCAGTTCCGCTGGAAGGCTGTTCGACGACGAGCGGCTTCACTCGGAGAGAATCAGCGACGAGGTGAGTCGAAAGCTGAAGGAGTTAAAATCTGTCAAATGGCGGATTCTCTGTGTATTTATACTCTTCTGTCACGTGCAGTTTCGCGCGCTTGACTCTGGCAGAGTGCCAAGCGCCCCGATTGGCTCGCGCTCCTCTGCTGTTCCGCCATTGGTTCGTGCAGTTGCTTTGCACAAGCCAATCAGCACGCTCACGCGAGCTTCTAGCTCTCGCATGTGCTGCAGCAATGCGTTTTAAAATAAAGGCTTCAATATTCTCGAGAAAAGGAGTTTTCCCACAGCGTTTTCAACGCAGTACGAGAGAACGTTCTCGTAAGGGAACAGACTTCTTACGTCAGCGTGTCCTGACTTCGTACGTGATCATACCGGTAATCTTCATTCATTCTGCATTCACACAGAGCATCTACCAGTAATTTACTGATAATGTTACAACTTCCCTTACTGGTAAAAAAGGTCCTGTTCACGCATTATCTCTTACAGGTAATTTACCAGTAAAGACTGTATGTGTGAAAGGGGCTATTGATTATTTCTCAAATTGTGACTATATCTCACAATTTTGTTTTTAGTTGTGCCCAGGGTCCGAAATTAACACCCGCCAAGCGCCAAATGCGGGTAGATTTTCCGTTTGGCGAGTATATCTCAAAAGGCTATCCGCCACAGTGGCGGGTGAATGTTCATACCAAAATAATAAAATTGTCAGCGCGCACGCGCTCTTCTGCCTTCTAACGAGCAGAGAGAGAGAGAGAGCGAGAGAGTGAGCCCCGGCCCCGCGCGCGCGCGCGCACTCACTATTCAGAGCGGACAAGCGTCAAGCTTTCCCGTACTTTTTGACAAGCGTCCTTGACAGGGCGGCCAGAGCTTCTTTGTAGCTCAAGTCGGCGGCGGTGTGTACGTACAGTTAACGCTCTATCTGTTGACGGTGCTGAGGAAAAAGGATATGTGAAGCTCCCGCCACTGGAAGAAGCGGTCGCCGCCCATTTGTGTCCTGCTCATCAAAGCCGTGCAGAGCGTCTTCAGCACTCACGGATCGTGCATACTCCGCCGCTGGCCAGGCTGCTTCTGCTTTACACACCATGCATGGCCGTTCTTTTCTCGATAAAATTAGTTTTCTCATAGCGTTTGCAACGCAATACTCATTCCCTTATCTCTCAGGGAACCGAGGTTACGTAAGTAACTTGGCCGAGTACGTTCTGCCTTCCCTTCCACATGAGTCAGGAAACAAAACAAAAAAAAAAAAAAAAAATGCTTTCACCCCAATGAGAGTAATATTTCATATATTTCTCTCATTTTGATCAATATATATATATATATATATATATATATTAGGGCTTGCATAGACTAGTCGAGTAGTCGATAGATCGACTACTTCAACCACTATTCGACGCTGTCGGAAACAATCGACTACTCGAGCGTCCATTAACCATAAATGAATTAAAAATGTCGAACGTCACCAACAGACAACACACGTCAGATGTGTGGAAGTATTTCATCAAGGATGACAAAAATATTGTAATTGGCCTACTCTGCAAGAGGCCGTTCACATATTGCGTCTAAAAACGTGTGTAAAGCGCGCGTGGCTGTGCCGCTGTCTCCTACAAGCGCTTGCGCTCCTGCGGCGTCTGTCGTCGCTATGCAACCAAACTGCGCTCTCCATGATGACGACGAGGAAGTATCATTCAGCAAAGGATTCATTTATTTCTAGCCCTTGCATTAGCTTTACTACTAGATATATTTCTGGAGATGAGAAGGAAAAACCCGCCTGGAAAAACTAGCGCACCATGTTTCTTTCATTATGAGCGCGCTCGCCGCGCGCCTACATTTGAAATAACGACCTTGAACGCGGAAAAGACGCGATATGTGAACGGCCCCTAGAAGCAGACGTCTGAAATGAAAGGCAAGAACGGCTATTTATTTGGCTTTAGACTTGTACATGAAAATTTAAAAATGAAATGTCATAATTATAATGTTTTGAGAGTTTACTTATGTAATTGTTGCATTAGGCTATGAATTAATAAATGTTTATTGATAAGATCTAGCTATTTCATTTACAGTAGCATGAACGACGAGTAGTCGAGTAACTCGAGTATTGTTTTGATAAGAAATCGACTAGCAGAAATCAGTAGTCGTGCAACCCCTAATATATATATATATATTATTATTATTTTTTTATTTTTTTTTATTATACATTTCAAATTTTGCTCTGGACAATTTTTTATGTTTGTATTCAACATAATATGCCTACCTTATTATCTCAATTAAAAGTACTGAAATGAATGTATATGTGACAAAAAAAAGGGGCTGTTTATTATTTTGGCCGGTAAAAAATATGCTTGGCTGGTGGATTTTTTCATCTACCAGTCCCCGTGGCAGGTGAGCCAAAAAGTTAATGTCGGACCCTGGTTGTGCCTTTAAATGTCACAATTGTGAGTATATCTCACACTGCTACTTAATTTCTTGTAATTGCCGCTTTATCTCAAAACTGAAATTCAATGTCTCACAAAAAAAAAAGTATAGTTTATTTTAAACTCTCAAATTACCTGGAGTCGGTTGCAGCAGCTGGACGTACAGACTAGTTTGGACGTAAAATGCATTTTAAGTCCTGTGTAGAATTAATACCTGTTGCACTGTTTAGGCATATATCTAGTCAAAGGTAGGTGCAAAGTGAAAATACATGGCCCCTGGAGTTTAATTTGTTTGACCTTACACTGTGTCCTAACCAAGCGACAGTTTCTAGTAATAAGCATTTTGATCCAGTGATTGATTACAACTACAATCTTACTACCAGAACACACAGCATCTCATTTCACTAATAAGGAGTCTAAAAACACCTCATTTTCAAAAATAAAAATTTGTAATGTCTAAACACTTCCTGCTATCCTCATAACACTGATCCTCTATGCTCGTCCTCAGGCACATGTGTACTTCTCTCCTACATTGGATCAGCAGAAAAAATGCTCAGACTGTGAAGGGACATTGATTGATGGAGATTTATTCATCAAGTATGATGTGAACCACCCACAGAATATAGGTGAAATTCAGGTACAATATCAGCAAAGCCATTTTTTGCAATGAAATTCTTACTAATCATGCATTATTCTGATGGTGGTGTTTTCTTGTGTTTCTGTTTCAGATAGTAAATGGCTACTTTGTACACTTTTTTGCTCCAGATAATTTGCCACAAATGCCTAAGAATGTGGTATTTGTGGTAGACAGAAGTGGCTCCATGGAGGGAGAGAAGATGAAACAGGCAAGTCAAACAAATACTTTCTATACTTTTCATCCACTTTCCTAGTTCGCACATGTAAGTCATTGGCCGATTATCTGTTGGTAGACTCGTGAAGCTCTGATGACCATATTAAGTGAACTGCATGAAGATGATTACTTTGGGCTGGTCATGTTTGATAACGTTATAGAGTCGTGGAGACCATCTCTTGGCAAAGCCACACCAGAAAATGTGAAAGAAGCAAAAGAATTCGTCCAGACTATTGAAGCAAGACACAGTAAGTACATTCTGTAAACCCTGCACAAGGTTGAAATCATGGCTTAGTTGTTAGTACTCTTGACACTTAGAGCCATGGTTCTCATGTAACACAGTATAACGCCTTTATTTTACAGTAAATTACTGGTTTTATTGAGAAAAAATATTACATAGAATTCCACACATTAAATGCCAAAATCACTGCTGCTGTATTTAAAACATTATCTCATATTTTTCCATCAGTGACTGATATAAATGAGGGAATTTTGTATGCCGTGAACATGCTTACCTCAGAAAAAAGTGACTTCTTCCCAGACATGTCTATGATCATCCTACTGACTGATGGCCGACCCAGTTCTGGTGTGTATTGGCTTTGCATTGAGAATACAAGTCTGTTTTAAACTTTCTTTGGTAATAATTACTATAACTAAATCAATTAATTTGTAATAATCAAGTAATCTTAGCTCAAAAGGTGTTGTCTTTAATGGGCATTCAAAATACTGTACAACGGGGGTTTTCAAACTGGGTACCGAGGAGTGCTATGGCTTTATAGGGGAAAAAATTAGGAAAAGCAGATGAGCTAACAGCTCACATTTTTAAGATTATGTGCCAGGTCAAAATAGTCAGGCACAAGCAGGTATTTGCCTCTGCAAAAGAAACTTGTGTGAAGCGAATTGATTAAGGGATTGTAATCAGAAAGGACAAAACATGTAATATACCAAAATAAAAATCTTATAATGGTAAATGAAGCGTAAAGCGAGCTGCCGCTGTCTATGATGTTGATTAAGCTTATTTTATTATTAATAATGTTGAGAAAAAGAAAAACACAGTCCACTGCTCTTGTACGGAAAACTTTGGCAGCTTAAGCCTTCCGCAGATCCGTATTGAAAACACAATTCGTTTTATTGCTTGTAATGCGTGTCTTCACGTGTATTTTTGAAGACACTTAATTACTGGACTCCACATCATTGGTTTAAATCTATTATTATTATTAATAGCATTAATAGCATTCAGGACACTGAGGGCTAAAATGTATAAAACACTAAATACATACAAAAAATGCAATGCATACAGAATCGGCAGCTAAATATTTTTGTAATACTGAATCGGGAGGTCTACGGCAATTCCCAGCCCTAATAAAAAGGCCATTTATTTAATTTAGGAAACAATACAACATCATATTAATTTTCTCCAGTAGTATAAATAGGTTTTATGAAAATACAGAGTCGCCTTTATATTTTAGGAAGGCTGACGCTTTATTATATTGTAGGTCCGAGGCAACGAAAAGTTTGAAAACCCCTGCTTTAGAAAACTCAAACCTTCAATTATATAGATTTAACAATCTGCACTTAATAATGTGTTTAAGGGCAGACACATCTATCCATAATCCAAGAAAATGTCCATAAAGCTATTAATGGAAGCATAAGGCTCTTTTGTTTGGGCTTTGGCTATGATGTGGACTACAGTCTCCTTGATAAGTTGGCCAAGCAGAATGATGGACTCGCTCGACGAGTCTATGAGGCCTCAGATGCAGCCCTTCAACTGCAGGTAGAACTGACAACTGATACTCTCAATCAATAAATATAATACCTTATATTTAATATATGCAGCCTGATCCAGATAATAGCCGGGTCTTGAATGATTTCCTTTTCTATAGGGTTTTTATGAAGAGGTGGCTAGCCCACTTCTCTTTGAGGTGAACCTAAATTATCCTGGCAACGCTGTAACTGACTTGACACAAAGTCACTTCAGGCAATTCTTCAAAGGCTCTGAGATAGTGGTAGCCGGACGCCTACAAGAACTTGAGACTGACACCATTCTGACTGAAGTATCTGCACATGGGGTAAGGGAAGCACTATTGGGTGAATAAAAATCAGTTTGATTGTACAGTTTCATAAGTGCCATACATCCAATTTCAGTTGGAGGACCAGTTTGTGGTCCAGAGTCAAGCAGTTGCTGAAGAGTGGGACAGTGTGTTCCCTGAGCAGGAGTACATCTTTGGCGATTTCACAGAGCGACTGTGGGCATATCTGACCATCCAGCAGCTCTTGGATAAAATGTCAGCGTGAGACATATGCGCTCAAATAATTCAACCTATTCAACCTGAGAATTACAAAAAATAATACGTCCAATAAAATTTGTTGACAGAGAGAAATGCTCACCAGAGGACAAGGAGAACGTCACAGCTGAAGCTCTAGACCTTTCTCTAAGGTATAACTTTGTCACACCGCTTACATCCATGGTGGTCACCAAACCACAGGCCGAGGATGAAGAAACGCTTGTTGCTGACAAGCTGACTGAAGGTACTTGGTAATGTTTTTAAGCCATATTCCACCCAAAAATTAAGATTCAGTCATCATTTACTTATGCGCATGTCATTCCAAACCTGTATGGCTTAAAAGGTTAGTTCACCCAAGAATGAACATTTTGTCTCACCCTCATGACGTTCCAAACCCATAAGACTTTTGTTCATCTTTGGAAACATTGTAAATATTGTTCAGCGAACATAAACAGAAGCTAAAACGAACCTGCTTGACGTGCGTGAACAAACCTCATTGGTTCTCGCTGAAGCTCAAACGTGCAGCGTAACACGAGAATGAACCTCACTGGTTTTCACATGTCATCGCATGAACATCCTTGAGCTTCCATTTACCATAACTGATGTGTGAGTTAATGAATATTCATATGTGAATAAAAGCCTAAATTAAATCTGTTCATCATATAGAGTGATTGTCTCTTCTGAAAATATGGACTAACCTCTCAATTCATATGGATTAGTTTTACATTCTCTTAAGAACTTTTTGAAACATCAAAGTGGTAGTTGCGTATATTTCTGTTGCGTATAAACTGGCTCATATTTCATTAAAAATATCTTCTTTTGTGTTCCAAAAATGAACAAAAGTCTTACGGGATTGGAACGGCATGAGTATGGAGCTTATAATATGACAAAATTATTTGAATTGTGTAAATTTGAATTATTGACAAGTGTCATCTAACAAAATTTTATATTATGTGGAATTTTAAATAGTTCTGAATTTGATTTCTTTAAAGGAGTATTGAACATCTGAAATTTAATGAATTGAATTGTTTTTATGGCTGAATTGTATAGACATGTATTTTCAAACAGCTGTTTTTCTGTTCTGAATTCTTAGACTGCAAATATCTGATTATATATAAAAAAAAATACAGATTCAAGTTTTCAGGATGAAGAGGAAATTCGGAACTTCAAATTCAGTTTTCTAAAATTCAAAACGAGGAAAATTCAGATCGGACAGAAAGTAGGTCACAGGTCATCCACAGGGAAGAGTAGAGGGTCTCAGAAAAGTCGAACGGTAATTTTGGCCAATTGACCCTTCGCAGGGAGTTTGATTGACAGGTGATCTGACCAATCATAATCCGCCATCCGCCATTTTTGTCCGACGAAGCAGTCAGTAGAGTTAGTAGATTAACGTTGGAGGATTTGAACTTGAAAAACAGAGTGTACTGACGTCTTTCCGCAGTTAAAGGAACACTCCGACTTTTTGGAACTTTAGCTTATTCACAGTATCCCCCAGAGTTAGATAAGTCCATACATACCCTTTTCATTTCTGTGCGTTCTGTAAGTGTTATTTGACGCACCCACCGCTAGCCTAGCTTAGCACAAAGACTGGATGTAAATGGATAATGGTAGCATACTAATCCCAATAAGTGACAAAATAATGCAAACATTTTCCTATTTACATGTTGTGATCTGTATAGTCACAGCGTGTACAAATAACAAGGCTATATGAGACAGAGACCATTTTTAATCGTATAAATACTGGGAACTATATTCTCACTAGGCGTAGGAGCACAGCTACTTGGGCGGAGTGATTAGCGCAGCACACGAGACGCCCTGTTGTTGATTTAGCTGTGCTCCTACGCCTAGTGAGAATATAGTTCCCAGTATTTATACGATTAAAAATGGTGACTATACAGATCACAACATGTAAATAGGAAAATGTTTGCATTATTTTGTCACTTATTGGGATTAGTATGCTACCATTATCCATTTACATCCAGTCTTTGTGCTAAGCTAGGCTAGCGGTGGGTGCGTCAAATAACACTTACAGAACGCACAGAAATGAAAAAGGTATGTATGGACTTATCTAACTCTGGGGGATACTGTGAATAAGCTAAAGTCCCAAAAAGTCGGAGTTTTCCTTTAAAACAATATTCCTTCTTATGTTCATTCATGTGTATTTGATGCTACACTGTGAAAAAATATTTTCATGATTTGTTATCACAACTTTTAATCTTTTGTTAAATCAACTTAGATAATTAATGTGGCTCAGATAACATACTATTTTGAGTTTCTATTTATTAAACTAATCTCCTTTATTGTATCAATGCATTTTTTTTTATTTCAATGAACTAAAAATTTTAAGGCAACTAGGTAACTTACTTTTTTAAGTTAAGCCAACAATATTTTTTTACAGTGTATAAATTAGCTAGAAGGAAGAGATGATCGGTTCACGAGTAGCTTTAACGGAGGCTCTACAGCAATCTGTCAGACACATTAAAGAGCCACAAAACGGTATTTATTGTTTAAATTTCTTTAAAAAAAAGACCAAATTTGAAAGGTGAGACTTTGTTACATATCAAAAGTAACCTGGTCTGTCCTGTCTGTTAGTGTGTTGTCAGTGTCCTCTCTGCTCTGCGATGTATGTTTCACTGCATGAGAACATGATGTGTTGTGTGAGAGCGGCGTGGCTTGTCGGACATAGCAACAGTAACTAAAGGGGGCGGGGGTCCTTGCGAACAGTCAATTACAGAGCTGCACTGCAGTAGTTTTCTGGCACAAGCGTGGTGGTGGTTCAAGAGAATCCGTGCATCATTCATCCAGTCGTTTTTTGATTTAATATTAAGGGCCCTATTTTAACGATCTGAAACGCAAGTGTCAAGCGCAAAGCGCAAGTAACTTTGTGGGCGGGTCTTGGGCGCTGTTGCTATTTTCCCGGCGGGATAAATGACACTTGCGCCAGGCGCAAATCTAAAAGGGGTTGGTCTGAAGTAGCTTCATTATTCATAGGTGTGGTTTGGGCGTAACGTGAAATAAACCAATCAGAGCGTCATCTCACATTCCCTTTAAGAGCAGGCGCGCTTGTTCTAAAGCGGATTCCTATTATAACGGCGGATTTGCCAGGTGCGCGCCAGGAGCGGTTCACAGCCGAGGAGACTGACGTTCTCGTCTGGGCCGTAAAACACAGAGAAGTGACGTTGGGGATGGAGAAACCCACCCAAATTAACTTCGGTTAAACAGGCGTATGATAATTTGGGTAAATGTGTAAGCTAGATGTATGCTTTTATAATAAACTATCTATCTGTCTATCTATCTATCTATCTATCGTAATAATGTATGATTTGCAAAAATGAAAACGGCTGCTTCTGTGTATATGAGAGAATCAAAGTGTATGCGCGTTGTGCACATGCTACATTGATTATGGCCAAGCATGCGCCCTTAAAATAGCATATGAATAACATGCGCAACGCGCCACTGACTTAAAACTAGGTTTTTTCGGTCAATGGCGGAATTGTTTTCTAAACCTGCAAAATAGCATGAGGGAATGTTTGCGCCGGAACACGCCTCCACTTTGCGCTGAACCGCCCCTGGGAGCGCAAGTGTATTTCTTAGTTAACCGACATGCGTCTCTGGAGGTAAAAGTCCGCTGTGCGCGGGTGCAAAATAGGGATGATACATGCGTCGGTGTACAAAGTCAATTGCGCTGGGTGCAAGATAGGGCCCTAAGAGTAGAAAAATGAGAAAACAGCTTGAATATTAGATTTCTAATATTCTAATAATAGTCCTCTGCTGCTGCAGTTGGACGGATTCTTAACTCGTTTATTGCAACTACATTTCATCTTTTACTCATCAAACAACTCAACTAACGAATGGCTCGACACAACCCGTACCGGGGAAGAGCCTAGACAGGGCTTTCTTTAGTGTAGACCAGCAGTTCTCAAGTGCCAGGGGGGTCCGTGAAATAATTAGCTATAACCTACTGTATTTTTCGGACTGCAAAGTTAAGTTTTTTATCATGAAACACGCTGTGATTTATTCCAAAGTGACTTAGGCCTATATAAAAATTCAAGGAAAGAAGCAATACAGAAATTATGAGTTCTCTAGGCTGCCTTGAATATTAGTATTACAACACTGATGGCCCAAAAAATGTGACAGTTTGAAGCTACAATTTTCTGCAGAGGTGTTTATGTGATGCATTAACACTGTATTATTTTGATTCACAGAGCAGCGAGAGGACACAACAGAACCTGGTAAGAGGAATTAACCTTAGATTTAACCATCATTGTGAACATTTAGAGGTGTCTTATCTTGTCATGTCTTACTATACAATGGATTCTGCAAAAACATTTGAATGAAGACTCTCTCTCTGTCTCCATCGCACAATTCTACCCTTGAAGATATCGGTGCACTTTATGCTTCACCTCAGTTGATCAGCAGTGGTATCAAAAATATTAGACCCTCTGCCAAAAGATCCCAAGGTCTACCCCCCATCAAATACCTCCAAAGACAACTCTCTGCCAAAAAAACCCAAAATCCACTCCCTTCATCTCTTGGTGAGAAGTGATGTAATTTTTGTGGTGTGAATTTGAATACATTTTAAAGAGAACTACTTTAGTAAAGAAAAAAAAAACATTTATTACCTGTTACTTATGTTTGTCTCTTGTTCTTTAGATTTGTTAGTTGATGGAGATCCACACTTCATCATTGAGCTGCCAGAAAAGAATGATGCTCTGTGCTTCAACATTGATGACAAACCTGGAACCATCTTCAACTTGGTTAGCGACCCGCTTACAGGTGATTCATTCTGTCAGAAAACAGAAACATCTGTTTTGATGTGGGTAATTGGAACTAGGTTTATTTTCCATCTTATCTTTCTACTCATATCTGTGTAAAAAAAAAAATATTCAGGCATTATAGTGAACGGCCAGATCATTGGAGATAAGAAGGTCATCCCAGGAAAGAAGATGCACACTTATTTTGGGCAATTTGGGATTGCTCATGAGAAGTTTGGTATCAAATTGATGGTGAGCACAAAGGAGATCTCACTGTCTGAAGAGGGAAAACAGACCAAATTGTCCTGGACTGACAACAGGACTATAAAAGGACTGAAGTAAGTGACAATAAATTTACATTAAACTGTACTGAGTCCGTGATAGTAAAATAAAAGGCAGAATTTAATTATTCTTGAATGAGAATCAAACTGAGCTCAATCCTCCATCTTTTGCTTTCTCCAGCATGGATCTGCTGGTGATCAAAGATCGCAGTTTAACAGTGACCCTGAGAAACTCAGTCAAGTTTCTTATTATCCTGCACAAAATATGGCAGAATCACCCGTATCATCAAGACTACCTCGGGTTCTATACTCTGGACAGCCACCATCTTTCACACAATGTTCACGGCCTGCTTGGTAAAATTAGATGTTCTTAAATAGTAGCAGTCATCTGGCATAGGAGGGGGTTTATTTTTGGAGGGGGGGGGGGTAATTAAGTGCATTATCTAGGTAATTTAAGTGCACATTTTCGATACCGACTATATATGTTAACGCCGATAACTGATAAATGGCTGATATTAAAATTCTATACTATGTTGTCTAAATAAATTTGGGCCCCATAACATTATAAGGTACAGTATGATGAACTGTAAAATGGATATTCATGTTGAGATATGCTATAGTTTAGCCAATACTGAACACATTAAATTATTGAGATTTTTAAAGACTAACCTTGAGCATTAGATGACATCACAGATAATCTAAATGTAAAAGTAGGGGAAATGCTCATGATGGACCGAGTCAGAGTCAGTTTTGAGTGTATAAGAACACAGTTTCTAAATTAGTGCTGCTACTAGACTTCCACTCCACTAATCTTGACGTTAACAATAGCTTTTTTGGTCTCTATTTGTACTGCAGGTCAGTTCTACCAGGGTGTTAACTTTGAGGTCAGTGACTTGTTTCTAGGAAAAGACCCTGATAAACAAGATGCCATTATGTTTGTGAAAGGAAACAAGCTCACGGTTACCAGGTAAATGAAACTGAACGTAAATATGCAATGTTGAATTCACACTTGAAGATTTTCATGCAGATTTCATTGAATCTCACATGACTTCAGGGGCTGGCAGAGAGATTTCAGAAAGGACGTAAAGAATGGAGACAATGTGCCCTGCTGGTTCATTCACAATAACGGCACCGGACTCCTGGATGGAGTTCACACAGACTACATCGTCTCTGGTCTCTTTAAGACAATCTAGACAACATCTGTCCAGCTGAACTTTGCACTACGGACAAAGTACATGTTAGCTTTCATGTAGTCTTAAGTACATAATGTGATAGTTTTTATTTGGATATAATGCCATATCTGACAAAGCTGCTCATGATATTAATTTTTATATACTTTATTGGAATTCAACGGCTATGAAATAAAACACCCATCTGAACATTCCTTGTGTTTCCATCTTTTGTTTTAATATTGATTAATTGAACAAAGTCCAACATGAAATCAGTTAGTAACTCATTAGCCGCTTTCCGACCGGAGGAACCTTTTCACAGTTCCTAGAACTATTGGCTATAGTACCCGGATGTCGGCGTGTTCGCACCGCAGGAACTAGGAACGATTTTAGTTCTAGGAACTCCATTTGTAGGAACTAATTTAGGTCCTACTTCAGAGTAGGGTCTAAACCAGCACTAGGAACTATCCGTGACATTAGTGTACGCTGATTGACCAAACGCATGCGGAACACCAGCACCCGCCATTTTAAAAACAGCTAGAATGTAAACACACAGATTATAGCCTATATATTTACTCCATAAACTAACTATACAAACATTGAAAACAGTGATAGATGGGTCTCTAAACCTTTATGCTGAAGAGAAAATCCAACGCAACTTTGAGGGGACCAAGCCAAACATGATTATGTTTATCTGCCCAGCTAGCAACACTGGACATCAACCACACGGCATAACGTTAGGCTAAAAACCTTTTTTCATATACTGTCTACTTTCTATAACAGTTCTATCTAATAAGATATTAAACAGTACTGTTAGACAGATCGCTAACTAATAAACACAGAAAATGCGAGCATTGTTTGCTCTGGCGTTCTCAGCGCCGCCAAAATAAAGGTCCGTCGCGCCGTCAAAATAAAAGTCACCGTGCTTGCGTCACTCCCTTACCCCTCCTACCAGTTCCTATGGCCACTTGGCCAGTGCGAACGCAAACAGCAAAACCGAGTTTGGGGGAGAGTAGTTCTTAGAACTGTTTAGAAATGGACAGTTCCTAGAACTAAGTTCCTAGAACTACTTGGTCGGAAAGCGGCTATTGAGGGTAGAAAGCTGCGTGACCAAGAACAACATCAAGCAGGGTGTGAATTAAGGGTCAGAGAACGGGGGGAGAAAGAAAAAAACACCCTGTTTGTTCTCTTTCTCTGGCTCGTTCACTAGTGACTGACATTTCATTGCATTAATCATAATGTATTTATTTATACCGGATACACCTCACATGACAATTGGGTCTTTTGCTTATCTTCATTTTAATGAAAAAGCTTTTATGCATTGACTTTTTCTTTCTACCAGCCAATGATGATTCTGAAAGAAAGTGTGTAGGGTTATAGTAACAAACACAACTTTCATGTGCATTCGACTAACATATAAACAGCACTCTTCTTTTACTGTTGTTGTTAATATTGTGATTATTTATACAGTTCAACAGCATTCATTTAAAGAGTAAACTTTATCTCTCAACTGAACAGGGCAGCAAAATATATCGAAATTATCGAAATATCGCAAATTTATATATCGCGATATGCATATCTCAAGAGCTTGCAATAACTGGGGTCATGAACAAAAGACAAAGAGAAAATCACTCACTGCTCTCGGCTGAATAACTTTTGTAGCTTTAATAAGAATCAGTATAATTAATTCATAGAGTGAAAAATAAGCCGTGTTTTATTTTTACATTTGATTATTCAGTTTCTGTTGTTAAATAAACCTAATGTAGGATAACCTGCAACCCTAAACCCCGTGGTTTACACTGATGTTAAAATAAAATTTATTATGCTACAGTAAAACACTGCTGTTCACTTTCAGAAGTTGTAGGGCTGTTTTATTGTCACAAAAAGAATGTGAAACATGTATGTAGGTTATATAATAGATCATTTAATTTTATTTTACACACTTTAAGCATTATCGTATCGCATATCAAATATTGCATAATTGAGTTATCGCATATCGCAATTTTCTTCAATATCGTGCAGCCCTACAACTGAACACAGTACATGCATTTTAGACACTTGGGTGTTCTTGCTGTCCAAGCAATACTTGTGTGTCCTTGAATGAGCACATTTACTTCAACTGCTTAGGTAATGTCAGTGGTATGACCCATTTTAGAGGCTGCCAAAATTACTATTTAAAATAAATCAGAGCTACAGAAATGCTACTACATATTTACAAGTAAAGCTCCATATTATGCGTAGGATATTTTCTATCCGACTCCCCACATATTGTTTTGACATCCATCGTAATTCACACCCTTAAAAAGTCTATAACAAAAATACCATGAGACAAATGATCAATACTGCGCTCAATTCAAGAATTCAGGAACAAAGATCACAAATCAACACCCACTCAAACAGGTTTTTGCTCTGCTTTAAAGTGTACACAAGGGTTCAGAGTATTCAAAAGTCCTGAATGCGATTGAGCGGACAGTGCACCATGTCTACAGGGTGGATATTTTGTGTGTTTGTGTGCGCATGTTTTACTTTAGGGTCTTTTGAGACCCTGGTCATCACAAAAGGCGACGAGCAATGGGTAGGTCTGCTTTTGCTATCCTAATTTATGTTTTGCTGCACTAATAAAGTGCCTTATAATCATTAACATATCAGCAGTGATCAGTAATATTCTGAGCAACAGTATGTCTTCAATGTCAATACAGTAAAAAATATGGGAAAACAGTTCAGCCGTCATAGTTTATATGTATGTGTATAGTGATGTGTCCTCTTATGACCCTCCAGGACAGTGAAACCAGCACGGCCAGACTCTTAAAGGTATTGCAACAATGTCAATAGATTACATAAAGCAGTGGTTCTCAATCAGGGGGCCGGGGCCAACTGGGGGGCCTCTGCAAACTTCATTTCAATTAATTTCATTTCAAATATATATAAAAAAGCAAATACAGACTTGTGATTGCCAATAGATACACAGACACACTGCTGTGAACATGTAAGATATGCTGCTGCATGAATAGGCATACATAAATCCTAGGGGTGGGCGATATACTAGTAGACACGATTAACTGGTAGAGATTTTACTGTACATATTGCCTCTATCGCGGTTGCGCTTACGTGACTTTTAATGAATGTAATATATCAACAAATGTCAGTTGTCTGTTCAAAAACAAGCAGCAATGTCATAATCACAGCAGAAACAGCAGAGTGAATATCCAAGCCAATAATGAAAAGCCTTTGAGTCAAAAAGGTTGAGAACCACTGATGTACAGAAAGTAGTCAAATAATTCACAATACATGAAGTTGGCTATTTTTTGTGTGTGTGTGTGTGTGTGTGTGTGTGTGTGTGTGTGTGTGTGTGTGTGTGTGTGTGTGTGTGTGTGTGTGTGTGTGTGTGTGTGTGTGTGTGTGTGTGTGTGTGTGTGTGTGTGTGTGTGTGTGTGTGTGTGGCTTGACTATATTAACATTTTACAACACATACAACTACACATAGTTGCCATACAAAATAAATTTTCCATTTGCCTCCTAACAGAAGCGAAGTGTGAGCAGTGCTGAGGTGGGAACTCTTCATTATATCTCACACAATCTCGTCAATCCATTGATTTGAAAGTCCATTTGAAATTAATGTGGGCAGTTAATGAGCTATCTTTAACTGATTTGACTCTTAAAAAAACACTGTTGTTGCCTAATGATATAGTTAATTATATATAGTTATAGTTTATATTTTATTACATTTTATTCAATTAATTTAGTTCACCCAAAAACAACCTCATGTCTTTCAAAACCCATAAGACTTTCATTCATGTTCGAAACACAAATAAAGATCTTTTTGTTGAAATCTGAGAGATATCTGTCCCTCCATTGACAGTCTACGCAACTACCACTTAAGACACTACAAAAAGTTCATAGAGATTGTAAAGCCAATCCATATGAATTAAGCGGTTTAGTAACCATGAATTCAATCTGTTCATCATATAAAGCAATCATGTCTCTTCAGAAAAATTAGATTTAACCACTCGATTCAAATGGATTTGTTTCACTATATTTTTATGAACATTTTGAAGCATCAAAGTAGTTGCATAGACTGTCAATGGAGGGACAGAAAATCTCTCAGATTGTATGTGTGTTGTAAAGATGATCAAAAGTTGTACGGGTTTAGAACGACATGAGGGTGAGAAATTAATGACAGAATTTTTATTTTTGGGTGAATTATCCCTTTAATTTTGCTGTGTGTGCATGTTTCTGCGTGCCATTTTACTGTGGTTATTCATAACATTCGACTAATTTACAATATAGGTTATTTGACATTTTATAGTGCAGCCGACACTGACCTCAACAAGCTCAACCTTTATCCTGAAATGACCGCTGTCTAAGTCAATAGACAATCGCGGTTGCAACATGTGTTGCAATATTTTGGAATCTTTTGCCCTTTCACTAAAAGTTCAGCTAGTTTTGGAAAGGTCCTTTGAAAGGGACTGCTTAAACTACTCTGTAATAAAAATACTTTTGTTGCAACATAAGTTTATATATCAGTTAACAAGCAAAGTACCAAGAATTGTTGTCATTGTTGAAATGTATATCACCCATTCGTTGCATGTTTTTTTTTTCTTCTTTCAGATAGAGGTACAGAGCGTGAAGGTGGTCTGTAAAGTCACATCACGTTTCGCACACACTGTCATGACCACGAAAGCTCTGAATAAGGCCAATATCTCACAGGAAGTGTCCTTTGAGGTGGAGTTACCCAAGAAGTCTTTCATCACCAACTTTAGCATGTCAGTCCTTTCCCATGAGTCAGCATGAGCCATGAGAATCTACTGCATTTCGGTTTTATGTTTGCATTTTTAAAAATTATTGCTACTAATGTCGTGACATTTTTGGATTTTCAGGGAGATTGATGGCAAGACATACACAGGTGTAGTGAAGGAAAAAGAGAAGGCCAAGGAGCAGTATCAGAAGGCTGTGTCATCTGGCCAGACTGCTGGTTTAGTCAAGTGAGAAGAAGAAAACAAGAAGTCAACATGAACTTGCTTGTTGTTCAAATCCTACTAACTAACTGGTGTTTTGGTATTCCAGGGCTTCAGGTAGAAAAATGGAGAAGTTTTCTGTTTCTGTGAACGTCGCGGCAGACAGCAGTGTCGTATTTATTCTCAGCCATGAGGAACTTCTTCAGCGACAGTTTGGCAAATATGAGCTCATGATCAGAGTCAAACCCAAACAACTGGTCCAGCACTTCGAGGTTCACTATTAACTGACTGCAGCAGATTTTAATTAAGAAGCCACATGATATATTTTTTAACTTACATTTTTTTTATTTTCATGGACATGCTACTTGTCAACTACACTGAAAAAAACAATAAGTAAAATTGACTTAATTTTTATTTGGCAAGTTTTAGCACAAATATTTTTTTAAGTAAATTTCACATATGGAATTAAGTAAACTCTACTTAGCCTAACTAATTTAAGTGAAAATAAGTAATTTTAACTTGGCTAGTAAAAGGTTGAGTAATATTTATTTAGTTGAAGTTTCCTTTGCAATAAAACGATGTAAAATTGAATTAAACCACACTTTTAAAGTTTATGCTTTGCTTAGAAATATCTAAGTAATTTATACAAAAGATATTATGTGAGACACCATATCTACGGATCAGAGGTTGCACTGCATGTGAACGCAGAGACCTCAATACTTGGTAGACAATACACAATGACGGTAACATTGAATGTGTCATTTTGAAAATGAACTCCAAATGTTACAAAATGGCAAGTTACTAATCCTAACAAGAAAAGCAATGATGAAACAGTGTAAATACAGCTGGAAAACAGAGGAAAAATCAATCTCATTAATTATGCAAGGCCCAGTGCATGATGGGAACACCAGTATCAGAAACATTGAGTAATTTTACTTAATTTTATAATTTACTTTCATTTCTACATGCTTGAATTTAGAACTAAAATAAAATGTACTTTTTTTATTCTTGCCTGAAATAACTTTTTCATGTAAATTAGTTTTTTTTTCTGTTGTATTAACTTCACCACAAAATCATTTTTATCAGTGTGCCTGCCTAATATGATTACATAGATCTATTATGCATGCCATTGTTTAAGTGTCTTGTAATTTAAAACTAAAATCTAAAACATCTAACAAACAAACAATTTTACAGCATTTATGAATGATTTTATTTAATTAAAATGTTCATGTTAGTTCACAGTGCATTAACTAATGTTAACAAATACGTTTGATCTTAAAACGTATTTGCAAATACTGAGATTTACATTAAGATTAATAAATGCTGTAGAAGTATAGATCATTGTTATTGATGTTAACTAATAACTAATGTTAACAAATGAGACCGTATCGTAAAGTGAGCACAATTTTTAGCAGTAATAATTCCTCTCTTAATTTGAACACCTCGCATTTAAACAATGAATGACTTGTTGACTGAATTCATATTATGCAATTATAATTAAAAGCTGAAATAAATGGCTAATTAGTCCTGTCTCTCATCCTCAGATTGTGGCAGATATCTATGAGCCTCAGGGAATTGCATTTGTGGACGCCTATGGTACATTCATCACCAATGAGCTGCTCCCTCTAGTGGAGAAAACTGTCAGTGATAAGAAGGTGACTATTCAAAAAACTTTGGATGAATGGATGCCACTTAGTGTAAAGCATCTGCTAGACAATAATAATGGTAGTGATGATAATGATATCAAATTGTAACCTTTGTTCAGGCCCATGTGTCCTTCTCTCCAACACTGGATCAACAGAGGAAATGCTCTGAGTGTGACGGCACACTCATTGATGGAGATTTCTTCATTAAGTATGATGTCAACCGTGTTCATGACATTGGTGACATTCAGGTCAGATTTCATTATGATTATAAAAGTAAAAATGACAACTGAATCGGCAGCATCCTGATGATGAAAAGCTTCAACAATCAAACCTAAATCTTGAGTGGCTCACCTCTGTCCCACAGGCTTTACAGTGAACGCAGATCATTGAGGCTTTTTTTATGGCGGAGCCACTCAAAGTCTTTCAGACACTCTTTTCGAAAACTGTAAGCCTTTTCCGCAGGTGGATCCACATTCACCACATGATCGGCATCTTACAAAATAAATCTCAGTGTTCTTTTCATTTTCTCTCTTCGACTCTACATTTTGAGCGGTAATTAGCTCCCAGTCATGTGACACCAGAGTGCAGCGAAAGGGAGTGATTGGCGGCTAATATTAACCAAAATCAGCATTAAAGTTAAGAATGTAAAGATAAAGTTTAATAGATTATGTAAAGTTGAATAGAACGGTGGACCGGTCACTGTATCAGCTCACAGCGGGCAATAATTAGCGAATGTTTTGTAGAGAAATGAAAACAGGTCGCACCACAACAATCATTGCACCCATACAAATGCTCTCAAAGAGCAAAATAATGCTCCACCAGCAAAAATAATGCAAATAAAGTGAAGATGACGAACGAATGACAAGAAAGACATTTTGAGAGCTACTAAGCGGATTCTCACTACTGGTAATTTAAACACCTCTGATTGGTCATAATCTCCAACAGAAATCCCTGTGATGAGCTACAATACTCAACGCTGCAAAATCATGTTGTGAATAGATACATTGGCAGTGCCGTTGATTTCACATGACATGAATATAACAACCAGATCGCTTTAATTTACTTATTTTTCTGTTTAATAAATTATACACTCACCTAAAGGATTATTAGGAACACCATACTAATACTATGTTTGACCCCCTTTCGCCTTCAGAACTGCCTTAATTCTACGTGGCATTGATTCAACAAGGTGCTGAAAGCATTCTTTAGAAATGTTGGCCCATATTGATAGGATAGCATCTTGCAGTTGATGAAGATTTGTGGGATGCACATCCAGGGCACGAAGCTCCCGTTCCACCACATCCCAAAGATGCTCTATTGGGTTGAGATCTGGTGACTGTAGGGGCCATTTTAGAACAGTGAACTCATTGTCATGTTCAAGAAACCAATTTGAAATGATTTGAGCTTTGTGACATGGTGCATTATCCTGCTGGAAGTAGCCATCAGAGGATGGGTACATGGTGGTCATAAAGGGATAGACATGGTCAGAAACAATGCTCAGGTAGGCCGTGGCATTTAAACGATGCCCAATTGGCACTAAAGGGCCTAAAGTGTGCCAAGAAAACATCCCCCACACCATTACACCACCACCACCAGCCTGCACAGTGGTAACAAGGCATGATGGATCCATGTTCTCATTCTGTTTACGCCAAATTCTGACTCTACCATCTGAATGTCTCAACAGAAATCGAGACTCATCAGACCAGGCAACATTTTTCCAGTCTTCAACTGTCCAATTTTGGTGAGCTCATGCAAATTGTAGCCTATTTTTCCTATTTGTAGTGGAGATGAGTGGTACCCGGTAGGGTCTTCTGCTGTTGTAGCCCATCCGCCTCAAGGTTGTGCGTGTTGTGGCTTCACAAATGCTTTGCTGCATACCTCGGTTGTAACGAGTGGTTATTTCAGTCAAAGTTGCTCTTCTATCAGCTTGAATCAGTCGGCCCATTCTCCTCTGACCTCTAGCATCAACAAGGCTTTATCGCCCACAGGACTGCCGCATACTGGATGTTTTTCCCTTTTCACACCATTCTTTGTAAACCCTAGAAATGGTTGTGCGTGAAAATCCCAGTAACTGAGCAGATTGTGCAATACTCAGAACGGCCCGTCTGGCACCAACAACCATGCCACGCTCAAAAATTTCTTAAATTACCTTTCTTTCCCATTCTGACATTCAGTTTGGAGTTCAGGAGAGTGTCTTGACCAGGACCACACCCCTAAATGCACTGAAGCAACTGCCATGTGATTGGTTGATTAGATAATTGCATTAATGAGAAATTGAACAGGTGTTCCTAATAATCATTCAGGTAAGTGTATGTAACACATAGTAACATAACTAGTATATTAATCCTGCATGAAATGAATAAAAATATATTAGTTGCATTGACATGACCAGGCAGCCACAGTATGTCAATGCAACTAATACACCCAATTGACACAATGGCTACAAGTGTTTACTGTGTTTTCAAGGCGCTTACTGCACCTTTATATCCCAGTCATTAGTCCATTCTCCCTTCCATTTCCTTTACTCTTTGTACTTTTCTTATTAAAAAAATAAAAATATATATATAAAAATAGAAATATATATATGTGTGTGTGTGTGTGTGTGTGTGTGTGTGTGTGTGTGTGTGTGTGTGTGTGTGTGTGTGTGTGTGTGTGTGTGTGTGTGTGTGTGTGTGTGTGTGTGTGAATCTACAGGTTATCAATGGTTACTTTGTGCATTTCTTTGCACCAGCCAGTCTTCCACGAGTACCAAAGATGGTTGTGTTTGTGATAGACAACAGCTACTCTATGGTGGGAAGAAAAATGAGTCAGGTGAGTTATGATGTCTGTTAAATGAGAAAATACTGTTTTCAATAGATTGTCAGTACTTTGGACAGTTAATTTGTCCGTTTGTTTATGAAACGAGACCAAAGAGGGCCTAGTGACCATCCTGGGTGAACTACCAGAGGATGACTACTTTGCGATCATCGTCTTTTCAAGCACCTATGTTGTATGGCGGCCACATTTATGTAAAGCAACCAAGGAAAATGTGCATGCAGCCCAGGAATATGTCAAAACAATTGAAGTTAGTGGTGGTAAGTATGAATATTACATATATAAACTGAAATTATCACTGAACAAATTATAAACTAGATTAATTTGGTGCAATCAATATAAAAACATTAAATAAAGCACAACAGTACAATGCACCTTGACTAGGAAAGGAGCCATTTGAGGTTTAAAAAAGCAGAAATTTAAGCTTGTATTTGTTAAAGAACAGAAAAAACTAATAAATTGGTACTACCTGACTAGAGAAAACAAAGAAAAAAGGCTGTTGTGTTCCCTTTTGCCAAATAGGTAGGAAAACTTCAACACCCATAATGCACGGGGCATGTTGCCGTCCAAGGCTACTCCCACCATTCTGCTATGAATACACTTACCAGAGTCCATTAAAGCCTTGCTTTAGTAGGAAATATTTCTTGGCAAACTTTTAGTCATAATGGTGGTGTCAACTTGTATTCTTCCCGGGCGCAAAAATAGAGTAAACGTTTAACAGAAGTGAGTAACGTACTCGGTTACTAACGTAACCTCGGTTCTCTCTAGAAAAGGGAACGAGTACTGCGTAAGATATCTTACACTAGGGGAAAATCCTTTTTCCGCGAGATATTGAAGCCAAAAATTATCCTTAATTTTGTAATAATGCAAAACGCGTTGCGGCAGCATACAGACATAGGCGAGGCAGCTCGCGCGCCTATTGGCAGTTTTGCGGCAACTGCAGCAGCCTATCGAGCGAGGCCTGGCGTGACGCCAGACCCAATGAGGGTGCTTCGCGCCCGCTGCGTCACATCCCGCCGAAACGGGCGTGGTCTAGGCCTATAAATACCGCTCGCAGGCAGCTATTATCTGATTTTTCATCATCGAAGCAACCAGAGCGTGCGCATGCACGGCAAGATACGCAGTACTCGTTCCCTCTTCTAGAGAGAACGGAGGTTACGTTAGTAACCGAGTACGTTCTCTTACGAGAGGTCTCTCGTACTGGGTAAGATATCTTACGCTAGGGGACCCAATGCAAAACGCCGTGCATGCTGAGATCTGACACCAAAGACCCAAGGGCGAAAGCCCGGGGTTCATTTAGTGCACAATCACCAAGGGAACTCACAGGGAGTCCGGGAAGAGGGAGGGGCGAAGCCACACTCTTCCACATATGGCAGCATCGCTTAGACACGAATTTCATCATACAGACAGGGCAGGGTGCGGCCTGAACTGATGGGGAAATGTGGGTCTTACACAGTTTGCCCAGGCACATCTTGTGCTACTGCTTTTCACTGTCGATCATCGAGCTGTGCTCAGTAGACGCAGCATTCTGAGCTGATAGCATCAGGTCAGATAATACTGGTTAACTAGACCGACAGCAGCCTGGCCTGCAGGGCGGGAACCTCTAGGTTGTAAAACCTTATAAATGTAGACGGGGAGGCCCAGCCCGCCGCCGTACAAATATCTTGCAAGGCAATCCCACTCGACCAGGCCCACGAAGAGGCCATGCCTCTTGTGGAGTGCGCTCTGACACCCAACGGGCACTGCATGCCCTTGGAGGCGTATGCTAGCGCTATAGCATCAACTATCTATCTGGATAGGCTCTGTTTCGATGCGGCTAGTCCCTTAGAACGCCCGCTGACCGAAAACAAAGAGCTGCTCTGTCTGTCTGAAAACAGACGAGCGAGACACATAAGCTCGTAATGCCCTGACTGGGCAAAGGAGGCCCGCGTCTCTTTCCTCATCAGGGACCGGTAGGGCTGACAGGGAGATGACCTGCACCCTAAACAATGTGTTGAGGGATTTTGGAACATAACCGTGCTTAGGTTTGAGTGTAACTTTTGAGTCATTAGGCCCAAATTCCATGCACGTCGCGCTCACTGAGAGCGCGTGTAAGTCCCCTATGCGCTTCACTGAAGCGAGAGCCAGCAGAAACACAGTCTTGAAAGACAGATGTTTCAGATCAATCGTCTGTAAAGGCTCGAATGGTCCACCTTTCATGGCTTCCAGTACCGTAGAAAGGTCCCATACGGGGACTGAGGGAGGTCTGGGAGGATTCAGTCTCTTAGCCCCTCTAAGGAAGCGGATGACTAAATCGTTCCTTCCTATTGACTGACCAAGCGTTGTTCTTGAGAACGCTGCTATAGCCGCCACATAAACTTTGAGCGTGGAAGGGGTCCTGCCCCTATCCAACAGCTCTTGTAGGAAGGAAAGCACCTCCGTCACTCCACAGTCTGTGGGTGACACGCCACGGGCTGTGCACCAGCCCGAAAACACTGACCATTTCGAGGAGTAGAGCCGTCTCGTAGACGGAGCTCTAGCCTGCGTGATCGTGTTTAATACTCCCTTAGGGAGTTCAACATGTACCTGTTGATGGCCCAGACAGGAAGGGACCACAATTCCGGGTGAGGATGCCAGATCGAGCCGTGGGCCTGAGAGAGGAGGTCTCTCCTCACTGGCACTGGCCATACATTTACATCAACTAACCCATACATTTACATCAACCCTCCCTCCGGAACATGTTCTGCTGTCGAAGAGGAGGAGTTATAGTGGAGAGCTGTAGCTGTCAGGTCTTCTGTGTTCAGGCTTCCTACAGACGCTGTAGTTCGTCAACAATGGTTAAAATTTAAGTTTGATTATGTTCCTGACAATTACAATCGTAGTTTAGCTCTCTGTGCTGCGCATTTTACGGAAGACAGCTTCCAGAATCTACACGAGTTCAATGTCGGATTCAACAAGAAACTATTACTCCAACATGAAGCTGTTACAGCTTTAAAACCAGAGGCCACAACCTGCAAGTAAGATTTAATCATTTTAAATGTATTTGCCTGTATAATTTAAGACGTACGTTTTAGTTTTATCAAGGATGTAAAAAAATGCCAGCGCTGGCTTTAGTATATGACAGATGCGTATAAACATTTTGGACCCGAATTTGTATATGTACAAATTTTGTAAACGTATTTTCCATGTATACTTTATGACGTAATTTTTTTATTTGATCAAGAACGCAAACCAATGCCAAAGCTGTTTGGTTATAGTAGCTAGTTAGTTCGATGTTATTTTGTGTGTATAAGAAACGTGTACAAACTTCAAAAAATTATCGCAACAGCGAACTTCAGCTGCTGTTATCACATGTACACCTAAAGAAAACGACAAACTGAGTAAACTACCGGTAAGTTTTGTGAATAGTTAAACGGTTGTTCATTCTATCAATAAAACAATATCTTTAAAAAACGGTATTACTCAGTCATGTATTCAGTTTAGGGCTGTCAAAGTTATCGCGTTAATAACGCGTTAACGCAAAATCATATTAACGGCACTAATTTTTTTAACGCGCGATTAACGCAGCGCGTATTTTCTGTTTGACCCGTGACCCAACCCCTAGTTGGAGAAATGAAGATACACAGTGTTGCTAACTTAGCGACATTGCAGACCCCTTTAGCGATTTTTTTCCCTTCAACAAAGCGCCCAAACCTTATTTCGTTTCTGAGAATCTCCCGGTACCGCCGGTACTGCTCTCCCAGCACGCGCGCGCGCCTCTCTCTCTCTCGCTCTCTCTCTCTCTCTCTCTCTCTCTCTCTCTCTCTCTCTCTCTCTCTGCGTCTCGCGCGGAGGAGCAGCTCTTTAATTCACAGATATTATGTTGCTTCTCTAATTTTACAAGTATGGCCGAAATCAGAGCACAGATATTGTCTTTATCTTATGTGTATTTGATTTCACCAGACGACGGCTCGATTATCAGAATTTTTGTGCAGATTAACTTAACATCTTAGAAGGGAGAGCTGGTTATGTCTTAATGGGTCGCGTTTCAGTCACCTTTTCAAATCCATTCCGTTGACAACAGAAACAGTAAAATATACCAATGAAAACATTTTTATTGAGAATTTAGCTTCATCAAAATGGGCACAGAGAGAGACAAACTAATATGTAGCCTACATTTAGCATTTTCAGAAGAGCTGCCCTGTCATGCAAAAATCTAAACATGTTTGTGTTAGTAAATTGCTCAGGGCAAAGAAAGAGAAGTAATGGTAACCTGGCATTTTTTTTGTTCTTTCTACATGTCTAATAGAAATTAACAAGTTCTTTGAAAAACATCTATGACCTTTGAAACATGTCTCCTCCTTATGCTCTATATTGACTATGGTTTCAATAATAAACATACATTTGCATAAAGCATCTATTTATCCATGCCCACGTTGATTAGAGTATTACAAACTTGAAAAGTATTAATTTAAGATACATTTAGAACAAATAAAAAACGTGCGATTAAATGCGATTAATCGCGAGTTAACTCATGACAATCATGCGATTAATCGCGATTAAAAATTTTAATCGATTGACAGCCCTAATTCAGTTATATTAAATGTTTAATCAGGGGGAAAGCGTATCTCAAAAGCTAACAAACAGCAGTAGCATTTTCAAGTAACAGCGTATGGGAATTCTTTGAGAAAATAATAATTAAAAAAAATTACCATTCAGAAACGTTTAGTAAGAGCCGTGTTTGCGGAGGTTCTGCTTGACTCTCTTCATCACCGCTCTCTGGGTCTGATTCTGGCTCAAACTGATGAGGCAATATTGACACCATTACATTTGACCGGGTCCGGAGCACATGCAACTGTCGCCCGTAAAGGTAATGGGCGTGAAGATTCCGGACGCAGTTTAGCCAATTACAACACACCGGCCGAACTAACCAATCTGAGCTCATTGCCTCTTTCTGAGGGAGTGGTTTCATAGAATCAGGAAGTCAACCGGTCGTTCAAATGACAGAGGAGGAAGCGGCTTACAATAAAGGTGAAATTTATGAAAAATAAGGCGTTTTTTAACAAACGAAACACGAAGACATGTTATATTGCAGCCCATAAACATAATCAAGCTAAGAAAAAAGGCAGTAAACCACCCCTTTAAGGAAGCACACCATAGCGCGTGATACATTTTGAATTTATTTGGCGCGATGGCAGAGAGTAGATGTCCGTAAACGGCAGAGAATGTCTAAAGTTGGGATCGCTTCCTTTCAGCGTCGCTGAATCAAGGTAACGATTCTGTCCCCCGCATTTTTTTTGACCCAGCGCCAATATTTTCGCCCGTGCCGAAGCCTATGATGTTCGCTGAATTTAATCCCATACTGTATTTGTTGTGATGTCGTGATGCGGTTTGACTAGATATGATGTTTAGCTTTGATGTTTTTAAGAAGTAAACGTATAGCCTAAAGAAAGAACCCCTTCACACACACGCACCCTCGTCTCTCTCACGCGCCAGTCAGACCAATTGGGGCATTGCATCATGCTCAAACTTTTATGTAGCCACGCAACAATAATTTCAGCATGCATTCACTGTATACACCGGGACGTGAATGATGGAGGAACAAATACTGTATTGCAGTCTTTGCGAGACCTTGTCTATGTCACGACTACCAAATAGTTACAGACAACAACAAAAAAAATGAAACTCCCCACCAGCCTGCTTCTCCAAATCCACTCTTTTGGGGAAGACATAATCGGCTACCAAAGTAATTGAGCATAGAACATTTTAAATTAACAAAAATATATAATACTACAAATCGTGCTAATATACTTCAACTAGCCTAAATGAAAAACAAAATGCTGTTCTTTTTCTATTTAACAAAATGCATATTTGCAATAAAAACATTCCTCTTTTCAAAGCTACACTTTTTTTTTTATATAAATTGTATACATTGTGTACCTGTTTGGCTTAACATTTTATATTCATTTAATTTATTTTTGTTCTCCAGTGGGTAATTTGCAGAAGGTGCAATACTTTTTTTGTAATGTTGTATTAAGACAAAACTAAGGCCAAATGGCCTTTACTATTTAAGTTTGTATTCATAGTTTTACATGTTATACATGTTTTACAGTATAAAGTTGACTTAACTGTATTGTTATATAATTGTTGGCACTGTCTGTCACGTAATGGGTAAAACAGGAAGCGAGGATTCATGTGCGTAAAAGGAATTTATTAAGTAAACAAAACAAACTTACAAACAAAACAACTCCGTGGGGGAAAAACAGGGGAGAACTCAGGCAGGCATCAAGAAGAACACGAGGGAACATAGACAACGAACCAACACAGGACTGCAAACACAGGGGGACTAAATAGGGAACAAACAAGGAAGGTAACGAGGCAGGCAGGTGAGGGACATTAAACAATAACGAGATAACAAGATGGGCGGGGTTTGACGATTGACAGGAGAGCACATGGCACAAGGAAATAACACGACAGCTATGTGCTCACAACAGACCAGACTAACACAACACATGACAAACCGGGAGTGTCACAGCTCTGTCACTAAACCAAGAGAAAACCCAGACAAGGGTGACAGAACTGTGACACTACCCCCCCTCAAAGGAACGCCACCTGGCGTTCCCAAGGAGGGACACAAAAAACAAGACAAGAACATCAAACGTGCAAGACCAAAAAGCAGACAAGACAAGCAGATCAAAACACATACACCGAGAGGGAAAGGAGGGAGGTAGAACTGTGGGGGATTAGGGGGAGGGACGGAGGGGCCAAGACCATGGGAGGAAATGGACACAGGGGATGACAGTTCATCAGGCGGCCTGGGCGGAGACGACCCTTCAGGCGACCAGGGCGGAACAGATAGTCCATCGGGCGGTCTGGGCGGAGACGACCCTTCAGGTGGCCAGAGTGGAGCAGGTAGTCCATCGGGCGGCCAGGGCGGAGACGACCCATCAGGCGGCCACGGCGGAGACGACCCATCAGGGGGCCACGGTGGAGACGACCCATCAGGGGGCCACGGTGGAGACGACCCCTCGGGCGGCCACGGCGGAGACGACCCCTCAGGAGGCCACGGCGGAGACGACCCCTCAGGAGGCCACGGCGGAGACGACCCCTCGGGCGGCCACGGCGGAGACGACCCATCAGGGGGCCACGGCGGAGACGACCCCTCGGGCGGCCACGGCGGAGACGACCCCTCAGGAGGCCACGGCAGAGACGACCCTTCAGGAGGCCACGGCAGAGACGACCCCTCGGGCGGCCACGGCGGAGACGACCCCTCGGGCGGCCACGGCGGAGACGACCCCTCGGGCGGCCACGGCGGAGACGACCCCTCGGGCGGCCACGGCGGAGACGACCCCTCGGGCGGCCACGGCGGAGACGACCCCTCGGGCGGCCACGGCGGAGACGACCCCTCGGGCGGCCACGGCGGAGACGACCCCTCGGGCGGCCACGGCGGAGACGACCCCTCGGGCGGCCACGGCGGAGACGACCCCTCGGGCGGCCACGGCGGAGACGACCCCTCGGGCGGCCACGGCGGAGACGACCCCTCGGGCGGCCACGGCGGAGACGACCCCTCGGGCGGCCACGGCGGAGACGACCCCTCGGGCGGCCACGGCGGAGACGACCCCTCGGGCGGCCACGGCGGAGACGACCCCTCGGGCGGCCACGGCGGAGACGACCCATTGGGCGGCCACGGCGGAGACGACCCCTCGGGCGGCCACGGCGGAGACGACCCCTCGGGCGGCCACGGCGGAGACGACCCCTCGGGCGGCCACGGCGGAGACGACCCCTCGGGCGGCCACGGCGGAGACGACCCTTCAAGCGGCCATGGCACAGGAACAGACACCGGCTCAGGAACAGATACCACCGGCTCGGTGGCGGCCATCTTGTCCGAAGACACAGGCTCGGCAGGCGTGACGTGAACAGGCTCGGCGGCAACCATCTTGTCCGCAGACACTGGATCTGGCTCGGCGGCGGCCATCTTGTCCGAAGACACAGGCTCGGCAGCTGCCATCCTGTCCGAAGACACAGGCTCGGCAGACGTGACGTGAACAGTCTCTGGATCGGCAGACGTGACGTGAACAGTCTCTGGATCGAAAGACGTGACGTGAACAGTCTCTGGATCGAAAGACGTGACGTGAACAGTCTCTGGTTCGGCAGACGTGACGTGTCGCTGGGGTGGTGCCAGCAGGACGAGCAGCTTGGGCGGGGCCGGCAGGGTGAGCCGCTTGGGCGGGGCTAGCAGAGCAGGACGCCTGGGCGGCGCGGGCAGGGCAGGACGCCTGGGCGGCGCGGGCAGAGCAGGACGCCTGGGCGGTGCGTCAGTGACGGCAGTCACCTCCGGGATGGTCTCCGTGTTAGGAGCCACCGGACAATCAACTGAAGAGGCCCGTTTCCTCCTCCTTCGTCTCCGGACCACCGGAGTCGAGACCACCGAACCCGGGACCACCGGAACTGGGACCACCGGACTCGGGACCACCGGAACTGGGATCACCGTAACTGGGACCATCGGACTCGGGACCACCGGACTCGGGACCACCGGACTCGGGACCACCGGAACTGGGACCACTGGGCTCGGGACCACCGGAACGGGGACCACCGGAACTGGGACCATTGGACTCGGGACCACCGAAGTTGAGGCCACCGGAACAGTCATGGAGGGAGTCTTCCTTCTCCTCCTCCGTTTCGGGACCACCCGAACTGGGGCCACCGGAACTGGGACCACTGGACTTGGGACCACCGGACTCGGGACCACCGGAACTGGGACCGCTGTAGTTTGCCTCACTGGAGGGTTCTCTCGTCGTTCCAGAAAGTCAACGAACCTCCAGAACGTCAATCGCTCCAGCCCTGTCATTGTCCAAACATCAACGGGCTCCTCAAGGGCGCAGTTAAATAGGTCCTTAAGGGCCATCTCACCCAGCCCCAGCCCCTCTGCAGCGGAGCTGAACTCCAGGGCAAAGTCTCTCACATTCGTCCCCTTCTGTCGAAGGGAACTCAAGGCGGTGAACTTAACAATGCGTTCATAACGCGGGCAGGAAATAGGAGAGGCTGGTGGCTGGCGTGAATCCTTCCGCTGAATCCTCATTATGGCTGGTTCGTTCTGTCACGTAATGGGTAAAACAGGAAGCGAGGATTCATGTGCGTAAAAGGAATTTATTAAGTAAACAAAACAAACTTACAAACAAAACAACTCCGTGGGGGAAAAACAGGGGAGAACTCAGGCAGGCATCAAGAAGAACACGAGGGAACATAGACAACGAACCAGCACAGGACTGCAAACACAGGGGGACTAAATAGGGAACAAACAAGGAAGGTAACGAGGCAGGCAGGTGAGGGACATTAAACAATAACGAGATAACAAGATGGGCGGGGTTTGACGATTGACAGGAGAGCACATGGCACAAGGAAATAACACGACAGCTATGTGCTCACAACAGACCAGACTAACACAACACATGACAAACCGGGAGTGTCACAGCTCTGTCACTAAACCAAGAGAAAACCCAGACAAGGGTGACAGAACTGTGACACTGGCACTTATAAACACTGGTAAAAATTACAATAAATAGGCTTAGTTTTGAAGCCAAATGTTGGAGTTTTTCAGCCACATAATTTTCGTTATGCATTATTTGTTTTGGTTGTTTAAAAACACACTAAAAGTTTTTATCCGATTACTCGATTAATCGATCGATTAAGTGCTAGATTAATCTATTACAAAAAGAATCGATAGCTGCAGCCCTAGAACCAAGGTTGGTTTTTCCAGAACGGTGCTACAAGCAGTACTGAGCATTCTTCTTCCCTGATCCGCTCTATCACCTGAGGCAGGAGAGAGACGGGGGGAAAAGCATAGAGCGGGCGGACCATTCGCCTGCCGGAATATTGTTCCTGGACAGTCTGTCTGGTCCTATGTTTAGGAGCCCTGGCACGTGCGCTGCTCTCAGCGAGCGCAGGTTGCGCTGAGCCCATACCAGGAGGCGTTCTGCTAGCCTGTACAGGTTCCTGGACCTGAGGCCGCCATGGCGATTTATGTAGAACACCACAGACATGTTGTCTGAGCGGACCAGGACGTGGCGTCCTTTTATTTGGGGACAAAAACGCGTCAGCGCGTTGTCTACTGCCAGCATTTCGAGTCAGTTTATGTGCAGGAGCTCTCCCGTTCTGACCACTGGCCGAAGAATGGTCTGCCCTCGAGCAGCGCTCCCCTGGTGGATGCGTCCGTGGACACCACTCTCACCCTCGAGGAAGTCCCCAGGCTTACACCTGACTGGTACCAGTCCTCCGCTTTCCAAGGTTTCAGAGCTGTGACGCACTTCTGATTGACCTTGAGGCGAAGCAGACCTCGCGCTTTCAGCCAAAACTGCAGCGGGCGCATGCGGAGCAGGCCCAGCTGGAGCACTGATGATGCTGAGGCCATGAGACCCAGCATCTTCTGAAATTTCTTGAGCGGGACAGATGCACCGCAGCGGAACGAGTTAGCTGTACGCTGAATGTCTACCGCGCGCTGTGGTGATAGTCGCGCTATCATGGACAGCGAGTCCAACTCTGTGCCCAGGAAAGATATCGTCTGACTGGGGGACAGAGAGCTCTTCGCCCAATCGACACTGAGACCCAAATTCTCGAGGTGATCGAGTAAAATGGTTGTGTGCTCAATGAGCACTGAGCGAGATTGCGCTAGAATCAGCCAATCATCCAAATAGTTCAGTACTCGCACGCCCCTCATTCTGAGGGGTGCGAGCGCCGCATCCATGCACTTCGTAAATGTACGGGGTGCCAGGGATAAACCGAACGGCAGGACTGTGTACTGATATGCCTGGCCCTCGAAGGCGAATCTCAAATATCGCCTGTGACGTGACGCTATCTGTATTTGAAAATACGCGTCTTTCAGATCTATTGACACGAACCAATCTCCTTGGCGAATCTGCGCGAGGATTTTTCTGGTCGTGAGCATCCTGAACTGTCGCTTCACAAGCACTCTGTTCAGTTGCCTTAGATCTAGTATGGGTCTGAGACCCCCGTCTTTTTTCGGTACCAGGAAGTATCTGCTGTATAGCCCTCCTTCGTTCTGAACTTGAGAGAGAGGCTCTATGGCCCCTTTGTTCAGTAGTTTCGCCACTTCGGCTCGAAGTAAATGTGCTACTTCTGCTTTTACCGTGGTCTCGACGCGCGCCGTATCTTCAGCGTCAGCCGCGTCACCACGGCGAGGGCGTCGGCGAAACTGTAGCGAATAGCTTCTTTTTTATAATGTCCAGCACCCACTTCGAAACCCCGGGCAGCTTTGCCCATGCGTCTGCATGAATAGCTAGGGGTTAAATACGAAGCGCGCTCCGTTCGCTCAGCGATGGAGAGGCTTCGGTGTGCTGTAACACAAGCGTCGCGCTCGTGACATTTGAGGCATGGGGCACGCTGATAACAGCAGGCAGATTGCCTGTGCTCAATGACTCTGCGGCGGTCAACCGCGAGGGGGAGGGCTGGGCGAGTCCCGTAGGAACTGTCATGTCTATGTGTGGATGTGGGCGCGGGACAGCGGGCACATTTATCACACCGAAAGCATTGTTCGCTCGAGTGAAGCGAATGCACGCTGGTTTCGTTTTTACGGAAACCGAGAGACATGCATAACGTGGTGTTTGTGGGCACTGGGTAGTGGGCACATTTACCACGTTTGAAGCGCAACCGATCTGAGTCGATTTTATGTGCGCGGGCCCTGTGTGACAGGCTGTGCTTGTGTGTAGAGATGGGCACTGGGCATTCTTACTACACGAGACACCATCGGCCTTGGCCGGGGCACCAGAAAATACACTCTCTTGGGGTAGCCGTGAGTAGCCGTGAAAACGGCATTTGTGTGCAGGCAAGCGGGCGACAGAACCGGCTTGTTGGCTGCAGGAAACACTGGAACAGTCACATTTGCTGGAACTGGACGAGCGAATAACTTTGGTGGGAGTCCGGCCGCAGCGGGACTCGAACACCGTCATTTTCCTAGGCGTGCTAGGACGACTTCGGGGCCTCGGACTTTACCACAATCCTAGGCCACGGGCCACGCATGGCGGGGCGGCGGCTGGATGAGCGGGAGCGCGATCTCGCGCTTCAGGCCTGGCGGCACTGCGAAGTGGCGGCAGTGGACGGTGGCTGGGGCTGTGAGCTCTGTGCAGACGGTTTCGCACGGCCTGCTGCAGAGCTGGTTTCGGGAGGAAGTGCTTCATAGCCTGTGACGCTTTCTGTACCTCTGCGAATCTCTCCGCAAAATCCTTGACGGAGGATCCAAAGAGGCCAGCGGGAGAAAGCGGGGCGTCGAGGAACGCGGTGCACTCGGACTCGGCCATTTCTGAGAGCGTCAGCCACAGGTGTCACAGTGAGAGAGGCCATACTCCGTCCAATGGCCTGTGCTGTGGACTTAGTGGCACGGAGAGCGAGGTCCGTGGCGCTTCTTAGGTCCGGCACGCAGATCGCGTCAGGTCCTTTCTCATCCAGCTTTCGGAGGAGATCGGCCTGGAAGATTTGCAACGTGGCCATGGTGTGCAGCGCTGACGCAGCTTGCCCGGCGGCGGAGAAAGCGCGGCAGAGCAGGCTTGACGTCGTGCGGTAAGCTTTAGAGGGTAGGGCCAGCTTAGCGCGCCGTCCAGCGGAGGGCGGACATAAGTGGCCCGCTATCGCCTCTTCGACCGGCGGCAGCGAAAGGTATCCCCTGTTCTTGGCATCGTCAACTGCAGAGAATGCCAAAGAAACAGCTGGACGCACTCTAGCTGAATAGGGGGCGTTTCAGGACTTAGCGACTTCTTCGTGTAGCTCAGGAAGAAAGGGCGCTGGTTTGGACGTAGGCGAAGCGCGCTCCCCAGGCAGGAAAAAGCCATCCAGCCGGTTGTGAGCGGGCTGCTCGAAGACCACTCGAGGCCGAGGCTCGCCGCGGCCTGTGCGAGTATCCGCATGAGCTCTGTCTCGATGGACGCTCTCTTGCCTGACGATGTGCGGGCAGGGGGCGCGAGATCCTCACAGCTCGCCCAATCCTCAGTGCCTGACGCCAGGATAGAGCAGGAATCATCCTCTCCCAGCAGGGCTTCCTCGTCAGCGATGTCGACGGAAGCGGCGGCAGACAGCGGCCGCTGTCCGTCAGGAAGAGAAGCTGACGAAGCCGGTGAAGCAGGCGGGCGAACCGGCGAACTTTGGCGGCTGAGGGAAGGTTCCGGGACCTGCTGGGCACGGTGCTTTTTACTGCGCGACACCGCGGCGGGCGGGGGAGCAGTCTCGTTCTTTGAAAGCCAGAATGAAAAGAAAGCCAGGCGAGTCCTCAGAGTCGCCATGGGCATCAGCTCGCAGTGAGGGCAGCCGCCGTCAGCAAGCGCGAGAGCTGCATGTTCCTCACCCAGGCAGGAAACGCAGATAACATGGCGGTCCCCGTCGCTGAGTGTGGCTCTGCACGAGCCGCAGGAAGGCATCTTGAAAAAGACGCTGCTCTTTTAGAATGTGTGTCGCGGCAGAGTCACACACAGTGTACAGAGAATAAAAGGATATAAGCGCCGGAAAGCACAGCAGGAAGGCAAGGAAGGCGGCGCGGCCAGCAACTTCAGTGATTTGTCCCGCTGAAGGTGCTCTCTCTCAGACGGCGCGGCTTCTTCTCCAGCTCCAGCGATGGGTGTGCTTCGCTTGAAGGATGAAAAATCAGATAATAGCTGCCTGCGAGCGGTATTTATAGGCCTAGACCACGCCCGTTTCGGCGGGATGTGATGCAGCGGGCGTGAAGCACCCTCATTGGGTCTGGCGTCACGCCAGGCCTCGCTCGATAGGCTGCTGCAGTTGCCGCAGAACAGCCAATAGGCGTGCGAGCTGCCTCGCCTATGTCTGTATGCTGCCGCAACGCGTTTTGCATTATTACAAAATTAAGGATAATTTTTGGCTTCAATATCTCGCAGAAAAAGGATTTTCCCCTAGCGTAAGATATCTTACGCAGTACGAGAGACCTCTCGTAAGAGAACTTTTGGTTTCCACTTTCCAGTGAAGGATCCAGCACGTTGTAGGCAGCGGCTAAAGGATGCAAACTATCGTAAATGGAGGACTTTGCAAAAGAAAATCTGAAAGCCCTGTGTATATTTGTAGTCAATATTTAATGGTCGTGTCTGAAATTGCCCCCTATACCCTAGAGCACTATTTGAGGGAACAGCCTTGTCGGAAATCATAGTGGACACTATTGAGTAGGGCTGCACGATATTGGAAAAAAAATTACATTGCGATATTTTTTTCCCAACGATATATAGCGCGATATTGTGAGCCATCAATCCAGGCTGAAGTCAATAATTACCATTCCATGTTATTAATAATTTCACTAATAAGCAACCTTCATTACAAGTAACAAAAAGGCCACTTAATATTTTATTCCAGAAACATATTTCTCTCAGAATTCGGTGAACGTTCTACACAGGACCTAACGTTCTTCAGGTTCTAGGACCCGAAAAATTATGTTTTCTGTGCTGATTCAGTGACGCGTTCATGTAAACGGCACCTAGAACCAGCAAAAGTAATGATTTATAATATGTGAAATATTACAATGAGACATTTTAATTGTTTATTAATAAACAAGTGTTTTCTGTAAAGATGAAGTTGACTGACTCACAACTTTATAACACTCCAGCAAAGTAGCCTACCTCTTTTTGTTCAACATCCTCCTTTTGTAGACGAAATAAGCTAGTCCCAAATAGCTGATTTAGACTTTTTTGCGGCGGATCCTCTTCGTCGCGCATTTGAATGTTGGCTGTGAGCAGTGAGGGCGGCACAGCGAACCAATCACTGTGCAGGCACGCGGAACGCGTATGTCACCCCAGGAAAAAGCCATACAACAAACACGTGTTTACTGTGTGCTACCCTGGTGCTACCGTTTTCTTAATACACTATGGGTGCTACTAACGTTACCCTTCACATCGCATGTTCCGGCGATGTGACTATCGCTCATTCGCACATCGCAATGTCGATGTTAAAACAGAATATCGTTCAGCCCTACTATTGAGTGTACTCATTTAATCCCATAATGCACCACAATAACGAGTGTACAACTGCTGTACACTCAACAGCTAGAGAGTACCCATAATGAACTGTGAGGGCATGAATTCCCAGAGCTGAATCATCCATCCAATTTTCCAATTTTATACAGGTATAAATTCCTTTTAATTGATTTTTAAATTGTTCAATTAAGGTTTATAAATGCTAGTTTCCATGACAGAGTTCAGGATAAATCTTTTCATTACTACTGGAGTCGCTAGTTTGCTAAGCTTCCAGCACACTCTGTGTCCGAATTCACTAACTCATTTCATTCACTCCTTCAAGTGAACTATATTAGTTTTCCATTTTTATCATACTGCTGTTTAAAGCGTAGACAAAGTACAATACAAATTGCAGTGATAAACCTACCCTTATAATAACCGTTGTTACAATAACAGGGATACAAAATGTGGAAGTATAATCTATAGTTGTCATGAAAGCCCTGGAGCATTTCGCATCATCCAGCAGACTTTTACTTAGCCTGGCTCCGCCCTCCTACGTACTTCCACTCAATTTTCATTTTCCTTCAGTACGTCTTCTGGGTTTGCGGTATATTCTTGGGTTTTCTCCGGCCAAATTTTTACCGGTCCAATCAGCGAACAGAGGGAGTGGCTGAGAACGATGACGTTGAGGTCATGCGCTAGTTTGAGGTGTAGGGTTACGTCACAACCAAACGTTACCGATTGGTTAGGCAGATCCAGAGTAGCTCTGGGCAAATCCAATAGTTTTAAACTTCAACAGAGTACCCGCCTTCAAGGAAGTTAATGCTTGTCAATGGAGAGTGGCCAGACTCTCTGTACAAATGAAATGTACGAGAGTCTGGTAGGACCAGGCTAACTTTTACTGACAAATAAAAATGAATTTCTCTGTCCAGGTAATGAGGAGAACAAGGGAACATTGTTCAGTTACTACCGACATTGTAACAATTCAAAGCAGATTGAAAATCAGCAAAGTTACTCTATAAGCATCTAAAATGTGTTAGTCATTATTTTAGACCTGCAAACGCAAACGTCTACACTGAAAAAAAAAAAAAACTGGAAAAACTTTACTTCCAGATTTAAAGTTATGACAAAATATCACATTTTAAAGGTAAAATATATTCTGCACCCTTTCTACACCACTAATCAAATGTGTGACACGAGCACCTTTTGTTTGTGTCTCAGGTACAGAAATACATGATCCTGTCATTCATGGTGTGGAGATGCTGTATGAAGAACAGCGTAACGGGACAGCCCCAAAGAATATGGTCCTGATGATCATTTTGCTGACTGATGGGGAACCAAACCAATGTATGCACATACCAACAACCATTTAATGTTTCTAGACTAAGAAAGCTCAAAAAAGCTGGGCTCAAGAGCAAACTATAGATTAACTAATCAGTTATTTGTAGCTGTTGTTCATTTTTGTCGCCTGTTGTCGTCTGTGATGGTAAATTTTAATCATAAATTTGACTAATTCTTAGGGATAAGGTCGCTTCCTGAGATCCAAGAGGGCATTCGTAATGCAATTAATGGGAATATCACTCTGTTCAGTTTGGCCTTCGGTAACGATGCAGACTATGGATTTTTGGATACATTGAGCAAGCAGAACAATGGCCTGGTTCGCAGGATTTATGAGGACTCAGATGCTCCGGTTCAGCTACAGGTATCACAACTGGGGTCTTTGCAAAATATTGATTCCTTAAGTAATTTTTTTTTTTTTTTTTTTCAATTAAATCAATCTTCATTCAGAAAATCTCAGAAATCACTTTAAGAATCATAAAGTCCTAAAAACGTAAAGATACATTTTAAACTTTAGCAATACCTTCCGTTATGGAGTATTTTAATATATTACCATTATTATTATTATTTTCCACCCAGGGATTTTATGAAGAAGTGTCAAGTCCTCTACTTTCAGAGGTGAATTTTCACTATCCGGACAACACTGTTAACTCATTGACAAGAAGCCATTTTAAACAGCTATTCAACGGCTCGGAGATCATGGTCGCTGGTCGACTTAATGACTTAAATGACATAAACAACTTTGCAATTGAAGTGTCCGCACAAGGGGTGAGTAAATAATCTATAGTTCCAGACATGGTCCATAGTAATTGTAATTTGTATATAAATCTGTTTTAAATGCGGACATTGGTTGTTGGGTGTATGTGCGCCAAAATTATCTCCTTCATCCTTGTAAGTGTGAAAAAAAAAAAAAAGCCTTTATGATGCAGATAATTTTAAAGGGGCTCACTCCCCTCGTCAGCCATTGGTTAGAGATAGACAGATAGCTCTGCCCCAAACTCACACCATTGGTTGAGCTACTGTTGCTATGTCAGGCTTATTAAAGTTGCTGGATAGGGGCAATTATTTTAACAATTTAATTATATTATATTATCATTAATATCTATAATCACATTCTCAGTGAACTTCCATCATTATCAGTGGTGAGCTTGTTTGGGGGACTAATCCTGCTTTGTTTGTTTTGCAACAGTTTGAAAATAATTTTGAGTTGAAAGGTCAGACAAATGCTCAGAAGTGGGAAACCATATTTCCTGATGAAGAGTATATTTTTGGGGACTTCATTGAGCGTCTCTGGGCGTATCTGACCATCCAGGAGCTCCTGGAAAAGAAGTCAGTTCCTAACCTAAAACTCACAAAGATCAACAAGGCTTCTTACATAGTTAACCTAATGTGAAAATGACTAGTACAGCATAAATGTAATTTGTCTGAATTATTTTTACTGATTTTAATTGGGTCTGACTTTATTCATAATCTTTTAACCAGAAGATTTCAATCAAGTCCAATTATAATACAAAAATGTTTTCTGACAGAGACAAAGGTACTCCAGAGGAGAAAGGAAACACCACTGCTGAAGCTTTAAGCCTTTCATTAAAGTACAACTTTGTTACGCCGCTTACCTCCATGGTCGTCACTAAACCTGAAGATGAGACCAAAAACGACACGTTCATTGCCGACAAGCTGACTGAAGGTATGACTAAACTGTCAAATAGCAAACAGAAGTTTGCAAAAACTCATGGAAATGGCACATAAATCTCAGAGGAGAAGCCCATGCATTTAAAAACAGAGTTCCAGTGTTCTCGATGATTTTGTTAATGTTTATTCAGTTTTATGACACTTACTCTTCTCTCAACACTCATCCACAGAGGAACGAGGAAAAATTGCCAAATATGGTGGTAAGCCATTACACTAGCACTTATTAATCTGGTTAAGTCTGACATCACTATCACAGTATCCGCTCCTTCATAGTCCAAAAACAAAAAACAAATGTTCAAAAATACAATCACAATGTGCTGAGCAACCAAACAATCATGACAATCCTACCCGTTATCTCCATAGCGAAATCTAGTTGGCCAGGCAGTGATTAATTGTTTATGAATCGTTTAAATACTGGTGTCCGTGACGCCATGAGCATGGAGACTATTGTGTACTGATGTGCAAATTAAGCTAAGAGTTTTAAAGCTTTATTTTATATTTGACATTATTTAAAACCAAGTGAACTATTTTGGTGCATTTATTTGATCTTATTTGCAGGTTTCACGTCGGCCAGCAAATCACATGTGAGCCACGCAACACCTACAAATTATGGTAAATGTTAAAACCATGTACTGGCCATGTGAAATGTAGGTAAAGATTCATAAGTCACATCAGCAGTGTTTTTCTTACAATTTGTCAATAGTTGATGGAGATCCACTTACAATTTGTCAATAGTTGATGGAGATCACTTATTTTATCTTATTTGCAGGTTTCACATCGGCCAGCAAATCATATGTGAGCCACGCACCACCTAGGCCTACATATTATGGTAAATGTTAAAACCATGTACTGGCCATGTGAAATGTAGGTAAAGATTCATAAGTCACATCAGCAGTGTTTTTCTTACAATTTGTCAATAGTTGATGGAGATCCACACTTCATCATTGAGCTGCCAGAAAAAAATGACGCTCTGTGCTTCAACATTGATGATGAACCTGGTACCATCTTCAACCTGGTTAGAGACCCGCTTACAGGTAAAACCAACTTGCTATTTTAGCAGAAAAGTACATTAACATTCCACAGGCATAGCTGTATAGAACACAGTTCTTCTATCGTACACATGGTTCCCCCTCCTGGCATTACTGATTCTCATTATTGATATTAAATCTAAAAGGTTTAAACTATTCAACATTGTGGCTCTCCCAAGCTGTCAAGTGCAGCTTTCCAAGCTCCGTTCTTCAGCAAAATGGTAACAACAAAAACTCCAACATAAGAGAAACATAACAGAAATCTCACTAACAAGTCTTTCCCTTTACTCAAATCGCATAACACTTCCTTGCTTTATTTACTGTCCTAATGCAGTCCCATGCAAAGCATACTGGGACTGATTCATGTCGTTTTTTTGTTTGTTTGTTTTTTGGCATCGACTAGTTTCGCACCGTTGAAGAAACCTAAGAAGTAGCGTAAGAAACCTCCCTACTAGACTGTACTTGATTGTGCTATTCATGAACTCGGACCAATAATAGACAGCACAGCAAGTTCAGGGGCCTCATTTATAAACGTTGCGTAAGCACAAAAGAAGACTTTCTACGCAATAATTGGTATTTATAAAAAGCAAACTTGATGGGAAAATGTGCGGTCCTTTACACAAGCTCTGACCCAGGCGTACGCACAAAAACGGGTGAAATGAGAAATGGCGACACCGTCGGCAGATGGAAGAAACACGTGAAAGTGTGTGAAACTGTAGACTGTTGTGTAAAAGAAATGGCAATACTGCCTCTCATAAATAACATGAAGACTTCACAAAGCAAGTCTTACAATTAACAGCCTACACGAATACCCGTTTGATCAATCTGCAGTGTAAAACAAACAAAATCAAATGAAGATTACAACAGAAATGCAAATTAACACATATTTGCAAAAAGAAAAGTTAAATATGTTCTGCAATAATATTGGCATGTTATGCAATTCATCCTCATAACACATCTGTAGCTTGTCATATGCAATCAAATGGATGGTAATAAAATGCCATGATGCCATCACAATGCGTAATTGTGCCCGTGGCAGACACACTCTGGCGATGGAGCGCTAGACGCTTTTTTGCATCAACTCTGATGTCCGACCATTTCTTTTTTATTTCGGCCATGGTCCGAGGTTGTGAGGCTCTGTAGCATTAACGGCGTCTGCAACCTTTTGCCACTCAAGTGCCTTTTTGGCATTAGTAATGCCCACACTGTGCCCTCCAAACAACATTTTACTCCTCTTTTCCACCTCGCCAACGATAATTTCTACTTCACATTGAGTGAAGTTACGTTTCTTGGTTTTCCTGCCATGATATCGCAATCAATGAATATTAACTTGTGGGCGTTTCACAGACTATTTATGGGTAACTATGGGCGTGACATGAAGCCGCAAAAGCTGCGCTACATTTAGAATTGATTGTGATTTATTTAGGGAAAACTGCGTACGATGTGCGTGCGCACAGTTTTATAAATCCGAATATTTCTGTGCGTACGCACGTCCTATATTTCATCCGTACGCCACTTCTGACGCAAATCCTACGCAAAGTTTTATGAATGAGGCCCCAGAGCAGGTTTAGGCCCTGTCCCAAATGGCACACTTTATATGCACTTTCAGTCTTGTGGACTTACAATGGCTGCGCGTGTCCATTAAGTCCATGCGACCGTATGGTGTCCCTTTTGTCATTTTAGGTTTCAGAAGGGTGCGAACGAGCCCCCCCTTTGCGGTCGATATGCGGCCTCAATGCGCACTTTTGCTGAGCTCGCACTGGTGTGTGTTTCGTAGGAAGACCGCAAGTGTTTAGGGTGCCATTTGGTGCCATTCACCGAAGGCCGATCTCGATCACGCAACAACGTTACAACACAGAGCTGGGAGATCAAGTGAGAAAAAGTTTGCATTCGCCATAGTATTAATAACACTGCTGCGAGATCAAGCGAGATACCTAATGTCTATTTTTAATGTGATGACAAAAAATATTCTTTGTTCATCTTTCAAAGATTGTCCCCATTTGTAAAACTATAAGTTGTTGGCAAACAAACACTTTTATTTAAAAATCAAAAAAAGACATGAAATTACCACTATAGCCAGTAGATGGCGGCAGAGGAGCACTTATTGGCTTATCAGCCATTTCAAAAAAAGCTGAAAAAGCAGACGACAGTCAACGGTGTTTAACATGTTTAAATAAATAAAAACCTTTTCTATTTTTCCATCACCACTAGAATAGGAAACAAAGTGCACAAATTTTATCTTAAAATCTGTATTATCTGACGTTATTCAAAAAACAGGGGTTTAAGCTCCCCAGAGTAGCTACTCACCAATGACAGAATTCAAGAGGACAATATGTCTGTTGTTATCTTCTGAGCTATTCTGAAGTTCAATGTTTTAGTATTTGTTTCTTTGGTGCTCCACAGGTATTTTGGTAAATGGCCAAACCATTGGTGATAAGAAGGTCATCCCTGGGGAAAAAGTAAACACCTATTTTGGGCACTTTGGAATCGTTCATGAGAAGTTTGGCATCAGATTGACAGTGAGCACAAAAGAGATCTCAGTGTCTGATGAGGGAAAACAAGCTAAATTCTTCTGGACTGAGACTGCCACGGTTAAAGGGCCCAAGTAAGATACAGGATCTCGGGTGCTTCTCAATCGGAAGGCTGCATATCTCGCATATTCATATATGTATTCATCAAGCTCCGTTAAAGGCTGTCTCAAATTTAAATATCCTGCAGCCTTCGTTTTGCATCCTTCATACAGCTCATTTTCGCGTCCTTAAATCCCCCACAATCATTTGCACATTCCATTTCTTGAAAAAAAAAACTGACGGAAAACGATTCAGCACTTCAGACAGATAATGTTTTCGGAGATGAAGGCATACATGTTATCTTTTGTTTTGGTTTAAATTAATCACTTAATACTAAACTGGAAGACCACAGACGGCTGTATTGCATTAATATAAAGATTTTTAAAGTCCACATGAAATCAAAATTGACCATATTTACTTTGTTTGCCTAAATTGATCGTTTTGTGGTGAACAATTCATCCATGCAAGTCAATCCACAAAAAAAATAAATAAATTTGGCTTCATAATCTTTAATCAAAATCTGAAAATGCCCCTCCCCTCTGCATTGGAGGACCTTCCCTGATGACGTAGGTTTGACGGCTTGGTTTGGGAAACGCTTAACCACTCCCCTCAAACCGTTAGTCTGTTATGAGCAGAGATGGAGAGGAGGAGCGCTAGAGTAAAACCCTGCCCTCTGTTCAATATTCCTTTTCACTGGGAAATACGTCACAACACTGGAGAAAAGTTGTTTGCAACTCCCGGTTCAAGCGGACTTTAATTGCATTAGGCTATATTAAGTTTTAATAGTGTTTTGTGCCGTGACAGTTGGGGCAGGAACATTTGTGACGTAGCCCTGCGCACTTAATAGACCAACTCATTCCGGCGTTTAATGCTGAGGAGTCTAGCCTACAAGCCTCACTTACACAAGCCTGGACTAGGAAGGACACAGCCTTCCGTTCGAGAAGCACACATCATCTTTTCACTTCATTCATGTCAGGTCATTGTGAGCTGACTAAAATATGTACTCTTCAAAAGGAGTTGGAAAAAGACTAAACCTCCTCACAGAACTTTGTCCTTCTTTCTCCAGCATGGATCTGCAGGTGATCAAAGATCGCAGTTTAACAGTGACCCTGAGGAACTCAGTCAAGTTTCTTATTATCCTGCACAAAGTCTGGCAGAAACATCCGTATCATCAAGACTACCTCGGGTTCTACACTCTGGACAGTCACCTGTTTTCAAGCAATGTCCATGGCCTGCTTGGTAAAACACTTAAAGGACTTACGACAATATACAGTTTATGTCATATTAAAAGAATTGTCCAGGTACTGTAGAGTAAAGCTCAATAGACTGTATTTGTGGAGGAAGGAAGGAAGGAAGGAAGGAAGGAAGGAAGGAAGGAAGGAAGGAAGGAAGGAAGGAAGGAAGGAAGGAAGGAAGGAAGGAAGGAAGGAAGGAAGGAAAGTAGGCTTATAAAATCTCTTATCGTTTCTTCTGTTAAAAACATATTAACAGATTTGTAAAGTTGTTTAAATCATAATTTTTACATAATTTTTACATAATTTTTTACAATTTTTACAATTTTTACAATTATGGTGTTCCATTGTCATGGGAACAAAGCTGTAAAATTGGATATGACTTTGCACAGAAAATATTGCACACCAAAATCATGATAACGTAGGCCTACAATTTCAACATTATGTGGCTATACTGTTGAAATGGTGAATATTTTATAACATTAATAAATTGGCCCCAAAAAAAGGATGGACAAGAGGAAAGTCAATGTCTGTGGTAATCAGCATTATTCCACAAATGCTGTAAACTCAGCTTAACTTCTACTGAGCGACACAGTCTGTGACGGTTTCACTCTGAACTTGTTCACGGCTCTTTAGGTCAGTTCTACCATGGATTGGAGTTTGAAGTGAGTGAACCGTTTCCAGGAAAGGATCCAAAGAAACCAGATGCCATCATGTTTGTTAAGGGACAAGAGCTTGTAGTTACCAGGTGAATTTAAGACACTGTGCAGTTTACCCTTTCATTGAACATGGAGGGGTCGATCACAATTACACTGAATTATTCTGTGTCAACAGGGGCTGGCAGAGAGATTTCAGACAAGATGTGAAGAACGGAGAGCAAGTGCCTTGTTGGTTCGTTCACAATAGCGGCACTGGACTGCTGGATGGAGTTCACACAGACTACATCGTCTCTGGCCTCTTCAAGACAGTCTAACAATGAGCCTCTAAAGCCAGAAAAATCAATGATTGACAACCGTTATCAAACAGATGATTAGAGAAATTATCAAAATGATCAGGCCATCAGCCTTTAAATGTAACTTGACCAGATCATTTGTACTTGGAAATATTGTTGTCAAAATACTAGTTGTTTGATTTGGAATACTAATTTTCGATACACTAACACCACCTGAGGTTTCTCACTCTCTCTTCTCTCCATCAGCGAGTTGACAAGAATTAAGGATAAACTTTATTTTCACTTTCGCATTATTTCCAATATTTTGCACTAATTTGTATTGTATCGAAGTTAGAAATTCCACTATCATGACAACACTAGTTGGAACTTATAACCATGAGATCACGGATATATATACATTTAAATATATATATCTATAAAAATGAAATATATAAATAAAGATTGAAATGTAAACACATGTGACATTTAACATACATTAAAGTTCCCTGTTATGAATTTTACCTTTAATGTAGTGTAATACAGCTGTTTGTGAATGTAAAAGGTCTGCAAAGTTTCCAATAACAAAGTGCAAGACAAATAAATGTATTGTCTCCTTCACGAAACAATAAATTCTGAACAGCTGAAACAAGTCGTCATCAATTACAATCTCACTTCCTGTTTCATATCTATGTAGGTTTGTAACAAATTTGCAAAATGCCAGCCTGTAGTCTTCATTGGCTGCCCGTGAACAACGTCTACTTGACCCCTTAAAATATGTAGTTGCAGCTGAGACTGGAAAGGTTTGGTTCATGTTGCCGACATGTCGAGATGATGCTGTTTTCTGCGTTGCCAATCCATTTTGAGGCACTTCAAAAGGACTCAGGCTCAAATTAAAGGGGTGGTTGATTATGATTTCACTTTTCTAACTTTAGTTAGTGTGTAATGTTTCTGTGTGAGCATAAACAACATCTGCAAAGTTACGATGCTCAAAGTTCAAAGCAAAGGGAGATATTTGCTTTTAAAGAAATTGCTTTTTAAAGACTACAACAAACGGCTGGTAGAAACTACACCACATTCCTCCCGGGTTAGTGACATCACTAACCCTAAAATTTACATAAACCCCGCCCCCGGGAATGCGATTTATAGATTATTATGACAGAAATTTGCTAATCAATGACTAGAAGATAGTTAACTCTACATCAGCTACATACATTTAAACATAAACAAAAAAAGTTTTTGAAATTTTCAGGACACAAGCTGTTGTAGCTCTGCCCCTCGTGCTGGGAGCAGCAGCTCATTTGCATTTAAAGGGACAGACACAAAAACGGTGCATTTTTGCTCACCCTTAAAAAGTGACAATTTTAACATGCTATATACAAATATCTGTGGGGTATTTTGAGCTAAAATTTCACATACACACTCTGGGGACATCAGAGACTTATTTTACATCTTGTGAAAAGAGCATTATACCACCCCTTTAACACAGTAAAACCGACACCATTATTACTGTTCATATCACTGTGTAACAAGTCCTGAGGAAGATCTGGAGCTGAATTTCAGATGTAATAGGCGCTGTGTTTCCAACACAAGCGGTTGACCAATCACAACAGACTGGGCCAGCTGACCAATCAGAGCAGAGGAAGCTCTCAGAAAGGAGGGGTTTAAAGAGACTGAATCTTCCAACAAACCATTTTCTGAAATGAGGTGATGTGCAATGTAAATGATGAAAATAGGGTAGTTTTCCCTAAATAAATCACAATCAATTCTAAATGTAGCGCAGCTTTTGCGGCTTCATGTCACGCCCAGGGTTTATTGACCCTGGAAGCATGAAAACCTATTGTAGGAGACTCCAAAACAAAATGAGGAACCTTTAAAATAGCACGGGTACTTTAAATCTACACTCTCTACTGGATCCTTTTGTAATTTCTTTAAAATATTGGATTAATATCCTTAGAGATGCATCAATATAAAAATAATCTGGTTATACTAGTAATAATTTTCATGTTATGGCTGATATTAAAATTCTATATTCTAAATAAATTAAAAATAAAACACTACCATCTAAAATCAATGGTGCAAGTAAAATGGTGTGAAATATTCTGTATTGCTGGTTCTATACCAGGTCAACCATCCTAACAATCTTTTAATAATAATAATACATTCGGCTAATTTTGTATGCTGACTTTGGTTGTCAGATTTTTCTAGGGAGGATTCTCTAGATTAAAACTGAAAGCTAAAGCAGCGCTTAATGGCAACATGAAATAAAATACCCCTTGAGAAGCACAAATAAACAAAATACCTGACAGAGTCACATACCGAGAACTGTCATTAAAACACACACACTTGGACGCACACACTGTGAATAAAGAGAACACCAACCTGGCCACTAAATCTAAAATGATGACAACATTTTGGCAAACAATCCAAAGGAAACTAGGTCTGACTGATTTATACGAATCACTTTTTTCCAGAAACGTCAGATCTCATCCAGTAAACATGTTCTTGGCCAAATTAATGAGCAAATGTTCGGGTTAGAGAGTGCTTGAACTGTCTGTCGTCAATGAAGCAAATCATTCTCTCAACCACATCTGGTTTACAAGCATGTTAAAACACTGGCTCCCTGTGCTTTTATTGACCACAGCCTCTCATTAGATATGAGTTTAGTCATTTTAAACAGTTGCTTAGTTTTTAGTAGTTAAATGTCAAATGTTCCATGTCCATTAATATGAACTCAAAAATCTGTGCGAGTAATAATCATGACAAAATAAATAAAAAGCCTCCTGAGACCCAGTATTTTTTCATGTCATTACATTGTTTAGACTGAGCATAAGAAACAAATGGGGGAAAATAAAACATTTTTGGAAGAATTTTTTTTTTATTAATTAGTTATGCTATGTCCACTGTAGTGGACACCCAGACTAAGTTATTAACAAAATTAAAAGACATGAAATTACATGTATAGGCAAAAACAATGGGATCTTTTTTCATTCACCAATTAATTTTAAGGTTTCAGATTTTTTAAGATTTTTTTTAACCAAAATGTGTATAAAGATGATTCTCAACTATGTTGTGAAAGATACAACGGAATGAATCGATATACCATTTTACTTTATGCAATATGTGGGTAAAATGGACATAAATGGGGTCCCTTTCAATACAATCTAATTTGCATGTGGGGCAACATGTAATGAAAAAAAGAAGTGTAATAATGGGAGTCATAATTGGCAACATTTTCATATCTAATATTTCATAAGAATATTAATATATAATTGTTTTCCCTATTCACTGTGACTTCTCGTGTCTCCCAAAATGCCTGATAAACATGATTCAAGTCCTGTTGGACAGTCGACACGTCTGAAATCAATGCCCTGTTTTGTAAAAGAAAGTCATATTTTGATTAGAAACCCCATAACATTTTTTATGAGATGATGATTTATGACAAACAATTAGCCTAGAAAATTTGTCAGATTTAAATGATAATTACAAAATATTATCATATTCCCATAAGAGTGCTTAAATTTGATCACTAAATTAATGTCAGTCATTTTTAAAGACCAAGGAAAAGTTGTTGTCAAGGTGAAACCTCCAAACATTTGGTATCTCTAAAAAAAAAAGCCCAGAATGTGCTCGTTTCAGGACATCCAGAATTAAAACTGTGACATGCATGTTAGAAATTCACTAAAATATAATGTCTACTACAGTGGACAAAAGTCTATCAATGAGTCCAGGGAGACAAATGACATTAGAGTGACATTTTATGAAAACTAAAATGCTCGAGGATGGGATTTGTTGAACATTGAAGTCAATGTTTTAGGCTACAACTGGCACATGGAAATTTTGACCTTTTGTGTCAGAAATTTAAATATCACTCATTTTACACTGCAAAAAAATGCTTTTCTTACTCAGTATTTTTGTCTTGTTTCCAGTCCAAATATCAAAAAAAAATCTTAAATCAAGATGCATTTACTAAAGTAGTAAAATGCTATAAGATATTATTAAATTAAAGGAGAACTCCGGTCAATTTTAACATTGAGCTCATTTTTTTGTAAATTTGGAGTGCTGTCAGTACAGAGAAAAACGACAAAAATCGGTGTTGCCTACACCATGTTATCCTCTTTTTAAAATTTGCACCCTGTTGACTTCAATGGGGCAAGTACTAAACCTGCTTTTAGCCTCTTAACATCCTTGATGTGTCATTACAAGTGCACAGAAAATGTGAGTGATTCCTTCGGGGTGAACGCGGGTTAATCTGACTGCAGTAGATGTGAAAGATATTAATAAAAATGATGTTTATTCAGCCAGCGCAAATACCTGTGTTTACATCCTGTTTTCGGTCGAAGGCCACAGTAGTCGATTGTCGAGTTCACGCGCGTGATCATAGGTACTAAACCTATGCGCGTGAACTCGACAATCGATTACTGTGGACTTCGACCGAAATCAGGATGTAAATACAGGTACGTTTATACAGCTCCCTGTTAAAATTTACCGGAGTTCTCCTTTAAGTGAGTTTTTGCTTAAAACAAACAAAATTATCTGTCCATGGGGTAAGAAAAATTATCTTGTTTCTGTTTGAATTAAGATTATTTCTCTTACCCCATGGACAGATAATTTTGCTTGTTTTAAGCAAAAACTCACTTCCCCGCAAAACAATACATAATATCTTATCTAATTTTACTTATCTAGTAAATGCATCTTGATTTAAGAATTTTAGATATTTGGACTGGAAACCGGACAAAAATAAGTAAGAAAGTCATTTTTTGCAGTGGGGTACTGATGAAAAGCTAGAAACTGGAAGTGTAGATAAATAATAATATTGCCACTTACCTTCTCTTGGTGAAATGGGAATGGGTGGTCTTTTTTCAATCTGAAAAAACTTGGGAACCAATGCCCACCAATTTTCAAATCGAGCGGGGCAATCTGAGGGTGGTTGAAAGGATTTACATAAGTAATGAGTTCAGACGGTTCAGACTGAACTGTTCCTTGACATCCTTGGGTTCCCCAGCAGTTGTTTTGCTCCTTGGTTGTTGAGCGAGCGATGCAATGACTTCTTTGGCCACTTAATCTTCTGGCATAATGTTAGCGGTGTAACGTTAACAGCAGAAAGAGAACATCTTTGACAGACTTACAAAAGAAAATGCTACTTTGATGCGTCAGAAACCGGTCACTTAACTCATTCACTGGGGTCGCAGAACTTTCGTTTCCTGGTTTTCCTGCCAGGAGTTTTTTTTTTTTTTTAAACGACTTTATTAAGCTTCGTAAACGTTTCTAATGTTTTGTGTCGAACCAGTAATTCGGAGAGCGCGTGATGGGTCGGTCATGAAGGATCCGTTAATTTTGTATGTCACGTGATTTCGGCAAACATGCAATTTCGAAAGTTCGACGCTAGGGGGTGTTTATCTCAAGGTGACCCTATGATCTCTTGTCGTTTTTATAATTATACACATTTAATATGCCTATATATAGTTTAAAACATCATCTGTCGAAGAAGTTGAATCACTTTAATGAAAACGTTTGCAATTGGTCTGTAAAAGGTCTCATCTCATTATGTTTGGACCGTTTGGACAGCAGATGTCGGCGTGATATCTCCACCACTGTGTTACGCTTGTTTTGCATCATGTCGGAACAATTTTGGCTGAGTAAATATAACCTAACATAAAAAAAAAAAAAAAAAAAAAAACCTTTAAAAATGTCTGAACCATAGACTGTGGTCTGAACGGGTATTAACTTCTCGTTTATTGAACTGTAAAATAATACATTGTAGTACTGTTGTTTAGGACATACAATAAAATCACTGCTCATAAAACCATCTAGCCTTCATCTCTTAATTTTCACCACCTCTCCTCCTTCATTTCTCCTGAAATGAGATGTGTACTCTGTACTGTTAGAATCATAGGGTTAGAATCATAGACTGTAAAAAATGTTAGAATGCGCAAAAAAAAAAAAAAAGTGATTTGGGATTAAATCAGTCGGACTTTTATCTTAGAAAGTGTTCATCCAGAATCCTTCACTACCGGAAGTGCCGTGCAGGTGAAGCCTTTGGAAAAGATCCACCCATTTCCATCAGGAGAATATGGATTGCTGCTAAATTGTGGATAAATACGATTAGAGCAAGCCTCGGTATTACCATTATTCAGGATTTGTGTGTTTAATGAAGTATGCATAACTGCTGTGATAGCGTCATTCACTGTAGGGCGTGCAGCTCGCGCTTCTGGTCACTGAATACATTAAAAGGGGAAATGATTTTTTCCCCGGTATATCTGTGTTATAAGACTCTGACAGTGTTTGTGTCTGCTGTAAATAGTCGCTGTCTTATGCATTTGAACTGCACTGATCATATGATCTCACCGCGCAGCTGATCTGATGCTGATTTGCATTGATCGTTATGATGTGCTGGTTCCCATAGAAACAATGAAATCTATTGTAATATTAGCATTACAATTATTAAACATATGCTTGTTCTGTGTATTGATAGACTGAACAGTGGTTTGTCTTTTTTTTTACCTTTTGCATTTTTGCATAGTTTCATAATTTTTAAATGTAATGTTTAAATTGAGTCTAAAAGACTGTTGTGACAACATGGATTCAATGAAGTTTGTATTTTTTCCTGGGCAATAACGGTTGAAATGTTGAGTAGCTTTTATTTTTAGCCAAGATTTTAAAATGTGTGAATAGTATAAAGAATAGTCTTCTTTCCCTGAGGAATATATCTTTGAGTATAATGTGTGACTAGCCCCAGTCTCTTCTATTTGTTTATCCTGTCAGTTCATGAAGCAGAAGAAGATGGGAGGCTGGAGTGTGTTTGTGAACGGCTGTGTTTGGGCCATTCTTCTCCTGGCTCTGTTTGGAGACTCATTAGCATCTGCGCCCGAGTTTGATCCCTACAAAGTTCTTGGAGTGTCCAGACACGCCAGCCAGGCCGAAATCAAGAAAGTGTACAAGAGACTCGCAAGAGAATGGTGAGTATTCAGTGCAGAGATCATTGTGGAGACCGAGCACAAACATGCACTCTCTGAATAAGAATATACTTGCTGTGAATAAGGTTTTTTCATTTGATTCATAATTAGCATCCTTCTCTTTGACTCGTATTAGTGTGCTGTATGTGTGATGTGTGATGATTATGTAACTCTCTCATGATGATGTCTGAATGAAAACAGCCACATTTGTTTTATTTCTTTTGTTCACATTTCTTTATCCATAGGCATCCAGACAAGAACAAAAGTCCAGGGGCCGAGGACATGTTTATCAAGATCACTAAATCTTACGAGGTACGATGGTTGCATTGTGTATGTAAGAAATAATATAAAGTAAAAACAAAACCATTCAGGGTTTTATTATTTTTGCCATTTTACCTAATACATATGTATGTGTATCCGTAAGAAATTCTAAAAGAAGTCACTTATGCTCACTAAGGCTTTTTTTTTTTTATTAAAACCACAGATAAAAACAATAATATTGTGAATATTATTTTAAAAAATTAAGTAGGCTAAAGGCCCGTACCGGCGCGCGTTATTCGCCAGCGTTTTTTGTGTTCACACCCAAGCGATTTTCGCTGACAATGAGCCGAGTGAACATGCAAATTCATTCCCTGACATTAGATAGCGCTTAATACCACTCCATAACAGTTCTCTTTTATCAAGATTTTTGTAGTCGCTGTCGTGTTTGTCATTTATGTTCTTTATGTTCCGACACCAACGAGACCAGCAGCTCTACATTCATCTTGCCTTGCATCTTCCTCGTCTTATTTCTTCCTGGCAGTGTTTAGACGCTACTCGGCATCTTCTTCGCCGTTACGTATGTGTGCTCGGCAAGACCATTTTGTGTTTGAGCCACTGATCTATATAGAATGACTGGATAGCTCATGACGTCATAAACAGTGAAGCCACCGCGCCGCCATATTGGTATTCCCTAGTGAGCTCACGCGTTCTATTGAATCAATAGGAAATTTTATGATTTAACTGAGAAAACATTGCCTAAGGAGACACAGTTTTAAAATCTAAAGTCTCCCTGTATATTCTCACAATGCAAACATCCTAAGCATTTAAATGGATTTGTTTAAAGTCGGGAATTTTTTCCTGCTTATTAAAAAACGGCAATTTCTTTGCAAAAGGAATAAAAAGCTGTACGAGAACACTAGTCAGAATTCACTGAAGAGCTATCATCACAGGTAAGAAAAACAGTTAGATAATATTAATTAAATAGTGAATGCTACAGACCTATATTTTTGTGAATTGGTGAATATTCAGGTGAATATTGTTTCGTGACCACGAATTAATAATACCTCAGCACGTTATCTTGTGGCCACGTTGTAATTCGTTAAATCAAAATGAGGGAGGGAATTAGTTCAACGTGTCCACGATTTATTAAAACGAGGGGACAAATAAGTAATCGTAACAACGAATTATTTAGGTGGACAGGGCGCATAAGAACAAGCAGAGAGAGAGAGCCCCGGCCGCGCGCGCGCGCGCACTCTCACCGCCTTCAAACAACACGAGCGCTCTATGTTCTCTCTCTCTCGCGCATATCAACATAAGTTGACACAATAGTAAAAGGTCGGAAGACCGAATGTGTTTTATAGATTAGTAGTTTGTTCATATAAAGTGTTTGATTAGCAAGTACATGTTAAGGTAATAAAATTGTATGGGTTAATGTAGCCTAACGGTAAACGGAGTCTGCACGAAGCTCTTTTGAAGTCAAATGGTGTCGCTCTTGGACACTTACCGTAATTGTGATTATTGCTGCCCTGAGGTTTCTTATAGGCTACTGTTGATTGTTTTATCGTTGTTTTTTGAAGAAGCAGCAGCATTACTCTTGCCTCGGAGAAAACAACACGGGCATAGCGACAATTTTGCATATAAATTATTACTTAAAGGGCTTGAATTACAACCTTTGGGTAGTTTTTCTACATCCTTTTGTGAACGTCGTTTTACACTTGTTTACTGCACAGCGGGGCATCTTAAAAGTGCCATCGGAGCTACCGATCTCTGTATAACGGGCGCTGGAGCCCTCTGCTGGTAGGGAATCGTAAGATGGCCGCTCGAACACTTCCGGTGGCTTCACTGCCTAGTGGCAGTTTAGAACGTCATGAGCTATCCAGTCATTATATAGATCAGTGGTTTGAGCGCCCCCAAGTTATGTTTTACTGTAACTTCAGAAGCTCCAGACACGTGAGCAAAAGCGCCAATCTCATTGGTCGGATAGTTTTTGACGCGGCGCGTCAAACCAAAAAAACGAACCCGAGGCGTTTTTTAAAAAATGACGCTTTTACGCGTGGCGTTTTTCGCGTCGGTGTGCACACTCACATTGGCGCCCTTTGTTTAGTCACGAGGCGTTAAACGTCGGCGAATATCGCGCGCGAAATTCGTCCCGGTGTGAACAGGCCTTAAAGGTCTTTATTTGAATATATTTTCAAATGTAAATAAATCCTGTGATTAGGGGTGAGCGATATGACCAAATTCTTATTTCATGATATGAGAAATTGTATTTCACGATAATGATATATATCATTATATAGTTATGTTGTGTTGTTTTATCTCATTTATGTTATTAAAAATAAGAAAAAATTAAAATTTCAATGCACAATGCAAATTAAAAACAATAAGACAAATACAATATAACAAAAATAGGAATCAAATGTAAAAAATGAATATTGCATAGTCTTCAGTGTATGAATTAAATATAAATGTATTCTTATTAAAGTAAAAAAAATATATTTTCTCTTTTGTTTGATTCACACAATCACATTAATGACACAGAGCAGCAGGGAGGAATATTAGGCTGCTGCCACTTTAAGACCAGACACACGTATCAATTGTATTGCTACACATCTGATTTACACCCAACTGTTTGCTTTCACTTTAGACATAACCAGCTTTGTTTACGTGAATACTCCACACAATGAGCATTTTGATATAATTGCGTGTCTATTCGACCATTCAAGCGCAATAAGACGTGAAAGAGAACTGAATTCGCAAACGCATGATTTATAGCAATTTGTATTTCATAAATTTGGCAGATCAGTAGTGTTTTCTGTAATGTATGTTTACACACACACCCAAATAAAATCTGCTCATTATAAAGGCTTCTTTTAAGGGTTCACACGCAGGACACTTACAACACAACCAAAAGTAGTTTTTGAGAGGTTTCTCCCTTTTTTTGTCTAACGCATAAAATAAGCAGGAGATTACACAATTGGTGTAATATTCATGTAAACATTTGAAATATGTTTCCAGTAACGATCATGCATATGATTCACTTTACATAGATTCTTTCCAATGAGGAGCGAAGGGCAAACTATGACCGTTTTGGTCAAATGGACGAGAATCAAAACTTTGCTCGAGCGCCACAAGGCTTCAGGCACTTTCATGACAGTTTCTACTTCGATGAGTCTTTCTTTCACTTTCCTCGGACGAGTCGAGATTTCACAGAGAGCAAGCACCTCCTTCACTTCAACCAATACATGAATGAGGTGCTGCCGGATAGTTTCAAGAGGCCCTACCTGATCAAGATCACGTCAGAGTGGTGCTTCACCTGCATTCACATTGAGCCCGTATGGAAGGACACAGTGCTGGAGCTGGAGCCATTAGGTAGGTTCAGGATCATCACCCTCACAGTTGATTCATGTAGAGTTGTGTGATATGAAGGCCAATTCACACTGCACCGATGGACGCCAACCAACGGCAACAATCATCAGATTACAGTATTGCAATTTTCAGACATTAAAGAAGTATTTCACTTTAAAATGAAGATTGCCCCATGATTCACTCATCCTCAAGCCAAACCGTAGGTGTATATGACATTCTTCTTTCAGACAAATACATATATAATTAAAGCTGCAAGCAGCATTTATCGGGGTTCAAGCAATTAAGGCCTTTAAGCACAAAAGCATCAAAAGTTATTAAGTTTTATTTAGCAAGCGTGTAACCACTGACATAATAGATGGAAAAGACCATTTACAGCCAATACAGGCAATTCACCACAGGAAATATATGGTTTTAAAGCTTTTTAACAGTTATAGCGCCAACTTCGGTCCGATCTCCATAAAATGTGGCATGCTTGTTAATGATGTTATGTCACACATGCTCACCAATTTTTGTGAAGTTCTGAGTTTTCATTTAGGATTTATAGGCTTTTGAGTGTATTTTGTCACGCCCCTTTTCTAAATGACCCTGTTACAGCCAAATGCAAAAGTTTTTTTTCGATAGAATCCAGAGAATTGTCCCAGACTGGTTTGGTCCCGACAGGCCAAAAACCAGGGACTAGTTCGCAAAAGTAGGTTTTGGACAAAATGCCACATACCAGAAAATTTTTCCTGCCTAAATCGAAATTGGATATCCATTTTGCCCGCCTTGAGCCAGGGATCACAGTGGTGTAAGACACTTGAGTCTAGGGCAAACGGTCTAAGAGTTATGAGCGATTTTGTAGTTTTGGTTGCTGTAGCGCCACCTATGGGCCAATCGGGGTCATACTCTGATAGGTTGTCCCCAAATTGAGGCCTACCATCTGGCCAGGTCTTACGGTTTGGCCTGCACGATGCGTTTTACGAATCCTTACAATTACAATATGGTTTCAGCATTTCATGCTTGAACCCCTAATAAGTATTGTTAAAAAATATACTGGCTCTTCCGAGCTTTATAATGGCAGTGAATTGCAACCAACAGTTTGAAGCTCAAAAAAGTGAATTCATCCATGGTGGGTTAAAGCGATGAGTTTGTGTAAGAAAAATATTCATATTTAACAACTAAAAATCTAGCTTAAGGCCATACGCAGTCTACTTGCGCCTAAAGCGCAACTCACGCAACTTGTGATGTCAGAAGCGTAGCGTAAATATCAGCAGTACAGCGCATTACTCACAAAAGTTGCGCTTAGACTTAAGTCGAATCCGTATGTTCGTTTGGCCGAAAGCTAGTTATTTTACTTTATAAAGTTTTATAAAGCTCATTGCTTTGCTTCAGAAGGACTTTATTAACCCACCAGAGCCATGGATGGATTCACTTTTTTGAGCTTCAAACTGTTGGTTGCAATTCACTGCCATTATAAAGCTTGGAAGAGTCAGGACATTTTTTAATATAACTCTGATTGTATTCGTCTGAAAGAAGAAAGTCATGTACACCTAGGATGGCTTGAGGGTGAGTAAATCATGAGGTAATTTTCATTTTAAAGTGAACTACTCCTTTAAACACTGAACGTGCTCACTCTGAAAACAAGGGCCGACCAAAGCCTACGGACAGCACTAACAACACACTGATCCGACAAACGTGTCTATTGTCGTTGGTCAGTGTCTGTCGGTGCAGTGTTAGCAGTTAGCCTTAAGAATGCATAGCATACAAGTATTGGGTAAAATGCTCCAATAATCTATTGTAGATGTTTTTTTTAGTTTTTTTTTTTTATTCTAATACTCTGAATAAAAGCTCTTGTTTGGATTTGAAGGGATTGGCATCGGTGTGGTGGATATTGGATATGAGAGGCAGCTGGCTAACCATCTTGGTGCCCACCGCACACCTTCCATACTTGGTTTAATCAATGGCAAAGTCACTTTCTTCCACTACTCTGTGGCCAGGGAACACTTGAGACAGTTTGTGGAAAGCCTTCTGCCCCAGAAGCTTGTGGAGAAGGTAGGACTTGAGCTATATTTTTAATTATTCAGGTTGTCAGGTTTAACCGCTCAATACAAGCATTGGCTCTTGTTGCTACAAATATGGACTATAAATATATACATTCATACGAATTATGCTAAAAAGAGTTAATAATTGAAGTTTTATTCAATTTTATTTCCTTTCCCCTTTATCTTCTTTTCCTCTCCTTTTCCTTTCTATTTTACCTTTTCTTTTCCTTTTCTATTCATGTTCCTTTTCCTCCCTTTCCTTTTCCCTTCCCTTTACTAATTTTCTTCCATCTCTTTTCACTTTCCCTTTCCCTGTCTTTTTTCTACTTTCTTTTCCTTTCTTTCCATTTTCCCCTTTCCATTACCCTTCCCACTTTTCCTTATCTCCTTATCCCTTTCCACTGCTTTAAATTTTCCTTTCCCCTTCCTTTTATCTCTCTTCTTTTCCTCTCCCTCTCCCTTTCCCATTTCTCTTTTCCTTTCTTTTTCACTTCCTGTTCCCATTTCTCCCTTTCCTGTTTTTATTTCTTCTCCTTACCCTCTGTCTATTCCTTTTATTTCTTTTTCTATTCTTTTGTTCAAGGTGACGGATAACAGCTACCTCGAGTTTTTAAACAGTTGGCGTGAGGAGAATAAACCAAGAGTGATAATGTTTGATGTAGCATCTAATATCCCTCTTTTGTATAAGGTGAGTGTTTATTATATTAACTGTTCAAATAGTCTTCTAAATCTATTTTCTTGACACAAGTTGTTATATACTCTTGTTCACAGCTCACCGCATTTGCCTATAAAGACTACGTGAGGTTTGGCTATGTGGATATGGGCCTGACCGAGACCTCCCAAGTTGTGCAGAGTTTTAACATCAACACATACGCTCCCACCATGCTCCTGTTCAAAGAGAACACAGAGAAACCAGCTGATGTTATACAGGTGAAGCCCTGCTCCCCATTTGCTAACAGCCAATTGCAAGTCTTCTCACAGACTGTGTACCAGTTGGTGTTGTTTTGCTGGACAAGTCCTCTTCTGTTTTTACCTGTAGGCAAGAGGGATGAAAAAGCAGATAATTGACGAGTTTGTGTCCAATAATCGTTTTCTGCTGGTTCCGCGCCTGGTGAATCAGAAACTCTTTGATGAGCTGTGTCCAGTTAAACAGTTCCACCGTCGCAGGAAGTAAGAAATCTGACCTCTGATTGTAGCTGATGGACTTATGTTTCTGTGAAAACTTCATCACCTGTCTTTCTGGTTGACAGGTACTGTGTTCTTCTCGTTACTGGTGAAGGAGAGCAGTTTGTGTCTGTGAATGAGGCGTTCTTTGACTTTGCTTCCTCCAACACTAAAGAAGTCCTCAGGTTTGCTTATGTTTATCAGAGAAAACAGCAGCCTCTCTGTGACACCCTGCTCAAAAAGGACGACACAACCCCTCCACAGGTCAGTGACATTAATGTACTTATACACGCTTAATAGGCCCGTTGAGTCACCTTTCTTGATATGAATTTCGATCTTTTGTGCGTATGACTTCAGGTGATTGTCCTGGAGAGACGCAGCACTGCTGGAAGGGTGTTGTATCGGACAGTGACGGGTGGATGGAATGGGAGTGATGATGATAAGCACCGCCTCCATGAGCTGCTTGAGCTCCTGCAAAGAGACCCCTCCTACCTTACCCACGATGCCATGCTGCCTGAACTAAACAACGAGTTTGCGTCTGTAAGTCACACAGAGTAATGAGGGGATAAGTTTGTCTTTCTGACTTTGCCATTTCAAAGTCTATTTTAGAATATAGTGTTGAACCTCAAGATCTAATTACTAGAAATGATAATGAGAGAAATAATCAATGCAATCATATATTTTGTTTCTTTTTTTGTTCCAGATGTTTCTGATTCAGTGGATAAACACTGCGTATGATTACGTCTCTCAATTTTACTTTGATCTTCTCTACTCTAACTGGTGAGCACAACCGTAGAATTCACAGTCCTGTTTAAATGCAGTTTCTTACCTCTTTTCCAGTCAGACTTAAGCCTGTCATGAACCAGCCACGTATTTCCTTGTCTTGGGGCCAGATTTACGAACAGCTTGCGCCAGCGCAAACCACAGCAAAGACACGCAGTCACAAAATTAGCGTTAAAAAGGCGTGGACAGTTATTTTTGCGGCTGACCTTATTGCATTTGTTGGAGTTTCCCTTTCAGACGCAAAATTTATGAGTGGAGAGCATTTTAATGAATCACGCAAGGTGATTTACTGGTTTGCGCTCATCAATTAACTAGTATTTGCACCCTTATTTAACATCCAAAAAAGCATGTCTTAAACCAGATGCTAATTTGTGCTGAACTTGTTAGATTGCGTTCGTCATTATGGAAATGATCTGTGCTATACATTTCATGCAAAAATGTTTTTTAAATACAAAAAATGTTACAACAAATAAGAACAGACTCAACTAACTAATAATGGCATTTATCAGTCAGTCTGGTAGTTGCAGGGGTGTGGAGTGTCATCGCCTATAGAGAGAAATGCACATTGAGTTAAACATCATGCAGTAAACGCAGTACTAATTTAGCTTCCGCACGAACGCTTGGATATGCGTCTAATGATAGCACACATTTATCTAGGTTACTGTAGAGCGAGAGGCCATGTAAAGTGGCTAAAGTTAGGCTACTAGATGCATGTTTCAAATGATAAGCCATGTTTGAGATGTAGGCAAACATTTGCATGCAGAGTTTGTCACATATTTGAGCACTACTATTCTCATTGTTTTTTTGTTTTGTTTTCATTAGTTGTTGCAGCCCTACAATTTATTTATTTTTTTTATAAATGAGAAACCTAAGAGCTTACATCTAGTTCTGCTTCCCCCAGGCGTGAGATGATGCCCGTACTGTCTCTGATCTTCTCCGCTCTTTTCATCCTGTTTGGGACTGTAATCATTCAGGCCTTCAGGTAGGACTCCAGGTTTGGTTTGTTATATCCCAGTGCATTTCTAAGGAGAGTTGTATATTATATTTACCTGTTTTTTTTTTTTTGTTTTTTTTTTTTGATGAACAGTGACTCTGGTGAAGAAAAACCAGCCAAACAAAAGGCCACTGATTCACCAAAGACAGCGGAGAGCTCTCCAGGACCTGAGAGCACTTCAAGGTGTGAAACTGCTTGTTTGAGATGATATAATTTCATGGCAAAATTGCACAGTGACATAACATAACAGCATGTTATTTGAGATCACCAGCCACGTTTACACCTGGTATTAAGATGCGTTTTGGACGATCATATCACAAGTAGATGAAGGAGACACATTCCTGTTTACACCTGGTGTTTTAAACAGTCTCTTTTGTTCACTTTCAACCACTTCTGTCCTGATTTCTGTGAGAGGAGGGTCTGTGGGCGGGTAAATGTATCTTGGGAGTTTGGATCTTTTGATGTAATGGACAATATAATCTTGTGCAATTTACATTATGAACGTGCCTGGAGACGACAGAAAAACATACGGAGAGCAGCAGCTTTCGTTTCTGCTCTGACAGCCGCAAGATCAGCCGAACGCTGTGAGTGTGTGTTAGAAATCAGGAATGATGGAGAACATTGTGCTTGGTGTGTTTTTCGTCTTCAAACCAAATTTGGAACTTTAGCCGACAAAGTTTAAATCCTGTCTGGCTAGGGCACTTTCCATAATGTTTACGCATTAGGTCAGTAGAGTAGATGGTCTTTTGTGGATGTTCAAACACATTCGACCACATGAGCGGTTACACTATGAAAGTAATCCGGTCAAAAAAATGTTTTTATTATTTATTATTTAGCGTCGTCCACTTGTCATTCGATCGACCAAAACGCATCTTAATACCAGGTGTAAACAGGACCAAAGATGTGTTTAGCTGTTTATTAGACAAATTCCTAAGAGTTGGTTTTCCTGTTACAGTCGTCCACCTAAAAAGAATTTTGTGGAGGTGACGGAGCTGACAGACATCACCTACATGAGTAACCTAGTCAGGTTAAAGCCTGGGCACATCAACGTAGTGCTGATCCTCACTGATGCTTCTAAGCAAGTGCTGCTCAGGAAGTTTGCCAAAGAAGTATATTCATTCTCAGGGTGAGGCCTGTGTGTGTGTGTGTGTGTGTGTGTGTGTGTTTGTGAGAATGCTAAAACCTGTTTCTGGAGATCAACCTTCTTGCAGAGTTTAAGTTGTGATCCATTCAACACTAACTTCCCAACTTGATGTGTTGCACATCTGCAAAACCAATGGAGCATTCGTCATCTTCTGTCGAGCTTTAGACAACTGAGCCGAAGTTCAAAACTCAAAGATACAACATAGGAATATTCATAATCTGACTATGAATTGAACGCAGCATTAATTCTGACCCTGCTCTTAATTTTCAATTAAGGGCTTCACACTAGAAAAATCTCTGAGCCATTTGACGAGTAGGAATGCATAGGGTACGATTTAAAGGTGTGGAAATAGTTAGGGCTGTGTTTTCCTAAAGCATTGTAAGCCTTAGTAGATCTTGGAGAACAATGGTGCTAACGGTTTCTACAATCTACTTTGTCTTGCAATGCTGTTAGGAAATACAGCCCTGGTCATTTTGAAAAAGCACAACTGGACCCATTATTCTAAAGACAACGTTTTTGAGGCATTGATCATAGTAGCCAATCACGAATATATATGTTGAGCGCGTGAACACAATGGCCAACCAGAGGTGTTTAAGAATTCACTCAACTGCTCTCAAAATGCTAGAGGGTATTGTCACATTTCTTTTATTTCAGTACCGACGTAGTACCGAAATCGGTACTTTTGACAACAATACTTATGACATTTAAAATATTCCGGTCATGCTGCGATCCGAACAACTCAATCCAGGATTCTCCGACCTCCACTTGGAACAACCTATGAAATGTCCTTTAGATATGATGTCAAATGACACTTCTCACTTCACAAGTTGGATCTCCGACCTTAAGTGTCGTTCCAGTGATCATTTTCAAATAAAAAGTTGGAGAATTCCAATTTCTAGTCTTGCTGCATTTCAGACAACTCAACCTTGAACTTCCCCACCTCCACTTGGAACAACCAATGGAATGTCATTTGGAAATGCTGTCAAATGATGACTATTACAAATTCAATGTCCAAACTTAAGTAGTGTTCCAGTGGTCGTTTTCAAGTAAAAAAAATTGACAATTCCTATTTCCGAGTCTGGAAAGTAGCATTAAAGGATAACTGCCGCCAAAATGCAACCTAGGGTCTTTTTGTTAATCTACCCGAGGCAAACTTTCATTTAAAAGCATAATTAGAGTTTGACCGTATTTTCGTTTTCGGTCAAATTGCCTTTTCAATGGGAGTGAATGGGGCACTTCTATGATAGCATCAAAAATCACTATTTTTAAAACACTGAGAAGGCTCGACACAACATGAAACTTTGCTCAAAGTATCACCAGGGGCTCTACACATGAACTCCAGCATTGACAACATTGTGTACACAGAGTTTACTAAAAAGAACGATTTTGAACAACTCACAGTAGCTATGTCCGCCGGCATTTTGACAGTCAAAAATAGTCGATCGTGCCCGTCATGGACTAATCCAATGCAAGATGTAACAAATGCAAAACTGTCTAAAATATACCCCACTGTCCGGGACACCTGTAATAGGTGCAATCAGTCCCCTGCCAACCATACTCATATGTTTTGGTCTTGCCCTTAATTGGCAACTTTTTGGATTAACTTTTTTGACACCATGAGTAGAGCCTATGGGCACACTATCCCTCCCAACCCTTTGTCAGCCATTTTTGGCATTTCCCCAGACACTGACCTCCCTGTTGCGCTGAGGCGGGCCCTGGCATTTACATCTTTGCTAGCTCGAAGACTGATTCTGTTCAATTGGAAGCTCTCCCGCCCCCCTACGCACGACCGTTGGATTAAAGAGGTGCTTGACAATCTTAGGCTGGAGAAGCTCAGATCTTCTTTGAAAGGTTCTTCCTCAACATTTCTTGGGACGTGGAACCCTTTCCTGGGGCTGGTTGACTCCCTCACCCTGTCCCCTGATTTGGAGGATTGAACCCCTCCATGTCAGTATGTCATGTTTTTTTATATATATATATATATATATATATATATATATATATATATATATATATATATATATATATATATATATATATATATATATATATATATATATATATATAACCTCCACCCCATTTATTTAGTCTCTTTTCCCTTTTGCCTTCTTCCCTGCCCATCTCTACTTACTTTGTCTACCCTTTTTACTGTTTTAGTTTGTAAGTTGTGTGTTTGTATTGGTGAATGTCTGTTGGTATGCATGGGTTCGTCTGTTTGTCTTCGTTTTTGGGCCTGTGTTGGGTTGGTTCGTGGGTGGGTAGGGGACCGGTGGCAGGTGACGTGACATTCCGGTCCCAATGTACTGTTTATTTTGTTCACTGTATGATGTCACCTGTTGTTGTAAAAAGTAAAAAAATAAAATAAAATAAAAATAGTCGATCTCCGAATGCAACATAACAGGGAGGAGAGTAAAGATGGAAAGCTCCTAAAGCTTAGTTCCATTTAAATTCATGGATAATTTGTTGTTTTGTCGTTAGTGAAAATCAATATTGACCTTGTATTTGAAAAAGGATCCTCCTATAAGAAGCAATACTAAAATTCAGAGTCAGTTCATTCACATTCGGAAATCGACTATTTTTGAAGGTCAAAATGACGGCGGACGAAAACACAGTGAGTTGTTCAAAATCGTTCTTTTTAGTAAACTCTGTGTTAAACTCTGTGTACACAAACAATGTTCTCAATGCTGGAGTTCATGTGTAGAGCCCCTGGTGATACTTCCAGCAAAGTTTCATGTTGTGTCGAGCCTTCTTAGTGTTTTAAAAATAGTGATTTTTGATGCTATCATAGAGTGCCCCAAGCACTCCCATTCAAAAGGCAATTTGACCGAAAACGATAATACGGTCAAACTTAAAAGTGGCGTTTCCATTCTAATTATGCTTTTAAACTAAAGTTTTCCTCGGGTAGATTAACAAAAAAGACCCTAGGTTGCATTTTGGTGACAATTATCCTTTAAATGCATTGCATGCAATTAAATGCTGAAAGAAAGTAGATCTCCAGTAGCTGTACTAAGCACCCCTGCTCTAAACGCAAATTTTGTAACAAACAAATCCAAAAAAAGCTATCCCTACTTCCTCTCGCAGGTCTCAGACTCTTCACTACTCGTTTTTAAACGTGGACAAGCACAGCCAATGGATGGATTCACTCATGGAGTCGGCTCCTGACGCCAGGCCGTCAGACTGCTTGGACGAAGAGGAAGAGGAGGAGGACACCACCTCCAACAAATCAGACTACACTGGCCACGTCCTGGCGCTCAACGGCCACAAGAAGTACTTCTGCCTGTTCAGACCTGTGTTCACAGGGGAGGAAGCCGAATGTAGCAGGTGGTCCGACGAGGATGCGTCCACAGCCGGGCCAAGCAGACCCTCGAGGTCCCGGTCCAGTTCCCGACAGAAGGCCACCACTCTGGAGATCCACCACAAACTGGACCGACTGGGTCTGTGGATGGAGAGGCTCATGGAGGGAACTCTACCAAGACACTATGTTCCGGCCTGGCCCGGTCTGGACACCATAACGCCACAGAAATAAGACTCCCGCTTGTCCTCAGACCTATTGAAGGAGGCATGTTGTAGTGACGTGAAAGATGTTGAATTCTAGCTTTCAACATCTTTTCTATCCAAATGACTTGGTTATTATGTGATATTAAGTTATTCTGTAAAACGCACTGGTTATGAGTAGAGGTTTTCTTCATTTAGAGCACCATGTGCTCGTCTGCTGCTTTAGGGGCAAAACGCCTTTCCATCTGCAAAGTACACTGTCTTTTTGTCAGTATGGTTGTTTCATTACTGTAAAGATGCCAATATCCAGATAAAGCCACTCTGTGTAGCTTCCAACAGGGCTAAATGTGTCTTAACACAGCTGGGTATATGGCGCTACGGCCCATCCTTATGATTTTGTCCAGGACCCGGTGAATTCAAGCGATGGCCCTGGCTTCAGAAGCAGTTCGTAGTAAGCCTTTTTTCCAGTCACTATTTGGAATATAGAAATAAGAAAACGTGTGTGTGTGTGTGAGGGGGGAAATGGTTTAGTCAACCCATTCTCCTTATGCAAAATCTCTAACTACAAATTAACTAAACTGTGGTGCATGAAAAGGTCACTGTTGCGTTTTGAAAACTTGAGAAGATATTTAGGTTTTACTGCCATTTGTGCATGTGCTGCCTTTCTTCAAACTCCATACTTTTTTTTTAATGTCATTTGCACTTTGATGACTTGCTTAGGATTCTTTAATTCATAAACTTAATAATATTTAAATAGAGGTTCTAACTGCATCTGAATTAACATTACCAGTTGAATCAGGTTAAAAATGTCTCTAGATCATCAGTTGGCTTTTTTTTTTTTTTCTAAGAAAATGACTGTTGCACTTTTTTGTGGTTGATTTGCATATCATGTGCTTTGTTTAAAAATAATAATAAAGTTTGAACTGTAGCCACATGTTTAGACTCGTATTTGTAACTGTTTTGACTTTGCATTTATTGAAAAATAATAATAATTTGAAACTTTAAAGTATATAAATTATACATTCAACATTCCCTAACACATTATTAAACACCATTAATCCTCTTTCTAACTACACAGTAAAACTCTGAGGTACAAAGACTTTCTTGGCTCTTCAAAACTCGTTCCGAATGTTCACTTTCTTCATTCTTAAGTCATCTGGACCGAAAGACGCAGGCAGCAGTTCCTCAACGGTCATCTCCACAAAGGAACCGTCAGGTTTGGTCAAATACACGTCCCAGTTAGCACCAAACTGTATGTGAAAAGAAAAATAACATGTTTAATGAAACCTGAGTATGCTGCCTGTTTAATTAATGTGAAACACTGTGGTAAATGACACTTGCCTCCCTCATAAACTGCCTACAGCCTCCACAGGGGGAAATGAAGTGCTCGCACAAATCACTGAAAGAGCAGAAGACACTTATACTGATGCTAGTTCAAATGGTTACAGACGTTATAGCGCTTATATACAGCCACTAGAGGGCCTGTTGAATACAGTAGAAGTTTACCTCGCAATAGCAATGGCTTTGAAATCCGTGTAGCCCTCAGATACAGCTTTAGAGATGGCAGTTCTCTCAGCACAGATTCCCAAGTTGAAGCATGCGTTTTCCACATTACAGCCTGATGTCGAGCAATAATGAAAACATCATGATTAATTTCGGGTTTTAGTAACATACAGTGGCCTCTGTGTAAAATTGTAGGAATCAAAGGCCTGGTTTCACAGACAGGGCTTAGATTATGCCGGGATTAGACCTTAGTTCAATTAGGACATTTAAAGGAATAGTTCACTTAAAAATGGAAATTCTGTCATCATGTACTCTCCCTCAAGTTGTTTCAAAACGGTGAATTTCTTTCTTCTGCTGAACACAAAGGAAGATATTTTGACAAATGTAAAAAAAATGGCGTACATCAACTTTTTGTTTACTGACATTCTTCAAAATATCTTCCTTTGTGTTCAGCAGAAGAAAGAAATTCACACAGGTTTGAAACAACTTGAGGTTGAGTAAATGATGACAGAATTTTCATTTGTAAATGAACTATTCCTTTAAGTAGCTTTTTTAAATGTGCCTTAGAAAAATAATTAAGATGTGTCAGAGCAAGTTGCTTTCAGTTAAAACAGCGCAAACATGCATTTTAGTCTTGGACTATAGGCTTAAACCTCGTCTGTGAAACTGGGCATGCTGTCCAAATATGTTACATCACACTGTAAACACACATGGGGTACATCTCGATCTCGTGTTTTGTACTTGTGTTTTGTATTTATATTGGCTGGTCAGAAGGGGGCCTGTCAGGTCAGGGGTCAAGGTTTTTATCTACTTTCTGTGATGACAAAACTGTCCTTACTGCAGTGACTAACACATGGTCACTGAATAACACTGAGTGCTGTTTCGTGACAGTTGAACTGAGAGAGCAGTGATCAACTGTAATACTTAATCGAATCATTAGTTAGCGATAGCATTAGCTGTTTAGACCAGCAGAAATCAACGTCAGGGACATGTATGCTAAATAATTGTGCACTGGATTTGATATTAGGTTACAGTGGGCTAAAGGTGCACCGTGGTCAAAGGCGCATTTGATTTTATTTTCCTGAAACCACTAGATGGCCAAAAAAAAAAAAACTTACTGTAGCACTTTCCACAAAACATTTGCTTTTTGATATGCACTAGTTGATTCTGCACTAATCTGATCTAATATTTGATGTTTTTTAAAAAAATATTATAGATTTAAGTAGCAAATGAGAATCGCTAAAATTATTGAATATATTTTGAGACAAAGGTCTTGTTAATGATTTTTAGTTTTGTTCAAGCTAATTAAAGCAACAGTTTTCAATAATGGAAGAATATGCATGATGTTTGGGTAAAAGGCACAATCATTAACATAATTAATAGTTGGCTGACATTTCCTTTTGTTTAGATTTTTCCATTCTTTTGATTCAGATGGTAAATTTCATGTTAAGTTGCGTGTCCACCTTAGAGATAATCACCATATTTATATTGAAACATCATATTTAAAAATATTATATTAATCATATCATAGAATAAAATATATATTTTAGTTTCTACTGTAAATCTATATTCAATTATTATGGGATCTCATTCAATGCTTTCATAATCTTTACTTTTTAAAATAATAATTTGTTTCTGTATTTTAAAAATAGACTTTTATGTTGACATTTCCATGACAGTAACAAAAATGAATTATTTTATCAATATAAACAGAAAATAGTACGAACGTTGCTAAAGTGATTGTTTTGAATAAGTATTAACACATTATTTTAGCTATCAATATCAATCAATGGTCAATGTGGTGTAAAAGGCCTGCCTTGCAACCTCATACATTTATAAGATTTTTAAACAAAATAAACCACTTTCATGCTTTATTTTCACACAAAACCTGTTGCTCACCTCATATTATTTCCAAAAATTTTAGCAAGCGAGTGCAAAGTTTCCCGGGGTAAAGCAAAAGTTTGTGAGAGTGAACGCATTGAAATTCTCCCCATATCATTTTTTCCCATATTTGTGCTGCCTAAAAGCCATCTGAAAACATATGCATTATATATAATTTCACCTGCATATTATCCTCCACCAAGAAAAACATTTTTCCATTATAATGTAGGCTACAAAACAATGGGTCTAGCATCAAGATAAACTGCAACATTGGTGATAGTGTTATAATAATGTCCTTTTATAATGCATTCCTCTAATGCAGCTATTCTTTACTATAATCAATAACTGAGGTGTAAGACGGTGAAAACTAGAAAATATCTGACTGCTGAATGTCACATGGACCAATCAAATTTGAGAGCTGGGTAATATTGACTGAATCATTAGACATGTGTATTAAGTGTAATTCACGTGCCAGTGTTACCTGCCAATAGCCGTCCTTCTGTTGGCATGTAATGGTAAAAAAATACGCAACCAGCCCTGCTGAAATGGTCTGATATTTGTACACCTTCATAACTTTTACAATTCAGGCATTCCCTCACCTGTGAAAATCGTCCCGTCGTGTGTCAGGAGCGCCGCCCCGACTCGAAACTTGCTGTAGGGGCAGTAGGCAAACTTCGTGGCCTCTAGGGACTTCCGAATCAACTCTGTTATCCCCAACAAGTTCCCATTCAACCCATTAACAAGCTCATGTCGCATCTTTTGGTCTCCCATGTTGCTATGCTGTGTGTGTAGAGTCTCTCTGTGGCTCAACAGACTTGACTGTGAATTTGTTTTTCCATCTGACATCCAATCCCCTTTTCCCAGATTTTCCACCTCCCTGATGTTCTGTGTTTGATGTGTGTGATACCGTCATGCTGAAAGGTTATGTAATTTCCAGTCAGAGTGACAGCGACCTTTTTTGTAGCCACTCCAAAACAGTGAGGATGAGGTATAAAGGTCACTGCGCAATAATACACGGACATTCCCAATGGAATTACGATGAAAAAGCATTCGCTTTTCACAACAGACTGCTGGAGATAAATAGGCCAACATGGATAGTAGGCTGGGAAAATACTTGATTTATTTAGTTTATGGTCTCCTGCCTTGAAATAAAATTTAAAAGAGTTTAAATCAAGATAACCATTTAAGTTTGTTGGAATTTGATTTCGTGCCAATACAATCATGAATTTAACCACAAATGAAAGTCTGATATCCAAAACCCGTATATATTAAATGTTTCTTGTTTGTTTGTTTTTCATTCATACATTTTAACTCCTCGTTTGAAACCGTAAAAGAATAAAACATCTTTTAATGATGGTATACATCTTATCTAATAGACATTGACCAGTGTACTCAGTATACCGAGTCTTTTTGATGGTGTGGCAGTTCAACAACCTGTGGAAAAATAACATTCTAGCTGTTGTCATTTTCGATTATCCATTTGATCCAGGAGACGTAGTTGCGGACTTTGGTGTAGACTCCAGGGAAATAAGGGTTGGCACAGCTGATGCCCCAGGACACGATCCCCTCAAAATACCCATTACAGATGAGAGGCCCGCCAGAGTCGCCCTGCAGCCAAACACAGCACGATGTCACCACAGATCACACAGTGTTTGTTTTAGCAAAAATGTATTTGGTATGCACATTGTCCTCTCTCTCAGAGAGAAAACCCCTACTGCTCGGATTCACCTGGCAGGAGTCTTTGCCGCCCAGCGGGGAGCCGGCACACACCATGTTGTCTGTGATTCTGTAGTAGTAGTAGTATTGACACTGAGGGATGATCTGGACGTCCACAGCACGCAGGACGGGGGACAGGTAGTAACTGTAGACCTGAGTGACACCCCAGCCGCTGACTATGCATATTGTGCCCCCTGGTATAGGAGCGAGTGAGGTTGGCATCACGGCTGGCTGAACGTAGGCATTGAGCTCTGCGGGCTTCTCCAGCTGAAGCACAGTTCCAAAAATGAATGAAAATGAAAATATTACAAATTTCATATGTAACACCTATAAACATATAACTGCTTTCATCCAGATTAATTCATCCCTGCTGTTACAAGGAGCGTTTTAGGAAGTCTTTTTTTCCAATCGCAATCAGATTATACAACCAGCGTTATACAAGAGACTATATTCTAGGATTACTTGGTTGTATATAATCATAATGCTTTGCGAAATTGATACTGGAGAATACGTCGTCTTGTTGTTGTGAATGTTGTTTAAGTTCTTAAAGTCTCCTCCAGCACATCCCAAAGAATTTCAATGAATTTAAGCTCTGGACTGAGATAATGAAAATTATTCTTTTTGCTCCCTCCCAAAAATTCTTTCACAATCTGAGCCTGATCATGATGAATCTTGACAGTGTCATCCTGGAATATGGTCATGATGTGTCTTTCAACATGGTTGTTTAAGAAATTAAAAGCTACACACTCCATCAATTAGGATTAGATGAACTGTTGCCAACCATATAACCTGCTAGAAACATCATAATCACTGCAATAATGATCCAATCATAGACTCTTAAGCATTTGCTTATTTAAATCCAAACAAAGTTAATGTGTATACGTGTGTGTGTGTGTGTGTGTGTGTGTGTGTGTGTGTGTGTGTGTGTGTGTGTGTGTGTGTGTGTGTGTATAGTTGTAATCTAAATTATTCAAACCCCATTGCAAATCAGGTTTATTGGCAAAATTTACCAGCTGTTTGCTATGAACAAATCAAACAAAAGTAATTGAAATAGCTCAACACAACAAATGGCAAGTGGTTTCCCCAAATTCAGCTGAAATGACTTCCACAGTCTCAAAATTATTCAACCCCCTGAATAGAATCCCTTACAACAGCACAAATCTGCAAGACAGGTGTTGTCTCAAGCACACCTGATGCAACTAATCAAGGGCTTCATTAGTTGCACCAGGTGTGCTTAAGCTAAAACACATGACATATCTGGACTGGCTAGGTTTGTTGAGTGTCACGTCTGACTGCATGTTAGAAATTTGTCTAAGTCAAAAGAATGGTCCAAAAGGTTAAGAGAAGATGTCATCGCTCTTCACAAACAAGGAACAGAATACAAAAAGATAGTGAAGGCACTAAATGTTCCTAGACACAACATTGGAAGCATAGTTCGCAAGTTCAAAGTTAAAGGAACAGTGGTTACACTATCTGGACGGGGCAGAAAAATAAAGCTATCAATGGCTGCAACCAGATTTCTGAGAAGGCAGGTTCAGAAAAACCCTCGAGTGACAGCAAAAGATCTGCAGCAAGACTTGGTGGCAACAGGCACTGAGGTTTCAGCTTGCACGCATGCCATCTCTCCAAGACGTACACCACTACTGACCCAGAAGAACAAGAAAAGTGCTCAAAATCATATAAATAAGCCACAGAAGTTTTGGGATTCTGTTCTGTGGAGCGATAAAACAAAACTTCGGGCATATGGATCAGTGGAGGAAGTCTGGAGGAAGAAGAATGAAGCATGTAGATTCTAGAATTAGAATCTACATGCTTAAATGTAGACGTGTTCTACATTTAAGCATGGTGGTGCTCGTGATGCTCTGCGGCTGCTTTGCATCCTCTGGCACTGGAAACCTGCAGCGTGTGAAAGGCAAGATGGATTCACTGAAGTATCAGGAAATCCTAGGAGAAAACGTCATGCCGTCAGTGAGGAAGCTGAAGCTTGTTGGACCTTCCAATAGGACAATGATCCCAAGAATACCTCAAATTCCATCAAGGCTTGGTTGCAGAAGAAGTCCTGGAAGAGTCTACAGTGGCCATCACAGTCACCTGACTTGAACCCTGTAGAAAACCTCTGGTAGGATTTGAAGAAGGTGGTTGCAGCACACCAAGAATATTACTGAACTGGAAGCCATTTCTCATGAAGATTCCTCAGAAATGCTGCCAAAAGCTGGTGTCTGGTTATACATCTTGTTTGCAGAAGGTCATGACAGCAAAAGGTGTACTACTAAGTAGTAAAGATACTTGCCATGAAGGGGTTGAATCATTTCGAGACTGCATTAAAAGTTGCATTTTCAGTTGAATTTGGGGAAACCACTTAAAACATTTGTTGTGTTGAGCTATTTCAATTACTTTTGTTTGATTTGTTCATTGCAAACAGCTACAAGTCTGTTAGTTTTTCCAATAAACCTGATTTGCAATCGAGTTGAATATTACAACTGTATATATATATATCAACCCATATATAACAACCCAAACAAATGACTAGGATAAACAAACAGACTTATTAACATAGATGCTATATATTTTTTTATTTGATGCTTGATGAACTTACTTTCAAGAGCATAATGTCACTATCAAATGTCCTGTAATTGTACATGTAATACACCAGGACTCTGGACACATTGAACGTCTGCTCAAAGCCCTCTTTTTTGGAGAGGTCATGTTCACTCAAAACCACTTTGATTAAATAGCTCCTGCGAACAGATCAGACAGCAGAACCCAACAATATTACATCAGTAAACGTCAGTAAAGTTAGTGTGAGGAGTTGTAGATAATATACTATAGCATGTTTAGTTCCTTGTCAAGGTGAATTGTGATTGAAATACTCACGGTCTCCAGCAGTGGGCAGCAGTCACCACCCACTGCGGGTGTATGAGTGTTCCTCCGCAGTAATGATAGTTGTTGTACTGGACAGAGGCCTGGTACTTTATGGAATAGGGCTCAACCTCCTGTCCACCAATGATTCTCTGCTGCAGTGAGCCTGTGAATGAGGAGAATAATGATAAAGTCAGACCTCATATGTGCTAGAGAAACACTAAATGCCAGCGGCCTGTGCTCACCGACGTCTTTCAGTAATGTATGCACAGAAAACAACATCACGTTACACATGCATTAGATGAGACCGCAGTGAGTTGCTCAGGAAATGCAGTGCATTACCGTGAAGCGTCAAGGTGATGAGGAGCAAGGGGTATTCAAGGCATTTCTTCATGTTTGAGGGGTCTAGAACAGAGGGTGTTTAGAGGTCGGAAAACAAATGGAGCACAATGCAGCTGTTGTATGGGAAAACAGCATCACGTTTTACATAATACATCAAATAGCCTACTGAAGTATATGTCAAACAACAGCTGGAAAAAAAAAAGTTAAAAGTAAAAGGTTCAGTTCAGCTGGTTTCAACTGGTTTAGCTGGTCCCTGAGCCTGGCTCAGGTGTGGTTTTGCTGGTTTAACTAAACTTTTTTAATAATTAATAAAGACTAAACATTGTCATCAATCAATCATAATTTTAAAATGTCTAGAACCGTTAATATGACATCATGTGTGATGTACATTTATAATGTTACAAAAGATTTCTATTTCAAATAAATGCTGTTCTTTTGAACTTTCCATTCATCAAAGAATCCTAAACAAACCAGTTTCCACAAAAATATGAAGCAGCACAACTGTTTTAACATTGATAATGATAATAATAAATGTTTCTTGTGCAGCAAATCATCATATTAGAATGATTTCTGAATGATCGTGACACTGAAGACTGGAGTAATGATGCTGAAAATTGACAGGAATGAATTACAATTGAAAAGATATTAAAATGGAAAACAGTTCATTTGTAATAATATTTCATTATTATTACTGTTTTTACTGTATTTTTAACTAACTAAATAAATGCAGCCTTGGTGAGCAATGGAGATTTCTTATGCAGAAAAGACTTCAAATAGATTTTATTACCAACCCCAAACTTTTGAATGGTATACAGTATATGACGTTATATGTATGATATTATATGTACGTTTCTTTGCTAAAACAGAAATGGACATAAAAACTCACCCTAAGCATCGAAAGTTCAATCCTGAGCAGCTAAATCCCACTAACTTCCTTCCTTCCGCACTACCTAATGTGAATATTATCTTTGCTTTTATAGTGTAACCACATCTGTCCCTTAGGCTTTATGGTCTTATTTGTACACTAACTATTCTCGAGAACAAAAAACGATAACACGCAGGAACCAAAAGCTCAGTATCTGTGATCGCCTCCTCTTGTTTGATGCTATCGTGTCTAAGACCGTGCTTTTGAATCAAACACATTGTGCTGCTCTCTAAGGGGAAATCAAATATCTATAGACTCTCTCATTTGACAAAATGGTTTGTCAGAGAATAGAATATCAGGTGACGGCAAAAATGGGTGAAAATGGCAATAGGGTGGTGTTAAACAAAGTCTTTCCACTATCCCTTGACTGTGTAAATGCACATCTGTATCCTCATGGGAGAAGCTCCACCTAGAAGAATGAGTTTGCCATCTATCTGAAGTCCCTCCTTGGATGTAATGAAAGTATATTCTGATAATGCCTCATGGGATTTGATCAGAAATATAAATGTTGATTTCTCTCCTCACATTGTTTAAAAATCAAATGAGATACCAAATATGAAATTCTCATTATTGGTGCTGCATTCTCTTTTATTGTGTGTAACTCATATTTTGTTCAGCCAGAACAATGTTATTGTTATTCTCTTTCCATTGAGATGGGTAGTTACAAAAGCATGGTGTGTATTTCTGAAACAAAATGCTTTTGTGAGGGACGCAGGGTAGGCAAATGTGCACGGCATCCTTAATAAAATCCGATGGACAACATGTTATGGAGTTGCTGGAAGAGAGGACAAGGAGGTTTACATTTTAGGTGTGGTCACATTAGCAACATTTTGAAGGCAAAAAAGGTCTGTTGTCTTTTGTCAATAGTATAGCGATGTGTGAAGCGCAGCTTTAGGGAAATTTGAACCCTTTGCGAAATCTGCATGGGTAAATCTTTCGCCCTCATGCAAAACTCCTGTTTGCGTGGATTTTTATTGAAATGACTGGATTTTTACAGGAAAATTGCAGAACAACAATAAATGTGATTGCACCTTTTAACTATTATGCTGATATCTAAGTTAACTTTGAAGTTGTAGTTTTGAGCTTCTTTTCTGTCAGTCTTTGTTCTGTTTATATTTAGTTTATCAGTGTTCAGGGTGGGTTTACACGACAATGATAAGCTTAAAACGGAGACGTTTTTCCTTTTCTGCGTACAGAGACGACACCCCATTCACACGGATCCACGAAAACGGCTAAACACCCTATAACCTGCTACCAGGCCCTTAGATGGCGATGAAACATAGACTGAACACGTAAAATACGCATATGCATGACGTCATCGTATTCAGAGATTCGCGTTCCCTTTCAAGGCGGTCACTTCGACATTACGTCACTGACGTATATGGGAACTCCCTTCCTCCTCATTTTCACTGAAATCTTATAGGCTAACGCCAGCTGGAGACAGCTGGCCAATTGACGCGAAACATGCAAATGCTGACCGGACCGCGGGCAGTATAAATAGCATGGGCGCGGCAATAACGTCAGAATCTCTTTCTTCACGCTAGAAGTCTTATCTGAAGTCATCGTGGAAGTTGCAATAGAGGTTACTCACCATGTTTCCTCCCCGCATCCGATGGCTGCTAACTTTCATGCCAGATATGTGCGGGTCCTATCGACTCGCTCTACCCTACAAGGATCAACCGAGGCCGCACTCACGACGGCGGGCATGTGCCGGACAGTGCGCGCCCTCAGGGGAATAAACTCGGGCATCAGCGGAGACGAGGCCCACTGCCGCCAGCAGGCCGCTGGTGGGCCCTCTCCCGCCCTAAGACGAGTTGACGCCGCCCGTCGCCACTCCGGTTACCGGTCCTTTTCGCGGGCTCGCTAGAAGGACTCGACGCGAGAGGCTCTGTCGATAAGGATACTTAGCCCAGTATCTCAGCCAGGCTACTTCAAGAAGGACGCCGTCTTCCACGGCGTCCTTTGGTAGTCGTGCGCAAGACGCGCGTCTAGAGAGACGAGGCAAAGGCCATGGCTCCGTGTCCAAAAAGAAAAAAGGGAAGTACGGATGTTATGAGTCTCTAGCATAGAGGTCTCTAGCCGCCTCGCTCTGACAATGGAAAGTGCACAGCCACACAATCCGGTGAGTGTTGTTTACCCCTAGTCAGTCTTGACTACGGGGTTGCGCAGTCGTTACCGCTTATGCTGTTGACGCTGGGCCTACGTAACATTACATTTTGATGTGCTTATTTCACTACGTATTCACAGTTTTTGTCGCTACGCCACTGACGCTGTGTTTATGTACTCACTGCACACTGATATGTGCTATGTTTGTGCCCTGTATCCTTCAGTGCAACTGGCCATTCAACTACGTATCCACAGTTGTTGTCGCTACGCCACTGACGCTGTGTTTATGTACTCACCGCACACTGGTATGTGCTATGATTTGTGCCGTTATATATTGCCCTGTATCCTTCAGTGCAAATGGCTATTCTGATTACAACATATTCACAGTAGTTGTGCAACGCAAATGATGCTGTGTGTGTACACCGCACTCTGTTATGTGTTCATGATTTATGCCGCCATAAATTGCCCTGTATCCTTCAGTGCAACTGGCTATTCTGATTCAACTATGTATTCACAGTTGTTGTGCGATGCCACTGACGCTGTGTTTATGTACACTGATGTGTGTGTTATGCTTATGCCACGACATTGCCCTGTATCCTTCAGTGCAACTGGCTATTTTGATTACTACGTATTCACAGTTGTTGTGTGATTCAACTGACTCTGTGTTACGTACACACTACACACTGTTATGTGTTCGGATTTATGCCACTATATATTGCCCTGTATTTTTCAGCGCAAATGGCTATTCTGATTACTACACAGTACGTATTCACAGTTGTTGCGCGATGCAACTGACGCAGTGTTTACGTACACACTACACACTGATATGTGTTATGAATTTTGCCGTTGTATATTGCCCTGTATCCTTCAGTGCAATGGCTATTCTGATTACTACACAGTGCGTATTCGCAGTTGTTGCGCGATGCAACTAACTCTGTGTTACGTACACACTACGCACTGTGTGTTTGGATTTATGCCACTATATATTGCCCTGTATTTTTCAGCGCAAATGGCTATTCTGACTACTACGTATTTACAGTTGTTGCGCAATGCAACTGACGCTGCGTTTATGTACACACTACACACTGATATGTGTTATGAATTTTGCCGTTGTATATTGCCCTGTATCCTTCAGTGCAATGGCTATTCTGTTTACTACACAGTACGTATTCGCAGTTGTTGCGCGATGCAACTGACTCTGTGTTATGTACACACTACACACTGCGTGTTTGGATTTATGCCACTATATATTGCCCTGTATCCTTCAGTGCAATGGCTATTCTGATTACTACGTATTCACAGTTATGCGATGCAACTGACGCTGTGTACACACTACGCACTGATATGTGTTACGATTACGCCGTTATATATTGCCCTGTTCCTTCAGTGCAACTGGCTACTCTGATTATTGTGTATTCACAGTTGTTGTGCGCTGCCACTGACGCTGTGTTATGTACATTGATATGTGTCTATGGTTTATGCCGTTATATATTGCCCTGTATCCTCAGTGCAACCGTCTATTCTGATTAACTACGTATTCACAGTCGATGTCGCTATGCTTCTGACGCTGTGTTTTGTACACATCAATGTAACTATGCTATCACGTTGCCCTGTATCCTTCAGGGCAACTAGCTATCCTATCTAACTGTGCATAGTCACAGTCGTCGCTACGGCGACTTGCGCTTCATCTGTGTACACACTGAAGCGTTATGCTGTTATGTTGCCCTCAACGTAACTGACCATTGTGTTTGAACTGCGCATATTCATGCAGTTTCGGTCGCTTCGACTAGCGCTGCATTATACACACAGATGTTTTAAATGTGCACACTGATGTGTAATGCTGTTATGTTGCCCTCTATCCTTCAGTGCAACAACCAGCTGTCCTAACTGTGCATATTCACAGTTCTATCGCTACGGCGACTACACTGCACTTATGTACAAGGATGTGTTTTTGCTATTTTGTTGCCCTGTTCCTTCAGTGCAAAACTAGCTATCCTAATCTACCGTGCATATTCACAGTTTCTGGATGTATGTATGTGCACGGATGTGTTATGCTGTAATGCTGCCCTGTTTCCTTCAGTGCAGCTAGCCATCCTGATCTAACCGTGCATCTCAGCTACGGTGACTTGCGCTGCGTTATGTACATACATGGATGCGCTATTCTTACGCACTTGTGTTATGCTGTCATGTTGCCCTGTATCTTAGTGCGACTAGCTATCCCAGTCGAACTGTGCATATTCACAGTCTCTGTCGACCTGCGCTGCATTATTGCACATGGATGTGTTCATGCTGCGGTGTTGCCCCATATCCTTCAGTGCCTATACTGAGCTACTGCGTATAGTTGGCGCTACAGCGACCGATGCTGTTACGTACATGTGCTACGCTGTTATGTTGCCCCGTTTCCTTCAGTGCAACTGGCTATTCTGTACTAACTCGTATACTCAGTTCTAGCTACGGCTACGACTGTGTTTGTGTACTTCTGAGGTGCTATGCTATTATGGAAGGCTATTTTCTAACTGCGTATATTCACAGTTGTTGTCGCTACGGCCACTGGCACTGTGTTTATGTACATTCAGTTATGTGTTAATTTGCACTTCTGTACATCGGCTTTAGAACATTGGCTATGTTCTACAAGGCAGTGTCAGTTTCCTCGTGACCCCCTTACTGGCCTATCATCCCCGGTTCACGGACCTGAGAGAGTTATGGGGCTCCCCCATGACTATCCCCCTCAGATGATTGGCACCCCAGCCCCAAGCTGTGGAACCTTCTTGTGTGTCTGCTGCTGGGTCCTTAGTTGAGCAAGACACTTCACACTAATAAGTTCTGAGAGATCTCCTTGAGAATGACCTTCCACCTGCTCTCGCCCCAGCGAAGCACTTGGAGACCTACGCTCATTCTACATGAATGATGTTGCATTGTCTCGGACCTAGTGACTGCAGCGTCACTCTCCGTCCAATACCAAGATGCGTTCCAGTCGCTTACACCGTTCAGAGCACAGATTGATCCCTGCCCGCCTTCTGCTGAGCCGTCAGCCTCACATGATGCTTATACTCAGAGTGCTGTTGGCCCTGTAAGGGCTTTGCGGATGTACGTGGACCACTAGGCAGCAGTCTGACTAGCTGTTTGTGTGCTTGGTGGATGGTACTAGGGACTGAGACTTTCTCACTGAATTCGACGCTTTTCAATCTGGCTTAATGCCCACGGGATTTAGGTATGCTGGCTGTCTTCTCAGAACACGTTCGCCAGGGTTTCAAGTTTTATGCACTGCCTATAGCGTCGTGGGTTGGTGAGTTTTATTAATGTACTCATGAACTGTTACCACCAGCTGTACAGTAGTCTGCATTATCCAGAGTTACCATTGCTGCTAACTCTGTGTTATGACTATAATGTATATAATGACTATACATAGCTGTTTCCGCATTACACAGTAGTTTTCAATGTACTGTTAACTCTGTGTATGGCTATAAGGTTATGCAGCTGTCACCGCTTTGCCGTTGACACTGTGTTAACTCTTATGCTGAGTGCTTATGGTGTTGTGCTGCCCTGTCCAGTGCAGCCTTCGCTTCTTTGCATTGGATTGCAACTGGGTAGGTCGGAACAGACGTTTCTTAGTCTAGTTTCGCCTATCAGTTCGAGTGCTCCTAGCGGCGCTGCTGGCTTAGAACTGTTGTCTCTCGTGGGAGTGTAGCTTGACCCCGTTCAGGGCTTATCTTCACTGCGCTCACGGCGGGATTCTATACAGTTCCCATATACGTCAGTGACGTAATGTCGAAGTGACCGCCTTGAAAGGGAACGTCTCCGGTTACTATCGTAACCTCGGTTCCCTGAGAGGCGGGAACAAGACATTACGTCAGCCGCCGTGCTCGCCGTTTGATCAGCTGTGCTAGCGTTCAGTCTTGATTCTGACGTTATTGCCGCGCCCATGCTATTTATACTGCCCGCGGTCCGGTCAGCATTTGCATGTTTCGCGTCAATTGGCCAGCTGTCTCCAGCTGGCGTTAGCCTATAAGATTTCAGTGAAAATGAGGAGGAAGGGAGTTCCCATATACGTCAGTGACGTAATGTCTCGTTCCCGCCTCTCAGGGAACCGAGGTTACGATAGTAACCGGAGACGTTTTTGTTGTTTACACGGAGACCGTTTTCAAAAACGTGCACTTTGAAACCCATTTTCAGGCAGCCAAAACGCCGTTGTCCTGTAAACGAATGACCAAAACGCATAAAAAGTTGTACGTTTTTAGTTGAAAATGGTGTTGTGTAAATAGCCCATAGTTTTTCTTGTTTGACCTGCCTGTTTTATTTCATTGTCTGTTTCATGGTTGCTCACCCGCTGCTCGTTTCTTTGATTGGTTAGGGTTTTGTATTGAGCTTCTTTTCTGCCAGTCTTTTTTCTGTCTTCTTTGCGTTTTTAGTTGGTTGTTCTGTTCATGTTTTTCATGTTCTCATCTCTGCATCAGTCAACTGTGGCACACGCTGTATTTTATTTTACTTTTGCAAAGGGCTCTGTACTACCTTGCTTCAACCAAAGTGACTGAAACACTTCCCAACTCACAAACTTTAATAGTGCAAGGATTTAAAACGGCAGATGACAAATGATAAGAGAATGTTATTTTCCTTTGGTGTGGATGCTAATATTGTTATAGTTATCTTTATAATTAGGCTTTTAGAAGTTCTTATTTGAGACCTATAGGATTGGTTTTATATTATAATAGAAATTACATTAGCAACACATTAGCATTTTTAACAAAGGTCTGACTAATTATCACATAGAGAGTTGGGGAGATTAACCACGTTAGATCTTAATGCATGTCCATTACTCTCAAGCGGTCCACTGAGTAGGCCTACACATTATGTGTTATGAGAAGGTCAGAGAGGGCATCGCTGCTGAAAGCCCAACTTGTTTCCTTGAATCAAACAATGTTTGATTCATAGTTCCCCATGAAAACTGAAATCAGAACTTGAGAAACCTGAGGAACAGTGTTGATGTGATGTCCTCACCCTGTGTGGAGGGGTTTGGTAGATAAAGTGTAGCCGACAGTCAGTACCGCTTCACGGGGTCCGTTATCCATGGCCATGCTGCTCTTTCTGGTGCTGTTGAAATTCGTCCCAGCCAACTGTAAGTACTGAACACTATCAGGAGCTCACCTTCTTCTTTTTGCCTGCAGATTTAGCTTTCTAACAAGGCAATGAAATTACTCTTCTATTTAAGCTTAACTTTTACTCAGTATTTGGGTCAATAACATGATGTTAGTGTTTGTTTAGAATCGAATACACCTTTGATATGATAAGCACTTTCTGAATTAAATTTCAGTTTGATACAGGGACATTGAGTAAAAAAAATGGCAGGATTATAGAACTGTCCTAATATCAAAAAGGGTCATGTCATTTTTGAAAGAATTTTAAAAATATATATATATTTCCTTAAAAAAAAAAACAGCTTCACTGCTTATTAATATTTAACATACTTTTGTAATAGTGGAGGATCACTGAAGACTGGAGTAATGATGCTGAAAATTCAGCTTTGCATCAAAGGAATAAATGACATTTTAAAATGTATAAAAATAGAAAATATTTTCACAATATTACTGTTTTTACTACATTTTTGATCAGATAAATGCAGCCTTGGTGATCATAAGACGCATTTATATGACTGAGTGGCAAGGTCAATAAGTCTCTTAAAATATCAGATCAAAATATTAAGGTCAAACATCTTATATTTTAAGAGACATATTTAAATACGTCTCTAAATTATTACATTATTATCCACTCAAGTGTTTAAGAAAATAGTTAATTACATCACATGACATCATTAGAGTCATTACATTTCACCTTTTTTTGAAAACGGTATAACATTTTTCATTTTTATTTTTATCATGGACATTCTTATTTTTCAATGAAATTACCCATTTGATATGCACTGATCATGCACCTTATCAAATACTGACTGTATGAATCAATCATAAAGACAACATTACAGTGAGGAAAATAAGTATTTGAACACCCTGCTATTTTGCAAGTTCTCCCACTTAGAAATCATGGAGGGGTCTGAAATTGTCATCGTAGGTGCATGTCCACTGTGAGAGACATAATCTAAAAAAAAAAATCCAGAAATCACTTTGTATGATTTTTTAACTATTTATTTGTATGATACAGCTGCAAATAAGTATTTGAACACCTGAGAAAATCAATGTTAATATTTGGTACAGTAGCCTTTGTTTGCAATTACAGAGGTCAAACGTTTCCTGTAGTTTTTCACCAGGTTTGCACACACTGCAGGAGGGATTTTGGCCCACTCCTCCACACAGATCTTCTCTAGATCAGTCAGGTTTCTGGGCTGTCGCTGAGAAACACGGAGTTTGAGCTCCCTCCAAAGATTCTCTATTGGGTTTAGGTCTGGAGACTGGCTAGGCCACGCCAGAACCTTGATATGCTTCTAACAGAGCCACTCCTTGGTTATCCTGGCTGTGTGCTTCGGGTCATTGTCATGTTGGAAGGCCCAGCCTCGACCCATCTTCAATGCTCTAACTGAGGGAAGGAGGTTGTTCCCCAAAATCTCGCAATACATGGCCCCGGTCATCCTCTCCTTAATACAGTGCAGTCGCCCTGTCCCATGTGCAGAAAAACACCCCCAAAGCATGATGCTACCACCCCCATGCTTCACAGTAGGGATGGTGTTCTTTGGAAAAAGTCCCATCATTCTTCTTCCTCCAAACACGTTTAGTGGAATTATGACCAAAAAGTTCTATTTTGGTCTCATCTGACCACATGACTTTCTCCCATGACTCCTCTGGATCATCCAAATGGTCATTGGCAAATTTAAGACGGGCCTTGACATGTGCTGGTTTAAGCAGGGGAACCTTCCGTGCCATGCATGATTTCGAACCATGATGTCTTAGTGTATTACCAACAGTAACCTTGGAAACGGTGGTCCCAGCTCTTTTCAGGTCATTGACCAGCTCCTCCCGTGTAGTTCTGGGCTGATTTATCACCTTTCTTAGGATCATTGAGACCCCACGAGGTGAGATCTTGCATGGAGCCCCAGTCCGAGGGAGATTGACAGTCATGTTTAGCTTCTTCCATTTTCTAATGATTGCTCCAACAGTGGACCTTTTTTCACCAAGCTGCTTGGCAATTTCCCCATAGCCCTTTCCAGCCTTGTGGAGGTGTACAATTTTGTCTCTAGTGTCTTTGGACAGCTCTTTGGTCTTGGCCATGTTAGTAGTTGGATTCTTACTGATTGTATGGGGTGGACAGGTGTCTTTATGCAGCTAACGACCTCAAACAGGCGCATCTAATTTAGGATAATAAATGGAGTGGAGGTGGACATTTTAAAGGCAGACTAACAGGTCTTTGAGGGTCAGAATTCTAGCTGATAGACAGGTGTTCAAATACTTATTTTCAGCTGTATCATACAAATAAATAGTTAAAAAATCATATATTGTGATCTCTGGATTTTTTTTTTTTTTAGATTATGTCTCTCACAGTGGACATGCACCTACGATGACAATTTCAGACCCCTCCATGATTTCCAAGTGGGAGAACTTGCAAAATAGCAGGGTGTTCAAATACTTATTTTCCTCACTGTAGATCAATAATCAATAGAATATCAGGCTGTATATTCTGTATCCTTTCTTGGAAAGAAACTTGACCTTTATTTAACAGGGATACTCAGGGTGTCAAGCTTGATTTTGTCAGCTGTCAATTTGAACTCATTGTAAATGAGATTAGAGTTTTATTTCATTGCCCTTTCACTGTCATCTTGAGTTCTGAGCTATTTTAAATCTTTGTTATATTGTTTTCCAGGTCTGGACTTTGTTCAGGGGCGCATTGTTGGCGGATATACCCCCTCGCCAAATTCAATCAAATACATAGTGTCGTTACAGAGCTCGAAAGGGCAGCACTTCTGTGGCGGATCTCTGGTCCACAAGTACTGGGTGCTTACAGCTGCCCATTGCAATATTGGGTGCGTGATTTTGAACTTTTATTTAAACAGATTCTCTGTCTAAACAAGCTTTTTATGAGACTTACAGAGTGTGTAGCAGCAGAGCTGATGGCCAAGTCCGTGTGTGAGTCGAGAGGCAGAGTAAAGCAGACATGCGGTAACCTTGACCCGTCATCACCGTGTGGTCCTTAATGAATGCTGGCTTATCTGCCGCTTGGCATGGCTGAGCCTGCTAACAGGGACAAATACTGTCATTCAACTCATGTCCTCTGCAAAGAGTATCAAGAAATCAGATACCAAGCATATGTCTGGGATCTGGAAGGCTCTTTCTTTATATACAGAATTTACATTGTTTTGTAGTTATGCGGTGGTGTTAGAGTTTCATTCAGAGGCTGGCGACTGTATTTGTGCTTGTCTTTAGGATGGATCGGATGATGTTGGTGGCTGGAGACTATACTCTGGGTGTTTATGAGGGGACAGAGCAGTACTCCAAGCCTCTGTCGCTCATCACACACCCGCTGTACAACAGGAGCACCAATAATGCAGATATTATGCTCATAAAGGTATGCTCTTTGGCTACATCACTCTTAAGTGAGTGAGTGTATAACTATAAGAGAGTCGAGTTACTTGACACTGTCAAATGAGAAAAAAAATTGAACTGAATCAAATTTGCTTTGTAATAGACAATTTTTACAACATCGACCCTGTTATTGAACTGGATTGAATCAAATTATATTGACTAGAGGTGAATAACGACACTATTATCTGTTATAGAGCTGCTTGTAGCTGAACTGAACTCATAATTGATGAAATGAATCATCACTGAACTGACTTGAGCTGAATAATGGCACTATTGTCTGGAAGAGCTCCTTTACAGCAGAATTTGAATTTGTCTCATATTTACATTATTAATTTGATTATTTTCCTGTTTATTACTGTGAAGCTGCTTTGAAACAATATGTATTGTATAAAGCGCTTTATAAATGAAGGTGACTTGACTTGAATCTGATTGGACAATTATGGCAATTACATATATGTGACCCTGGATGACAAAACCAGTCACATGGGTAAATTCTTTGAAATTGAGATTTATACATCATATGAAGGCTGAATGAATAGGCTTTCCATTGATGTATGGTTTGTTAGGATAGGACCATATTTGGCAGATATACAACTATTTGAAAATCTGGAATCTGAGGGTGAAAAGAAATCGAAAATCGCCTTTAAAGTTGTCCATTTATGTTTGCGTTTATGCTGCATTCACTCACAAAAATAAATGTTTTATATATTTGAGACAGGAAATGTACAAAATATCTTCATGGAACATGATCTTTACTTAATATCCTAATGATTTTTGGCATAAAATAAAAATCTATAATTTTGACCCATACAATGTATTGTTGGCTAATGCCACAAATATGCGACTTGTGATCCAGGGTCACATATTAGTTATATGCTTGTAAATATTTTTTTTATTTTAAATAGAGACAGTCTAACATAGTCAGACCATAAAGAAACAACATAGGGAAAACCATTAAAAGGGAAAAAATAAACATACTAAAATGGTCAATCAGTCAGAATCAAGTATTCAACAACACCATATAAATTATTCAACAGTTAGTTCTGGTCCTTGAATGTGGTTAGGTGGCTTTCCACAAGTGCTCATTTGAGTCCAACAGCGCTGGAACAGTTTGTTTCACTCCTGTGTGTGTTTGCATGTTCCAGTCACACTGTAGCAGGGCCATAAGTGGCGTCGTTGAGTCACTGACTGAGGTCAAGTGTGAAATTGCAGACTCTCTAAGTGCTTATTTAAAATAACTAAATGTGACCATTAAAAAAAGTGTGTTTATACTATGAATGTGTGTAGTATGAATGAGATCTGGACGTACTACAACTGTCATGTGATCTACCAGCATCAGCTGTGTCGCTTAAATGTCATTCACAAATCATCTCCAATAGCCTCATGGGATATAAAGTGTCCATCAGATGTGCATTTCATAATCTAGCCAAAAGCAGTAGGTCAATCAAGGCACTTTTCGGCTACTGTTTTATGAACACTGTGAATTCAGATCTATACTTCTTTTTTCTTTGGGAAGTATGAGATTTGAATGGCAGTGAAGTGATACAACTGATGCTGTGAGGTCACATAACAATGACAACATGAAGAATGCAATACATCCAGATCTCATTCATATTATAGAACATCTATTTAACGGTTGCGTAGGCCTTAGTCATAAGAAGTAACTTCTCAGAGAGTATACAGTGTCTTTAAAATTGGCATGAAACAGAAGTTGTGATAGTCTTTTCTTCCCTATTGTGACGTATATCCGAGTGAAACAGCTTCTGGAACAAGAAAAATGTGGGACGGGACTTGATTTTGCCTATGGGAAATTGATTGGATGGTTGTGGTTTGCTATTGGCCAATCTCGTGTGAGTGACAGGTTGCCCCGCCCTCACGCCACTAAACACATCAGAGAAGAGATGTCATTGCAAGAGGGAGGGGAAGTTACAAGGCACATGAATAAAAAAAAAAAAACAATGATGTGCATGGATTAATCATTAATAGTAAATACTGCAATATTCCATAAAAAAAAGAACAATCAATTTTGACTCCATTGTGTTCGGCGCGCCAGCCGCATGGTCTAAAAGGGTTGTCCCTATTCTCTTAATGAGTAATGGGTGTGTTTTAGGATTTACATGCGTTAAACCAATCCGAGTCTCATCTCCCATTCCCTTTAAATGCCAGATGCGCTCGCGCCATGTTCGCTATTTACATGACGGAATTTGATAGTTGAAAGACTGAACGCATCTCCAGAGCGCAAACGGATCTGCTTGTGTGCGAGGTTAAAGTGCCCAAGCAGACCATCTACGGGACAATATCTTTATGTAGCCTACACAATAATAATCTTTTACATTGTAATCCTTTTATTTTAAATATTTGACATGTTTGTGTGCTGCTGTACGCACACCTTACTAACAAGCTATTTAAAAAAAAAAAATAATAATTGCCCATTGACTTTAGACCAGTTTTCAGTTGGTCAATGGCGCAGTCTATTTCTGTTGCCTCAAAAATAGCAACGTGCCAACAATGCGCCAGAACACACCTCGTTTTCAGACCAGCACACCCATGGGAGCACAAATGGGTGCAAATGCATTAAACAACGTGGCGCAGGACGTGAAAATGATAACTGCGTCAGGCTGAAACTAGCAAAAAAACACTTGCATCGCGCTTGGCGCTGCATTGAGTGGGTGTAAGATAGGGCCCTAAATGTAACTCTACACCCTTGCCTCATTTAGTATACGTGGTTATATGAATATGCAAATTAGCCCCGCCTCCACTCACTCACTCAGCTCAGAGATCCACTCGTTGACGATCACACGTTGACCTGATTGGTTACAGGGTAGTTTGTGACGTCAGAAACACCAGCGATTTCAAACGAAAATCAAAAAGATTTTGTTTTTGAGACTGTCTTTGTTTCACTGCAGTTTTAAGTAGAAAATACTCAGCAATGGTGCTGACTTATGAATTTGCACATGGTTTGTCTTAAATCATATTAAAAACACCACACAGACATATAAACAGCATTAAAAGTTTGATTTCCACCACAGGGGGATCTTAACCAATTTGTTCAAAATAACAGATTCATTAATGGCACTATTGCTGTGTTGCGCGCAAATGCTGTATATTCTGCTTTAACGTTCTTTAGAAAGATATTCTTTGACAGATCAAAAATAGTTAAACAACTGGCAATTTTATGTCTAAAATGTTACTTCACTAGTTCACACTTACATGCAATCAGATTTGATATGATAACGAATGCATATTTGGGGTGCTGCCCAGAGTACTGCCCCCATCCTTGATAGGAAAACTGTCATGGAAAAAACTGCAAAACTGTTATGGGACAGAGGTGAGGGACTGATTGGTCCCTCTGATTGGATTACCTGAACATGCTCCTCCTGAACTTCATTTATAGAGAGCCTAAGTCCCGCCCCTCCGCTTCCGGCTCATGGGACCTTACTTCGGAAAAAATATGTATGGAAGTCAATGGCGAGAGATAACTTATCTTTTTATTCCGTCTGAACTGTGCCCTGAATTACACATATGATGTTTGTCAATTTAAAAGGTAATTATGAAAGTCAAGAAAGTCGCAGTTTGTCATTTAACAGAAGAGTAACGTTTAGTTTTATGTGAAAATCGCTCAATGAACTACATCTCTCGTCTCGCACTATGTACGTCACAAGATCCGTTGCTCGTATGTGTGTATTCTGGCTCAAAACACTCAGGCATGACGGCGTTGCGTTACGATTATAAGGTAAGACTATAGAAAAAATGACAGACGTTAGCTTCAGTAAAGTTAGCTTCATTCATTGAGAGAAAAGGCATGACGTCGCATGCGCGCCTTCTGGGTTTGTAGTCTTTCTAATTACGTATTTTCACAGTCTTATACCTCAGCAGTTTTACATCAAGCTGCGACTTTCTTGACTTTAAAATGTATCTTTTAAATTGATAAACATCATATGTGTAAATCAGGGCACAATTCAAACGAGATCAAAATATTTGTTGTCTCTCGCCATTGACTACCATACAATATTTTTCCGAAATAAGGTCCCATGGTGGTCGACCGGAAGGGGAGGGACTTAGGCTCTCTATAGTCGAGTTCTTGTTTAATGAAACTTTAATTTAAAAAGTTCAATATTAACATAACTAGCAACCAGGTCACCTTTCATATGCTTTGTAATAAATGGTATAACAGTTTGATGATGCTTTCATACCAACCCTGATCTGTAAATCTGTCTCTGGACGCTGGTTCTTTCAGCTCAGTGCGCCTATAGAGCTGAACAGGTATGTGTCGCTCGCCCCACTCCCCAAACAGAACACAGGGCTGCTGGCGGGCCGGATGTGCCGGGTGTCTGGATGGGGCTCCACGAGTCACAGCGGAGGACTGAACCCTCTCACCCTGCGTACGGTCAAGCTCCCCATCGTCTCCACCTCCAAGTGCAACAGCAGCGACTCCTTCAGCGGAAACATCACAGCGAGCATGATCTGCGCCGGCTCCAGGGCGGGAGGGAAAGATGCATGTAAGGTACTGTGATAACGGCCAGCTCACATCCTTCACTGTCCACGATTCAAGGCTTTACAGGGATGTTGGGATTCTGATATTCCAGGGGGATTCCGGAGGGCCGCTGGTGTGTGACGGACGGGTCTACGGCCTGGTCTCCTGGGGAAACGGTTGTGGAGATCCAAGGTTTCCAGGGGTGTACACGGCCGTGTCCCGCTTCCGCAGGTGGATTGACCAGACCATATACAGCCCATACTCACGATGCCTGAAGTCCGTTGGTCTTTTCAGCAGGGAAGACTAAACTTCTGTGTGTTTCCATTCATGCAATGTGCAAAACAATATTCTTTAACTATGGGCATCTTTATCCTTGTGGACTTTTTTGAAAATAAAGTCTCCTAAAACATGCATTTAACATTCTTACTGGGTTATTTAATTTGTTCAATGCTTTTTTTTTTTTTTTTTTTTTTTTTTCTTTTCATGAATATTTCCACTACATCTCAAATGATGTATTGTGTTGAACAGCATTCTGTGGTGGAAATGACGGATGGGAATATATTTTGTCTAGCTGAAACTTAATTTTAGCATTCATGTATCCTTAATACCTGTATAGTTTTTGCATAATTAAACAAAATAACAGAAATGCACAGTTTATAAATGGTAATTATCTTGGTTTTTCTTTCTTTCTTTGGGGCAAAATTGTTTGTTGAGGTGGAAATGCTGAAAGAGTTTGTTCAGATCATCATAGTTTAAACTATAATAATTTATATTTTGTATGATAGATTTACATATTTTAATATTGAAAGATTGTCAAAATCATTGCATAAAAGGCATTTGAAAAAATGAATGAAAGCGTAGTAAAACTACTCTAGGTTTTAATGCAGCCTTCATATATAACTTTTAATAACAAACGTTCCCTGGGACACTCTACCGTTCAAAAATTAATATTTTTAATCAGCAAGGAAACATTCAAATGCATCAAAAGTGACAGTAAAGACATTTATAATGTTTATTTATACATTTTATTTCTATTTCAAATAATTGAACTATATTCATCAAAGAATCCAGAATAAAAAGTGTCACGGTTTCTGCAAAAGTATGAAGCAGCACAACTGTTTTAACACTGATAATAATCAGAAATGTTTCTTAAATCATTATATTGGAGTGATTTCTGAAGGATCACGTGACACTGAAGACTGCTGCAGAAAATTCAGCTTTGCATCACAGGAATAAATTACATTTTAAAATAGTTTGAAATGCAAAAGAGTTATTTTAAATTGTAATAATAATTAACAATATTACTGTTTTAATGTATTTTTGATCAAACATGGTGCCTTAGTGAGCATAAGAGACTTCTTTCAAAAACATTTTTAAAAAATCTTACCAACCCCAAACTTTTAAATAGTAGTATAAAGTTGAAAAAGTTCTAATAAATGGAAGCGAATGAATCTAAATGTGAAGGCCTCTTAAAATTACAATATGCTTACAAACTCTGAAATAGTGTGATGTTGGATCCCGTTCATTATGTTGGACAATTGCAAAAAAAAATATTTTGTGCATCTGAAGACTTATCAGTGCATTTTAATATCAGTTAGTCCCCCTTTAAAATGCTTATTTGTTTGGGAATAATTCCAAAAGATTTCACCAAAGGATATTAAATGCAGGAAAATTGCCATTTGTTAAGCTCAAATGATGTTAATGGAAGCTATAAAAGGATTTGACGTTGTACATGTAACAAAGGATGTTTGCACATTTAATAGGAATGGGTGTGTCCACAATTACTCTTCTCTGAGGAGGCTTTAGTTCCAGGAGCTTTTGGTTTCACTGCACACGACACCACATGTAAGATGATCTCTGCATGACAGGCCCCATGTGAACTACACACAATCATTCACAGCAGTTTATGTGTACCATATGAATACTCAGTTTCATAATAATACCTTTTATATGTATCCGGGGCATCATTTATTACATTATTAAAAACAATAGCTATATGGAGTGTAAAGTTTAAACCAACCACCAATAAGGTCATTTGGGAAGAATGGCGTTTTAGAGGGGGCTGCTAACATGTGTGGAATTATCTGATGGATCTCTGAATAGTGTTTCATGGGAAATGAAGTGCAGAACAGCACGTTCCCACAGGGCAAGCATTGTGAATGAATATGCCACAGGAAAATGAGCAAATATTAAAGAACAAGAAGTAATTTCGCGTGCCAGGCTCCATTTACTAAAATATTTAGCATGTGCAGAACTTGTGAATGATGTGATAATTACGACATTGTCTTATAAGTTGACCAGGATTCATTTTATTATGTGAAATGTACCATAAAATATTTTGGGTATATGGTTGCAATGTTGTTGTTGTTCTTTTTGGGGTTTTTTTTTTTGGTTATTGAGGTTTACATTGGTAACACTTCATTCCATCCGTCCACTTTAGACATTCTGCTGACTATTTGCAACACCATGTCAACTTATTTTCCTAACCCTAACACTTACTAATACTCTGAGAGTAGTTGCAAAGTTACTTATAGTTATGGAATATTGCAGTATTTATTATAAATGATTTATCCGTAAACATCTTTATTTCACCCCTCCGTCTTGCAGCAACATCTCTTCTCTGCTGATGTGTTTACTGGCGTGAGGGCGGGGCAACCTGTCACTCACATGAGATCCACCAATAGCAGACCACAACCATCCAATCAATTCCTGATGGACAAAATCAAGCCCCGCCCTACATATGTTCTTGTTCCAGAAGCTGTTTCACTCGGATACATCACAATAGTGAAGAAAAGACTAGCACAACTTCCGATTCATACCAACTTTAAAAGGGAATATGAAATGCAGCCTCTATCTTTTGATATTGACATCAGAGACTGCGATTCCAGTCACGCTCAGTTGAGAAGCTGTAGTCCATCAACACATCATTTTCAAGCACAATCTAAGCCTGTCTTCTTCATCTTTCCTCTCAATATTGAACTGTCTGAAGCTTTAGCGTTCAAACGACATCTCTGGAAAGAAATAGGCTGTTTTTGAGCAAACCAAGACGACGCACAAACTGAACTGCGTTCACCATTTCAGCTATTCAGATCAGACAGAACAGAACAAAATGGCCTCTCGTTCACAGATGGGAGGAAGCAGTGCATCTCGCTTCTATGCTGGATGGATATTTCTGTGGTGACAAAGTCTGCTGCTCAGTCCTGGAAAGGTTATGACTATGCCCAGCGCAGAAGATTATGCTCTCAAAATCTTGGACAGAGGAACAAACCCCCTCAGCTCATATCCAGATTGTGCCAGTATGACTTCAACATCATTCCAGCTTCTGATATTACAAAATGAAAACCTATGCACAGAGACATCCCATATTGCTTTCTCTTGTGATTTGCAGGCATGTTTTAATATCATATTCTGTTTGCTCAGGCTTTGACTGAAAAGCATGTAATAAGGATGAAATCACCAAGTAAAGAACAGGCTCAGAACATTTCGGCTCTTTCTACAACTAAGATATGAAGTCTTACAAAATGTAGATGCCATTTTGGTAGCAGATTAAAAGTGCGAAACACCTTGAATCAGGCCTAGCTCTGATTTGTTATTTTTCTGACTCCTGATAAGTTTCACTAAAAGGTCTTTAAAATTTCACATTGAAGCTAAAGAGCATGCTAGATAGATAGATAGATAGATAGATAGATAGATAGATAGATAGATAGATAGATAGATAGATAGATAGATAGATAGATAGATAGATAGATAGATAGATAGATAGATAGATAGATAGATAGATAGATAGATAGATAGATAGATCTTGGTGGTTCTTGACTTTATTCTGAGGGAGTTTTTTTGTCCAAGATATATTATGTTTGTGTTTTAGCAATTTTGTCATTCTGTTCTATACTATTCAACATGGTCTGCCAAATTAAAGTCAATATGGCTTATCCAACATCCATGATGTCATTTTGTTGCCAAGCATAAAGCATAGGCCTATGTGTCAAGGTTAAATATATCACACATTTTGAAAACATTTTACTTGGGACACATATGTTTGAAAACTTTATAATGATTTTTTTTATTATTATTCAAGGTGAGAGTTGTTTGATTGTTAACCTACACGACGTTTTTAGAGTCATTACAGCAGCAATTTTGTAAAGAATTATACAACCGTTTTCTCAAAATATATGAAACCAACATAAGAAATACACGGGTTATGCGTTTAATATGTTGCCAATGTGCTTTAAACTAGAATTAAATATATAAAACATCCTCTCGGATATATTTATTTGCAAATGACAAGTGGAAGCATCTTGTTCCATGGACAAATAGCTTGGAAATTTCCCAAGATTAATATTGGCGATGGCTGCAATGAAAGAGCTGGAGAGGAAGCCCGCGCCTCAGTGACGTTCATTCTCCATCAGGGATCTTTGTTTTGCATCGCTTCCCAATTTGCATTTGTTTCTCAGGTTTTCCATACGACGCTCCAGCCGCCGAAAAGCCCCGAGTGCGCAAAGGCGCATTCCAACGTTGGGAAATTTGGAATAGTTAAAGCGGGCGCGAGCTGACAGAAGGAAATTACATGCGTTCGCCCCGCGTCCCAGACAACCAGTCGCGGAGACACGTGCCATAGAGGTAAACAGCAGAAAGATTCGCTCGACAAAATTCACCTCGCGCTATCGATTCAGCAGAAGATACAGTAGCCACGGTTAGTTCATACAGCATGTCGGATGTATTACCGTATAGCGAGGACAAAATGACTCATTATGGCAACGACGGGGACGAGGAACACCTTTCCTTCACCTGCCGCCTCCAAGACACCAACAACTTTTTCGGTGGCAACCAGAATAAACGACCACCAAAGCTCGGGCAGATCGGGAGAAGCAAAAGAGGTAACGCACAAAGCCTTTGTTTATCGCACAAACAGATGATGCCAAATGCAATGTTGCGCTTGCCGATTATAGCCTATCTTTACTCACGGCATGATCAAGTGTCAACCGCTTAAACGCTCTGTTTTATGCTTCGGTTTTTGGATTCTGATACAGTGATGTATTGCGCCATTTCTGTTGTATTAAAATTCATGGCAACATGGAATCTCCGTCTTTGTGCCAGTGCATAGCGTGAGACAATAGCTGATCTGTGAGTTGGTCTCTCATCATCAACCCTTGTGTCTCTCTGTTCATTAACAGTCATTGAAGAAGAAAACGATGGCCAAGCACTGGACAAGAGCACAGAGAAATCCTCGTCGGCGTGAACGGACCCAAAGACTCCTAACCTCTCTGATGTGTATATCCAAAGACATTGTGAAGAGGCTCTCTCTCCCATCTGGCGACAAGCACTCCACACATTCTCCTTTCCCTAACTCCATTGTCCAGGGTTTACAGTGTGACGGGGCAGCAGACTGAACCGGCGGTCCGGAAGAATGGCCCAGGGGGGCTTGAAGGAATACTGTGTTTTCCAAACTATACTCCGAGATATGTGCAATGACAGGGTTCGGTCTCATTAAAGAGACTGGGCTCTACTTTTTTTTTCTTTTTCTTTTTTTTATTCTAATGAAGCAATTTGATAGACTGAGCAAACGTTACCATTAACATCAAACCAGTATCTTCCCGCTTAACCCAGTAGCCTACTGGTGGTGTTAATGGTATACTAGCAATGTCCACCTTTTCTTCCACAGTGGACCTCCAATGAGGTTTCACTATGTATGTAAAAAACAAAAAACAAAAAAAAACAAAGCTATTTATTAAATCTTTGGATACATATTTTGCAGTGTTGAAGGTTGAGCAAACGTTTTATATAGTAGACCGATGACGAGAAGTGACTTTTGCTTTGGATAAATGTTTTGTATGTAGCTTAACTGTGATTCTCGTGATCTGCTTCGTTTCATTTCATTCGTTTGATGTTCGGATTCAATCTGGAATGTCAGTTTAAAGACAGTAACCTTATAATCTTAAAGTATATTTACTGTAGATGTGCCAAATTATCCTGAGAGAAACATATTTCTGTGCTTTCTTCACGGGTATATTAATATTGGGTGGTTATGTTTACAGGGCTCTTTCATACTTGTGATGTATTCTAGTCATGCATGACGAACCTCAAGACCTTAAGAACGTCTTCTTGAATATAACGTATTTATCTCACAGAACATTTCTACGGAATATCTGTTATAATAAAGATTTTGAGAAACATTCAAAGAGAACGTTTTTTTTCTCTCCCCCTGACACGTCTCTAATGCTCGGCTGAAATCTGTGCGTGTGCACAAATCCAGGGGACGTGACATTTCCGCCTCTGCCACAAGCTTTCAATGATTCATGGTTTGGGATTAGCATTGTCAAAGCGCACCATCTAAAATCCAGTCCGCTGAGATCAGGACGAATCACGTGGCGTGTCAGAGCAAATATTATCTGCAAACTGTACGAGTGAGTTTCCCAGAGCTTCTCCTGCCAGTCTGGAGGTAAAACGCTGGCTGGATGGGCTGCCATGGCAACAGATTCACCTCCCATGAAATTTCCATTGTGTCCACCAGGGAAACCACAGCAGAGGATCTGAATGATCTGAATGAATATTCAATCCACATGTTTGGCTGCATTCGCAAGTAATATTGTATGCTGTGGCATGTGTCACGCTTTTATTTGTCCTTGTTACACGTTACATGTAGTTACTGTAGTAATAACGGTAACACCTCATTTTACAGTCCCCGTATGTACATAGCCTACTACTTATTAATAACTGGGTAATAATAACTAGGTAGCCTACCTAACCTTAACCCATGTAATTACCTTATATTAACCAGTTCTTTCTTAGGTAAGAACACTGCAAGTGCACATACTGTAAAATAAAGTGCAGCCATAATAAATTTAAATTATGCATAATAATTAACTAACTCCAAACCTAACCCTAACCCTATAGTAAGTACATATAGGTAATTATTATTACTCGGTACTTAAATGCATAATAACACCATAACACAGACACCTATAAAATAAAGTGTAACCTTAGTAGCCTATCCCTGTACTAATGCACTATAGTAGCTTTGATACAAGTGCCTTTTACCTATTTAGCACTATGCCAAAATTATAAACCAGCCTAAAAGGCATAAACGAGGACACTCGTACCAGTTGGAGATAGAGACATTTCCTAAAAAGCAAAGAGCAGTCTGAGGTTCTTCTATGAATTTGTGTGTTCAGATTGTGACATCATCATGCGTTTTAAAAATGTCACGAGCACCAGGGAACACCATCTCAGCTGAATAACGTTATCATGCCAGAAGGCGTTATGCAATGCACAAGGGAGGCTGGCACTGTGTGGTGGCAAAGTCTGCCTGGTCCCGTGTTTGGTAGAGACATGCAAATAATCTGGCGCCTGCTGATTTGCATTTGGCTTCTATGTTTTGCTTTGGTTTCAGCGGGGGCTCCGGGTTTGGGTTTCATTGGAGCGACCCGACTGAAGACAATATGACTCGAACATTTTCAAATGGATGCCTGCAGAACAGATCATGATCAGAACAGGGAAATTTTGTGGTGGGATTGGAAATGAACTACAGAAGGTTTCTGGAGAGACTTGGTTGCTGTAATTAGTCTAGTATGAAAATCACTATTTGGAATGTTTGTTTTGCTGACGTAGTTTATTCAGAGGCTGATACCGACTTTCTCGTTTGTTTTCATGCTAATGGAAGTACTTTATTTACCTTGTTTGTTATCCGTTGCCATAATGCTGTCTGACCAGTGCTAATCAGCCAGTATCTAACCACCAAAAAAAAAGCCATTATTTTAAACACACAGTCAAAGTCCTCAAAATAATTTAATAAAACAATAATTTAATAAACCAACTCATTTAAAAAACAAGAAAATGAATAAGTAATTAAATAAGTGAATAATTACAAATAGATTTACATTATATACTGAAGGAGTGGATTCTGGAATCCACTGCTGCTTCAATGTATATCTAATGAGTGATTATAATCAAGGTATTAATCAATATATTTTTCCTTCTAAGTATCAAATGAGTTGAATGACTTTTCTAGGCTTATGAGATTTTACTTTGTTATAGAAGTTACCATTGTGATTGCTGAAATGTTCTTTCATGTATTATTTAATGTCTGAATGAAATATCTGTTCAATGACTGCGGGTCTAGCCCATGCTAGGAATACAGCAACAGTGCTTGCTTAATTAGCCCGGCTTCCAGAAATGAAATGTGGACTAATTTTGTTGTTGTTGAGAAAGGCCTTTTACATGTGTTAAAACATATAAGGGTCATTGAAGTCTATAGTTTAAGGGACAATTTCTTTGTTAAAGCCTTATTTTCCAGTTATATTAAAGTGTCCTCTCCTTGAGAGAAATAACATATTATCTTGATGTTTTGAGAAGCCTCTCCTGTTTATAGTTAGAGCCTGGCCAAATCCAACCTTGAAAAAGCTGTGTGTCGGTGTGTGTGTTAGTCTTCTTGGTTACAGGTTAAGGAACAACTGCATTATTGGAGACTGACTGCTCTGGACAGGCTGGCGCCCAGCAATCCAGATCTACGACCTGGAAGGTCACGACGTGCCTAAATTCAGGGTCAGAGTTTCAGCTGCATAATTGATGAAGATATGCCTCAGTCTATATGTATATGTGTGGAAATTACTATGTTTATCTATTTCTTAGCCAATGAGAATCATTCAACCTGAAGCAAGGACGCAGCTTAGACCTTGTTGAACTGTAACTGTAAGCGGGGCGGCCTACGAACTCTGTGAGTCTTGAAGCTGATTTCTGCCTGATGAAACTGTAAACTATCTTCAGTAAAAGTTTTCTTTAATTTATTATAATTCTGACTCTTGTCTTAAATTGACTGCACTTCTGACTCCGGGTCTTAATTAATCATATATCTGGTCCTTGGGTCTTTAACTGTAATTCCCCTAACAATATTTACCAAAATATATCCTACTTGTTCCCTTGAGAGCTATTGATTATGTGCAGTGGCTAAGTGGTTCTTCCCTCACTGTTGGGTTGGTTGTAGACACCAGTTCCACTCAGTCGCATTCTCTTCTGTCAACTCCAGCCATCCTGGCATCAGAGGTTTTGTCCATAGAGCCACCAAACACCCCCGAACTCCTCCCAAGTCCTTCACCATCTACACTCCTCATGAGAGCACAAGTGTCTCCGGCCTCGAGTCCGGAAGATGGTATCGAGCCGCGCCGACCTGGGAGCGAAAGCGGTGGATCCTGCGGTTATTTCCGTCTGGAAAGCGCTGAAGACATCTTTCCCTCTCAGGTCTCTACATCCACAATCCACTTCCAAGTCCATTCCAGTAATTGAAATCCCCGAGCCCATTCCAGTGAGTGAAATTAACCAGTCTATTCAAGTGAGGGAAATTCTCCAGTCCGTTCCTGTGAGAGAAATTCTCCAGTCCGCTCCTTTGAGAGAAATTCACCAATCTGATCCAGTGAGAGAAATTCACCAATCTGATCCAGTGAGAGAAATTCACCAATCTGATCCAGTGAGAGAAATTCCCCAGTCTGTTCCAGTGAGAGAAATCCCACCGTCTGCTTCAGTCCGAGAGTCCAGTCGCAAGCTCGTTCCAACCTCATAGTTCAGTCCAGAGCCTGCTCCAGCCCCAACGTTCAGTGATAAGTCAATTCCAGCTCCAGAATCTGCTCCAACCCATGAGCCTGCTCCTGAGTCTGAGCCAAGTCCAAGGACTTCTAAAGCCTCAGCACCTCATTTAACCTCAACTCAAAGGAGGAAGCAGAGGAAGAAGAAACGGCCCTCTGCCAGTCCAGCCCCTGAACACAGCCCAGAGTTGGCTCCAGTCCCTGAGTTCAGCCTCATCCCAGATTTCAGTCACGAATCCGCTCCAGCCCCAGAATTCAGTAATGAGTCCGCTCCAGCCTCAGAGTTTTGTATCGAGCCCGTTCAGGCCCCATAATCTACATTGGAGCCCACTCTAAACCCTGAATCAGCATCAGAGCCCACTCGTACCTGTGAGTTACCTTTAAATTTACTTCCAGTCCTTGAGTCCATACAATAATTCCCCCCAGACAAAGAGTCCGGTGAAAGATCCAGCCCCTGACCAGAGTCCAGTGAAGGCTTTTACCCTAGAGCTCAGCCTAGTACCTGCTCTACCACCAGAATCCTCAGCTAACCCGGCCATCATGCCAGAACCAGGCCAAATACTTCCAGGCCCAGAGGATTCAGAGACCCCTCTACCAATGATTGTTCTCCCTGTTACGACGGTGGCCATAATGTGTGTTTGGGCCACACACTGCTCTCCCACTCGTATCAAAGTGGAGGTATTCGTCCCAGTAATTCCTGTTTGCCCAGAGACAACCAGGGAGGTCTTTCTAGAGTTTTCAGTTTGTCCCAGATACGACTGTGAAGCTCATTTCCCAGTCTTCTGTCTAAATATGACTCCAGAGTTCGTTCCTAAGTTTCCTGTTTGTCCAGAGATGACTAAGGAGGTCATTTTTGAGTTATCAGTTTGTCCAGATGCGACTATGAAGGTAGTTTCCCAGTCTTCTGTCTGTCTAGATACAACCACGGAGGTCGTTCCCTAGTTCCGTTTTTCTAGATACGACCAAAAGGGTCGTCCCCTAATTTTCTATCAGCCCTAATACAACTAAGAAGGTCGTTCCGGAAATTCCTGTTTGCCCTAGTGTCAAGGCCACAGAGGCCAGTCCTCCATGGTCCCCTGAGCTACTGGTCACCTGCTCCCCACTGGCCATCCTGTCTAGCACCAGTACAACACTGTTCCACCATCTCCAATATTCTGCATCTGCAACAAATTAGACAGTTGTCCACTGTCATTCCTTCTACAACTACCCATTTCTCAGTTTCTCACCTGCTTACTTCAGTTGTCTGCCAAACCTGCAAATAAACTTGTTAATTGGATTTTTCCTGTGTTGCATCCTTCTGTTTTTTTGACATTTAGTATATATTACATAATATATATATTACATAAAAACAGCTATTGTTTTATTGCATTTATCATTACATTTAAATTAAATTAAGCAATGTATCTACATACTAAAATGTCATAGAAAATTTGATATATGAATATATATAACACAGATATTGTTTTAAACACATGACCCACAATAAAATATTGTTAAATTATTACATTTACATATATATTATATATATATATGCTGTTTTAAACATTTCATAATATTGCCTAATACTGCATTTAAATCATTGTTAGTATATCATTCAATCATACAATATATCATACTTGTTAAATGATTGGCATGAAAATGCGCAGTCTGTCACACTTCTCTGATCAAACTGATCAAGATCATCTGCTGGTTTTAATTGTATATCAGTGATACTGAAGTTGCAGTGGATTAGTTTAGAGGCTGCTTGTTATTTTGTAGGGAGTCTGAGTCAGAGAGGCTCACTCAGTATGTACACCATGAACACCAGAAGGCTACATACACTGTTGGCTGACTGGACTGTTTCCATGGTTACCATTACAGGTTTTTGCTCTCTTTGCTACTGCAAAGTCGTCAGTGGGAAGTGTACGAGAATGTTTCAGAGAGTGATTTTTGGTGCAGAGGCTTCAAAAGAAAGCATTCGGATAACAATTATGCTTTTTTTATGTGAATAATTGCCTGAAGCCCTCTGTGGAAATCTTTCAGTCTTGCCTACTGACAGTCTCTGGAAATGAAAATATGATGGCAAACATGATGTAACGGAGCTACAGCTGCTAATTAAAATATCAAAAATCATACTGCGTTCCTCTGATTGGCTTCCGTGGAGGATGATGTAACCCTGGCCTATTGTGTAGTTCAGGTTCTGAGGAAAACAAGTTCAAATGCACCAGCCGTCTACAGCTAAACGCACACCACTAACAAACAGAAGCAAAGCCTCTCAATACTATAGAGGTCACTTCACAAGCTATTACATAGAGATCGTTTTCAGGATGGAACAGAGTGGGCGCTTTGTCCCTTGGTGGTACGGAGCGACTGTGTAAAAGCCCTGGGCAACATGGCTGGTAACTGTGTAAGTCAAGCTCTTGAATAAAATATGTTGGCCCAGATTGAAATCCACCATTGGTCACTGGATTAGACCATCAAGTCTAAAAGACGTTGTCACAAACAAACTATTAGACCATCGACTCATTCACGTCCTGATGGCAGGATTTGAAATAAAGCATTAAAACTTAATTTAGGGTGGTGAATCGAGCACAACGCCCCTTCTATTGTATTACTTCCCCTCATATTGAGTCCTTCAAATAAGAAACGTTTCAGATTATTGTATTTACACTGTAGATTAGATAAATCAACTTTCTAAAAGCCATTCCCATAATTTCTTCCAGATGAAAGGGCACCAATTAGCTATTGAGTATCAGTAGGCCTATTATAAAGAAACTAATGTATTATTAAGAATGTAATAAGGCAGTACTGGGAACATGTTATTGGAGAATGATTGCCTGTCTACCAACACAATAAAGTACTCACCTCTGGTCATTCCAGTCAGAGCTCTGTACATGATGTTTGCCTCACTTTTACTGGCAAAACAAGTCAATGTTTGCATATCAATGTTCTTTTTGCAGTTTTATTCAACTAGCACGACTAGACATGTTTTTACGGAGCCTGTAAAGGGACATGGTGATGGAAAAAATAGGAGATGGGAGGAAAATATACACTAAGTTAGGTATATTGTTATTTACATGAGTGCTATTCCTATTTGGTCTGAATTTTAATGAAATAAGTAAAAGTATCCTTTGATATAACTAATAATGAATGAGAAAAAACACCCTTTTCATTAGTGTAATGTTTATTACCCCAAAAATGTAGACAATAACAAGGGTAGCCCCAAATAACAAAAATTGACAATGTCAGTAGCGGGTGTTTCCACCATTTGCAGCAATGACAGCTTGACAGCGACGTCTCATGCTCCTCACTAGCCTCATGATGTTGCCCTGAGGCAATTCGTTCCACTCTTCCACAAGTGCGGCACGCAGTTCTGCCAGGTCACGTGGGGGTGGGGTACGATCATCCAGTCTCTGCTTCAGCTGGTCCCAAACGTGCTCTATGGGGTTCAGGTCAGGGGACATTGCTGGCCATACCATATGAGGCACTCCGACTTCCTGAAGTCGAGCTGTGACAATTCTGGCACGATGTGGTGGAGCATTATCACCCATGAACAGAAAGTTGGGGGTGTGCTGGCGGAATTGGGGGATGATGATGGGTTCTATGATGTCTCTGAGGTAAGAACGTGCAGTGACTGAGCCATCTACAATAAACAAATCAGTTTTGCGCTGACTGGTGATGCCTGCCCAGACTGTTACACCTCCTCCACCAAAGCTAACCCTGGGGACCATGTTGACCTCGGCGTATCGCTCACCTCGCCTTCTCCAGCAACGCTGACGACAATCATTTCTGTGCAAGGTGACCCGACACTCGTCAGTGTTGCTGGAGAAGGCGAGGTGAGCGATACGCCGAGGTCAACATGGGAAAAGTTTCTCGAGGGAATGGATATTTTTTCTTCCATCTCATATTACTGTATTTTTTTCCTACACTATGTCCCTTTAGAGGACAAAATTAAAAAATATATCCCATAATTTACCCAACACAATTGGAGTTATTTAAAAAAAAAAAAAAAAAAATCCAAGCTTTATAATGGGAGTAAATAAACCCTGGGGTTTTTTAAGGCCAAAAAGGCTTGAGTTTGTTACCCAGCTACTCCTACATCCTACGTCATTGCATGGGGTCAGAGGTCACTCTTCCACCGGAAACCAAGCTGAACGCGGACGGCCAAAGTATACTTTGTTTTCTTGAATTAGTCCCTCACACCTGTTTCTGTTCAGTTTGGTTACGTTCCCCATGTATTTAAGCCCTGTGTTTCATTCTGTTCGGTCTCCAGTGCCAATCCTCCCTATACGCAAAGTATGCAAATTGCATAGGGCCCCCAAACCATCAGGAGGCCCCCTTGCTCTCAAAGATGATGTAATGCCTAAGTCTGTGTGAATAATTGGTTTACAATGATTATGAAAACATAATATCGCATTCAAAGCGGTGCGCTGTCGCCTCCAAATCAGTCAAATCATGGACCATCATAATCAGTCTCGTGCCGGACTTGATACTAAAAAGGTGTTAAAAGCGTATTGAACTGTGAAAGTGGCTTTCTGTGCACGCATGGACAAGTATAGACTACTTAGGGCTTCTGGTGCGCGCTTAAATGGAAAAATACACACAAAAATATGTCCGTCTTGGAGAGTTTTCACTTAAACAGATTCAGTTGTGTCTTAAGTGAACATAAACAAAACTGTGCATTTGGTCTTAAAGTGACAGCAGCCTAATAAACCTGCTGCTGTCTCTCATTTAATGTTAATCAAACAACTAAAGAAAACAAGAGAATCATTAACTGCTCTTCACTGAATAACTTTTGTAACTTAGGGAAGAATCAATAGCCGCGTTTCCATTACCCTTCAAATTCCACAAATTGAAATTGTGAATTGAAAATATGCTTAATGGAAACACGTAATTTTCGCAAAAACTCCCATTTATCGCAAAAAAGTTTTTACGCTCGCATGAGGTGGTTTTTCAGGCAATTCGAAAAAGAAATATTTCGCAAAACTGCAATGGAAACAGTTTTTGCGCATTTACAGGTCACCTGACGTAGATGACGTGGTGTGTTTGGACAGAATACGAGACAGAGTTCTTAAGAATTCATATAAGACAACATAATTACAGGAATACTGGATTCTAAACCTCAAATAAATGCCGCAACCAAGACCTCGAAGCAGATATGAGGGAGAAACACCCAGAAACTCCTCATATGTGCCGCTCACAAGTATGGGTCGTTCCTTACCATTAATGCTTGGAAAACACACAGACATCTCCCTCGATTAATATTATTGGCTAGTGCAGTGGCTGGGATTAGTTCATAAACCTCCATTTTGGAATGATTTTACTGATCGCGAGAGGAAAAAATGAAGTTTTAGTCGCATAACATCGGTTAATGGAAACGCCGTCATTTCGCAATAGTTTTTTGTCGACATTTAGAAAAAAATCGCAAAAGTTTTGCGCAAATCTGTAATGGAAACGCGCCTAATGTCTATTTAATTCATACGGTGATATCTATGCTGTGTTTTATTTTTTTACATTTGATTACTTTATTAAATTTCTGTATAGTAGGCTGCTTTATTTAGTAGGCTAAATTGTTTATTTCGTTTCTATATTTTTTTCTATTGTATTTGTCCAATTGTTGGTAATACATTTTTATTGTATTACTGTTTCAACTCACTGTTGTTTGTTGACTGTGAAACTGCTCTGAAAGAACAGATTAAGGGTTTGAGGCTTGAGGGTCATTTTGGGGTGTTATGAACGCACTGATATAGGGGCCCCTTAAAAGCTTTGCTTAGGGCCCCCAGAAGTCTAGGACAGGCACTGCCGGTATCGTTGATGTTCATGTGGTTGTGTATCTTTTCTCCTTGTGATTCTCCAGCATGTTTCCTAGTTTGATTTTGATTAAAGACTTTTTGTGGATATTCCTTTCGTCGTGTGCTTCATTATAGACACATCCGTGACAGCTGTATTGCATACACATGTCGTCAACTGAATCTGAGACCAAATACGTTTTTTTTTTTTTGTGAACTGAATACTCTGTCTGTATGAAGGTGCATTTCGTTATCTTTCTATCTTTAGTTGCCATGGACACTTGCAAAGTTCCTCATTATGAATAGCAAAGATGAAAAGAATAGGTTTTCCCTCTTTCCCACAGTTACGAATACTTTTGGGAAGAAAAAGATGCCTCTCAACACACAAACTGATGTAATCTTCAGACACAAGCAGAGCGACACTCAGTCAGCCTATTCAACAAGAGAACAAACCAGAATCAATTACTCATTACATTAACAAGAGAGACAGACCAGCAATCTTGATATAGTTAAACAATGAAATACTCAATCAATAAGCAAACAAAAAGATCTAAATATATAAATAAAACCACAGTCTGTTAACATATTTTTAAAATTGAGTCAGAAACTACTGATCTATGCTAGTTAGAAATCTGTGCAGCATTATTACTATTGAGTAAATAAAATCTTACATTTGTTATTTTTGCTTTTATAATTTACAACAATGTTTGCAATAAATGTGTGAATTCAATAAATGAACTGAATAAACAGCCGTTATATTTTTATAACACATAATTTGAGCCTTTATTACTTGAATTGATATTCTAGTTGCTCTTCTTCTTTTGTGCTCTACAGAAGGACGTCTAACAGACAGAGCACATTAATAGACAGTTTCCCCATGTTTTAAATATACAATGTCTCATTCCAGCCAATTCTGTTCTTCTGTCATTGAGATCTGCCTGTCTGTGAGAATGTGAGAATGTTCCAGAAGTGTGGGGCAGCATCTACAGGCAACGCAGAGAATTACTCATATCAAAACTTGCTCTTGTATTGCAACATTTGGGAGGCATGATCTAAAGAGCATTCTGTGATTTAAAGACTTCTCTTGAGTGTTAACAAACAAACATGCTGAGATTTAGAAAAATGAAAAATGCAAACACTAATAGTAAATGTACAGATTGCTGTTACATATGTGCAAAGAAGAATGTGTGAAGAGAGTTATACAGGTATTTTGCATAGCACATCAATATAAAAATGAGACATTTAAATATATTAAAATAGTGAATTTTCATATTGCACTCATGGATTTGTTTAGATAGCTGTAGCATGTACAATTATACTTGTTCATGACAAATGACCCGTCCCAGAGAAACACGTCCCGTTTTGAAAAACAGAGGTATTTTAGGTAAAGTCGGGCATGATTTCTTGTTGTGACGTAGTCTATCCGAGTGAAATGTCTTCTCGAACAAGAAAAAACAAACAAACAAAAAAGCATTTCTTAAATTTCTTAGGTTGATGAATTTTTTTTTTATTATTATATTTTTTTTTTTGTGTGTGTGTGTGTGTGTGTATGTGTGGTAAAATTACAACTTTGTTGGTAATGCCACTGATGCATAATCTTTTCATCTGTAGGCCTATATGTTTAACACCTTTTTTTTCTTTTTTTTTGTGAAATGTTAGGCTACATGTTTGATGTAGCCTAATTTCATTCATTTAATAGATGTCTATCTGTGTATTGTTTGATGCATTATAATAAAAAACAATAATTGGATAGTTGTGGTCGATCTCGTATGAGTGACAGGTTGCCCCGCCCTCACGCCAGTAAACACATCATCAGAGAAAACAAGATGATGATGCAAGAGGGAGGGGAAGTTGTTTTGATTAAAGATTACGAGGGCACATGAATAAAAATAACAAATTACAATAAATCATTAAACTTTTATTATAAATACAGGAAAATTGTATTAAAAAATACATATATATATTTATAAAAGAATTGTCCATTTTGATTTTATGGTGACTTTAACCTCACAGCGGAACGTTTAATAGGAACCATGTACACACGAGAACTGTTTCCGCCCGGAGGTGTGAGTGTCGCAGCCCTTAAGAAGCAAGGACCGCCACACGCCATTGTATCAATTTGTTGCATTCAAGTCTTTTTACTTTAATTTTATTAAGAATTTATGCACAGTTAGATTTAACAGTCAACTGTTAAATCATCGACTCTCGCTTTTAAGGAAAAACTTTTAATTTACAAGTAAGGACATGGCAACAGATTCGTGGGCCCAGGCTGTCGATGAACAAGAAGCCGCAGCGGAATCGGTGGGTTGAAACCTCAAACTGAACACAATAATGATAAGAAACCGAATAATTTAATCAAAGATTTTACGAAACACAACAATTTACTTGGTTGTTTAACAGTGCCGTTATATGTGTAATCAATCAATTTTAAATAAAGCTGTTGTCGCAGTAACAACACAAAGCATGCTAACTTGCGTTCAGATCAGTTTGGGCGCTTTAAACAAATAGCCTACAACGTGTGTGTGTGTGTGTGTGTGTGTGTGAGAGAGAGAGAGAGAGACTGTATACTATTAGTGTAGTATTACTACTGTACTGATATTTTAGTTGATCTTCTGTAACTTGTATTGCATATCCTCGACATATTGTTAATAATACCCTTTTAAAGCTGGGCATATATGCAATCGTCAAAAGTAATTTCTCTTTAATTTACAGATAAGCAGCTTGCAAATAAATGAAAAAGATGACAAGCCGAAAGTTGAAGCAAATAGTAAGAAAGCTGAAGCAAATGGTAAGAATGTTGTTCCTCGATACTTGAAAGCATCGCTAAGTGAGATTTATATTTGTGTGTTTTGAGCTTTTGGATTCCAATGATGAATGAGGTTGTTGATTTTTCTTCCTTTCCCTTTGTTAATAAGGCGCAAAGACAGAAGGAAATGGCAATAAAACCGAGGAAGAGGATAAAGGTGATTTATGATATAGACCGCAGCATCATCACATAGGCTCAGTCTGTTTTCTTCTCTTATCTAAGTTCAGTTTGGTTTGAGTGTGTGTATATTCTCTTCATGGGAGTTGACTAAAACTGATCTGAATTGCAGACGATAAGGCAGCACAGTCACTGTTGAATAAACTGATCCGCAGTAATCTAGTGAACACGACCAATCAAGTTGAAGTCCTCCAGAGGGATCCGAACTCTCCACTGTACTCGGTCAAGTCATTCGAAGAGCTGCGATTGTGAGTTTGACACTTTTTACACCTTCCTGATTGCACTGCAGCTTTAATGTGTGCAGACTAATGTAATAACTAGATGTAATTTCATTATTGACCAACTAAGATCTACTCTTAAGGGTGTGTATACACTACTTCACTTCTCTTGGTTCTTTTGGCTTGGACCAAAAAAAAGAAAATAGCCGCTTTTCCACTGTCAAACCTCACTAGAGTTTGTTTAGAAGTGGACCGAGACCCACCTTTTCAGTTCTCGGCCTGCTTTTTTGGTGCACATCAGGGTTTGGATGGCAGCGGTTACACTTTCTTTTTTTCTTCGTTTCCCAGAAAACCTCAGCTGTTGCAAGGAGTGTATGCCATGGGTTTCAACAGGCCCTCCAAAATCCAGGAGACTGCATTGCCCATGATGCTCGCAGAACCGTAAGTTCTTTATTTAATCTATATTCCTTCCATCCTAATGAGAGCAGAGTTTGAACACTAACACCTTCTTCCCCTCCAGTCCGCAGAATCTCATCGCTCAGTCTCAGTCAGGCACGGGTAAGACGGCTGCCTTTGTGCTGGCCATGTTGAGTCATGTGGACCCTGAAAACAAATGGCCTCAGGTATGTAACGCATAGGGATGGGTATGTTTTTATTTTATTTAATTTTTTTACGGTACCGATGCCTGAACCGATACTTAAAAAAATTAAATCATAATTTAAGAGCCTCAGAACGATGGTGAATGACATTTAAAGAATGGC